>NC_137935.1:2786862-3534362 GCF_963969265.1 Rhamphochromis sp. 'chilingali' | reverse complement strand
TTCTCATCTGGAAAAAGAAGATTTCTCAAATCAAATCACTTTTTATTGTCACATCACATGTGCAGGCACACTGGCACAGCACATGCGAGTGAAATTCTTGTGTGCGAGCCCCACAAGCAACAGAGATGTGCAAACACAACAACACAAACGAGCAAAATACAAGAATGGCCAACCTGAAACTAATAAATATATGTACAATATATAATAGTGTATGCATTTCTGGATGTGTATACTAAATATTTTCCTGTATATGTGTGTGTGTGTGTGTGTGTGTGTGTGTGTGTGTATACACATTTTTACAAATTAAATAGTAAAAAAATAAAATAAAATAATAATAATAATAAAATATATAAAATATACAGAGTTGAATATGTGCAAAACAAGTGGCATTTATATACAGTGTGGAGTGCATAATGTTGAAGTTCCAGTAGTGAAGCTGAGGTGTCTATGACGTGTTCAGCAGTCTGATGGCCTGATGGAAAAAGCTGTCTCTCAGTCTGCTGGTACGGGACCGGATGCTGCAGAACCTCCTTCCTGATGGAAGCAGTCTGAACAGTTTATGGCTGGGGTGACTGGAGTCCTTGATGATCCTCCCCGCTTTCCTCAGGCACCGCTTCCTGTAGATGTCTTGGAGGGAGGGAAGCTCACCTCCAATTATCCGTTCAGAGCACCGCACTACTCTCTGGAGAGCTTTGCAGTTGTAGGCGGTGCTGTTGCCATACCAGGTGGTGATGCATCCAGTGAGGATGCTCTCAATGGCACAGTGATAGAAGGTCCTGAGGATGTGGGGGCTCATGCCGAATCTTTTCAGTCTCCTGAGAAAGAAGAGGCGCTGCTGGGCCTTCTTCACTGTTTTGTTTGTGTGTACTGACCACGTAAGATCCTCAGCCAGGTGTACGCCAAGGAACCGGAAGCTGCTCACTCTCTCCACAGCAGCGCCGTTGATGGTGATGGGGGTGTGTACTTCTCTGCACCTCCGGAAGTCCACTATCAACTCCTTTGTCTTTGCGACGTTGAGGGTGAGATGGTTGTCTTGACACCAGTGGGTCAGGGCGCTGACCTCCTCCCTGTAAGCCGTCTCATCACCGTTGGTGATAAGACCCACCACTGTAGTGTCGTCCGCAAACTTCACAATGATGTTGGAGCTGGTCTTCTGTGTTATGGTCAGATAAAACAAAATTTGAATTGTTTGGTCACAATGATGTTTCCTTCATTTGGCGTAAAAACGGAGAAGCCTTCAACCCAAAGTACACCGTCCCAACTGTCAAACATAGTGGTGGGAACCTAATACTTTGGGGGTGTTTTTCAGCTAATGGACCAGAGAACCTAATCACAGTAAACAGCACCATGAAAAAAGAGCAATACATGAAGATTCTCAACAACAACACCAAGCAGTCTGCAGAGAAACTTGGCCTTGGGCACCAGTGGACATTTCAGCACAACAATGACCCAAAACATACAGCAAAAGTGGTGAAGAAATAGTTAGCAGACAACAACATTAATTTTTTGCAGTGGCCCAGCCAGAGTCCTGAATCCAATTGAGAATCTGTGGAGGGAGCTAAAGATCAGGGTGATGGCAAGAAGACCCTCCAACCTGAAAGATTTGGAGCCCCTTGCTAAAGATGAATGGGCAAAAATACCTGTGGGGACATGCAAAAAAGCTGGTCTGCAATTATAGGAAGCGTTTGATTGCTGTAATAGCCAATAAAGGCTTTTCGATTGATTATTGAGAAGGGTATGAATAATTCTGGACATGATACTTTTTGCTAAAATATAAATAAAGCTGAGAAATATTTTTTTCCACAATGAGGTCTCTTGTACATCGTCTTATTATCTTTTGGGAGACACCTGTGTCATTTCTGGTCAAAAAACAACTTGCTGGTTGAATAAAAGTAACTTTAAGTCATAATTTGCCAGGGGTATGAATAATTATGGGCTTATCTGTATATGTATCAGGGCTCTAGACTAACTTTTTGACATGGGCGCACCGGTACGCCTAACTTTAAAAATTTAGGCGTACCGGCACAAAAGTTAGGCGCACTCAAATTTTTCAACCGCATCGCTTAACACCGCAGTTTTACATGTGCACTTTCTTTGGGGGGGGAAGTCCATACAGACAATATTAATTTCTAAATTATTAACTAACAAACTTGTGCTTAAAGTGCTTTGTCAATATTGTAGAAAATGTTAAAAACTTAATCATCATCTTGGCCTCCTCTGACGACCTGTTTGCTGCTGTCTGCTGCTGAAAGGCCGTGGGGAGAGGGGACACTTGGGCAGTGCATTTACTGCAGCATATAATGTGTTTTCTGGATACACTGTGCTTTTTCAGCATTCAGATATTGATGGCACCGTGTCAGAGCACTGGCTATGAATTTCAGACAGATCAGGCCTTAACTTAACAAAAAAGTTATCAATAGTTCTTTTCATCTTTTCTTATTACCCACAGCTACAGTACATCCACTTCTCTCAGGCCTAGGCTGCTCACTAGGGCTGAGTATCATCACTGATTTCTATAATCCATTCAATTCCGGTTCTCAAAGTCCTGATTTGATTCAATTTAGCCTCAGACAGTCAGAAATATTATAATTCTGATCATTTATCAGTACTGATACACATGAGACTTCATCAGAATTGTGAAAATCACAGCAGATGCCTTTGTGTGAAAGTAACTGAGAATAAAACACAGGAAAACATGAAGGAGATTTTCCTGGTCTGGCTTTTTATAGCAGATAACCTTAAAAATATTCTGCAATTTTGCATAATTTTAAGAAATTTAAATTTCTTCAGTATTGAACAGCAGAAATTAGGCTTTCTTGTCCGAGGTCATTTAAGTGAAAAAAGAAAAAGCGCTGTAAACAATGCTAGACTGGTGGGTAATAAGCGAATGAATAATGCAGAAAACAGATTTGAGACGGGAAACTGTTCCTGAAGTACAGAGAGAGAGAAAGCTGTGCAGGAAGTGTGATTTTTATCGTGGTGGAAGCAAAACAGCAAAAGTCAGAGGGAATTCATGACGACATTGATCAAATGTGAAGCGCAGTTTGCTGCTTCTTTTGCTGCAGGCTCGGTGAATTTTGGTTGGAGAGAGGCAAAACCTGCAGCTCAGAATCAGCGCAAAAAGACGTAAACACAGCGCGGACCCGAAGAATCGCTAAGCTCCGACAGCGTGTCCGTGTTCAGGCCGTCGGGTGAGAAAGCCGAGAAAGACGAAGCTGATTCTGATGTGTTGGGTCCGCTCCGTGTTTAGGTCTTTGTGTGGAATCCGTTAATGAATTGATATCGCTTTATTCAAGCTACTCACCTCTCTCTTCCACCTGCACTTTCAACTGGACCACGGCCAATCAGAGAGGTCCCGCCCCTGACTATCTCTGATTGGTTTAGTCCACGATAGGGGCATAATGTGTGTCTGTTGTTGACCACACGGAGAGTTACAGAGATTTTTTTTTTGTTACCGGAACAGTTGGTCGCACCTGTGCGACCAAATATTTATTTTTAGTCGCACCACTGAAAAATTTGGTCGCATTTGCGACCAAATTGGTCGCACTCTAGAGCCCTGTGTATGTATAATTAGACTTTATGTATATTATTTAAGGTGTGGCTATATAAATTTATGTACAACTCTGTGTATATATCTTTATGGACAGGCATGCAATGCAGTCACAAGGCTTGACAAGAACTAATATTGCATATGAGAAATTACAGGGAGTGCAGAATTATTAGGCAAGTTGTATTTTTGAGGAATAATTTTGTTATTGAACAACAACCATGTTCTCAATGAACCCAAAAAACTCATTAATATCAAAGCTGAATGTTTTTGGAAGTAGTTTTTAGTTTGTTTTTAGTTTTAGCTATTTTAGGGGGATATCTGTGTGTGCAGGTGACTATTACTGTGCATAATTATTAGGCAACTTAACAAAAAACAAATATATACCCATTTCAATTATTTATTTTTACCAGTGACACCAATATAACATCTCCACATTCACAAATATACATTTCTGACATTCAAAAACAAAACAAAAACAAATCAGCGACCAATATAGCCACCTTTCTTTGCAAGGACACTCAAAAGCCTGCCATCCATGGATTCTGTCAGTGTTTTGATCTGTTCACCATCAACACTGCGTGCAGCAGCAACCACAGCCTCCCAGACACTGTTCAGAGAGGTGTACTGTTTTCCCTCCTTGTAAATCTCACATTTGATGATGGACCACAGGTTCTCAATGGGGTTCAGATCAGGTGAACAAGGTGGCCATGTCATTAGTTTTTCTTCTTTTATACCCTTTCTTGCCAGCCACGCTGTGGAGTACTTGGACGCGTGTGATGGAGCATTGTCCTGCATGAAAATCATGTTTTTCTTGAAGTATGCAGACTTCTTCCTGTACCACTGCTTGAAGAAGGTGTCTTCCAGAAACTGGCAGTAGGACTGGGAGTTGAGCTTGACTCCATCCTCAACCCGAAAAGGCCCCACAAGCTCATCTTTGATGATACCAGCCCAAACCAGTACTCCACCTCCACCTTGCTGGCGTCTGAGTCGGACTGGAGCTCTCTGCCCTTTACCAATCCAGCCACGGGCCCATCCATCTGGCCCATCAAGACTCACTCTCATTTCATCAGTCCATAAAACCTTAGAAAAACCAGTCTTGAGATATTTCTTGGCCCAGTCTTGATGTTTCAGCTTGTGTGTCTTGTTCAGTGGTGGTCGTCTTTCAGCCTTTCTTACCTTGGCCATGTCTCTGAGTATTGCACACCTTGTGCTTTTGGGCACTCCAGTGATGTTGCAGCTCTGAAATATGGCCAAACTGGTGGCAAGTGGCATCTTGGCAGCTGCACGCTTGACTTTTCTCAGTTCATGGGCAGTTATTTTGCGCCTTGGTTTTTCCACACGCTTCTTGCGACCCTGTTGACTATTTTGAATGAAACGCTTGATTGTTCGATGATCACGCTTCAGAAGCTTTGCAATTTTGAGACTGCTGCATCCCTCTGCAAGATATCTCACTATTTTTGACTTTTCTGAGCCTGTCAAGTCCTTCTTTTGACCCATTTTGCCAAAGGAAAGGACGTTGACTAATAATTATGCACACCTGATATAGGGTGTTGATGTCATTAGACCACACCCCTTCTCATTACAGAGATGCACATCACCTAATATGCTTAATTGGTAGTAGGCTTTCGAGCCTATACAGCTTGGAGTAAGACAACATGCATGAAGAGGATGATGTGGACAAAATAATGGTAAATGGCCTGTATTTATATAGCGCTTTACTAGTCCCTAAGGACCCCAAAGCGCTTTACATATCCAGTCATCCACCCATTCACACACTGGTGGTGGCAAGCTACATTGTAGCCACAGCCGCCCTGGGGCACACTGACAGAGGCGAGGCTGCCGGACACTGGCGCCACCGGGCCCTCTGACCACCACCAGTAGGCAACGGGTGAAGTGTCTTGCCCAAGGACACAACGACCGAGACTGTCCAGGCCGGGGCTCGAACCGGCAACCTTCCGATTACAAGGCGAACTCCCAACTCTTGAGCCACGATCGCCCAAAATACTCATTTGCCTAATAATTCTGCACTCCCTGTACAATGGTGTACTGTAGGCTGCAGGTACTTTGTTGTTGAGTCTGACAACAATTGGAACGAAAGACTTTCTGAATCTCTCCTGGTTAGGGGTTGGAGGAGGATGTGTTTGCACAACAAAAGCAGGAGAGCAATGAAGCTGAAGGCCTGTGAAAATCTCAGCAGGGTGCTAGGAGGTGTTAGGTTCAGGGAATTTACACAAATTTGTGCAGGGCTAGTAAATCTAGTAGTAGGGACTTGCACCAGAAAAAAAAAGTCAGTAGTTCTAGTGTTAAAGCTGTAGCGCCCAGATTACTTATGTAGTCAGCTACTTCCGTGCAACTGATATAAGATGCGGTAAGCTGAACACAGCTTCAACCGTCTGTTTGTTGAAAAATAGTAACTGTAACGGCGTTGTAACGTTAGGAATAGTAATTAGTTAGAATACTTGCTACTGAAAAAAGTAACGCCGTTATTCCCATCACTGTTAATTACAAGTGTGTTTCAACAGAGAGGTCTATTAATACATGTTGAGTGAGAAAGGTGACTGAAAAGGAAAAACTCAATGCATCATCCCCCAGCAGCCTACACCTACTGCAGCATAACTAAGGGAGGATTCAGGGTCACCTGATCCAGCCCTAACTATTAGGGGTGCAACGATACTCGTATCGATATTGAACCGTTCGATACAGTGCTTTCGGTTCGGTACCCATATGTATCGAACAATACAAAATAAATTTTTTAATTATTTTATCAACTTTCCTTCTGACGATGCTGTCTGTGTTGAGCGCTCAGTGGATCTGCGCTCGACAGTGCAGCCTAGGCGGAGTAGTCGAACGCAGATTCACTGAGCGCAGGGCAAGCTAGCGAGACAGAAGTTAAGCTCTCCTTGCAACATGGCAAATTGAACCTCCCCCACCCTCATTCAGATCTGGCGTTTGGAACTATTTTGGTTTTCATGTGAGGTATGACCCTGAAGGTAAGCGCGTCATGGACTAAAGTAAAACAGTATGTTGGATGTGCCACGCAAAGCTCAATTACATGGGTGGGAGCTAGTGTGTTAGCGCAGTTAGCTCGTTAACGTGTTGGCCGTCCAGCCCCATGCACGGGCGATCCGTGGTAGCTCGTTAACGGAGATTTGCCAACGTCATTTCAACGAGATTTACGCTGACAGCACTAGTGGGAACACAACAAATATGACTGCACATTTACACCGACATCATCCTAGTGCAAAGACAAGTGGAAGCAGACAAAAACAATAACCACGCATGCTACAAACTTCACCCGAGTCATTTAGACAGCCGTTAGCACATGATTCTTCTTATGGGGACCTGATATGTTTAATATGCTGCTGAGAATATAGCCCAGAAGAAGCGTATAGTATAGCTTTTATTTTGGAAAGAGCCATTTCTCTGTAATAAACTCTCTTTTCCAAAGATGAGTGATTCCTCAATCAGATACAGGGCTCGCAAAATCGCATGCCCGACGTCCCGGGGCTAGCGATTTTTCCAGTCGGGCTACCAAAATCGATCTCTGCCCTGCCCGTCGGGCTATCGTAGGAAGGAAAAATATATGTCAATGGTTTTGCATTCTTTCGGAAATGTAGCTGGGTAATTTTGTCATTGGCATCGGTGAGCCACTGCCAATATGTGACATATTGAAATCGCGTTTGAATTTGCGCTTGTTTTTTGCTTTCACTTTGCAATCGCGCGAACTGTGTATTGGTGAGTGATGATAATTTGCGCACCAATTCCTCTGACATCGTCTTATCAATCGTTAGCTTACTATGCAAACATGACAAGTGAAATCTCCTGCAGCAAGCTTAAACATGTGAGAGGTTGATCGCGCAGAGAATCGCTGAGCGTTATGTGAGTGCGTGTGTAAAAGCAGCAGGATATATATTGTAGCGGGTCAGGGCTGTTCGGGGTTCTGTTTGTACAGTTATGTTTTGTTTATGTTGCCATAGTGACGGGTGACGCCCTCTCGCTGCGACGGTGTGTCCTTCCGGGGTCAGAGGGCGCCCTGTGTGTTGTTGTTGTTGCTGTGCTGTTGCCGCGCTGAGCAGTTAGCTAGCGGCAGTGTTCTTCTGCAGATGTCAATAAACTGCTGTGCTCCCTGGCTAGCTCACGGGAAGCAAGACCAAACGATACCTCCGTCACCTCCTTGTCTGAGCTCGCCACATTGGTGTCAGAAGTGGGATGATGGTGGCACCCCATGTTCTGACCCGAGTGACTTTTCCCCCCTCCGGTCGTGACCGGCCGGTGCGCCAAAAGAAGGCACTTGGACATTTGCAGGACTTTGTGTGGGGTAATGGGGTCGTCGGGGACGACTGACCCCTTAGGTGGGGGCTATGTAGCGGGTCAGGGCTGTTCGGGGTTCTGTTTGTACAGTTATGTTTTGTTTATGTTGTCATAGTGACGGGTGACGCCCTCTCGCTGCGACGGTGTGTCCTTCCGGGGTCAGAGAGCGCCAAGTGTGTTGTTGTTGCTGTGCTGTTGCCGCGCTGAGCAGTTAGCTAGCGGCAGTGTTCTTCTGCAGATGTCAATAAACGGCTGTGCTCCCTGGCTAGCTCACGGGAAGCAAGACCAAACGATACCTCCGTCTCCTCCTTGTCTGAGCTCGCCAAATTGGTGTCAGAAGTGGGATGATGGTGGCATCCCATGTTCTGACCCGAGTGACTTTTCCCCCACCGGTCGTGACCGGCCGGTGCGCCAAAAGAAGGCACTTGGACATTTGCAGGACTTTGTGTGGGGTAATGGGGTCGTCGGGGACGACTGACCCCTTAGGTGGGGGCTATGTAGCGGGTCAGGGCTGTTCGGGGTTCTGTTTGTACAGTTATGTTTTGTTTATGTTGCCATAGTGACGGGTGACGCCCTCTCGCTGCAACGGTGTGTCCTTCCGGGGTCAGAGGGCGCCCTGTGTGTTGTTGTTGTTGTTGCTGTGCTGTTGCCGCGCTGAGCAGTTAGCTAGCGGCAGTGTTCTTCTGCAGATGTCAATAAACGGCTGTGCTCCCTGGCTAGCTCACGGGAAGCAAGACCAAACGATACCTCCGTCTCCTCCTTGTCTGAGCTCGCCACAATATTTTAGTTCTGCTGAGCCAAGTAAGACAGGTCAGGGTGAAGAAGTGACAGCCAAAGAAAAGCTTACCACAAAATGGAAAAGTTATGACAAATCAGACTATAAGGCAAAAAGAAAGTGCAGCTTTATGGTTTCATGGACAAAAGAATTTCTGTGGCTGCAATATGACAAGTGAAATAACCAGGGCTGCACATAAGTGGTCCGCAGGTGCGCATTCGCTGTCAAAATAAAAAACGGGCACAAGATAAGAAGTTGCAACGCGTGTTTGCATACATAAGATTTTCAGGAGGAGGACAGACATTTGTTTAGAACTCTTAAAGATGTCGAAGAAGCAAGCTCCTTTAAGCAATTACTGTGATGTTCCTCCACCTCCAAAGAAATGTCAGAAGGAGTCCGAACCACAAAAGAAGCATGTATTCTCGGAAAAGTAGTTGCAGGAGGTGAGCTGGCTTCAAACAAATGATGAACGCACAGAGATGTGGTGCGGAATGTGCCGTGAAAATTTAATAAATGACAAATTAAAAAGGCATGAACATTTTTTTTGTATCGAAAAAATATCGAACCGTGACACCAAAGTATCGAACCGAACCGAACCGTGAATTTTGTGTATTGTTGCACCCCTACTAACTATATGCTTTAGCACAAAGGAAAGTCTCCTGAATCCAAACTGGAAGCTTGTTCCACAGAAGAGGGGCCTGAAAACCCAAAGTAAAATCTGTTTTTACTAGATTTTAGTAATTTTATACATTTTTCCTGCCATTACCTATCACTAATAGGTGCTTTGTTACATGATCCTTATCACATCGCTACCCTCAGCCAGCAAGATTGCATGCATTAGTTTCGCCAGCAGTAAAAGTTCTTGTTCCAAGAAATGCAACTTATCTTGATCTTTATCAGCCTTTTGCTCTACTGCATGTTTGAAGGCTCTTTCGAAAGCCTTAGACTGTAGTGCCTCACCTTTAAAAAGAGGAATGTCCTTTGCTGGCAACTGAGCCAGCTGCTGCTGTTTCACAAGTAACTCAGTGATTACAATCTGTTTGTGCATGATTAATAATATATCATCACTTCTGTTAACTTGAGCATTAAATCCACACTGTAAAAAAATCTGTAAAAATACAGTACAATGTACTGTATTACTTCTGTATTAGTCATTTACAGGTATTTTCCTGTATTTCTCAACTACTGCAATGCATTGTGGGAAAAAGAATCCCAAAAGGGGGGAAAGGTAAGAGCAAAGCAGCCATTACACTTGTTTCAGCTTTCATCAGGATTTTGCACTCTGGAGTTGGGGAAACTGCCTTCAAATTTCTGTGGTAAATATTAAAGCTCATGTTTTCTTTTATTAAAATAATGTTTTTCAAAAGACTAAACTATAGTTAACTTGTTTCTACTATCTCCAGATAAGTCAGGAATATTGAACTGACTCATTTTTAAAATAATTGTTTTTTAGGTTTAACATGACTTAAGCTTTCCACTTTTGTTAATATTAAAATAATTTTTGCTATGATACCACATGGCTGGAACAGTTTTCATAAATACTATCCAGTCTTTAAGTCCGATATCATTAGCCATGTCTGGGCCCAAACTCGATGCAGGGTTTCACACTATATGGCGGATGCTCTGATAAGACCTGAGTGCTCACACTGTGCGTCCATAACATGAAGTTTTATAAAAGCTCTCCCTCTTTCTGTCTTTCACTCACACAGACACGCACGCACGCACGCGCACACACACACACGCACACACACACCACCACCACCACCACCACCACCACCAACAACAACTTTGCTAAATTGCTAATGAAAAACATTAACCAGGCAGCTGCAATCAAGCAGCAAATATGTGGCGAGCAATGTTCCCTCTAATTTTTCATGAGTCTGAGTGAACACACAAACTCCCTGAGTGGCCCCTTGGACCACTATGAGCAACAGCAGACGTGTGCACTGTGGTCATGCCAGCATCCAATCCATCACATGTCACATGGTTTATTAAAATAATCAAATTACAGCATTTGCATTTAAAGTAGACTACTTTTAATTACGTGCTTTATCCCACTTACAGTGAAAATTTAAAAAAATCTTGTTCATGACCTGTGTAGTATGTTAAATGGTAAATGGCCTGTATTTGTGTGTACATACACTATTGGAAGTAAAAATAACTTGGACTCCAATTTTGAAAACACGTGTTTAAAAACAAACAAACAAACAGAGTTGTACAACTTTGTTTTGTTTTGTTTTTATAAAGCTCTGACTTGTATTATGAGTCTGAGTCTGTGGTCTGGGAGAGAGTCTGTAACTCTCTGTCTGCAAAATACAGTATATAATGACCAATGTTGGGTAATCAATTATATAGTTACTTCTTCAAAAAAGTAACTGAGTTTTGCTGCTGCTGTGTACCTAAAAATGCAGCCAAGGCAGTTTTTAAATAAACATTTTAAACTATTTACAGAACAATCAGCTGTTCTGCATCAAATTTGATGTCACACAAACTCTCATATCCCGATGTAAGACATTTCTCATCCCGATAATGATATATATCACAAAATAGTGCATTTTCTGTAAATTCTGTGAATCTTGGGCTGCTCGACTTGTGTGAAGTGTTTTCAGCAGGGCATTGTGTGGCTGTCGAATGTCTTAAATGTTTTGGGGAACGGTTTACAGCATAATTTGCATTGTTCAGTTTCCTGGTCTGTGTAAGGCTTTTCATAACCAAATCATGTCCATGCTACAGAGTTTAGGAATTTAGTCCATGCTGCTCTTTGATAAGATCCTCAATTTGTTTGTCCTTCTGTTTGGAGCTAACTGGTTCTGCCTCATCCTCACTGGCCATACTGGTATTCTCTGTGCCTGCATCTACGTGGTGACTGTAAGCGCCATTTATAGTTCATGTTTTTATTTGAGGTAATTTGTTTGATGCATATTCTGAAATTTGATGTTTGAGAGTAATGTGTATCATTTCAGTTTATTCTGAAAAGTCTCAACAGGATCTTGAGCTTCATTGTGAAAGGTTTGTGTGGAAAATAAGCAAAGGGATGGTGGAGCCACATGATGGTTTTACTGTTGTTGTTGCTAACGGCAACTGGTAAAAACAGTCCGTCCATAGTGTGGTTATTTTAAACATAAGAGAAAGTGAGAACTTTAATAAATTACTATAGGCACTACAGTGACCATCAAAACGATTAAGAAATATTTCTGCAAACAGTGTATTTTGCGACACCACGAAACAAACAATAGTGTATAATATGAAATGATAGATGTTTTCATATCATCATCCGATATATATATCGTCATATTACACAGCCCTAATTCTTTTTGTTTTTATTCATTTTTCTACCTTAAACATAAACAACAGCAACAAAAAACCAACTTTTTAAAATGTCTTTTTGTTCCTCTTTTTTTCCTCAGAATAAATTCTGACTAAGTTCAATGGTTGAGATGGAGGAGCAAAACAGCGACGTGTTAACCTCGACTGCTGAAGTTCCTGTATGAACTGAACAACTCAGAGGAAAAGCTGAGTGTATTTTATTCAAAGCTCAGATGGGACTTGATGGACTAACATGCAGGCTGCATTCAGGACTTTATCAAACTGGTATATGAAGAGTGGTAATGAGAAAGTGTGCACACACAACGTGTCACTTTGTGCTTGCTCTTCCTCTAGCCTCTGTGTCGCTTTGTAGTCATTTGTCTTATTATTGTCTTACGTGTTGTGATTTAGGGTCTGTGCGCACAGGCAGATTTCTTTTTGCTTGGGAAGTGATCTTGTTTTCAGAGGCTTCTCTAACATTTAATGGCTGTGATATTGTCACGGCGAGTGAGATGAGCCGTGTGGAAGTAATAAAGGAGGATCCAAACGCAGGCACTCGTAAAGGTGGTTTATTAAACACAAAATAAAAATAGACCGGAAAACGGAGAATGAACTAAACTATACTGGGAACAACTAACTACTGAACACGAACATGAACATGAAGGAAGATAGACGATGGCATATGATGGTGACAGCAGGGAGAACACACGAATGGAACATGGTAGAAACACAGACGGACCAGCAACTACTACAGCTGAAGACACGACTTAAATACACTCAGAGAAACACAGGGAGATTACACACAGGTGGGGGACACAGCTGGGAGTAATTAACGAGACGAGACAAGGGAGGTAAACTGAACACACCCACATGAGACGCAGACCTTCACAATAAAACAGGAACAAGACATCACTACACAAAGACGCAGACCAGACACAGAACTAAACCCACACAAAACATGAGAACACAAACCCTGTGAACAAAACCCTAAACCAGAACCACAGTAATATAATCTATTGTAAATAATCAAAACACCAGAGAACCCCAAAACACTCTATAATGCAAAAATAAACCCCAAAAAAAACCAACTTAAAATGCTGGGTCGAACCGACCCAGAACCGTGACAGATATATGTCAAACTTTTTCCTCTATTTTAACAGCTAAGAGCATTTAGACACAGCAGGAAAAAAAGGTGTGCACTGAGGATTTTGAACTATGATGTTTGATGTTTGAACTATGATGTATGATGTCACTGCTGAGGATTTTTGGACACAGCTCCTTATTCACTTAGCTGCTGTTTGCAGTTTAAGTCTTCATCCAAACAAGCTCTCCTAATTGTATTTTGCTCCTTACTGTCTTTGAAAAGAAAGAGCTGACAAAACAAGTCTAGTAAATGCACTTTTATCTTTAAGTTTGGTATAGTCATCTGTCTTAAGCTGTTTTGTGTTTTATTTATCATATCGGGGAAAAGTCCTGTCGGCCCTGTGCTGAGAGGGCTGTGCTCATCCTGTTCTAATAAACCCGAATTTCAGGAACACCTTCTTTAGGTCTGTTCAGTTTCATTCATGTAGCACCACTTAAACAGTCAACAAATCCTGACTCAATGTCTGTTATATTGTAAGGACAAATGTTCGCACAAATGTGAATTGCATTCACTTCATTGATGAAGTAAATGCAATTCAGTAATCAAAGGTGAGTGGCTTTAACGGACTACATGTGTATACTGTATCATAAGTGGACAGACATGGATGTAAACCACACCTTAACTGTTTGGCTGAGGTAAAACAACCACAAGGCAGTGATTCGAACTTGAAGGTACTCTGGATATTATTAACTGTGAACATATCGTTAACATTTTTCGTTTATATTGTGGGGCGATCGTGGCTCAAGAGTTGGGAGTTCGCCTTGTAATCGGAAGGTTGCTGGTTCGAGCCCCGGCTTGGACAGTCTCGGTCGTTGTGTCCTTGGGCAAGACACTTCACCCGTTGCCTACTAGTGGTGGTCAGAGGGCCTGGTGGCGCAAAGTGTTTTGAAGAAAACACTTTGGAGCCACTTGAGTGAATGTATATAAACATCAGGGTAACCTGATTTCAAGGAAATAAAAATGCTGAAAATTTGAATGTTTGTGAGTTATTTTGTTCATGTATTAGATGTTTAGTTTTATGACGAGATGCATGCTGTCATTATTTATTTTTTTATTTTAGTACAGTTTTTGAGTTGACAAGAATGAAAGAATATTTAACATTATTTGTACTAATGCTGTTGTGTACTAAGCACAGATTAATTTACGAATTACGAATTTTTGAGCAAATGGTGTATTAGGTTGTAATCGTATAGAAATATACGTTTAAGGATATGAAGAAGTACATTTAATGAGTTACAGTGAAAATAAGTGCCTGTAACCGTTGCAGATTTGCAACAAGTAAAAGCTAACAACCTGATTAGCCCACATACATATTTTATGAGACTGGATAAGTCAGTTGTGGTATCTATGAGTTTTCCATTTGTGAATGAACGTAAATACTCACATCAGCTTGTTGTGGGAGCATCATGCCAACTCCTTCCTTCTTAACTCCTTGTGACCTTTGTATTGTGACAGGGGATTTCTAAGAATCACCCCACAGTTCTTCAGCTTGAGACACCTGAGTTAGAAAACACAAACACTGCAGTTGTCTTTCACTCGCGAGGGCAGTCATGGACGCACGACCTGCATCTCATCACTGTCTGCGTGCTTTATTTATACTTTTCTGTGTGGCTCTGTGTGTGTGTGTGTGTGTGTGTGTGTGTGTGTGTGTGTGTGTGTGTGTGTGTGTGTGTGTGTGTGTGTGTGTGTGTGTGTACAAATAAAACAGTTATTCTAAGAACTTTGAGCTGAGGTTCCCCTTTTTCTAATTCTGTATGTTCTTACAGAAAGAGGAAGCTGTTAGTTGTTTATCACACAATTGTCACGGCGAGTGAGATGAGCCGTGTGGAAGTAATAAAGGAGGATCCAAACGCAGGCACTCGTAAAGGTGGTTTATTAAACACAAAATAAAAATAGACCGGAAAACGGAGAATGAACTAAACTATACTGGGAACAACTAACTACTGAACACGAACATGAACATGAAGGAAGATAGACGATGGCATATGATGGTGACAGCAGGGAGAACACACGAATGGAACATGGTAGAAACACAGACGGACCAGCAACTACTACAGCTGAAGACACTCAGAGAAACACAGGGAGATTACACACAGGTGGGGGACACAGCTGGGAGTAATTAACGAGACGAGACAAGGGAGGTAAACTGAACACACCCACATGAGACGCAGACCTTCACAATAAAACAGGAACAAGACATCACTACACAAAGACGCAGACCAGACACAGAACTAAACCCACACAAAACATGAGAACACAAACCCTGTGAACAAAACCCTAAACCAGAACCACAGTAATATAATCTATTGTAAATAATCAAAACACCAGAGAACCCCAAAACACTCTATAATGCAAAAATAAACCCCCCCCAAAAAACTTAAAATGCTGGGTCGAACCGACCCAGAACCGTGACAGATATATGTCAAACTTTTTCCTCTATTTTAACAGCTAAGAGCATTTAGACACAGCAGGAAAAAAAGGTGTGCACTGAGGATTTTGAACTATGATGTTTGAACTATGATGTATGATGTCACTGCTGAGGATTTTTGGACACAGCTCCTTATTCACTTAGCTGCTGTTTGCAGTTTAAGTCTTCATCCAAACAAGCTCTCCTAATTGTATTTTGCTCCTTACTTAAACATATCGTTAACATTTTTCGTTTATATTGTGGGGCGATCGTGGCTCAAGAGTTGGGAGTTCACCTTGTAATCGGAAGGTTGCCGGTTCGAGCCCCGGCTTGGACAGTCTCGGTCGTTGTGTCCTTGGGCAAGACACTTCACCCGTTGCCTACTAGTGGTGGTCAGAGGGCCTGGTGGCGCAAAGTGTTTTGAAGAAAACACTTTGGAGCCACTTGAGTGAATGTATATAAACATCAGGGTAACCTGATTTCAAGGAAATAAAAATGCTGAAAATTTGAATGTTTGTGAGTTATTTTGTTCATGTATTAGATGTTTAGTTTTATGACGAGATGCATGCTGTCATTATTTATTTTTTTATTTTAGTACAGTTTTTGAGTTGACAAGAATGAAAGAATATTTAACATTATTTGTACTAATGCTGTTGTGTACTAAGCACAGATTAATTTACGAATTACGAATTTTTGAGCAAATGGTGTATTAGGTTGTAATCGTATAGAAATATACGTTTAAGGATATGAAGAAGTACATTTAATGAGTTACAGTGAAAATAAGTGCCTATAACCGTTGCAGATTTGCAACAAGTAAAAGCTAACAACCTGATTAGCCCACATACATATTTTATGAGACTGGATAAGACAGTTGTGGTATCTATGAGTTTTCCATTTGTGAATGAACGTAAATACTCACATCAGCTTGTTGTGGGAGCATCATGCCAACTCCTTCCTTCTTAACTCCTTGTGACCTTTGTATTGTGACAGGGGATTTCTAAGAATCACCCCACAGTTCTTCAGCTTGAGACACCTGAGTTAGAAAACACAAACACTGCAGTTGTCTTTCACTCGCGAGGGCAGTCATGGACGCACGACCTGCATCTCATCACTGTCTGCGTGCTTTATTTATACTTTTCTGTGTGGCTCTGTGTGTGTGTGTGTGTGTGTGTGTGTACAAATAAAACAGTTATTCTAAGAACTTTGAGCTGAGGTTCCCCTTTTTCTAATTCTGTATGTTCTTACAGAAAGAGGAAGCTGTTAGTTGTTTATCACACAATTGTCACGGCGAGTGAGATGAGCCGTGTGGAAGTAATAAAGGAGGATCCAAACGCAGGCACTCGTAAAGGTGGTTTATTAAACACAAAATAAAAATAGACCGGAAAACGGAGAATGAACTAAACTATACTGGGAACAACTAACTACTGAACACGAACATGAACATGAAGGAAGATAGACGATGGCATATGATGGTGACAGCAGGGAGAACACACGAATGGAACATGGTAGAAACACAGACGGACCAGCAACTACTACAGCTGAAGACACTCAGAGAAACACAGGGAGATTACACACAGGTGGGGGACACAGCTGGGAGTAATTAACGAGACGAGACAAGGGAGGTAAACTGAACACACCCACATGAGACGCAGACCTTCACAATAAAACAGGAACAAGACATCACTACACAAAGACGCAGACCAGACACAGAACTAAACCCACACAAAACATGAGAACACAAACCCTGTGAAGAAAACCCTAAACCAGAACCACAGTAATATAATCTATTGTAAATAATCAAAACACCAGAGAACCCCAAAACACTCTATAATGCAAAAATAAACCCCAAAAAAACCCAACTTAAAATGCTGGGTCGAACCGACCCAGAACCGTGACAGATATATGTCAAACTTTTTCCTCTATTTTAACAGCTAAGAGCATTTAGACACAGCAGGAAAAAAAGGTGTGCACTGAGGATTTTGAACTATGATGTTTGATGTTTGAACTATGATGTATGATGTCACTGCTGAGGATTTTTGGACACAGCTCCTTATTCACTTAGCTGCTGTTTGCAGTTTAAGTCTTCATCCAAACAAGCTCTCCTAATTGTATTTTGCTCCTTACTTAAACATATCGTTAACATTTTTCGTTTATATTGTGGGGCGATCGTGGCTCAAGAGTTGGGAGTTCGCCTTGTAATCGGAAGGTTGCCGGTTCGAGCCCCGGCTTGGACAGTCTCGGTCGTTGTGTCCTTGGGCAAGACACTTCACCCGTTGCCTACTAGTGGTGGTCAGAGGGCCTGGTGGCGCAAAGTGTTTTGAAGAAAACACTTTGGAGCCACTTGAGTGAATGTATATAAACATCAGGGTAACCTGATTTCAAGGAAATAAAAATGCTGAAAATTTGAATGTTTGTGAGTTATTTTGTTCATGTATTAGATGTTTAGTTTTATGACGAGATGCATGCTGTCATTATTTATTTTTTTATTTTAGTACAGTTTTTGACAAGAATGAAAGAATATTTAACATTATTTGTACTAATGCTGTTGTGTACTAAGCACAGATTAATTTACGAATTACGAATTTTTGAGCAAATGGTGTATTAGGTTGTAATCGTATAGAAATATACGTTTAAGGATATGAAGAAGTACATTTAATGAGTTACAGTGAAAATAAGTGCCTATAACCGTTGCAGATTTGCAACAAGTAAAAGCTAACAACCTGATTAGCCCACATACATATTTTATGAGACTGGATAAGTCAGTTGTGGTATCTATGAGTTTTCCATTTGTGAATGAACGTAAATACTCACATCAGCTTGTTGTGGGAGCATCATGCCAACTCCTTCCTTCTTAACTCCTTGTGACCTTTGTATTGTGACAGGGGATTTCTAAGAATCACCCCACAGTTCTTCAGCTTGAGACACCTGAGTTAGAAAACACAAACACTGCAGTTGTCTTTCACTCGCGAGGGCAGTCATGGACGCACGACCTGCATCTCATCACTGTCTGCGTGCTTTATTTATACTTTTCTGTGTGGCTCTGTGTGTGTGTGTGTGTGTGTGTGTGTGTGTACAAATAAAACAGTTATTCTAAGAACTTTGAGCTGAGGTTCCCCTTTTTCTAATTCTGTATGTTCTTACAGAAAGAGGAAGCTGTTAGTTGTTTATCACACAATTGTCACGGCGAGTGAGATGAGCCGTGTGGAAGTAATACAGGAGGATCCAAACGCAGGCACTCGTAAAGGTGGTTTATTAAACACAAAATAAAAATAGACCGGAAAACGGAGAATGAACTAAACTATACTGGGAACAACTAACTACTGAACACGAACATGAACATGAAGGAAGATAGATGATGGCATATGATGGTGACAGCAGGGAGAACACACGAATGGAACATGGTAGAAACACAGACGGACCAGCAACTACTACAGCTGAAGACACGACTTAAATACACTCAGAGAAACACAGGGAGATTACACACAGGTGGGGGATTCATGTAGCACCACTTAAACAGTCAACAAATCCTGACTCAATGTCTGTGATATTGTAAGGACAAATGTTCGCACAAATGTGAATTGCATTCACTTCATTGATGAAGTAAATGCAATTCAGTAATCAAAGGTGAGTGGCTTTAACGGACTACATGTGTATACTGTATCATAAGTGGACAGACATGGATGTAAACCACACCTTAACTGTTTGGCTGAGGTAAAACAACCACAAGGCAGTGATTCGAACTTGAAGGTACTCTGGATATTATTAACTGTGAACATATCGTTAACATTTTTCGTTTATATTGTGGGGCGATCGTGGCTCAAGAGTTGGGAGTTCACCTTGTAATCGGAAGGTTGCTGGTTCGAGCCCCGGCTTGGACAGTCTCGGTCGTTGTGTCCTTGGGCAAGACACTTCACCCGTTGCCTACTAGTGGTGGTCAGAGGGCCTGGTGGCGCAAAGTGTTTTGAAGAAAACACTTTGGAGCCACTTGAGTGAATGTATATAAACATCAGGGTAACCTGATTTCAAGGAAATAAAAATGCTGAAAATTTGAATGTTTGTGAGTTATTTTGTTCATGTATTAGATGTTTAGTTTTATGACGAGATGCATGCTGTCATTATTTATTTTTTTATTTTAGTACAGTTTTTGAGTTGACAAGAATGAAAGAATATTTAACATTATTTGTACTAATGCTGTTGTGTACTAAGCACAGATTAATTTACGAATTACGAATTTTTGAGCAAATGGTGTATTAGGTTGTAATCGTATAGAAATATACGTTTAAGGATATGAAGAAGTACATTTAATGAGTTACAGTGAAAATAAGTGCCTATAACCGTTGCAGATTTGCAACAAGTAAAAGCTAACAACCTGATTAGCCCACATACATATTTTATGAGACTGGATAAGACAGTTGTGGTATCTATGAGTTTTCCATTTGTGAATGAACGTAAATACTCACATCAGCTTGTTGTGGGAGCATCATGCCAACTCCTTCCTTCTTAACTCCTTGTGACCTTTGTATTGTGACAGGGGATTTCTAAGAATCACCCCACAGTTCTTCAGCTTGAGACACCTGAGTTAGAAAACACAAACACTGCAGTTGTCTTTCACTCGCGAGGGCAGTCATGGACGCACGACCTGCATCTCATCACTGTCTGCGTGCTTTATTTATACTTTTCTGTGTGGCTCTGTGTGTGTGTGTGTGTGTGTGTGTGTGTACAAATAAAACAGTTATTCTAAGAACTTTGAGCTGAGGTTCCCCTTTTTCTAATTCTGTATGTTCTTACAGAAAGAGGAAGCTGTTAGTTGTTTATCACACAATTGTCACGGCGAGTGAGATGAGCCGTGTGGAAGTAATAAAGGAGGATCCAAACGCAGGCACTCGTAAAGGTGGTTTATTAAACACAAAATAAAAATAGACCGGAAAACGGAGAATGAACTAAACTATACTGGGAACAACTAACTACTGAACACGAACATGAACATGAAGGAAGATAGATGATGGCATATGATGGTGACAGCAGGGAGAACACACGAATGGAACATGGTAGAAACACAGACGGACCAGCAACTACTACAGCTGAAGACACGACTTAAATACACTCAGAGAAACACAGGGAGATTACACACAGGTGGGGGATTCATGTAGCACCACTTAAACAGTCAACAAATCCTGACTCAATGTCTGTTATATTGTAAGGACAAATGTTCGCACAAATGTGAATTGCATTCACTTCATTGATGAAGTAAATGCAATTCAGTAATCAAAGGTGAGTGGCTTTAACGGACTACATGTGTATACTGTATCATAAGTGGACAGACATGGATGTAAACCACACCTTAATTGTTTGGCTGAGGTAAAACAACCACAAGGCAGTGATTCGAACTTGAAGGTACTCTGGATATTATTAACTGTGAACATATCGTTAACATTTTTCATTTATATTGTGGGGCGATCGTGGCTCAAGAGTTGGGAGTTCGCCTTGTAATCGGAAGGTTGCCGGTTCGAGCCCCGGCTTGGACAGTCTCGGTCGTTGTGTCCTTGGGCAAGACACTTCACCCGTTGCCTACTAGTGGTGGTCAGAGGGCCCGGTGGCGCCAGTGTCCGGCAGCCTCGCCTCTGTCAGTGCGCCCCAGGGTGGCTGTGGCTACAATGTAGCTTGCCATCACCAGTGTGTGAATGGGTGGATGACTGGATGTGTAAAGCGCTTTGGGGTCCTTAGGGACTAGTAAAGCGCTATATAAATACAGGCCATTTACCATTTATCAGGTGTCCTGTTTGAAGAAAACACTTTGGAGCCACTTGAGTGAATGTATATAAACATCAGGGTAACCTAATTTCAAGGAAATGAAAATTTGAATGTTTGTGAGTTATTTTGTTCATGTATTAGATGTTTAGTTTTATGACGAGATGCATGCTGTCATTATTTATTTTTTTTATTTTAGTACAGTTTTTGAGTTGACAAGAATGAAAGAATATTTAACATTATTTGTACTAATGCTGTTGTGTACTAAGCACAGATTAATTTACGAATTACGAATTTTTGAGCAAATGGTGTATTAGGTTGTAATCGTATAGAAATATACGTTTAAGGATATGAAGAAGTACATTTAATGAGTTACAGTGAAAATAAGTGCCTATAACCGTTGCAGATTTGAAACAAGTAAAAGCTAACAACCTGATTAGCCCACATACATATTTTATGAGACTGGATAAGACAGTTGTGGTATTAGTATTTATTTATTTATTGTCATTGTCAAGAACAATGAAATTGCGTTTGGGGCTTCCATACAGCCCAAAAAAAGAAGAAATCTATGAGTTTTCCATTTGTGAATGAACGTAAATACTCACATCAGCTTGTTGTGGGAGCATCATGCCAACTCCTTCCTTCTTAACTCCTTGTGACCTTTGTATTGTGAAAGGGGATTTCTAAGAATCACCCCACAGTTCTTCCCTGTGACGAGATGGCGGATACAAGCGGCGGAAATGAGCTTCCTCCAAAGGGTAGCTGGCCTCTCCCTTAGAGATATGGTGAGAAGTTCGGCCATCTGGGATGAACTCAGAGTAGAGCCACTGCTCCTCCACGTCGAAAGGAGCCAGATGAGGTGGATTGAGCATCTGACAAGGATGCCTCCTGGGCGCATCCTGGTTGAGGTGTTCCAGGCATGTCCCACTGGGAGGAGGCCCCAGGGCAGACCCAGGACATGCTGGAGGAGATATCTCTCAGCTGGCCTTGGAACACCTTGGTGTTCCCCCGGAAAAGCTGGAGGAGGTGGCCGGGGAGAGGGAAGTCTGAGCTTCTCTGCTTGGGCTGCTGCCCCTGCGATCCAGCCCTTGATCTTAGCTTTTTCTAGGACTGCGCTCTTCTGAACAGAGATCTCTGATGTTGTTCCTGAGTCACTGCACCTAGTGCTCCGATTACCACTCTTACCGTCACCCTCCACATTTTCTCGAGCTCTTCTCTGAGCCCTTGGTATTTCTTGAGCTACTCATGTTCCTTCTTTCTGATGTTGCTGTCATTCAGAACCACTACATCTATCCCTACGGCCGTCTTCTTCTGTTTGTCTATCACCACTATGTCCGGTTGGTTAGCCATCACCATTTTGTCCGTCTGTATCTGGATGTCCCACAGGATCTTAGCTCGGTCATTCTCCACCACCCTAGGGGGCCTTCCATGATGGTGCCTCCTCTTCCTCCTCATTCTTGGGTTTCTGCTTCCTGCGGTATTATCTGAGCACACGGTCGGTTGGGGCCATCTTCCTCATGTATTCATGCATGTCTGTTGTCTCATCCTGAACCGTGGTGCTGACACTCACCAGTCCCCGGCCCCCTTCCTTCCGCTTAGCGATCAGCCTCAGGGTGCTGGACTTGGGGTGAAACCCTCCATGCATGGTCAGGAGTCTTGATGTCAGTGGCTTCTATCTCCTCCTTTGACCAGCTTATTTTATTACCCCAGCTGGGTACCTGATCACGGGCAGGGCGTAGGTGTTGATGGCCCGGATCTTGTTCTTACCGTTCAGCTGACTTCTCAGGACTTGCCTGACCCTCTGCAGGTACTTGGTGGTTGCAGCTTTTCTAGTGACCTCTTCATAGACTTGTAGTCAAGACCGCCTAATCCGAGACCAAGACAAGACCAAGACCAGAGGGTATCGAGACCAAGACAAGACCAAGACCAGATGGTATCGAGACCAAGACAAGACCAAGACCAAGTTGAGACGAGACCGAGTCGAGACGAGACCAAGACCAAGACCGAGACCGAGACAAAAAAAGTCTTTAAACTGCAGCCAGATGCTATTCTATATACATATGCAGGACACCTTAAACTAGTTTTTTAATTAAGCAACAAGGCAGAACAAAGTCGGGCCTGTATCAAGACACAGGGACTAAACCCCAATTCAACCATACCCAGAACTGATCCGGAATTAAAACAGGACTACAACAGTAACCAAGACAGAACCAGAATCAGAACTAGATGATAGTAGCACTAAAAAATCATCATAGACCTGCACTACACTTATTTTTTAATTCTACCAAAGTACAATATTTAGATTGAGAAAAGTTTATATAATTATGTAGCCTTGTTGTGCAAACAAGCCTGCATAACTTAATAAATATAGAATTTGAAAAGTAACAAATGGTATCTAAAAAGAAACACTAGGTACATGTTCTGATGAGTTTTGGCAAACAGCCATTTGACTAACATGTGTGTCTCACCTGCTCTTGTTCATCTCTGTTCTGTCGTCATTCTCTCTCTCCCTCTCTGCTCCTCTCTCTCCCTCTCTGCTCCTCTCTCTCCCTCTTTGTGCTGACAATCAAGCCAAACACCAACATCATCAACTATACAGTTGAAACCAGATATTTATGTACTCTTCAGATAAAAACACAAACACTTTTTAATTGTAACATCAAATCAGACTAAATGTTTATTTTGTTAGATTGATAAATATAAAAAACATATTTGTTAACTTTGAGAGTAAAGAGAGAAACTATCTGTATTTCTTAATTGCAAATGGCACCAAATTGTATTCAAACTGAGCCACACTTATGGAGCTCCACAATTCTTTTCCTGGTGTTTTGGTTGACATCTCTTGATGTTCCCATGTCACAGAAACAGGCTCTGTGTTTTGCCTTATATGCATCCACAGGTGTGCCACCAGTTTACTCACATGGACTCTACTAACCTATCAGAAGCTTCTTCAGCTCAGAATCGAATCGTCTGGAGTTTCTTATTAATTAACAATAAACTTAGTGTACATGTGCTCCTACATTTGATGAAAGTGATTAAAATAGACAGCTCCCTCTTTTTATTCCGACATTTCACTAATTCAAAAGATATTTCAACATTTATTTATCTAAAACAAAAGTTTACTCTAAATTGATGTTTAACAGTAAAAAAAAGTTTTTATGTTTTCTCCATAAATTGTATGTAAATATCTGGTTTCAACTGTGAATATACTGCTGTGTATTGAAATTCCTCTTGTTTTGCATAGATATACTAAACAACATCCAAAGCATAATATATAAAATAACATCTACCTGAGTTTTTTCTTTGAAAGAAGCTCCTTATGTCCATTGTTGTGTACATCAGTACACAATTGAAACCGATTTAGAGAGTTTGTTTAGCCGTGGAGGGTAACAACTGAAAATATGAAATGTAAGCTAAGACTCTCTAAAAAATCAGCATTGCTGTTCGGCTTTTTATTTATCCATTTGTTGATTCACTCGAAGAGCAAGTAACGCAACCAAGTGATCAGTTTGAAATCAATCTTTCGTGATACACCGTCATATTTACATTATTAGTTCAGTACGAATGATTTGCTTTGGTACCTGGTCAAACTTAAGCTCTCCTCTGTCTGCAGCAAACTCGCAGCCAGCTAGTGATGGGTCGTTCGCGAACGAAATGGCTCTTAGAGCCGACTCTTTGACGTGAACGACGCGACCCGACTCCTTATCGCGAGCCGTCACGTGGGTTTTTTTTGTTTGTTTTTTTCTTTCTCTCACCCTCTCTCTCTCTCTCTCTCTCTCACTTTTTTTCCGCTTCACTTCGCACCTGAGCCTTGTGCTTTATGCTGGGCAGAGGGGGAGGGGCGGTAGTTACACTCAGTAGCACAGGAACAGAGCCAGAGGGAGAGAGAGAGAAAGAGAGCCAGGGACAACAACGTCACATTAGAAAGGTATAGTAATCATCCACAACTATTTTCGGTTGCAGATGATAAAGGATTCAGAAAGTTTATTCATGCAGGCCCATATGACAGAGAATATGCATCTTCTTTTTGTTTTCATATTATA
The DNA here is from genome assembly GCF_963969265.1 of Rhamphochromis sp. 'chilingali'. Taxonomy (NCBI): domain Eukaryota; kingdom Metazoa; phylum Chordata; class Actinopteri; order Cichliformes; family Cichlidae; genus Rhamphochromis; species Rhamphochromis sp. 'chilingali'. The sequence continues at coordinate 3,509,078 of NC_137935.1, read as the reverse complement.
ATTTATATTTAATTGTGTTGTGGTTTGCAGTGTTTTGTGTTGTTTTCACTTTAAATTTGTAAAAGGAAAAAGCTGAAAATTTAAATAGTTAAAAGTTGAAATGTGAATAGTTGATTTTTGTATTATATGATTTATTTATTACATTTTATGTGGAGGGAATAAATAAAAGTATATTTACGGTGGCCCCTACAGACAAAGCACATACAAACTTCAAATCATGTACGAACTCTGAAGCATGTACAAACTCCAAAACACGTAAAAACACGTACAAACTCCAAAACACGTAAAAACTCAAAACACGTACAAAAGACAACAGAAGTGCTCCAGGATGCTGGGCGCAGTGTTGAGCTTTTGTTACCTAGTGGCTACACAAGCCAGCAAGTACCAATGACCGGATTTGGTGTGTGGTAGTAACAGGTAAATGAACTTTTTTAAAATTATTTGAATATATATGAGTGCCTGTGTATAAATACACAAACAATACACACATGCTTTCAATTGTGTAATTTAAGTGATCTAGTAGCTCTGCTTTGGAAGTTCAGTTCATGCTAGAAATGTGTTTTGGAGTTTGTACGTGTTTTGTCTGTAGGGGCCACCGCATATATTTATATATAAACATATACAAATAAAACCACTTTTTTTACGTTAGTAATTCCTTTTGTGCATAATTTTATATTATTGTTAATAATAAATTAATTAAAGCAACAAAACAACCTGAAGAGCCGGTTCGGAGCCGAAAGAGCCGGCTCTTTTTAGTGAGCCGAACCGAAAGAGCCGGATCTATAAAAAGAGCCGGAAATCCCATCACTACAGCCAGCAGCTTCTCCCCCCTCGCTCACATGGGTGCTGTGCTCAGTCGCCTAGTGCCTGAGCTCGGATCATACCAAAATTAGGGGGAATTTACGACGGTGCGCTCTGTGCTTCGTGTGTTGTTTTTGTTTTATACAGTTGTCAGTCAGGCATCTAACTAAAAAATTACACTCCAAAAGACCCCATGCTTCTGAAAAAATGACCCGGGCTTAAGCCCAGTAAGCCACCCCCCCCCCCCCCCCCCGCTCCGCTTATGGTTGACTCCAAATCTCCCGAACACTATGTCGATTTGAGAACGCAAGACAGAAACAGCGAGACCAAGACAAAAGTCCGTCGAGACCAAGACAAGACCAAGACAAATGTCCGTCGAGACCAAGACAAAAGTCCGTCGAGACCAAGACGAGACCAAGACCACGTAAAAGTGGTCTCGAGACCAAGACCAGATTCGAGACATCCAACTCTACCTCTTCATGGTTCCCATTTGCCTGCGGGATCCCCAGGAGTAGTAATGTAATGGCACTTTTTTTGAGGGTCTGCTGAATTGTTTTTAATGGCACTTTTTGATGAACAGCAGATGATTAATTCCTCTTTATTGGAGAAAGTGTCCCTAAGCTATTGCTGCTCATACTTACTGAGTTCCCTAGCTACACTGTAAACCCGAATAAGTTACCAGAACTCAAAAAAATTGAGGCAATCGATTGCCTCAATTTTTTTGAGTTGATCAACTCAAAAGTCAAATTTTTCCAGAACATAAAAGTTTGGATTACATGGTACTTGTATCTTTTGAGAACGGTCAACTCAAATATTTGCAGTTAATATGACTTAAAGTTTCAAGTTTACAAATTCAAAGAAATAAGTTCACAGAACTTATAAAAAATAAGTACACAACCACAACATTTTTATGTTAACAAAACTCAAATGTTTATTAGTTTGTGTTGTCATTATTTTAAGTACACGTTAGTCAAATATGTTGACTACTTGATACTTAAAAACATGTGACCCAAAACATAAAATTTTTGAGGCAATTGATTGCCTCAATTACACTGAGTATCGGTAACTTAATATGCAAAAGTCATAAACATCTGCCATTGAACAGTATCTTGCCTGCTCCCTTTTAGCACTATGTTGAAATTAAATACATTTTTTTAAAAAAATAAATAAATTGATTAAAAATAATTAACAAAAACATTTATAAATTAAAATAAGTAGACCAAAAATTGTTTAGTCAGGAAAACTGTCAGAGTAATGAAAAATAATGCCAAATAATAATAAATAATATCAAAATGTGCTTTTGGCTCTCTGGCTCTCTGGCTTTTGGCTCTCTGGCTAATATCTGAATAATATCTGAATATCTGAATAAGGCAACAGGGCAGCAATTTGAGTGAATTACAATGCTATTTGTTTTACATTAACCAGTATCAAACAGTGAAATTTAGGTCATCTTGCGCAGCCCACAATGTTTTGGAAATAGTATTACGAAAAACATTAAAACACACAAAACATTAGTGTTGCTTTGCATTATGTTAATGAGAACAAAGGCACGTTGTATAGTTTGGACCTATTGGCTGAATGCAATAACGTTTTGAGGCATTATTTAGATAAAAGGAGAGAACTTTGAACTAGCCTTTTATAATGCTTCACCCTGCATCCTTCTTTCAGATGAGTTCCTACATAACCAAGTCATTCTTGAGGGTCTGTAACCTGGGTGACAGTTTACCACTTTCTAGACCAAGTAAAATCTTTTGAGTAAATTCTAAAGTGTTGGTCAGGGCTTTGGGGTAGCTGAGGTGCATAGATCAGTCCAAACATTACCAGGAAGGCTTCACCAAATCTGGGGAGACTGAACACGGCATCACTTTCAATGACGACAGAGATTTTCACAGGTTGGTAGTGAACTGGACTTGTCGTGTCATGGTCACTAATGACAGTGAAGAGGGCCACTTCAACACCATCAAGCTCCAACTCATCAGATTCGTCCTGAATTAATGAAAAAGAGATACTAATCACAATCTAACCCAAGAAATACAACAGACGACATATAATTTCTCATTTTACCAACTCCAATTGAGATCCAATACCTCTTTTACAAGGGAGACCTGAGTCTCACTGTAAGAGGTGAAAAACAGAAGATCCATGTTCTGCACACATAAATCAGCTAATTCACCAGAGAATCAAGTGGTGTGAGATAGACTGAAACTAAGCTAAAGGAAATACACAGGAAAAGGTTTTACTAAACATCTTATCACTTTCAACAAAACACCAATTCAGTTCATTCGTAGTGAGGAGACAGAAAAGACCATACATGGAAACCGTATGGGTAGACTAAACAAAGGTAAGTCCAAACAGTGCATCAAAATACATGTTTGTACTTTGATGCACTGTTTATATACACAGTAGTATCTGTTAGATACTTAAGGACACTCACAGTGCAGGTTCTGAAAAATCCAGAGACATCCTCACGCAGATAGACAGGAAGGGCGTGGAGAACGGTAGTGCGCTTGGTGTGGATATCATGGATTTCCTATTTCCAGATTAAAAACAGAATTGTATATACTGGTGAGTTTACTGAACAACAACAACAACAACAGTCAAATCAGAACATATGTCCACAAATAACCTGTTCACATCTTTAATACAGTCAGACAAATAGCAAACACAAAGTGGAGTAATAGCAAAATTCAAAAAGCTCATTTAAATCATTGAACCTGTCCAATGTTCCACTGGTTCAACCTATGAAATGTGTAACAATCTATTATTACCTGTTCATTGTGAATTCTTAGAATTTCAGCCAGGGCATCAGCTGTCTTCCCAGTTTTTGATGCCTTCTGTCTGAATAAGGTCATCAGTCGAGGAAGATGGCGGTCAAGTTCAGCGTAGAATGTATTGGGCAGGTTCTGATTTGTAATCCGCTGAAACTCTGCATACAACTACAGCAGAAGGACAATACAGTTCAATTTGAAGAATCTCGCACATCTTTATAAAGCAGCAAAAAGCTGCCACATGAGTAAGAATTACAATTTTCATTTTAAAGAGAGCTGATCCATATTACCTCAGACTCCATTTTTAGAGCAGGCCAGAGGTCCAAGAGCTCCTTCACTCCTTCACAACCCTAACCCTGCACATATAGTTTAAAATATAGCGTTTCTAACAAGAAAACTGCTTGAAAGCACTCTCACTGCAGACAGGCATCTCCGTTGTGTAACTGCAGGGACAACGGGCTTGTTTGGACCCAACTATTCTGAGTCATGAGAGGGGGTTTAAAAATTTAGAGAGATTAAAACACTTTGTTTCATACAAGGCGACCGGGCGCCACCTCTAGAACAAGTAGTATCTAACTTTTTAAACAGCCTGCGACCCTCATTACAACAACTTAATGCTAGCTCTGCAAGCGCAAAGTTTCCTTCGGGGAGAGCAGCAAAGCACATAAAAAACACGGACCCGACATTTCTGCTATTCTTTTCGACACGCACCCAAAATACAACTAAATATTCGTATTTTAACAATAAACTAATATCAACATTGAAAACTTACTGTAAGTCCAGTGATGCTAGTTGCTGCAGTTAGGTGCAACTTTCTCCAGTCGTCCGTGTCCGTGCCTCTTTGGTGCTGTTCCCGCCCATATACCTTTACTTCTTCTGTGTTTCGTATTAATGCTCATTAGCGCCGCCTTCCGCTTCGGAGGGTGAATCAGAGATTAACTCGGAATAAAAATTGATTCCTGCAGCTGCTCAACACTTGCGGAAAAAATTAAAAATATATATGTAGGATACATTGATAAAATAATGAATATTAAAATAAATACATTTTGTCTTCCACTAATGCATTTAAGACAATTTGATTTCACTTATTTGGTGAAACACTTTGAGATTTTATTGTATTTTAGCATGTGCTACATAAATTAAGTTTATTATTAAATCCTATACTTGAAACAACAAAAATAACAGGACTTTACCATTCTTATATGTCCTAACTTAACTGTGTTACGTTGTGCTTAAGTTATGATTTTAAGTGATGCTTACTTAATATAGAAATAGTTCAATTCAATCAAATATTATTAGTTTCATTTACTCAAAAAGAAGAACATGTTACACGAACTTGACATATTTAAGTTAACAGAACTTTTTAAAGACTTTGAGTATACACTACTTAATCTATTTAATTACTTTGAACATTCGGGTTTACAGTGTACTTCTTTACTATGTCAGTAAACTTTTTGAAAAGGAAGGTGTTGTAGATTTAAAGAAACATCTTAATTGAAGCAAAGGCAAAAAATTGGAATGAATTTTATGTGACTGTTCATATTAAAGCCAACAAGTGAAAATCCAAAAAACCGGCTCCAATCCTTTGTATTAATGATCTCCCCCCTCTGTGTGTGAGTGTGTGTGTGTGTGTGTGTGTGTGAGAGTGTGTGTGCCACACAGAAGGAAGGTCACAGCAGGAGCTTTTCTCAAACGCATCAGTTTATTTTTTACAAGAAGTGTAGCTCATACAATGGTATAAATGTATTCTTTGCGGTAATTTAAAATTATGAAACTCTAAAGATTTTGAGTTCAGGCACATTGTGAATCAAGAATCTAAATATTTGTGTCACAATGATTTCTATAAAAGCATTTTATTTATGGGGATAATGCGACAAATCTTTTGTGTGTCCTATTAATGATCAATGGTAATTGAAGAGGAAGCTTGAACCCTGGCTCAGGACATTTTCATGACAAGTGACAGCGCAGACATCTGCTAATGAGAAAACAAGTTTTATCATCATAAAGACTGTGATATGAAGCATCATTAAAGTGTCACTTCAGTAATGTTGACTCATGTTTTTAATAGGTGACTATAAAACACCAAACTCTAATTTCTGTGGTTTATTTTAAGTTTACAGAATATAACATGTGGTAAGACAACGAGTTTTACTTCTCACCGTCCGTGTTATGTGTATCTATTTATCATGTATGCTACTTTGCTCTGTGGACTGTAAAATGTTTCACTGTGTTCATGAAATAAACCAGACTTTCACTGTCTGCATCTTTTACTGTTTTTTCTGCATTTGTTCACTCCAAGTTTGACAAAACCTACAGATATCCAGAGTTAACTCACTAACAATGTGGAGCAGTCTCAGTGTATTTAGCTGCTTTTTCCCTGAACACAACCAACTGAGAGAAACGCCTGTAGTCCTCACTTTGGTCATTTTGAACGTTGAAGGAGATTTGTTCCATAGACACCTTATACTAGTGTTTCCTGCACTTAATCCATCACTGCTATGTTCTATTTAAATCCAGATTCCTTTTATAGTTTGCAGTGAAATTTGTTAAACCGTTGCTTAATGGGACAGAAGTACAAGTCACTCTTTACTAACACATTTGTAGATGAGTTTATTGCTGAACAACACAGCTAGTCTCACACACTCTTTAGGTTTTTCAAGTTTTGTGTGTAATGGTTTAGTCTATCAAACCTTACCCTTTTCTCCCCAGTATCACAACAGCATGACTCCCAAAGTACAGATCAGTAAACAACCTATGATTCTAAAGCCAGAACAGAAAGATACAGTTGGAAGATGAATGATTGCGTTTTTATGACGCACACAGAGGATCCCCAACTCCCTCATATAATTTTGTACCTCACTAAAGCGTACACTAGATGGCACTGCCTCCCTACATCTCATCCAGTAAGTCTCTCCATTTCACTTTTGCAGACTTGAATGTGGAAATTAAGTATCTGCTGACAGCTGCCCTTTCTTCATTTTAAAACGCTACCAACAAAGATAACCATGGAAACCTTGAGATATATGATTTGTAATTCAGGACATTTTTTTTGTCTCGTGAATGCTGTTGTAGCTTTGAGTTTAAGAATAGTAAATGAATCCTAATTCCCGATTTCAAGCTCAGTATGTTTACCACAGTATAGGTACAGGTTTGATATTTGTTGGCTAAAACGATTTGTATTAAAATGCATTCACCAAAATATCTGTACTGGTTAGTAATGCCTACAGATACTGGCAGCAGGGATTAGAAAAAAAATCGAAATAAAAATTTAGATAATGCAATGAAAAGTGCAGTAGTAAAAACTGAAGGCATTTCTTAACCTCCTAACATCTTGAAAAAAGCAAGAGGACCTGTAGAGGGAGCTGCCAAAACACTCTTCTAGCTTAATGTTGTGTGTTGAGTTTATGTCTACGGGTAGAAATGAGTACTTGCTTCGAACATGTTCACTTAGTCGTCATTTATTAGGCACATACAGCTAAAATTAATAGAATCCGACTAAAGATGTTGTTTGTGATGCATTTAAACCATTGATGCATTTAAACCATTGAGTACTTGAGGAGGCTGTTCCAAAGTTTCCAATGTGCAACTTAATAAAAACTGGACAGTCCTGCAACTCTGAATCTTGGGGCCACTTAAAGCTGTTGGCCCACTGACCAGAGTGTGCCAGGTCTAACGGATAACCCGGGGCCAGCATTCAAGCATTTCTAAGTAAGCAGTAAAACTTTGCTTCTTCTCTGTGGAGGTCATGTGTGAGGAGGTATAACACAAACAGAAACAGGAACACTAGAGGATCGATTTCTCCGTTTGAGCTCCAGAGTCTGATGGCTCTGAGAACAAATGACTATGAACTTTGACATGCTTGGGGTTATAAAGGAACGTGGACACTAAAGCAGTGACCTTTTATTTGGCCTTCTTATTTTCAGTGCCGTGGACTTCAGCATGTTTTGGTCGAACTTTTAGGGAAACTTTTGTTTAATATACTGAAAAGTAACAAATGCTATAAAAACACTTTTTGTTGTGTTTATTAAATACCAACAAAGGGAGTCAAAAGCTAATAGCTAGAAATGTTCCTCAGAGGTTTTGCATCTTAAATACTATTACTTAAGGATCTTTTGTTACAGAGGTACGAATCAGATGGAATCAAGGCAGGGCAACTGAAACAGGCTGCATGCCGGTTGTCATCATTTCTTTAGGGATTAATAAAGTATTTTGATTCTGATTCTGAAGAGGCTTTGAAATATAGGGACTCTGGGGGTGAAAAATTGGAACTGGAATTGATGTGTGTTAAGTTTGTAGTCTGCAATCTTTTGTAACAGAAAAGAAGAGTCTGGTGAGAGCTGGTTCAAAAGACAGAGTATATTGCATAAGCTGAGATGATGGGAGGCAGGTGAGTGGGCTTGGAGCCAGGAGGAGAGACCATGTGTGCTCTTCTTATTTCTCAGATTGTACATCCTCAGTTCCTTTCCTCATCTCCTCTCCACATGTATTTGCCACTCCCCCATTGGATACAAATGGATGAGATAGGAAGGAGAGGAGTCAAGATAATGGGCGTGGACGCCAAAAGACATTCTCGCTTTGATGTCATGGACATTGTTTTATTCCAGTCCACTGCTACAGGGCTGGACTGGTAATCAAGAGAGAGAGAGACAGAGAGGGGTAATGATGGGTCACAAGGATAAAAAATAGATGATTTTTTGTCCAGTCCAGCCCTGACTGCATTTTGTGATGAAAAAATTATCATAACACAAATGGATGAAATAGTTGATTATTCTAAATATCTAACAGCCTACAACTTATGAATGGAAAAAGAATACTCATTAAAGACACCAGGAAGTCTTCCAGTGGCCAGTTTAGCAACAGCTTTTTACAGACTTGTTTTATGCCACATGAAATACAGTGTTAATTGTATCTTTTTACTATATCACTTTGGATTTTATCATATAGAAGTTATATTAAATCCAGTTTTTATGAGTTCAAGGAAACTTTCCCGTTTTAGAAGATAAATAGTGGACAGACAAACATCTTTAATGACAATGTGCCCGTAGCTTCTAAAGAGAGTGAAAATGTAAGGAAAGCCTGCAGAATTGCATTTGTCACAGCTTAACAGGGTTACTACTACTACTACATGTGCAGTCTAAGTAAATACCGAGAACCATCGTCAACATACATTTCTCAGTGTTATGAAAGCACTTTAGTAACTGGTGTTTAAATGTCAGGTCTCAAGCAACTGAAGCAACATGACTTAAGCAAATCTACCTCCCACATGGATTTTTGACTTGAGCCATTTTTTTGCTTAATGAGAGCCTCAGTTCCTCTGAACTCACAGTCCAGTTCCAGCAGCCAAATAACATTCTTAACTTAAAAATACACAGTTGTGCCTCAGCATCACAGGTGAAATGTATTTATGCTTCTAAGTTATCTAAGTTTGCTGTTTAATTTTTGTGAGCATTTCAGGATATTTGATGAGAGCCATCTGCTTATTAGGACACCTCCTTGAAACAGCCCAAGCCCATCCATTCCCTCCTAAGCTCCCCCGTTAACCAATAATTCTTCTTTTTCTCTCTAAGCTCAGCACAAACCCTTCCCTGCTGCTGAATTCTCCCAAATCACTTTATCCACCCATATCTGTCCACACACAGGGAAGCCACCCCTCACCCTCGCTCCCAGGCTGATTCCAGTTTATTCCCATTCAGCTGCATTAGCATACAGATGTTAGACTGAAAACGGAAAGCAGGGACACACAAAGGGGCTTCGTGACCAGGAGGGGCGGGAGGGATTGAGGGGCTGCACAGGGATGGCCCTTGGCCTTTTTAAGGTCTTGCAGATACAGTGGGGCAAAAAAGTATTTAGTCAGCCACCGATTGTGCAAGTTCCCCCACCTAAAATGATGACAGAGGTCAGTAATTTGCACCAGAGGTACACTTCAACTGTGAGAGACAGAATGTGGAAAAAAAAAAATCCATGAATCCACATGGTAGGATTTGTAAAGAATTTATTCGTAAATCAGGGTGGCAAATAAGTATTTGGTCAATAACAAAAATACAACTCAATACTTTGTAACATAACCTTTGTTGGCAATAACAGAGGTCAAACATTTACTATAGGTCTTTACCAGGTTTGCACACACAGTAGCTGGTATTTTGGCCCATTCCTCCATGCAGATCTTCTCGAGAGCAGTGATGTTTTGGGGCTGTCGCCGAGCAACACGGACTTTCAACTCCCGCCACAGATTTTCTATGGGGTTGAGGTCTGGAGACTGGCTAGGCCACTCCAGGACTTTCAAATGCTTCTTACGGAGCCACTCCTTTGTTGCCTGGGCGGTGTGTTTTGGATCATTGTCATGTTGGAAGACCCAGCCTCGTTTCATCTTCAAAGTTCTCACTGATGGAAGGAGGTTTTGGCTCAAAATCTCACGATACATGGCCCCATTCATTCTGTCCTTAACACGGATCAGTCGTCCTGTCCCCTTGGCAGAAAAACAGCCCCATAGCATGATGTTTCCACCCCCATGCTTCACAGTAGGTATGGTGTTCTTGGGATGCAACTCAGTATTCTTCGTCCTCCAAACACGACGAGTTGAGTTTATACCAAAAAGTTCTACTTTGGTTTCATCTGACCACATGACATTCTCCCAATCCTCTGCTGTATCATCCATGTGCTCTCTGGCAAACTTCAGACGGGCCTGGACATGCACTGGCTTCAGCAGCGGAACACGTCTGGCACTGCGGGATTTGATTCCCTGCCGTTGTAGTGTGTTACTGATGGTGACCTTTGTTACTTTGGTCCCAGCTCTCTGCAGGTCATTCACCAGGTCCCCCCGTGTGGTTCTGGGATCTTTGCTCACCGTTCTCATGATCATTTTGACCCCACGGGATGAGATCTTGCGTGGAGCCCCAGATCGTGGGAGATTATCAGTGGTCTTGTATGTCTTCCATTTTCTGATGATTGCTCCCACAGTTGATTTCTTCACACCAAGCTGCTTGCCTATTGTAGATTCACTCTTCCCAGTCTGGTGCAGGTCTACAATACTTTTCCTGGTGTCCTTCGAGAGCTCTTCGGTCTTGGCCATGGCGGAGTTTGGAGTCTGACTGTTTGAGGCTGTGGACAGGTGTCTTTTATACAGATGATGAGTTCAAACAGGTGCCATTCATACAGGTAACAAGTGGGGGACAGAAAAGCGTCTTACAGAAGACGTTACAGGTCTGTGAGAGCCAGAGATTTTCCATGTTTGAGGTGACCAAATACTTATTTGCCACCCTGATTTACGGATAAATTCTTTACAAATCCTACCATGTGAATTCATGGATTTTTTTTCACATTCTGTCTCTCACAGTTGACGTGTACCTCTGGTGCAAATTACTGACCTCTGTCATCATTGTAAGTGGGGGAACTTGCGCAATCGGTGGCTGACTAAATACTTTTTTGCCCCACTGTATATGTATGTATATGTGTATGTACATATGTATATGTATATAGATAGATACACATATAATTAATACATTAAAAAACATATTGATTACTAGATAGTGGAAAGGGGGTGGGATTGAATAAGCGCATGCTTCCTCCTGCTCCTTTTTGAACATGAAAGTTATTCGTAGTTGTGGGTGCTCGTTTTCCTTCTGTTTTGCTTTGTTCGTTTGTCTCTTTTTATTTTCATGTTGTTTAACTTCTTCAACATATTCAAAATAAAGATTCAATCAATCAATCAATCAATCAATCAATCAATCAATCAATCCTAGCAATGCTAGGTAAATCTTCACAGGATAAAAGCCACAAAGTAGTTCACAGTAATATAAAAAAAGAAATACATAAAAAACAAACAAACAACAAACAAACAATCAACCCCCCCCAGCACAATCAAACATACAGCACAAATCTAATTAAAAGCCAATCTAAATAAATGAGTCTTAAGCTGCTTTTTAAAAGAATAAATACAATCAAGGCAACGTAATGATGGAGGGAGAGCATTCCACAACCTGGGGTCCACCGCTCTAAAAGATCTATCTCCTCTGGTTTTAAAACGTATTTGGGGGATTACCAAGAGCCTTTGATTAGATGATCTCAGGCTGCGAGAGGGAGTGTGGGGTTCTAAATGTAGGCAGGGGCATCACAATTCAAAGCTTTAAAAGTCAGTACCAAGATTTTAAAATGAATTCTAAAATGTACTGGAAGCCAGTGTAATGAATGTAAAACTGGTGTAATGTGCTCTCTTTTTCATGTCTAAGTTAAAAGCCTTGCAGCAGCATTCTGGACTGACTGGAGACGGTCCAGATTCCTTTTGCTTAAACAAAGAAAAGGCTGTTACAATAATCTAAGCGAGATGATATAAAAGCATGAATAACCATTTCTAACGCAGATTTAGACAGCAAAGTTCGAAGTTTGGAGATGTTTCTTAGCTGAAAAAGGCAGTTCCTAATTAACTGTCGAGAGTATTGTTCTCGGGACATGGCAGAATCAAAGATCACACCAAGGTACCTGATGCTCAGGTGAACAGATGAGCCAAGAGAACCAAGATGCTGTTTGATTAGAGATATCAATGGTGTCAAAGGCAGATGTCAAGTCCAACAAAACCATGACTGAGGATGCTCCGGAGTCAGCTAACATGATAATGTCACTAGAGACTTTAAGTAATGTGGTTTCTGTTGAGTGACTTTTACAGAAACCTGACTGAAATTTGTCATAGATTTCATGTTTTTCTAAAATAGAAGTAAGTTGATCTGCAAATACTTTTTCCAGAATTTTCGACAGTAACGGGAGCTTAGAGATAGGCCTATAATTCTTAAGCTGAGTTGGATCCAAACTGCTCTTTTTTAATATCAGCTCAACAACAGCATGCTTACAGAACCTATGGACCACACCTGTTGAAAGAGAGGCATTGCATATCTCTACAATGACAGAGAGAGCATTTTTAAACAGCCCAGCAGGTAGAATGTCATTTGCACAAGTGGTAATTTTCATTTTATCCAGCAGGAGTGAAAGGTCATGTATGGTCATTGGGTTAAACACTGACATTAAATGAGGGGGAGGTGGCCCAGAGACACAAACAGACAGTATTGAAGAACCAATGCTCATACGGACATTATCAACTTTATCCACAAAGAAATTCAGAAAGTCATCACTCTCAGATATGGAGGTCACGGGTACTGGGTGGACCACGGGGGAAACAATAGAGTTTATGGAGTTAAACAGTACCTTGAAATTTCTCTTGCTTGATGAGATTAACTGAGAAAACTATCCTGATCTGGCTGTTTTTATGGTTTCATGTAGGGAAACCCAAAGTTCCCTAAGGTGGAGCCTGTGAACTTCGAGTTTAGTTGATTTCCAAAGGCGTTCTACTTTCCTACAGATTATTTTGACCTTCCTTATGTCATCATTTATCCATGGATGAGCTCTTTTTGGGGCAGCAATGACAGATTTCATAGGTGCCACTGAATTTAAAATCTCCAAGCAGTGATTGTTAAAACACTGAGTAGCAACATCAGCATCAGTGCAGCCACTGATCACATAACGGTCCAACAAATTAGAAAACTTCAAAGCAACATCCTGATTCATGAACCGCTTATGGAACATGAGATTAGAAGGTGGTGTGTACAGAGGGAAGCTAAGATTAAAAATAACACAGGAATGGTCACTCACCTGTGTCCTTAACACAGACATTAGTTTTGTCTAAGCCAAGAGAAAACACAAGGTCCAAGGTGTGGCCTTTAACATGGGTGGGTCCAGAGACATGCTGAATAAAATTAAAAGAGTCTGTAATGGATAGAAAGTCAGAGGCCATGCTACAGCTAAGATCATCCACGTGCAGGTTGAAATCCCCAATCATTAAGACCTTCTCTAGTTTAATAATGCAAGCTCAGTAGGTAGTGTGGTCGCCCCATGATTGGAAGGTCAGGGGTTCGAATCCACTACCCTGAGGTATCCCTGAGCAAGGTACCGTCCCTACACACTGCTCCCTGGGTGCCTGATTTGTGGCTGCCCACTGCTTCACTAAGTAAATGGGAAAAGACTAATGCAGAAAGAGTAATTTCCCCACGGGGATCGATAAAGTACACATTATAATTATTATTCTAAAAAGTCTGTAAAATCTTGAATAAAAACACCAGCGGGGCCGGGAGGGCAGTAAATTAAAACACAATAAAACATATCTGATGAACCAACTTTAAGAAGCCGTGACTCAAAGGAAGGAGGAGGAGTCCATAGCTCTGCAAGCAAAACTGTCCCGGTGAACAGCAGTGTTCAAAGCAAGTTACTTTGAAAAAGTAATTAATTATAGTTACTAGTTACTTTTTCAAAAAAGTAACTGAGTTAGTAACTGAGTTACAAGATTCTAAAAGTAATTAATTACTTGAAGTAACTATTGCGTTACTTTAAAAAAAAAACATTTAACCCTCTGGGGTCCAGGGTATAATCGGCCATTTTTAACTACTTTTGATGTTTCCTCCACATTTTACCTTTAAAAACTATTTATTTGCCTCGTTTGGTATCATCCTTTTCAGCACAACCTCACGTGTCTGAATTTACAGTTTTGTTTTCATTTTTACGGACTGTATTAACACAATTGATCTAAAATCAGACAAAAAACATAAAAATCAGAGTAGAAAAAGTTTTTTACTGTAACAACCACAAACATGTTTAATGAATCATATTTCATAACTTTAAATGTAAATATAAATTGTCAATTTTAAAATCATATGCACAAGTTTTGCAAACAACAAAGTTATTTGCATCCATTTACCTTTTACCTTGATTTTTTAAATAACCATTTCAAACTATTTACAGAACAATCAGCTGTTCTGCATTCAATAAGATGCCACACACATTATTTGTGCCTCTCCAAAAGAAATAATTTCTGTCCACTATAAAGAAGAACATCACAGCCTGATACCTGCAGGTCTGACAGCAGCAGGTGTATCACTCCTGTTTCTACCTGGAGACAGCAGTCGCCTCATTGTTCTCACACACAGCACAAAACTATCCACAACACTACACACTAACTACACAAGACACAACATTAACTACACACTCCAAACACGCTAAACGTCACGAATCTCTCACATCTCAAAACTCGCTCTCTCTCTCTCTCTCTCGCCGTCACTCCTAAAACTTCCCCTGTTTTTTTTTTGTTTGTTTATTTTCTGTTTCTCAAAGGGAGTTAGCTATGCACCAAGCCTATTGTGTGCTGTGCTCTGGTAGGAATCCAGTCTCTCTGAGCACTTTGTTCACAGCTGGTGTGAAGTGGGCGCTGTAGCTCAGCAGTCTGCCATCATAAATCAGCTTGTCTTCTGCCAGGTTGGGTTGTCTCGGAAATCTGCAAAAAAAATTGTATGAAACAGGTTGTATGTGCTTAATACATTATAAGAGAGACAAAAGATTCAGAATAAAAATATCTAAAAATTACGTGCTAGCAAAGATGCTGTTGGAAGTATATCTTACAGGTAAAAACACAGTGATAAATAAGTAATCTTTATTTAGACAATTGTTTTGTATAAAGAAAAATTTCCAAGTTGTTTGTAATCAGATTTGACTGTAAATACATTCTTTACAATTTTCATCAAATCCTCCTGGAACTCGGTGAGTGTCCTTGTTTGGCTACCATTATAAATTCTTTCTGACCCCAGAAAGTCTAAAGAAACAATAGATCTTAATGCACAAGGGTGAAATCTGTAAAATGTATAAATAATATCCACAATATTCAGAACAAAAGGAACTAAGCGTTTAATAAATTAAAAGTCACTGCTCAGGAACAAAAACATGAATCTGTTGATAAAGAGAGGAAGGTGAAAGAAATATTAGTGTGGTAAACAAACAGATTTAATAATGGGTTTATCCAGTGAAGCACAGCAGAATAGCATTAAAAGGGAAACAGACTATCATGGGATTGAGCACAATTTTTGCTGGTTTTTGTAGCAACTAATGATGAGGAATTGTTTAACTAATTTACCTTGTGTGGTACATCCGTGCTATGTTCCTGTCAATCCAGGAGCAGCCATGCTGTGACTTCAGAACCCCATGAACAGTTGTGGAAAACACTGCTCGAGGGTTGACAATGATCTTGAAGTTACTGTAATGAGTCTCCTCAATGATTGGTTCTTGGTACAGGTGAGCCAAAATGTTCACACCAGTGACATTCTTCCAGTCAGTCTGTGGTGGCAGACTTTGGGATGCTGGAGGAGCCAACATGATATTGATGGGGAACACGTTATTTTCAAACATGTAGCACTTGTTGGCACCATATTTGTTCTCCAGCAGCGGCAACAACTCTACCCAGCTGGCAACAGAATAACAAGATAGTTATAACATGTAAAACCACTTGAACAGCACACAAGCAATTAAAAGATGACTAACCACAGCAGGAAAGTTGAAAACAATTTCAATAATGTGTTTTAAGTGATCTCTAAGTGATCTTAAGTGATCTCTCAAAGTTTTTCTTTGGATTTTCCCATATTTCAGGACCAAACCTTGGACTTGACCTTCTACTTTTAATGTTTGTTTGTTTGTTATTTCACTAACCTGGGAATCGTTTAGGCAAGTCTACTAACTTACTATTGGTGTCATGAATCCAAATTTTGGCTGACATTGTCATCAATACACACCAACAGGACACACCTTCTTATTTAATGGTTTTTCTTCGTTTTTACTCCTTTCTACATCGTATATACATACTGCAGACTTCAAATTTATAAAGCAAGATATTTGTCATTCCTATCAAAGAAAAAAAAGATAAATAGCTGATCAAAGTGTTGTATAAAAGAAATATAAGAGAACACATTTTATTTATTTATTGTACTTTCAAAATAAAAATCACTTATTCCTAACTTTAATAAGCTGAAGTTCAAATGAAGAAAAATGTTCAACATTGACTGAACAACAAGAGAACTGGTTTTGAGATGACTGGATGTCTGATGCTGACTGATAAAGAATTGACGATTAAGGCAAAGCTTGATGAGGCATAAAAAGTCAAAGCCAGATCGTCAGGTTTCCGAATTTTTTTTCAATACATAAAATCGTTCAATAAGAATGTTTTATTAGTTAATGATCAGTTAATGATGGGAGCAGGTACAAAATAATAATATAAAGCAGGGGTAGGCAACTCCAGGCCTCGAGTGCCGGTATCCTGCAGGTTTTAGATCGCACCCTGGGTTAACACACCTGAATCCAATGATTAGTTCATTACCAGGCCTCTGGAGAACTTCAAGAAATGCTGAGGAGTCATTTAGCCCTTTAAATCAGCTGTGATGGATCATAGACACATCTTTTTTTTTTTTTTTTTGTCCCGTTTGGATCTATAGCCATCAGAATTGTTGTCTTAAGGCCAAGAAAGATGCCAAGCGGATTTATTTTACCAAGTGGATCATCATGGCCTTGCCATATTGGTCCATTTGATTGACCTTTATTATAATTATGAATTTATTTTATTTTCGGTTGCTACAAACGGGACAGACATGACTGGGGGATAGGACAGGGAAAAAGAATGAAAGAAAGAGAGGGAGAGAAAGAAAACCAAAGGGGAGAAGAGACGGTGAGAAGGGGGGGAAGAGAGAAAAAAAACAAACAAACAAACAAAAAAAACAAAACACCTGGGTCACCTGTATGGAGAAAAAAAAAAACAGAAGAGAAGGCAAACAACAAAGAGCAACATAATAAGAAAAAAAAAGCACCATCACAATAAACTAGCTAGCAGTAGATATCAATAGTTACTAAATAATAAACGATATTGTGCAGCACGCAAGATAGACAGCGCACAATGTGCTTTGAGGCAGCAGCCAAGAAAGCTGTAGTCCGCGTCTGTGAACACCCATGTGTACACCTGTGTGCATACCTGTGTGGATCAGCATGCTTGTATTCCAAAGGTTTCTCCATGTAATGATCTGCTAGGGAGTGTGGGGAGCCACAGCCCTGTCCTCTATGGTATGAAGCAGGTATGGAGGAGATCAAAACTCCAGACATCCAGAGGCCCCCAGAACACAAGAGACCAAGGAAGACACACAGAGGGGCAGCCGCGCCACTGTCCCAGTAAGAGCTGAGGAGAGTCCCAGATGAGGGCTCATTCAGCAGCCGCGGAGCAGAAGCCAGGGGGAGTTGCAGTGACACGCCCGTGAGCTCCGCCGGCAGCCAGCTGTGCCTGAGTGACCGAGCCCCAGGCCGAGAGGCCGGGGGCACCCCACCTCCGAAATGGCCCGAGCGAGCCCCAATAAGCGGCCGCCAAGGAGTGAGCCGGTGTGTACCCGGACGCCCACCCCCAGACACAAAGAACCACCAACGCACCGACACCTGAGGGAGTCCGCCACCGGCAGGGGAAGTGGTGGTGGGTGGAGATAGGCCCTCCAAGGTTTGGAGGCCTGAGATGTCCCCAGAGAGGTGGCGTCTGATACCCAACCTGACATATAGACACAGACATACAGGCACACACAGACACAAACATCCATTCCCACCCTCATGCTCTCATATGCACTTACACCACACTCAACCAACGTGGAGACAGACATAAAGAGACGCTGTATACACGATCACACTCCCCAAGCGTACTCTACCAACCGGGTCTAGGTACCCTTGCCCCTGGAGGGGGGAACTGCACCCAGACCCAGGTGGTGTTACCCTTTTCCCTGCGGTGGGGAGAGGCAGACCGCCCCGACTCCGCAGCAGCAGGGAGGCCCCACACCCCAGACCGCAGTCGGACGGCCAACTCCTCCTAGCCCCCCCGCTCCAGCAGGCCGCAGAGAATGGGGGTGAGAGAAGACTCCAAACCTCCCTCCACCCGCTCATTGTAGTGTTGATGCATGTGTGTTCTAAGGTGCAATTAAAACCCAGGAGGGCATGGAGCTACCTGCCAGAGAGCAGCAGGTAAGCGCATAGTCCCTCCTGCTAGCCCTCAATGTCTACGTGTATTTAAAATTGAGAGGTGGGCAACGATGCCAGGGGTGAGGTGTACACCCTGATGGTAACTTGGACTCCGTGTATCGTGCCCACCCCCAAGATCCTATATGTATGTGTAATGAGGGTGTGAGTAATGTGAATGTCTAAGTTGTGGGATAAAATTGAGGCAGAGGCAGCCAGAAGGGGACAGAGGGGGGGGGGGGTAGCCTCCTCTGCACCCTGGTGACATACCCCTACTCCAAGGCCCTGCATGTGTGGGTGGTTGTGGTGGAGCGGGAAGAGGGAGGCAGCTGGAGATGGGGAGGGAAGGAAGGGAGGGGCAGGTGACCCCTCCCTGGGGCCAGCTCCCCCGCTGGCCTACCCCTGATATAAAGGAACAAAAAGCCTGTGACTAGAAACCTGGAACATGAAACATAAAAACCTGAGACAGGGAAATACGGAAGCACCGCCGCAGTTGTGGATATCAGGGGGACCACCTCTGTTCACCGGGTGGTCCCATCAACCATGGACAAAAGGTATGTGAAACCCTGTGACTGCGGTAGAGGAACCACCAGATCAACATGCACATGATCAAAAACATTTGCCAGGGATGAGAAATGGTTCAAAGGGTGCCTTGGTGTGCCTATGGACCTTTGCATGCTGGCATGGAACGCACGCTGCAGTCCATTCACTAACAGACCTGCGAAGGCCTGGCCAAACAAACTTGAAGCTGACCAATTTAACAAAGGCCCGGAACCCCAGATGTAATAGAACGTGCACTGAGTCAAAAACGTGACGGCGCTATGAAACGGGGACCACCAGGGTTAGGGGATTATCTTGACAGAGGACAAAACGAAAGGCAGCAAACATCCAAAGAAGAGCTTTGAATGTCCTTCAAGAAGCCTGGAGAACTATTACTAAAGACTACTAAAACATTATAAATATTGACTTTCAACCTCATTGACCTCTCTAATCATACAAACTGTTCTTGTTTTGTCTTATATTTTGTATTTCCATGTATGTTTGCAGCACATGTTTTAGTATATCACTGCACATATTTTCCATCTTCATAATAAACCATGAAAATACACACACATACCTGACGACTTTCTGGGGCAGTATGAGCTCATCTATATCATGTAGAGCCACATATCTGGACTGGTACATGTATCTGTAAAGGCAGTCATTGAGAGCAGGAATCTGACCAAAGTAGTGAAGTTCACCGGGACCATGTTCAGGCAGCCAGCCACGAGACACGTTCACATATCTGGACAGAGACCAAGGAATCACCTCCAGTAAACCTGAGAAAAAAACATTGGAAGCAGTTCAATGTCAGTAATTAAAACTAGACATTACAATTACTGCAACTCCAACCTCAAACTGAAATCATTGAACTGGTGAAATGCATTCTGGATCTTTATGGTGAAGCAGACACATGAAAACAAAACATTACCTGTTTTTTTTTTTGTCTCAGTGAATAAGACTAGAGTAATAAACAACCTGGAGCAGCAGCAGTGACATGGCTAAGAAACAACCCAACGCAAAAACTTAATGATCTCATTAAAACAACCTAAGGTTTTGGCTGCACTAAAAACAGACAAAACAGACTCTCATCTGTTGCTCTCAAACATGATCCAAGAATGAATGCTAGTTTTCATAAAGGTTTCCAATATTAGAACTGGTCTGTGTGACTAAGTGAAAGGCTCTGTTGTTAATTGAAAGGAAGGTTGTGTATAGGAAATGAATTACTGCTGTACCATGTGTGAAACAAAAAAATACATAAATCCACAGAGAACTATCAGTTCTTTTAGGTACTTAGTTTTAGTCATTTTTAATGGCATTAAACATTAGAGAAACCAATATTAAGTATAAATCCAGTTTGTGAGCATGGCCACGGAAGGATCCTGTGAGAGCTCATGCAGTCTCAATACTGAGACCACCAAACAGTTCCAGGTCTCTGTAATACACAGCAAGTCAAGATGACTCACTTGCATAAACAGTGGAAACATGAACATAAAGACACGGGAGAATCTGACAAAATGTGTAAGACAGTTTTAACTTTCACTCATTTCAGCTGCAGCCCTGATGGTGTTTGATGGTCTGAGAGCACATAAACAAGACAAACTTGCAAATTTGATAGATCTATAAGTACAAATTTGTATCCTGTTTTAGAATTATATATCAAGTTTTATAAAACAATACAATTGTTATGAAAATGTTTATAGCCAGCATTAGATAAATAAATAAATAAATACATAAATAAAATAAAATAAACATCAGGTGATACAGCTGCTTCTATTGATGTGTGTCAGACAAAGACCAAAACTTTAGATGGGGGGAATTTGTATATCTGTGTCTGAGTGCATGTGCATGTGTGTGTGTCCAACTCGAGAGAGTGCCCTTTCACCAGTTTTAAACAAAAGTCGACAATCCCCAAGCCGACGCAGGTGATCTTGAAGAAGTAGGAGGAAAGGGCAGAGAGTCATACACCGTCTTGTTATCTGGGAGAATTTGTTGTTCCAGCTTTGGCCCTGGAGCTTCCAGCTGGTTAGGGGAGGCCACATAAAGATAGTGGTTGTTCAGGTTTGGTTTCTGCATTCCAGTTCCATCATTGGTTCACAGATCTATCAATTTCCCGTTGCGGAGTCGCAAGCTTCTCTATGATTTTATCCATATTGCGTTCTACCCACGGCATCAATCCAGCCGGCCTTATGGGATTTTGAGCAGCTGTAACCGTTTCCATTAGTCGTCAGTAAACCAGGGCCGTGCCAGCTCCAATCAGCAAGAACCCCGTTATCATGGTTCCGAATAGGTAGATGTCTTCAACGCCCTCCATTCAGCCTGCCCCAAGCCCAGGCTTCTCATTGAGAAGAGGATGTCAATTGCATCAAGAGACCAATTGATCAAATCCGTAATTTCTTGGTTAGAGAACAAGACAGAGAGAGTCTCTTTGAGTTAGACAAGACTAGACAAGGACAAGAGAAGCCAAGCAGGAAAGATGAGGGAGAAAGACGCGACCACCTCTGCCAAGAGCCAAACGACCCAGGTTAACATGTTTAATATGATGTCATTTTCAAAAGAATTGATTGGTCAGTAATGATTTCACACTTAACCTCTTGTTGATCTCTTATCCTAAAAATGATCTGCCCCTGAGAAGGTTAGGTTTTCTGTCTATGATGCCATATTGATATTCCTTGTTTAAACACGAACCATTATCATAGTACTGAAAACTCCAGGCTAATCCTGAAGTTGCCTGGAGAAGTCCAAATCCAGTACAAACTGGAGTGATTTATAGAGGAAACTGTAGTAAACTAGTGTATGTTTTGATCACAAAACATTAGTTGTGATTAGCTGAAGGAAGGAAGTTCAGGGTGTTTGGCAACTTCACTCAGTGTTCACTGTGGGAAAATGCCTTTAGCTGGTGATGTGAGGTCATAAGGAAAGACACACTCAGACAGAAAATTATACCATACTCCACCTTTTTGTGTGTAGTAGTCCAATATTCGTTGCGTTTCAGGACTGCAGCTGGTTTTATAGACAACCACTCTGTTCACTCCCAGTAACTGCAGCATCTCAAGACTCTGTACCAGCTACAATCCAACACATTTGAACAACAAGTGTTAATATGCAAGGATGGCAGAAATGTCTTGTTTCTTTATTATTATAACTGTAAGGAATACTGGGAAAAATATACCTTTTCTGGTTTTATTTCTTCCTGTCTTAGTCTGCATACTTTAGAGAATGAGTTTCAAAAATCTATTTTTTCTGTCTTCTGAAAGCAAGAAAGCAAATGTCACTGTACCTGCAGCACGTTGGTAAAATCAAACATGGTGGAGATGCAGACGGTGAAGTTGTAAGGAAAAGATTCTGTCTTCTCCTGCTGGTTCTTCACCTCTAAAAACTCTTGGTTGGGATCATCTTAAGAGACCACACAAACATACACTTTTACCATCTTATTTTTGTAACTGAACTCCAATTAGTAATACTTTTTGTGTTAAACAATCTTAAAGTCAAACTGACATATAAAAATGTTTCAGGTATCAGTTACTCCCTGAAGCTTTGTTTTACTGACAGGCTATAGAGTAGATATTGATATTTCACAAAATGAGTGGGAGTCTAAACCTGGTGGTGACATAGGAGGCAAAATGAGAAAATCACTAATGTCAACATAATGTAAACCTGAATGGTCATCAAATAGTTCACTTAGAATGTAAAGTTTAGAAAAATTATTGTAGAACCTTTAAAAAATTAAGTAATTATTTACCTTATTATTTATTTACTTTTTACATCAATATTTTGGTATTTAATTGATCTCATGCACACCATGAACTGGGACTAGATGTATTTTTGAAATCCATTCATTAATTGCTGAGATATTTCAACTTAAAGCAAGCACCAAATTGACAAACAGACTGGCATTTACATTAACATGCCCCACAGCAAGGTTAACATTGTACTTGTACTTGTAGAGTTGGCATCAGCGGAGGTCACGGCAATAGAAGATGGTGTCTCACAGCCTGAGGGGAGGGGGCACATGATGTTTGCTGTCCCATAGGCAAAACCAAAGTGATGAGTGTGGATGTCGGCCACACCATTAGAGAGAAGCTGCTTTTCCTGGCAACGAAAGACACAGCGATAGGCCACCTTCTCACTCCGCAGCACCACTGCAATGGCACAAACCTGGAACAAGAAAAAGGCAGGAAGGAGGGTTTAATATAAGAGAAATTACAGGACAAGCATTATGTTTAACCACTGCCACCAAAGTGCTAATCAACAGCCTTATTGGACTCATACAAGCCAATCATGTTGTGTTACTCATCTGCATAGTAGATGTGCATGACAGAAAATATCCTTGTTCCTGTAAGTGAATATGTTGGTAAGTGCTTTTTTTTCTTGGTTTAATCTAAAATAAGGCAAATGTTTTCAATAACCTGCTGAATTCTGAAGTTTGAGCACTTACAGAAATATTATGATATCTAATATATGAAATCTAATTTTTGTGACAGTTGTATTTTAATGGAGAGAGACAGATGTACCAGCTACAATCCAACACAGTTTGATGTCATCCATGTGGATGAGGAGGTGGCTGATAATTGCTCCATTCTGTAGTCAATGTTGTCAATGATCTCACTGAGAGGGTTCAGGTTTATGCAGAACAGCAGTGGGAACAGAGCATCTCCTTGATAGCTCCCCAACTTGATGGTGACTTGTGCTTGTAAACATACATGGCAGTCCCAGTGGCATTTTGATCATCTTTATTGTTGTCCTGGTGCAGCCACAACAACCTGGTGCTGAATGGCCAGAAGACAGTGGAGATTATTGTGGACTTCAGGAAGCACACAGCCCCACTCCCCCCCATCATCCTGACTGACACCCCCATCACCTCTGTGGACTCATTCTGCTTCCTGGGTACCACCATCACCCAGGACCTGAAGTGGGAGCCCACCATCACCTCCGTCATTAAGAAAGCCCAGCAGAGGATGTACTTCCTGAGGCAGCTGAAGAAATTCAACCTGCCAACACGGACGATGATGCAGTTCTACACTGCAATCATCGAGTCCATCCTCACCTCCTCCATCACCGTGTGGTACGCTGGAGCCACTATCAGGGACAAACAGAGACTGCAGCGTGTTGTGCGCTCTGCTGAGAAGGTGATTGGCTGCAGACTCCCATCTTTGCAGGACCTGTACACCTCCAGGACATTGCGGCGTGCAGCTCGGATCTCAGCTGACCCTTCTCACCCTGGACACAGTCTGTTTGACCTGCTCCCCTCAGGCAGGAGGCTCCGGTCCATTCGCACCAGAACCTCTCGCCATAAGAACAGTTTCTTCCCCTCTGCTGTTGGACACATGAACAATAACCATATGACTGTTCCCGCTACTAACACATGACCCTACGCTGTGTTCACTGCATCATTCCATGATTGGCACTGATCACCACCTGCACTCATGTATATATCTTTCAACGTAGCACTCTTAATTCTTATTCTCATGTATATATCCCATGTATAGCTCATGCACATATCTTTCTACGTAGCACTTTTAATTCTTATCCCTACTTTTATTTTTTCATGTCTATTTAAGTGCTATTTATGACACTATGTTTGCACTGAAGCACTGCAGCAATTTCCTAATGTTGTAAACCTGCTCAACATTTGGCAGTAAACCCCTTTCTGATTCTGATTCTGATTTTACCAGTTGCTGTACACACACAGAGCTGCAGGTCTCCCGCTGCCAGCTCAACGTAACAACAAACATATTCACCAAAACTCCAAACTTTTAAGCCGGTGAGGCGTGATTGCGGATGCCGCTCAGGTGGGTCAATCGCACCTGCAGCAGCACCGCAAACCACGCCCCACCACAGTGCTATTGGCTTGAAGTTGGCCTCCAGCGGTTGCCACCTTCCTATTGAGTTCCTGACGAAGGCTCCTAGGGTCCTCTTGATCTTGTATAGTTCTAGGCATTCAAGGAGCCACATGTGGAGCATCGAGTCATAGGCTTTCTTGTAGTCAATTCAAGTGGTGCTACAGATTTCTAAGCCTGGTCTTGCAGTTTTGGGCAACTGCTCTGTCCACCACTAGCTGGTGGTTTGCTCCTCTGTTATTCTTGCCAATTCCTTTCTGTGCTTCAGAAAGGAAGCTGCAGCTTCAGCCTCACCTTCTCAGACGGCACTTTATGAGTGATGGGGCAGAGGTCTTGTAGGTCTCCTGGACGTTAAATGGTAAATGGTCTGTATTTGTATAGCGCTTTACTAGTCCCTAAGGACCCCAAAGCGCTTTACACATCCAGTCATCCACCCATTCACCCATTCACACACACATTCACACACTGGAGATGGCAAGCTACATTGTAGCCACAGCCAGCCGCCCTGGGGCGCACTGACAGAGGCGAGGCTGCCGGACACTGGCGCCACCGGGCCCTCTGACCACCACCAGTAGGCAACGGGTCAAGTGTCTTGCCCAAGGACACAACGACCGAGACTGTCGGAGCCGGGGCTCGAACCGGCAACCTTCCGATTACAAGGCAAACTCCCCACTCTTGAGCCCCGATCGGTTAGCGTTAGCAGAAATGAACTGGAGAGATTTTGAAATCTGGTTCAAAGGACCAAACTGTTAGTAGAATTCCCTTATGCAGTGAGACACCCAGAGTACTGAGTTCCATCATGTGCATCATGCTAGGTTTTGCTTCACCCCTCTTGTCAGTTAGATTAGACAGGAGCTGTCGAACCTCAGCCTCTGCTGCTCATGTCCGTTTTGGCAATGACCAGCATGCCTGCCTCAGTGATGCCTGATTGCTCATTGTCAGTGTCTGCTGCCCTGCCTTCGTGAGCTCCCTCTTTCAGGAGGAAACAGAGCTCTCACAAACGTTTCTCCACCCAAAAACGGTCTCTGACATTGAATTTTCTGAGTCTGCTACTGAGTAAAATTGGCATTTTCCCTAATGCTCCATCTGAGCCTGGGGTTTCAGGAACAGCAACCTTTTTTGCAGACTCTGTAAGGTCAAACACTATGTTTTGTGGCAATAAGCTCATTCCTGATACCTTTCCTGGGTCTGAAACAACTTTTTCTGAGACTGCTAGTGTGGAATACCAGTTGGACAAAGAGCAGTTCAGAAGACCCTTATGAATACTGTAATGAATAATGAAGTTTTATATTTACTTCATTGGCTGCCCGTGCATTTTAGGATCCATTTTAAGCTGCTTTTATTTGTTTTTAAAAATTTGTCCAATGCTGCCCCTCTGTACCTCTCTGAGCTTCTTCATCCATACATACCTTCCCGGTCCCTCAGGTCGGCAGACCAGCTCCTCCTGAGCGTGCCCAGGACTAATCGTAAGCTCAGAGGGGATCGGGCGTTTGCTGTGGCAGCACCAAAATTGTGGAATGAGTTGCCTTTACATGTTAGACAGGCACCTTCCTTATCTGTTTTTAAATCACGTCTTAAAACATATTTATTTACCTTGGCTTTTAGCACAGCAGGACTTGTTGATGTCTCTTAATTTGTTTCTTATTAATTATATTATTTTTAATTTTAAGATATTTTATATGTAATTTAAACTGTTTCTTCTCTGTTTTATATTTGTAGCACTTTGGTCAACTTTGTTGGATGTAAAGTGAGTTATAAATAAAGCTGCTATGCTATGCTATGCTACTGTAAATTTATGTAATTTCTTATTTGCTGCATTAAAATCTGAGGTCATACAAGTCCATTCTCAACATTAGCACCCTCACCTTCTGTGTTTCTACATAACTCCTCTCTTCCTGCACTAAAATGGAAAGTTTAACACGTATAAAGGAATTTTTACTATCTGATTTAGAAGTAAATTTTTACTTTACTCCTAGATCAGTTTACCTTTATAGCCTTTGTGATGGTCCTCAAAGTTCTACATATTACAAAGGTTGTTGGATTTTAAACTCTTTGGAGTGTCCGAAACCTTCACTCTGCTACCAACATTGAACTTCAACACTGGATAAAAATATTGAGGATTATTGTAATGTACTTGCCGGAAAAACTGCTCAAAACTTTTGTTATGTTCTTATTAACATACTGATGTTTAGCTGATTTATTTGTAATAAATATTGTGTTTAGTCATAAACACAAATATCAGATTATAAATTCTGACTAATGCTCCAGCAGTTTTACAGACATCGGTTGATGATGTACCAATCCCACCACTTGCATGGAAATCCAGGGTTTCCATCACTTAAAACCTTTGCCCATTTCTAACAGGCCCTTTTCTCACTGTAGGAGCCATATGAATGGTTCCCGTCTGAAGTGGGTTGGTTTAAATGGACTCACTATATTGGTGTATGGGTGTTGGGCGTGTCTCATGGGTGTGGTAGATAATAAATGTGGTTGCACTCACCTGTTCACAGCACCTGATGTGATGAGCAGAAGGTAGGGTGAGCACGAGGCAAAACTTTCTGTTGACCGCAACTTGAGCACAATTTGAATGATTTGATATATTTGACTGTAACTTGATGGTGTTTGTATGTCGGAGTACTAATTAATGCCATAGACCAGGTTGTAATTGGACATAATAGTTAGTACAGTTATTGACGAGTTGCAGTTATTTTGCTTGTGCAGTCTGTGCGTTTGTTTGATAGTTAATCCCATGTGCTGATTTGTGGTTTGGACGGTTGCATGTGGAAATAAAGAAGCGAATGATACAGAAGTGTTCTGTGCGTTTATTGTTGCGCGTCATCAGGGTCCTCATGTTTAGCCTGCCGCGGCCATTGGTTGGAGTAGCCGCAACAAATTGTCAACAGAAACCGTTTGTAGGTTTTATTGGATTATTTATAAATAGATGAGTTTTATTGATGATAGTTTTGTAGTTTGCTGTTGCCTTTTACCACCCGCTTTTAGATTAAGCCTTTGGCTACATAAGCACATTTTGTTCAGGAGTCTTGTTCCCCTGTTAGGTTTTAGCAGTACAGCTGCACAAGGCGTTGTACTGATTTGCTTTCTAGTATTTGTGCATCAGGCGGCTGAAGCCATTGGCTTGGGAGTACCGCCGCAGTTTGTGTTTAAGACAGTTTGTCTTCCTCACAGCTGACGGTATGGAGGTACATAAATACCCACCGCTAGTATGTACGGAAGACTAGGTGGAGTTAGTTAGGTTTAATAGGCAGTTAGTGGGGGATATTGCTCCTGTCAATTGTGTATGGCCAGGGTTTATGAAGTGAATGTCATCAAGTGGAGGCGTTGGAATGAAGCTGTGTGGCATAGGTGCAGTTCAGCGTTTGGATTTCGTAATGTTTTGAAGAAAAATGGAGACACACCAATTAATACAATGTGGTGATGTGGATGGAAAGAAAAGAAAGCCAAAACCGACTGCTAAGGCTTTGGAGAATCAGATTGAAAGACTGCAAACAGAACGTCACACTAAGATTAATAAAATTAAAAAGGTCATAAAAATTATTAAAGAGTTAAAGCAATATGAGGATAATGTTTCAACTGTTCAGGCTCAGTTAGAGAATTTGTCTGTGTTGCTTAAAGAGGCGACTCATCTGCATGAAACCTTGCTTCCTTTGCTTCCTCAAGAAGAGCAAGAGAAACAAACTGCTTGGTTTATAAGTGTGCGAGCACATAATACTGAGTTTATGGAGGAGATAAAGAAATGGCTTCATGATGCAAAAGGAAACCCTCAGAGCAAAAATCAGGTGTCTGAGCTTGATTTGCCAGATTTAAATCCACCTGGTGTTGATTCCTCTGATCCATTACCTGCTGGAAATGGTTCTGGTGCTGCTAGGCACACCGGGAATGTTGGTAAAGGTGCTGCGATAGATGATGTTAAACCAAGTGATAGCATCTCTAATGTTGGAAATAAAAGTTGTAAGAAAAGCAAATCATCACTCCACTCAGTGGCTCAATGGTTTCATCTGCCTTGTCAGCACGCATAATGGCAGAAGCTGACATGGCTGCCCTTCTTGTTCGACAGAGGTTGTTGAAAGAAAAGCATGCTTTGGAAGAACAAGAAATACAGCTTAAGAAAAGAAAGGAGCTGCTTGACTTGGAAACTGAAATAGCAGCCTCAGCAGCAAAGGTGAATGTTTTAAAAACTTCTGAAATGTCCCGAGTCTCAAGTGCTGCTAATGTTAAATCTGATGGAATGAATTCGTATTTAGAACGAGAGCAGGGGCGTTTAGCCGTTTTAAATCCTAATGCTCCGACGTTCAAACCTGTTACCAGAACAACCATATCAGGGTGTGGATGCTAGTGATCATCAAGCACAGGTATTGGATGTAAGGCCCAAGGTTAAAAATACTTTTCAACCCAAGGTCGTTTCATTGGAAAGGGCAGAGACTAAGTTACATCAAGTATTTCCAGGTGCAGTTTCAACTACTCAGATGATTTCGCAGTCTCACGCACAATCAAAACCTCTCACACATACAGTGCAAGGTGGTGAGGGTCATGATCATCTAGTCACAGTTTTGAAGAAACAAAATGAAATTACAACTTTATTGGCTGAGCAGCAGTCTCTGTTTTTGTTACCAAGACGTGACATTCAGTTATTTGATGGCGATCCTTTGCAATATCAAACATTTATGAGAGCTTTTGGGCACATGGTGGAGAGTCAAACTCACAGTGCTAAGGATTGTTTATATTTTCTCGAGCAATACACTAGAGGCCATCCCAGAGAAATGGTCCGAAGCTGTCAGTATATGCCTGTTGAGTATGGATATGCTAAAGCTAAATCTTTGCTCCAAGAGAACTTTGGCAATTCGCTGAAAATTGCTGCTGCCTACATTGAAAGGGTCAGTAAATGGCCATCTATAAAATCTGATGATGTGAAGGCTTTGCAGGAATATGGATTTTTACTAAGGCAATGTTGTAATGCAATGGGAGACGTTGAGTCCTTGCATGAGTTGGATGTCTCTGCTAATATGCAAGCAGTTATAAAAAAGTTGCCTTACAAGCTCAGGGATAAGTGGAGAAATGTTGTCTGCGATTTGCAGGAGAGATTTCAACGTAAAGTGTCTTTTTGCGATGTTGTTGAGTTTGTTGAAAGGCAAGTTAAGATTGCAAGTGATCCATTGTTTGGGGATATACAGGATCCTCCGACAGCCACCAGAAAAGATGCGAGGAATAGTAAATCTCAGTTTTACCCTAAGGCTAAGCGGAGTAGTTTTGCTACTACAGTAGCCAAGGTAGAAGGGAAGATTGAGCCAGCATTGAGGCGAGAAAATGGTTCAGTTATGACCAAGGCCTGCTTGTTTTGTGGAGCAGGGCATATGTTGGAGTTGTGTCCTTCATTTGAAAGAAAGTTACACTGTGAAAGATTATCTTTTTTGAAAGAGAATGGTGTGTGTTATGGTTGTCTGCGCATTGGACACAGAAGCAGGGACTGTAGGAAACGTCTCTTGTGTAAAGTTTGTAATCAGAAACACCCCACACTCTTACATATTCACTCCAAGCAGAGGGAAAGTGTTGCAGTGCAAACTATAGGAGGGAGAGAACCACCAGATGAAGGTCCTTCATGTGCTGTGCAAAGCAGTGGTGTTACTGGGGCCGGTGAGCAAAATAGTGCTCTGTCCATAATACCAGTTAGAGTGAAGTCTAAGAAAGGTACTCAGTCATTAGTAACCTATGTTTTTCTAGATCCTGGGAGCTCAGCTTCATTTTGTACGGAAGCGCTCATGAATAGACTGAATCTTTCAGGAAGGAAAACTGGCATTCTTTTGCGGACAATGGGTCAGGAGAAAATGGTCAGTAGCTACGTGGTTTCAGATTTGGAAGTAGCTGGTTTGGGTTTAGATCATTACTGTGACTTGCCTGACTTATTTACTCAGAAAAGCATGCCTGTTCATCAACGTAATATTCCCCGACAGGAAGATCTCGACAGATGGCCACATTTGCGCCATATTAACGTACTGGAGATAAATTCCGGGGTAGACCTGTTGATCGGGACCAATGTGCCCAAGGCTTTAGAGCCATGGGAGGTTGTCAGAAGTCAAAATGGAGGTCCCTATGCAGTAAAAACTATGCTGGGTTGGACGGTGAATGGTCCTCTCAGAGAGGATCGTAAGACTGACATTTTTGATGTGAGTGTCAATAGGATTTCCGTAGCAAGATTGGATGAACTGTGGGAACGTCAAATGAAGACTGACTTTCCAGAATGTATTCAAGATGAGCAGTTGGCTTTATCTAGAGAAGACCAGCAGTTTATGAAGTCAGTGATGGACTCTGTCAAGTTGGTTGATGGTCATTACACCATTGGTTTACCTTTTAGGTGCAATCAGGTAAACATGCCAAATAATAGGAAGGCTGTAGAACAGCGAGCTATGAGCCTTAAACAGATGTTTGTCAAGGATGATTCCTGGTTGTCAGGGCCAAAGTTTCTTGCTGAACCAGAAATTAATTGGCCAGTGAATCTTGATCTTGGAAAGATCTCCATAAATGATCCAGAAATTAAAATGGACATTTTAGTTCATGCTGTTGATGCAAATGAACACAAGAGTGCATCAATCAGGAACATCCAGAAGGCCTACAGAAAGCTGGCTTTGCAGTTACACCCCGACAGAAACAAAGACGACCCGCAAGCCCTGGACAAGTTCGCAGACTTGGGGGCAGCCTACGAGGTTCTCTCAGATAAGGAGAAAAGGAAACAGTATGACGTGTATGGAGAATACAGGCTCAAAGAGGGTCACCACAGCTTTCACAGCAATGTCTTCTCCAGTTTCTTTGGTGACTTTGTTTTCATGTTTGGTGGCAACCGACAGCAACAGGACAGGAATATTCCCAGAAGAAATGACATAATACTGGACCAGGAGATTACACTGGAAGAAGTGTACTCTGTGAACTTTGTGGGTGGTGAACGCGAGTTGAAAGAGGCAGTGGAAGGATGGAATCAGGCACAGATTCATGAGATGCTGCTGCAAAAGGGCATAAAATGGATTTTTAATCCTCCTGCTGGTTCCCATCATGGCGGTGTTTGGGAACGTCTCATAAGGTCTGTTAGGAAGGTGTTAAATTCCATTTTGAAAGTGCAGAATTTGGACGAAGAAGGCCTTTGTACAGTTCTTTGTGAGGCAGAGGCTATTGTGAACAGTAGACCAATAACTAAAGCCTCTACTGATCCTAATGATTTGGAGGCCTTGACTCCTAACCATCTGTTGTTGCTTAAGACCAAGCCATTGATACCACCAGGAGTGTTTCAGAAGGGGGACGTGTATGGACGACGTCGATGGAGGCAAGTTCAGTACATGTCTGACCTGTTCTGGAAGCGCTGGGTCAAGGAGTACCTGCCCCAGCTTCAAGAGCGTCAGAAGTGGCAGAAAATCGGACGGAACTTCATTCCTGGGGATGTGGTTATCGTTGTCGATGATTCTGCGCCTCGTAACTCTTGGGTGACTGGAAGGATTGTGGAAGCAATTTCTGACAGTAAAGGACTTGTACGTCGGGTTCGTGTTAAGACAAAGACTGGTTGTTTGGACAGGCCGATCACTAAAGTGTGTCTTCTACAGGAAGCAGAAGAGTCATGAAGATTGACTTTTTCTAAGTGTCTATATGTATTACTGTGTATTTTATTATGTTGAATTAAAATTGTATCTTTGAATGTTTGATAAAGGATTGATCATGTTTATTAGTATGACTCCTACATGGTAAGTGTGAGGTAATTATTGCTCTAAAATAATTAGGGGCCGGTATGTAGGAGCCATATGAGTGGTTCCCGTCTGAAGTGGGTTGGTTTAAATGGACTCACTATATTGGTGTATGGGTGTTGGGCGTGTCTCATGGGTGTGGTAGATAATAAATGTGGTTGCACTCACCTGTTCACAGCACCAGTTGTGATGAGCAGAAGGTAGGGTGAGCACGAGGCAAAACTTTCTGTTGACCGCAACTTGAGCGCAACTTGAGCACAATTTGAATGATTTGATATATTTGACTGTAACTTGATGGTGTTTGTATATCGGAGTACTAATTAATGCCATAGACCAGGTTGTAATTGGACATAATAGTTAGTACAGTTATTGACGAGTTGCAGTTATTTTGCTTGTGCAGTCTGTGCGTTTGTTTGATAGTTAATCCCATGTGCTGATTTGTGGTTTGGACGGTTGCATGTGGAAATAAAGAAGCGAATGATACAGAAGTGTTCTGTGCGTTTATTGTTGCGCGTCATCAGGGTCCTCATGTTTAGCCTGCCGCGGCCATTGGTTGGAGTAGCCGCAACACTCACGTTTCACTAGATTTCATCAGTGGCTTACCCTCTCTGAAGTTAATGCCTACCTATGATTAATCCTACCTTTTCAAAGCTGCTCACTTCATTGTCCTGTTGCATTATAGCATAACATGATGGTTTTTCCTTCTATTGTGCTTCCTATGCTCCCCTCTGTCTGTGTCCTCTGTCTCTTCTCCTTAATATGTATTTC
This sequence comes from Rhamphochromis sp. 'chilingali', assembly GCF_963969265.1. NCBI lineage: Eukaryota > Metazoa > Chordata > Actinopteri > Cichliformes > Cichlidae > Rhamphochromis > Rhamphochromis sp. 'chilingali'. The sequence goes on along the minus strand of NC_137935.1, from coordinate 3,475,787 downwards.
TATAATTTCTACAAGAAAATTCCATTTATTTTTGCCACCCAAAACCGATTCATATAAAAAATATTACTGAGACCTTAACAATGTCTTTATGTCAATTTCTTGTCAAATCCTTGTCTGGCATTTTCTGAATGTTCAGTGACCCCCAAACATACAGTACTGGGGGCGACCGTGGCTCAGGTCGCCCCCAGGTCGCGTATCTGTAACCGGAAGGTTGCCGGTTCGATCCCCGGGCTCTCTGTCCTGGTCGTTGTGTCTTTGGGCAAGACACTTTACCCTAACGCCTACTGGTGTTGGCCAGAGGGGCCGATGGCGCGATATGGCAGCCTCGCTTCTGTCAGTCTGCCCCAGGGCAGCTGTGGCTACAACCGTAGCTTGCCTCCACCAGTGTGTGAATGCGAGAGTGAATGAATAGTGGCATTGTAAAGCGCTTTGGGTGCCTTGAAAAGCGCTATATAAATCCAATCCATTATTATTATTATTATTATTATTATTATTATTATTATTATTATTATTATTATTATTATTATTATTACTGTGCAAAACGTTTAGGCAGTTATGAAAAAAATGCTGTAAACAAAGAATGCTTTCAGAAATATAAATGATTGTTTATTGACCCCAAATGTATTCTGCAGCAGGAGAACAACCCTAAACATACAGCCAAAGTTATTAAGAGCTATCTTTAGGGTAAAGAAGAACAAGAAGTACTGGAAGTGATGGTACGGTCCCCACAGAGCACTGATCGCAACATCATTGAGTGTGTCTGGGATTTTATGAAGACAGAAGGATGTGAGGAAGCCTGCATCCACATAAGATATGTGGTTAGTTCTCCAAGATGTTTGGAACAACCTACCAGCTGAGTTCCTTCAAAAACTGTGTGCAAGTGTACCTAGAAGAACTAATGCTGCTTTAAAGGCAAAAGGTGGCCACACAAAATATTGATTTGATTTCTCTTTTGTTCATTCACTGCATTTTGTTGATTGATGAAAACAAATGATTAACACTTCCATTTTTGAAAGCATTCCTTGTTTACAGCATTTTTTCCTCACCTGCCTAAAACCTTTGCACAGTAGCCTACTGTTCATGCATTATTGGAACCAATATAGAGATTTAAATAATGGAACACTACAACCTTTATCTCTTTACTGACCTTTTTTTTGTCTGTGCGGTGTTCCAGATAAGCCGATACCAGTAGTGTCTTTGTGCCTTTAACCATTGCAAGAGTGTATGTGTACGGTCTCTGGGCGGATGGTCTCTGAGGAACTGCATAGGTGAAAAAAAGATGACACCGCTTTGTCCATAATGACGTCAGAATTTTTTCTTGTTCCCAACTTTATCACATTCTCTGCATCCAAAGTCTAGACAAGCTCCCAGTAATAACAGTAAAACAAGGTTAAAAACAAAAGGTGACAGAGCATTTGTATCAGTGGCTCCCAGACTCTGGAACTCGCTCTCTTTGAGTTTGAGATCTGTGGACTCAGTCATTTCTTTTAAAAAGCAGTTAAAAACGTATCTGTTTAAACTTGCTTTTGGTTGATTTTGTTTATTTGAGGTTGTATGTCCGTTTCTGCTTCTGTGAAGCACTTTGTGATTTTTTTTTTTTTATCTTAAAAGGTGCTACATCAATAAAATTTTACTGACTTTACTTTTACTTTGAAATAGCAATAAAAAATAACAAGTTTAACATTGAGCACCATCCAGTAAAAGTTAGCTTACCAACATCTCCTTGACTGCTGTTCTGAGTCACATTTAGTTGATCTAAGACTTCTGAACTTGCGACTGCACTGTAGTACATGATCCGGTGGTGGAAGATTTTGTCAGTCCTACAGAGATAACAAGTAACAGCATTGCTGGAGAAACCCAAAGTTGCAGCAACTACCACAATGTGGCGGTATTGAACAAAAATAAAATCCTGTGAGTTATAGGAGTTATATATGTGTATATACTAAACAAAAATAGGAATGCAACACTTTTGTTTTTGCTCCCATTTTTCATGAATGGAACTCAAACATTTTCTACATACACAAAAGACCCATTGCTCAAATATTGTTCACAAATCTGTCTAAATCTGTGCTAGTGAGCACTTCTCCTTTGCTAAGATAATTAGTGGTGTGCGATACTGCATATTTTGGTATCAATCCAATACCAAGTAAATATGGGCCAGTATCGTCGACACCAATACTTTTCAATAAATAAAGTGGAAGCGTCATTGAATTGCTAAATCTCAATTAATATTTTTGTGATTTTTCCTTTTTTATTATTAAATAGTTAAAACCCAGGACATAATTAGAACAAAGTTTATAATGAAATAGAAAATGCTTTATTATTGTGGCGCGGTGTGGTCTGCGAAGCCGCTGCATGTGAGATGGACTCACCTGCATGGCTTGTGCTCTGCTTGTGTTGTTGTTGTTTTGGTGGTGATGTGTATGGCCCGCAGTGGGAGAGCTGCAGCCGTTGAATGTACTGTTACAGCAACCGTGTGGTTATTGTAAGGGTGACAGCGTGCGGCTCAGGGTGAGCCGGAGGCTGGCGTGCCAGCGTGACCTGCCAAGCTGGAGACGGAGGTTGAGGTGCGCGGGGGTCCTGCCACTCACGGTCCGGCCTCTCTTTCAACATAGGCTGGCACACTGTGTGGTCCTGTGTCACGGCTGCCTACCCAGCTGCCTGTGAGCCCCGGCTCACTCTCACGCCTGCTGCTTAGCCACTGCTTGCCACATGGGTGGTCACCGGACCAGCTCCCAGGCTGCCGCTGGAGAGTGGGCGGCCCACAGAACCACCTTGTCACCGGTGCCGCTGGATGCGCGGTCGACCGCCAGAGCGGACACTTCCCCATCGCTGGGCAGGGACCTGGGGCGCCGATGGTCCGGGTTTATTCCATCGCCTGCTCTCACAGGGGGGGAGTAGGTTCGGTTGGATGGCTCCCGGACCTCAGGCGGGTGATGGGGATATGTGGCGGAGTGTGGTCTGCGATGCCGGAAGGCATCTACAATCACGCCTCGCCGACTTAAACGCTCTACTTGTGTTGTTGTTGTGGTTGGTGGTGGTGATGTGTACGGCCGTCAGCAGGAGAGCTGCAGCCGTTTAATGTACTGTTACAGCAACCGTGTGATTATTAAGAATAAATGAAGCATTAAAATGCCATCGGGTCTGCCGTGGTGGTTTACAATTATCACTTTTTTTTCTTTTTCTTTTTTAGAAAAATCTTAAATAAAAAGTGCACGCAAACCAGTAAACAAATGAAAACAAACAAGTACTGTTGATAAACTATATTACAAAAATTACAATTAAAATTCTCAACAACAAAAACAACTGGTGAAAATATAAATAATAACATCAACACTTCAACAACTTAACAACCCCCAAAGCGTCTAAGTCATGTCTTGTGACAGTGCAACATCTAAACACAAGAGGGGGGAGGGGGAGCAAAGTGTGCCTGCTCTGCGCTGACACAGGCGAGGCGAATCCAGCGACCTGGTTGTTTCGTCTTTGCCGAAAGCACAGTATTGCAAACAAGAGCGGAACTTTAGGTAAAGAACTGATCTCACTAGGCTAGTATCGATCCGATACCGATGCCCATTTGGTGTCGATACAATTTGGGTCGATCCATCCACAGCTAAAGATAATCCGACCCACCTAACAGGTATGACATATCAAGGTGCTGATTAGACAGCATGAACACAAAGCAGGCTTACAGTGCATCACCCCTCCCCCCGCTTGGCCACTCAGACCACAACCTGGTCCTTCTCCACCCCACCTACACTCCTATGGTGAAGAGGAACCCCCCCCACGAAGGTGATAAGGGTGTGGTCTGAGGAATGCACTGAGGCCCTAAGAGAGTGTTTTGAATGCACAGACTGGCAGGAACTCTGCAAGCCTCACGTTGAGAACATCGACGCCCTCACGCTCTGCATCACGGACTACATTAATTTCTGTGTTGAGAACACTGTGCCTACCAAGAAGATACAGTGTTTCTCAAACAATAAACCGTGGGTCACCCCAGAACTGAAGGCCCTGCTGAACAAGAAGAGTGCTTTCTGGTCGGGAGACAAGGAGGAACTTAAGAAAGTCCAAAAAGATCTTAAATACAAGATCCGAGAAGGCAAGGAGTGCTTCAGGAGGAAGATGGAAAACCAACTCCAACAGAAAAACGTCAGAGAAGTCTGGAGGAACATGAAAAAAATCTCTGGACACTTCCAGGACAATGGAGGAGCCACAGTGTCTGCTGGCCGGGGGTGGGCTAACGACTTGAATCTGTTTTTTAACAGATTTGACAATGGCCCACTTATCACCTCTCCCACCCCCCAGGTTCCATTGTCACCTGAGCTCTCCTCTCACCACAACACTGCTTCACCCCTATCCACACATCTACCCACAACAAAGCTAGCCCCACCCCCCACTCCAGCCCAGCCTCACATCTACTTCACAGCTGATCAGGTGAGAAATCAGCTCAAGAGGACGAAGGCAAGGAAGGCAGCAGGTCCGGATGGAATCTGCTCCAGACTGCTCAGGGACTGTGCAGACCAGCTCTGTCAGGTGGCTCTGTACATCTTCAACCTGAGCCTGAGCCTGGAGAGGGTTCCTGAACTGTGGAAGACTTCCTGTGTGGTTCCGGTGCCAAAAATCGCACACCCCAGGGAGCCCAACCACTTCAGGCCTGTTGCCTTGACTTCTCATCTGATGAAGACCATAGAAAGGCTCATCCTGCTCCACCTTCTGCCTCTGGTGGGCTCAGTGTTGGACCCCTGCAGTTTGCCTACCGTTCTGGAATTGGGGTGGATGACGCTGTCATCTACCTGGTACACCGATCCCTCTCTCACTTAGAGCAGGCGGGGAGCACTGTGAGGATCATGTTTTTTGACTTCTCCAGTGCTTTCAACACCATCCAACCTGCACTACTGAGAGGGAAGCTGGAGGGAGCCGGAGTAGGCAAACAGCTGACTGCATGGACCATCGACTACCTTACCAACAGACCACAGTATGTGAGGCTCCATGACTGTGTGTCCGAGGTGGTAATCTGCAGCACGGGGGCACCACAGGGCACGGTTCTCTCACCTTTCCTGTTCAGCCTTTACACTTCAGACTTCTGTTATAATTCGGACGATTGCCATATACAGAAGTTCTCAGATGATACAGCCATCATTGGATGCGTATCAGACGGGAATGATCAGGAATACAGGGGGTCATCAGTGACTTTGTTGGCTGGTGTGAGACCAACGTACTCCAAATCAACGCCGGCAAGACAAAGGAGATGATCATAGACTTCAGGAGGAAGTCACCCCATGAAACACCGGTGAACATCTAAGGGAAAGACATTGAGATAGTGGACTCTTATAAGTACCTGGGTGTTCACCTCAACAATAAACTGGACTGGATTACAAATACAGACGTCCTGTATAAGAAGGGCCAGAGTCGACTCCACCTGCTGGGGAGACTGAGGTCCTTCGGAGTCTGCAGGACTCTGTTAAGGACATTCTATGACACTGTGGTAGCATCTGCCCTTTTCTATGCAGTGGCCTGCTGGGGGAGTGGATGCACGGACAGGGACAGGAGCAGGATTGACAAACTGGTGCGGAGGTCTAGCTCCGTGCTGGGATGTCCCCTGGAGTCTGTGGAGGTGGTTGGTGAGGGGAGGATGTTAGTAAAGCTGACATCCATCATGAACAACCCACATCACCCACTGCATGAGTAGGTGAGTGGGCTGAGCAGCTCCTTTAGTCAGAGACTGAAACACCCTCGCTGCAGGAAGGAGCGCTTTCGCAGATCATTCATCCCAACAGCAGTTAAACTCTATAACTCCTCAATCACGATGTCATAAGTCACTGGACACTGTGAACATCCACGGTCACCACTTCATGCATAATGGACCTTCCATGCGTATGGACATGTGCAGGTATATATGTATGTATATCTATACATATGTATATTTAGTGTGTACATGTGTGTGTGTGTACATGTCTATAAACAGGAATAGTAGTGGTACAATAGCTATGTCAAGCTATATAGTTTATGTCTTCCATATTTCCAACCATATCCATAATCACATACTGTGTATGCTACCATTGTACAGTGGGGCAAAAAAGTATTTAGTCAGCCACCGATTGTGCAAGTTCCCCCACCTAAAATGATGACAGAGGTCAGTAATTTGCACCAGAGGTACACTTCAACTGTGAGAGACAGAATGTGAAAAAAAAATCCATGAATCCACATGGTAGGATTTGTAAAGAATTTATTCGTAAATCAGGGTGGCAAATAAGTATTTGGTCAATAACAAAAATACAACTCAATACTTTGTAATATAACCTTTGTTGGCAATAACAGAGGTCAAACGTTTACTATAGGTCTTTACCAGGTTTGCACACACAGTAGCTGGTATTTTGGCCCATTCCTCCATGCAGATCTTCTCGAGAGCAGTGATGTTTTGGGGCTGTCGCCGAGCAACACGGACTTTCAACTCCCGCCACAGATTTTCTATGGGGTTGAGGTCTGGAGACTGGCTAGGCCACTCCAGGACTTTCAAATGCTTCTTACGGAGCCACTCCTTTGTTGCCCGGGCGGTGTGTTTTGGATCATTGTCATGTTGGAAGACCCAGCCTCGTTTCATCTTCAAAGTTCTCACTGATGGAAGGAGGTTTTGGCTCAAAATCTCACGATACATGGCCCCATTCATTCTGTCCTTAACACGGATCAGTCGTCCTGTCCCCTTGGCAGAAAAACAGCCCCATAGCATGATGTTTCCACCCCCATGCTTCACAGAAGGTATGGTGTTCTTGGGATGCAACTCAGTATTCTTCGTCCTCCAAACACGACGAGTTGAGTTTATACCAAAAAGTTCTACTTTGGTTTCATCTGACCACATGACATTCTCCCAATCCTCTGCTGTATCATCCATGTGCTCTCTGGCAAACTTCAGACGGGCCTGGACATGCACTGGCTTCAGCAGCGGAACACGTCTGGCACTGCGGGATTTGATTCCCTGCCGTTGTAGTGTGTTACTGATGGTGACCTTTGTTACTTTGGTCCCAGCTCTCTGCAGGTCATTCACCAGGTCCCCCCGTGTGGTTCTGGGATCTTTGCTCACCGTTCTCATGATCATTTTGACCCCACGGGATGAGATCTTGCGTGGAGCCCCAGATCGAGGGAGATTATCAGTGGTCTTGTATGTCTTCCATTTTCTGATGATTGCTCCCACAGTTGATTTTTTCACACCAAGCTGCTTGCCTATTGTAGATTCACTCTTCCCAGTCTGGTGCAGGTCTACAATACTTTTCCTGGTGTCCTTCGAAAGCTCTTTGGTCTTGGCCATGGCGGAGTTTGGAGTCTGACTGTTTGAGGCTGTGGACAGGTGTCTTTTATACAGATGTTGAGTTCAAACAGGTGCCATTCATACAGGTAACGAGTGGGGGACAGAAAAGCTTCTTACAGAAGACGTTACAGGTCTGTGAGAGCCAGAGATTTTCCTTGTTTGAGGTGACCAAATACTTATTTGCCACCCTAATTTACAAATAAATTCTTTACAAATCCTACCATGTGGATTCATGGATTTTTTTTTTCACATTCTGTCTCTCACAGTTGAAGTGTACCTCTGGTGCAAATTACTGACCTCTGTCATCATTTTAGGTGGGGGAACTTGAACAATCGGTGGCTGACTAAATACTTTTTTGCCCCACTGTATATAGTGTATTATCTTACTTTTTTTCATCGATTGTTCTTATTATATTTTTGTATTTCCTTCTGATATCTGTACCTGAGCTGAGGTGACGCAATAATTTCCCCGTTGTGGGATCAATAAAGTCTTATCTTATTTTATCTTATCTTGAATATTGCACAGGTGTGCCTTAGACTGGCTACAATAAAAGGCCACTCTGAAATGTGCATAGTTTTGCTTTACTGGGGCGTGGGGGTGTTGGGATGTTTTCAGCTTCCAGGAATTGCGTACAGATCCTTGCAGTATGGGGCCACGCATTATCATGCTGCAACATGAGGTGATTGTCATGGATGATTGGCACAACAATGGGCCTCAGGATCTCGTCACGGTATCTCTGTGCATTCAAAATGCCAGCATTAAAATGCACCTGTGTTCGTTGTCCAGAACATACACCTGCCCATACCATAACCCCACCGCCACCACGAGCCACTCGATCCACAATGCTCATCAACACGATGCCACATACGTCGTCTGCTATCTGCCCTGAACAGTGAAAACCGGGACTCATCCGTGAAAGAAATGCCTCTCCAACAGAACGCCTCTCGAGACGCCATTGAATGTGACGACAAACTGCAGGTCCATACCCCGATGAGTACAACTGTTTCTGACAGTTTGTGCAGAAATTCTTTGGTTATGCAAACCGATTGTTACTGCAGCTGTCCAGGTGGCTGGTCTCAGATGATCTGGGAGGTGAACATGCTGGATGTGGAGGTCCTGGGCTGGTGTGGTTACAGTCTAAATCTCACGGTTGTGAGGCTGGTTGGATGTAGGGATGGACCAATCCGATATACAGTATCGGTATTGGTCCAATCCTGAACTAAATTACTGGATCAGATATCGGGGAGGGAAGAAAATGTAATCTGATCCATTAAATATCACAAAAGCACCTCACAAAACAACATGGCAACCCAGGTAGTGACCTTAGCACGTCAGAGCAGTATGCATCATGTGATAAAGTGGCTGTTGTATGCGAGACCTGTCAGTGATCTGGAGTTCCTTCACACTGAAAACCTTTGGAGCCTCGCTACATGCTGCCAGACCAGGTGTTTTGCCAAGGTAGGCATCCCCGACAAAACCCATTCCGCCCGCACCGCGAGCACCCGCTAGGCACAGAGTGCGGATCCAGTTTACTCCACCTCCATTATAGACAATTAGACATGAAAGTAGAGATGTTTTAGTTTTGTGAAAAAGTGACAAGTGAGTGTCGTTACATTACTATTCAGTTTGAGGTTTACAACAGAAAATTATATATTCATTGTTCTCACGTAATATCGGATGAGATTATTTTGCCTGATAGTTATTTTTATCCTCCTGTAACTTTACTGTATAAAGAGCTAAAACCTCAAGTTTCAGGAGTAATTAGTCATTATAAGAAGTGTTTGTGAACTAAAAATCAAGACTGTGGCATACTGTTTGTCCGTGATTTAGACAGGGAGAACAAATTGTGGCAGGCTCAGCCTCATATTATATGTATCCCATTATAACTTTAATGTATAAAGGGCTAACATCTCCAAAATTTCAGTAGTTGGTCGTTATAAGAAGAGTTTGTGAACTAAAAATAAAGAAGTGGGACGTTGTTTCTCCATGATTTGGAGAGCCCAGCTTCTGCTCCCGACAAAGGGGAATCTTTTTAAGTTGTTGAATTATTATTCATTATTTTGTACTGATATTGAACTTCTTTTTTTCAGAACCAAAGAGTTTTTGAAATCTGCATAAAATTGCATTTTAAATTACTTTTGAATATTACTTTAAATACTTAGATTTAAAGTTCTGCAACAAGTTTAAATAAAACGATTAGTATTGCTGAACTGCAAAATATTTTGGGTGTAGTGTGTTTTTTGTATACAAGTATAGTAGAATAGCTTTAGTGTTTTTTATGTGTGTTTTATTTTATTATGAACTTGTACAAAATACAGCAAGACAAAAACAGTTTTATTGATTATAAAATAGACTATATTGAATTCATATCAGTATCTGCAGATATCCAAATTTATGATATTGGTATCGGACATATAAAAAGTGGTATGGTGCCATCTCTAGTTGGATGTACTGCCAGATTCTCTGAAAAGTCTTTGGAGACAGCTTATGGTAGAGAATGAACATTCATTGCTTGGGTTTTTTCTTTTTCTTTCTCTCACCCTCCCTCTCTCTCTCTCTCTCTCTCGCACTTTTTTTCCGCTTCACTCCGCACGCGAGCCTTGTGCTTTGCGCTGAGCAGAGGGGCGGTAGTTATACTCACAGTAGTACAGGAACAGAGCAGGAGGGAAAGAGAGAGAAAGAGAGCCAGGGACAACAAGGTCACATTAGAAAGGTATAGTAATCATCCACAACTATTTTCAGTAGCAGATGATAAAGGATTCAGAAAGTTTATTCATGCAGGTCCATATGACAGAGAATATGAATGTTCTTTTTGTTTTCATATTTTAATTTATATTTAATTGTGTTGTGGTTTGCAGTGTTTTGTGTTGTTTCACTTTTAAATTTGTTTAAAAAGAAAAAGCTGAAAATTTAAATAGTTAAAAGTTGAAATGTGAATAGTTGGTTTTTGTATTATATGATTTATTTATTACATTTTATGTGGAGTGAATAAATAAAAGTATTTACAGTGGCCCCTAGAGACAAAGCACGTAAAAACTCCAAAACACATACAAAAGACAACAGAAGTGCTCCAGGATGCTCGGGCGCAGTGTTGAGCTTTTGTCACCTAGTGGCTACACAAGCCAGCAAGTACCAACGACCGGATTTGGTGTGTGGTAGTAACAGGTAAATGAAAATTTTTTTAAATTATTTGAATATATATGAGTGCTTGTGTATAAATACCCAAACAATACACACATGCTTTCAATTGTGTAATTTAAGTGATCTAGGTAGCTCTGTTTTGAAGTTCAGTTAACGCTAGAAATGTGTTTTGCAGTTTGTACGTGCTTTGTCTCTATATTTATATATAAACATATATAAATAAAACCACTTTTTTTTTTTACATTAGTAATTTCTTTTGTGCAAAATTTTTTATTATTGTTAATAATAAATTAATTAAAGCAACAAAACGACCTGAAGAGCCGGTTCGGAGCCGAAAGAGCCGGCTCTTTTTAGTGAGCCGAGCCGAAAGAGCCGGTTCTCTAAAAAGAGCCGGAAATCCCATCACTATTGTGCATGAGACATGTTTATCTTGTCACAAAGAACAACTCTCAATATTTGAGAGTAATGGGTCTTTTGTGTATGTAGAAATTGTTAAAGATCTTTGAGTTCCGCTCATGAAAAATGGGAGCAAAAACAAAAGTGTTGTGTTTATATTTTTGTTCAGTGTATGTATGTATGTATGTGTGTGTGTGTGTGTGTGTGTGTGTATATATATATATATATATATATATATATATATATACACACACACACACACACACACACACACACACACACACACACACACACACACACACACACGGACCATGACACAGGAACAGAAACAATCATGGGTTGTCAATATACCATGGACAGAAAGAGGAATTGCTTGACAACAAAAAATCCCATCAGTGGCTACAAAAGGCTTGATTAAATGACAGCACAGAAGCTCTGATAATGGCAGCACAAGAATGGGCCCTGAGCACTAGATTCATAGTCCATTTTTGAGTCCTAAACTTTGTATCTGCCATCATCTCGGGCTCGTGACACTAGAAACCAGTCAAATCAAAAACAGGAAAGTACTTTAAACTTCACAGGGTTTTAATGTTTTGTGTGCAGCTACACATTTAGGTGACTTTGCTTTTTCATTCCTGCTGTTAACTTTTTTTTTACAAAACAACAAAAATTGATAAAGTGAGAGCCGCATACTGCTATAATTACTATTGGGTCATGTAATTTCAGGTAATTTCACTCACCTGTAGGTCCAAAACAGTAGATAGATGATGACGACACATGTGATGTACATCAACTGTCTAATTTTCACAACACAAGGCCTCTGATGATTTTGGTCCATCACAGAGATCTTGTTCATTCTAGCTCAAATACTTCGTTTTGGTCCAGGTCGTCAAACCTGGACAAGCAAAAGAAAGTGAACAATTTTTATTTTTTCCTTGAGCAACTGCTTCTTTAATACTTTTACTCTCAGCTGTCTATCACTTACAAGAATCTGCTGCATGACCTGAGCAGAGGAATTGAGAAAATAATAACATCTCTTGAAAACAATGACAAAAGAATAAGACAATAAACCCTGTTCATGTCCTTTAGATGCTGCTGTTGCTGTGAAGGAGAAGAAGTCCTTTGAAGTCCTTAGTCTGTTAAAAATAGGGAATGTCCTCCATGTCATTCCCCAAGATTAATATGCAGGATATATGATATGCAGGAAATAGCCCAACTCTATATCTATACCTATACCACAACCTTAAAGTTTACTTCGTGTTTTAATCCTTGTTTTGGTCCCCATTTGGGTCCACAACTTCAGAACTGAAACATAACTGTAAGGCCAACAATGGTTTTGTTTTGAGAGTGGAATAGAAGTGCACTGTTAGCCTGCAGTAATTTCCATAGCTTAGTACTGCAAAATCAACAGTAAAAATCTCTAAAGGATGTTTGCAGTTTAGTGGTGTAATTTGCATGTCATTGTGGGAAAATTACATTACATTAGTTTTACGGTAACTCACCGTACTCATGGAAACAGCTGTAAAATACAGCAAATGTAACAATTGTTGATGTTACTGAGATTATACTATTACACCATCCGGATTTCTGTTGTTTTCTACGGTAGATCTAAGAGTAATTACTTAAATCCTCATTCAGAGTGTATTATCATAAAATGCAATTCTTTGTGAAAGTAGTATAACATATAAACTACAATATACAGCATCATTTTTAACTTAAGGAGTAAGTTGCAGCTACACTAAAACTGAATTTCTCAAATTGAACCTCATATATTAATAAATTTATTTGTTTATTCAAACAATGTGAAACGTAATTACAGTCCACTTTGTAACAAACAACCAGTCTCACTCTTATATAAAAGAATATTCAAGTATATTATAAGTATACTTTAAAAACTAGAAAACAAGGAAGTATACTTTTAGTATACTTTGTATGTACTTTTATAGTTTTTTAGATTAAATTACATTTAAGCATACAGAAAAGTACAAGTACATTTAGTCTATACTTGTACTATAGTAGTGCTTGTAGTATACTATGTAGTACGTAGTTTATTTGAAGTATACCTGAAGTATACTTAAAAAGTACAAAGAAATACTCAGCATGCATTGCAGTGCTTTAACTGTAAAATTAAAACAACTATGAAACAAATAATTGATGTTTCAAAACAAGAATTTGTCACAAATTCTTGTGTAATGTCTTTTACCCTTTGAACAGAGTAAGTGGGGTAAAACATTAATTTAAAAAATGAAATTGTTCAAACCGTGAGTGAAAAGGGTCAATAGCTCAACTCTCAAAAAATTTCTCACCGGTTTGAAATAAAATCCTGGTGCTTGAACTATGAGTGTAGTTCTCTGCAAAGGAAGTCTTCTGAAAGTTTGAACTTTTATTTGACTGTCTGGGGAATGGAGGGATTTATTACATGTGAACATTGAGCTTAAACTGCATTTTAATTACTATGTTTCAATCAGAAGTTAGTTGAATATAAACTAAAAGGTAAATTAATAGTATAGTTGTAAGGTTATGCTAGTGCATTTATGGTGAACGAAAGGTACATCTAAAAGTTAATTTCAAGTATACTTTTATGTACTAAAACAGGGACCAATATAGTCCCAAGAAGCATTTGTTAGTATACTTACTAGGTAACGTATACTTGGGAAATTTACTTGAAGTATACTTCATGATATGAAGTTAAAGTATACTTATTTTTTGTAAAGCCAGCAACTAAGACTGATTTTCTTTCTATATGTGACATTTAGAGTAATGTTTAAAAATTTATTCATTTAGCGGAGTGTTGCTTTTTTCTCTTCTTATTCTTTCTTATACTGGAACTTCATTTGTTTTGTATAAGGTGGTACTTTTTAAGAGACCTCTGCCTATCTACAGTGAACTAGACAAAAGTCTCAGAATATGCTCTGGTGGTCACTTTACACAAGTTAAGGTGTCACATCCATGAAACCTAGACCACTAACCAGCCTCAGTCCTACCTCAGTCTCAAAATTAATAAATTCTGGGACAAGCAGAAACTGTATTTTTAGCAGTGCATTTTGTGGCAGGCCAGACTGCTATTAAATGCACTCTCCTTAAGAACTAATTTCTTTGTAGCACCACTTCGGCTTGGTTCAGGAGAGATGTCCTGGAAATACGTGATAATGTAACATGGTTTTCGCTGGTTGCCAACCACCATTAAATAACAGGAAGAAGAAAATATTGATCTGCTTTTCTCAGTTTACGACGCAATTCAGACTCAAACAAAGCTGCAAAACAGGAGAACAACATGACCATCAACTACAGCGGCTTGCAAAAGTATTCAGCACTGGAATGCACACCTTCATCCTGGGAGCATGGGAAGAGGTCGTACCTTGTTTTATTGTTTTATGGTAGGATAAACGTATCTATATCTGTTTTAGGCTAAGTGCCTTTTGTTTAGATGAACTGTTGGACTTCCAGACCAGCAGGTTTAGGGAAGTCGTTTAGGGAAGTCATTTATGGGGTCACACTCTGACCCCCCACACACACACACACAGTATTCTTTGTTCACATGTATACCTATGTAAGATGTTATATGTTAATGAACCTATGCATATTCATGTAACCACAATAAAAGGAGTGCTACGGGGAATCTGGCTGAGAGTCTGACAGAGGTCAAGTGGGTGGAACGACACTTGGCTCCAGACAGGCCTCCCTCATGCATGAGTAACACAAAGAACTTTGCCTACTTGTGTCTTGCTTTTTGCTGTGTAGTAAATTGTCTTGAACGTTCCAGCGAATAGGTTTATGCTACAAACCTATCACTGTATAAGGGCTTGATTTATACATTTATGAAATTAAACCACATCCCACTTTTAAAGACAGTAGAAGGCGATCTGGCTAGATGGAAATCTTTACCCATATCACTCATGGGAAGGGTTGCCGCTATAAAAATGGTCTTGCCAAAATTAAACTATTTATTTTCAATGATCCCAAATAAGCCATCACAAGATTGGTTCAGATCTCTAGACTCGTATATTTCTAAATTCCTTTGGAAAGATAAACCCCCACGTATCAGCTTAAAAACACTACAAAAGACCAAAGGAGGATTAAATCTGCCTAACTTTAATCACTATTTTTTAGCCAACAGGCTTCAGTTCATCTCTAGATGGTTTAAACACACCCTCTTAGATGAACCTTGGATAGATGTAGAACAGGCACTATGTAATAACCTAGAAATTTCAGACCTACCATTTATCAGCTCAAACATCAAACGCCATGAATGCTTTAAAAGCATCAATATCAGCTCTTCTCTGACAGCATGGTAGGAGTTTCTAAAAATGACAGAGTCTTCATTAATCCCATGCAAACGTACACCTATCTGGAACAATCCGGACATATTACAAAACAATAATATGATAAACTTTCCAGATTGGAGTTGCAAAGGAATTAAATACTTGGAACATATATTGGAAGGAACAGACTTTATTTCGTTTGACAGACTAGTTGCACAATATGGGATCAACAAGAAACGATGTTTGGAATATCAACAAATTAAATCCATAGTAAAAAAGAAATTTAATCCCAGTGAAGCTGAATTACAAACACCACCAAGTGTGGTACAATTTTTTTTAGTCTAAAACCCCCCAAATTATTGTCTAAAATATACAGAACACTTTGTAAAATAGATGAATCAATATCCCTTCCTATTGCAAAATGGGAAGCAGATTTATCAATCAACTTAGACCAAAACTTCTGGTCTCAGATATGCTTAAAAACCTTTCAATGGATCAGAAATCCCAGTTTGCAATTAATACGATACAAAATATTACACAGAGTGCACTATACTGGTCACAGGATGTTCAAGATGGGCTATACGCCTTCCAACAACTGCTCACACTGCACAGCAAATACACCGGACAATTACATCCACGCTCTTTGGTTCTGTCCACCAGTTCAGAAATTTTGGCGTGAGATATGTGAAGACTTATCAAAGTGTCTGAAATGTAACATTCCAGCCTCCCCTTTAGTATGCTTGCTGGGCAACTTGGATGAAGTCACTGCAGAAATAAACACAGCCCACGTTGTTTTTACGGCCCTATGCATAGCCAAGAAAATGGTCCTCATTAACTGAAAAAAATAAAAATAATCTTAATTTTAACCAATATAAAAACCATCTAATAGATCACATTAGTCTTGATACAGCCTCTGCCATCACATTTGATCAATCCCTTTGGGCTCCTTTGATCGGCTTCATCACCTAGTGGGGGTGGGGGGTCATGGTTTGGTCCTGCCTTCACTATTGTGGTTGATATGGGGGTAGGGACGGCCTTAGGGCGTCTGGGGAGTCCCTAGGGACGTTTCCCTAGAGGGACTAACCTGGGGGATGTGGCCATGACCTGGTTAGGGGCTCTGGTGGCTCTTAGATGGTGTTTTCCTTGTGGCTGCATACAGTGGAGATGGGGGAGGGTCTGTGCTGGTGGACGTTGGTTACTGGCCTGGTAGCCTGGCTGCCCCTGGGAGGGTCCGGGATGCGCGTGGAGGTTTGGGGGTCTGGGTGTGCTCCGCCCCCGGTCTGGGGTGCTGGCTGGGCCTTTTGGGCTTGGGTCCTGGCTGTTGTGTCGCCGGAGCTGTGGGCGGGTGGGTGCAGGGGGGCTCAGCCCCAGTGCAGGGGACCTCTGGTGCATTGGCCCAACTAGGGGGCTCTCTAACTGGTGGGGAGGTTGTTATATCTTTGCAGGTGGTCTCCTCTCTACAGGAGCTCACTGTGCAGGTGGGGGGAGAGATATAGGAGAGGTGGAGAATGAACTCAACCTGGGTGTCTATTGTCTTGTGTAGTTTGGGAGATGATTGGATGATGGGGTGGGTGCAGTTTTCTCTGGGGTGGAGTCAGGTGGGCTGCCCCGGACTCTGTGGGGCTGGGCGGTGCTGCCGCTGCGGGCCCCGGTCTGGATGGGCCTGGGCCCCCTTGCCCTGGTGGGTTCCAGAGTGTGGGGGTGCCTACTGGGGTCAGCGGGGGAGCTGGCCCCAGGGAGGGGCTGCTTGCCCCTCCCTTTCTTCCCTCCCCATCCTCAGCTGCCTCCCTATTCCCGCTCTACCACACCCACCCACACACGCAGGGCTTGGGGTGCAGGTATGTCACCAGGGTGCAGGGGAGGCACTCCCCCTCTGTCCCCTTCTGGCCGCCTGTGCCTCAATTTTATTCTGCAACCTAGACATCCACATTACTCACACTCTCACATAACACATACATATAGGGCCTTGGGGGTGGGCACGTTTTACAGCATCCAGAGGATGGTCGGTGTACTCCAACCCACCTCTGGCGCTGGTGCCCTACCCTCAATTTTAAATGCATATAGACACTATGGGTTTTCGGCAGGAGCCGTGCTGCTCTCTGAGAGGAAGCAGGAACCATGCTCTCCTGTGTTTTAAATGCACTTTAGAACAGCACACAGCAACACTACATATGAGCGGGCGTAGGGAGGTTTGGGGTCTTCACTCACCCCGGTTTGTTAGCCGTCAGAGCTGGGGGGCTGGGAGGAGGTGCTGGCTGTCAGACTGTGGTCTGGGATGCGGGGCCTCCCTGCTACTGCAGATAAGGAGGTGGTCCGCTTGCCTCCACCCCAGAGAGAAGGGTTACATCTCCTGGGTCTCGGTGCGGCTTGCCCCTCTGGGGGCAGGGGTACCTGGACCTGGGATATAGAGTATGTTTGGGGAGTGCGACTGTCTGTGCAGTGTCTATTTGTGTCTGTCTACACGTTGGGTGAGTGCCGAGTATTTGGTTGTGCATATGGGGTGGGAATGCACGTCTGTGTCCGCGTGTGCCTGTTCGTCTGTGTCTATATGTCAGGTTGGGTCTTAGACTCAACCTCTCTGGGTACATCTCAGGCCCTCCAAAGTACAGAGGCCTTTCTCCCCTCACCACACTCCCTGCCGGTGGCTGATGCCCTCACACGTTGGTGTGTTGGTGGTCCTTGTCGTCTGGGGCTGGGCGCTCATGTATGTACTGGCTCACTCCTGGTGGCCGATTGGTGGGGCCTGGCGCCTGTGGCCCGGCTGGGCCCCTTCCGGGGGGTGGGGTGCCCTCAGGCCTCTGGGCCTGAAGCTCGGTCCTCTCTGGCACAGCTGGCTGCCGGCAGAGCCTGCAGGCACGCCACTGCAACCCCCTCTGGCCTCTGCTCCGTAGCTGCTGGGTGACCTCTCGTTTGGGGCTCTTCTCAGCTCTTCCCAGGAGCGTGGCACGGTTCCCCCCGTTTTGGTGGTCCTCCTCGGGTCCTTGTACTCTGGGGCCTGGATCTCCTCCATACCTGCTTCATACCCTGGGGGACAGGGCTATGGCTCCCCACATTCCCTAGCAGATCGTTACATGGAGAAACCTTTGGAATACAAGCATGCTGATCCACACAGGTGTGCACACAGGTGTTCACAGACGCGGACTACAGCTTTCTTGGCTGCTGCCTCAAAGCACATTGTGCGCTGTCTATCTTGCGTGCTGCACAATATCGTTTAATATTTAGTATCTACTGTTATCTACTGCTAGCTAGTTTATTGTGATGGTGCTGGTTTTTTTATTATGTTGCTCTTTTTTTGTTTGCTTTCTCTTCTGTTTTTTTTCTCCATACCAGGTGTTTTGTTTGTTTTTCTTTCTTTCTTCCCCCCTTTATAATAAAGGTCAATCAATTGGACCAATATGGCAAGGCCATGATGATCCACTTGGTAAAATAAATCCGCTTGGCATCTTTCTTGGCCTTAAGACAACAATTCCGATGGCTAAAGATCCAAACGGGACAAAAAAATAAATAAATAAGGGCTTGATTTATTTGTTTGATTTATTTGTTGCCGATACAAGTAATTATGCCATAGTAATAAGGGTACATTGAAAATGTACAACTCGTTGAGGGGACGGAGGACCTAAAGGGTTGGGCAATTGAAAGGTTTCATTTTTGATATGATTTCTTTTGTTATATTTTAGCTATTATTCTCACATAAAAGTAAACTTAATGGGATAAATTAGGGTTTATGTCGTCTTTTAAAAAAAGAGAGAGGAATTTCAGAATCTTCACAGCTGTGCAATGCACGATGTTCTTGCAAAACTGTCTGACAATCTGTCTGCATTTAATATTCCACAAGCAGAAGGGGATAACGTCATTCAAGAACTTTCACAGAATGATCTCTTAACACTGAACAATAAAGGTGTAAGATCAGACAAAACAAGGAAGACATTTTTCAAAGAAAATGTCAGTTATGTGGAACCAACTCAAATTTTTTAGGACCTGACAGTACAGGCAAACAGTGTTCTTTTCAGTATGTGCCAATTAAAGAAACACTGAAGTCTCTCTTGAGACAACCCACAATACAGGAACAGTACAAACAGTCAAAATTGCACCGATCACCAGACATGGTTTTAGAGGATGTCTCAGACGGTCAAAATGTCAAGGATAATGCACAAGGATAAGGCAGGCTGGACTAATCAGACCACTTTGGATGTGTCAGCAGCAGTGTTGGGTGTAACGCGTTACTGTAATTAAATTACTTTTCCACTGAAAAAGAGAGTAACTGATTACTGTTCATTTTTAGGTATTTTAATTACAGTTACTTACAATGTACTTGCGTTACATTGTAAAATAATTCAACTCGCTGAATATCATTATTTAATTTCAATAATTTATCTTCTAAAGGTAAAAGTAAACTCTGCCGCTTTAACATCGCTGTAGTGCAGGTGCACGTCATTTCGCGCCAGTTTACTGCATAGTCGTATTCTAAAGTGGAAGATGTCGGACTCGGCTGAAGCGTGTGGCTGTTTTATGAAATGGACATATTCCTGTCTCTTCACTTTTCTGAAACAAGCAGACAAGAACATTACAGTAATATGTAAAAACTATCGGCCGCTGTTAATAGCATGAGTCTACCGAAGCGCCTGACCGGTACTAGTTTTATTTTGTTGTATTTATCTGCGACACCTTAAAGGCCGGTCCGTAAAAATATTGTCAGGCACAAACCGGTCCGTGGCGCAAAAAAGGTTGGGGACTGCTGCTGTAGAGTCTCCGTCTTTAAAAAAATGTATTTATTATTTAAAGAGTTTAATTTCTATTGTTTGTCTATTCAAGGTTTATAGGGATTTAATTTCCCCATGGGGATCAATAAAGTATCCATTATTATTATTATTATTATTATTATTATTATTATTATTATTAAGAAGTATTTAGTTAAATTACTTATTGAGTGATTACGTTACTTTTCAGACACAGTAATTAGATAAGTATTTTAAATACAATATTGATTAAGTAATTAGTAATTAATTGCTTTTTTAAAGTAACTTACCCAACACTGGTCAGCAGTGGTCTACAAAGGTACCAAGTATGTCAAAGGCTATGTTTCCATTGTAGATGACACTGATGATGGCTTGGTTTTTGGGAAGATAGCTGTGATACTTGTTAACAATTCTGCATCACTCAGTACTCCTCATTGACCTTGGACTTCACTGCTTTCATTGCCCTACAGAAAGAAGTGTGTGTGTAAATGCTGACAGTTATGGATTATTACTCACTACCACTTTATAAGATGGCAGGCCTAGACTCATAGACTTGAGTCTACGATTTGAAGGTCACTCGTAGACTCATATGTCACTGCTTAGCTTCTTTTTCTTCACCATACCATTCTACACATGTACTTTGACAGTACAATATTGAAGAGTGTTTTTTTGGGGGGGCTCACATTGTCTGGTAGATAATTAACACGGAAAACATAAACAAAAGTAGACACTAAATATAACATCATTAATCTTTCATTGGTAGTGGGAGGACTAAGGGTAGAAGTTGTGACAAACTTTAAAATATAGTGTATTACAACTTTTCAATGCAAGACCTTGAGTTTGTACTTACACTTTAATTGTCACATGTATTGGCTCACCCTACAAATCAATGAACTCAGTCCACAAAGCAAGATCAGGGTTCTGTGCAAATCAGTCATGTTCCTTCACACCACACATGCTCATCCATGTCCTTGTGGACCCTGCTTTGTACATTGATTTGGTGGTGTGAGGAAGTATTTTGGACAAAGTGTATATAGAGGCAGAAGTGTGGGGCTTGATATTCTGTTAATTTCAATTCAGTTTATACGGAGCCCCTCTGATGACATGGTCCAAAAAATAAATAAATTGTGGCCACAAAATACTACTTCGTGCCCTCGAAATAGTATAACGTGCCCACGAAATACTTATTTGTGGCCACGAAATACTATTTCGAGGGCACGAAATTGGTATAACGTGCACACGAAATGCTAATTTGTGGGCACGAATTGGGTATAACGTGCCAACGAATTACGCATTTGTGGCAACGAAATAGATAACGTGCACACATCATATTGATACAATTCCTGGACAGCTGCGTAGAGACATAAGCATAAGAGTAGGCTAAACCTATACACCATGGACAGAGACAGTCTGATTGAGTTTGATTTTAGGCTGGGAATGAGCTACAAATGCATTTTGAAAAGCCTGGCAATGCAAGGAACCATTATTACGGAGAGACATTTAAACAGGATATTGAGAGCCCAGTTGCTTTACAGACGTAAGTATGACCTGGACGCCGGGATAGATTTTATTGTCAGCCAACTGCAAGGCCCTGGGAAGGATCACAGTTATCGGTCAAGTGTTTTGTGCCCACAAATTAGCATTTCGTGAGCACGTTATACCAATTTCGTGCCCACGAAGTAGTATTTTGTGGTACAATTTATTTATTTTTTGGACCATGTCATCAGAGGGGCTCCGTAAGTTTATTTGTATGGTGCCAACAAAATGAATGCCAAGGCACTTTACGGTGTAGGTTTACGCCCTACAAAATATAACTAAGAAAACCCAGATGTTTGTACAAACAATAATGATATTATGTCATATCAATATCATGACAGACATGATATTGATATGACATAATATCATTATTGTTTGTACAAACATCTGAGAAAATACATGGGTTAAATGGTTTAGTAACAAGTGCTTCCAAGTGTTACAAGTGTTTTCAGTTCTTTTCAGTTTGATTTTGGAAATGTGTATTTCTGCAGAGGAAAATCCGAACTGAAATAAAAAGTGGTGTAGGGCACATTAATTATAGTGTGTGTGTATATATTGGAACCCTCCAGTCTCTTACAGGATGTTAATGTTTCCTGATATTACGTATATTACAACGTGTTAAACAGTAAATGACCGCCTGTAGGAACACGGTATCCTCTAACAGAGATGGATGTTTTTGGTACTGATAATGCGTGATAACGGTAAGTTACTGGTAAATATATTGCAGTTTATTACTTTGAAGCAGGCTTACAGTGACATAGTGTGAATAAAGGGTAGTATACAAATTTCTTAATCACAGTATGATGTTACTTTGTTGACGTAATTTACGACAAAAGGCTAATCTAAAGAAGGGCATCAAAAAAGCCAAACACTATTACAAAAAGAAGGTAGAAGAACACTTCTCCAACTCCAACCCCCGACGCATGTGGCAAGGACTCCAGACCATTACTGACTACAGGACCACCATCACAGCACAGAAACAGCTTTAGTGAAGGTTACAAATGATCTTCTTATGGCCTCTGACAGTGGACTCATCTCTGTGCTTGTCCTGCTAGACCTCAGTGCAGCGTTCGATACTGTCGACCATAATATCCTATTAGAGCGATTAGAACATGCTGTAGGTATTACAGGTACTGCGCTGCAGTGGTTTGTATCATATCTATCTAATAGACTCCAATTTGTTCATGTAAATGGAGAGTCCTCTTCACACACTGAGGTTAATTATGGAGTTCCACAGGGTTCAGTGCTAGGACCAATTCTGTTTACATTATACATGCTTCCCTTAGGCAGCATCATTAGAAGACATAGCATACATTTTCACTGCTATGCTGATGACACCCAGCTCTATCTGTCCATGAAGCCAGATAACACAAACCAATTAGTTAAACTGCAGCAATGTCTTAAAGACATAAAGACCTGGATGGCCGCTAACTTTCTGCTTCTTAATTCAGATAAAACTGAGGTTATTGTACTCGGCCCTGAAAAGCCTAGAAATATGGTATCTAACCAGATTCTTCCTCTGGATGGCATTACCTTGGCCTCCAGTAACGCTGTGAGGAACCTTGGAGTCATTTTTGACCAGGACATGTCCTTCAACGCACATATTAAACAAATATGTAAGACTGCTTTCTTCCATTTATGCAACATCTCTAAAATTAGAAATATCCTGTCTCAGAGTGACGCTGAAAAACTAGTTCATGCATTTATTACGTCCAGGCTGGACTACTGTAATTCATTATTATCAGGATGTCCAAAAAACTCACTGAAAAGCCTTCAGCTAATCCAAAATGCTGCAGCAAGAGTCCTGACAGGGACTAGAAAGAGAGAGCAGATTTCTCCTGTTTTGGCTTCCCTTCATTGGCTTCCTGTTAAATCCAGAATTGAATTCAAACTCCTGCTCCTCACATACAAGGTCTTAAATAATCAGGCCCCATCTTATCTTAATGACCTTGTAGTACCATATCACCCTATTAGAGCACTTCGCTCTCGCTCTGCAGGCCTACTTGTTGTTCCTAGAGTATTTAAAAGTAGAATGGGAGGCAGAGGCTTCAGTTTTCAGGCCCCTCTTCTGTGGAACCAGCTTCCAGTTTGGATTCAGGAGACAGACACTATCTCTACTTTCAAGATTAGGCTTAAAACTTTCCTTTTTGCTAAAGCATATAGTTAGGGCTGGACCAGGTGACCCTGAATCCTCCCTTAGTTATGCTGCAATAGACGTAGGCTGCCGGGGATTCCCATGATGCATTGAGTTTTTCCTTTCCAGTCACCTTTTTCACTCACTATGTGTTAATAGACCTCCCTGCATTGAATCATATCTGTTATTAACCTCTGTCTCTCTTCCACAGCATGTCTTTATCCTGTCTTCCTTCTCTCACCCCAACCGGTCGCAGCAGATGGCCCCGCCCCTCCCTGAGCCTGGTTCTGCCGGAGGTTTCTTCCTGTTAAAAGGGAGTTTTTCCTTCCCACTGTTGCCAAAGTGCTGCTCATAGGGGGTCATATGATTGTTGGGTTTTTCTCTGTATCTATGAAGCGCCTTGAGGCGACTTATGTTGTGATTTGGCGCTATATAAATAAAATTGAATTGAATTGAATTGAATTGAATTGAATCTACAGGAAGCGGTGTCTGAAAAGGGCTGGGAAAATCATCAAAGACCCCAGTCACCCATCACATGGACTCTTCACCCTCCTGCCCTCTGGGAGGCGCCACAGGAGCCTCCGGACTAAGACCACCAGGTACCGGAACAGCTTCTTCCCCACAGCTGTCAGACTCCTGAACTCTGCCTCCTGACATCTGACCCACGTTAACACATGGACTGAACATACACACACACACACAATGGACAACTGTACCCTCAAACACACAATAATAACATGGACTGAACCACCACTCACAACCACTAGCACTTTATATAGCCTCTGTAGAAATTATCTACACCCTCACTTATCTTAACTGCAGTACTGTATAGCTCTGTGTAAATAATCATTCTGTACATTCGATAATTTTTAACCCTACAACTGTTTACAACTTGCATAGTTCCCATTTCTGTATAGCTGTATATCTCCGATTTCTGTAAAGTTATTTATTTCATATTCTGTATAGTTTTTCATATTTATATCCTGTTCATAGCCTGCACATAGCTTGTACTCACTACAGCCTGTTCATACTTATAGTTATAGAATATTCACAACATACTTCATACCATGTACATTATAACTAATATATATTGTAATATATCTATATCACTAAAGCACATCTGGATGGATGCAAACTGCATTTCGTTGCCCTGTACCTGTGCATGTGCAATGACAATAAAGTTGAATTCTATTCTAATTCTAGTCTATTCTATTCTAAATTCAAATTCAAATTTTATTTGTCACGTACACAGTCATACACAATACGATATGTAGTGAAATGCTTGGACAACTGCTCGTGACCTAAAGAAAACAAAAAAGGAAAAGGCTATGAATAAGATAGGAAATAAATATGAAAAATTAAAAAGGGTAAATTTAACTAAGAAGGAATAAAATATAAATTAAGGTTAAAAATGAAATAACTGTACAACACAAATTAGAATGAAGGGTAAATTTAACTGGGAAAGAATAAGATAAAATATATAAATTAAAGTTGAAAATAAAATAACTGTACAACAAAATACACAATATAGAACTATATAAGAATGTATAAAGAAATATAAATAAATATATACACAATAACAGCAGCTGTACAAGTATTAACTGGAAATGAAGAATGTAGTGACCAGTGTTGTGCAATCCACATTATGTCTTGTAAAAACATGGTTAGAGATGCCACGAAGTAGGTGGCAATGCCTTAACCATATGTGTGTTGCAGGCCACTAGGGCCAATTCCATCCTTGTCAAGGGGAGTGCTAACCTTCTCTCCTTTCATACAACACCTATTCTATTCTATTCTATTCTATTCTATTCTATTCTATTCTATTCTATTCTATAACTGTATCTCACTGTCGCCATAAAAGAGGCTACAGTGCTTTACCATAATTTGTCCAAGAGTATTATACACAGCAGCAAAAAAATCATCTTGCAGAACTACAAGTTACCGTAACGGCAATAGTGGCGCCAGTATGTTACCGTAAAGTGGAGACGAAAAGTCTTAACAGTGTGGCTGTGTCATACAATAGTAATTTCAACCAAAGACTGAAGGCTTCTCAAATCTTCCATTGTGCTGTGTATATATGTCTGTATATGTCACATTATTACTTCTTTTTGGTGTATCACACACCTTGAGCTTAAAGACAGAGCAGTGAATGCTTTACCCTAGTATAATTAGGGAGCAAAGGTGGACTCATGTTTACTAAACTCTCAGGCTAGGTTAACAGTAATTGTAGGCCATTACTGGTAACAGTAGGCCTAGCTATAGGTTTGCTTAATAATAGTACAACCATTAAACATCTTTAAAATACAGAAATAGATGACCTCCACAGAGTTTCATATTTTTCCCAGCAGAACTCGCTCAGGATGCTTGATTTTATTATCCATCCATCCATCCATCCATCTTCATCCGCTTTGTCCGGGGCCGGGTCACGGGGGCAGCAGCCTAAGCAAAGAGGCCCAGACCTCCCTCTCCCCAGCCACCTCCTCCAGCTTATCCGGGGGAATACCAAGGCGTTCCCAGGCCAGCCGAGAGATATAATCTCTCCAGCGTGTCCTGGGTCTGCCCCGGGGCCTCTATTATATTTAGATTAAACCATTTTGTAAATGTATTTTGGAATGTGCATAAGGGTCTTTGAAATAGTGTCTTTGAAATAGAAGACAAATAAAACAAATCTTTCAAAAGCTTGTTTGAAACTAAAAATTCTGTTGTAAAATTTAAAGGTCAAATAAGAAAAACTGAAATCATATATGTTAGGTATTTTAGTACCATGGGAGCATTTACTGGATATTGTTTTATAGTGACATTATACAGGAAAACTCTGTCATTCAATAAGGCCCCTTTGTTTTAGTTATTTTTCTCTTTGACCCAAGAATTGATGTGTGAGAATCACAGGCTGGTACAAGGTTGAAATACCACAGAGATCACTCCCTCAGCTACATTAGTTTCTAAATCTCTTAGGAGACGCCTGTTGAAGGCCAGATGGTTTGTTTCAGAATTCACTAATGAAAGAACTCTTCGTTTTGTGCCTTGAAAATATGTCGCTGAGATAATCAGAATTGTAGCTGAACTGATAAACTATACAAAGGGTGCTTCTGAAGGACAAGCTGGAGAACTCTGGAGTGGACCATCACCTCACTACCTGGATTTTGGACTACCTCACCGACCGACCACAGTATGTGAGGACTCAGGGCTGTGTGTCGGACAGGGTCGTCTGCAGTACGGGGGCCCCACAGGGAACGGTTCTGGCTCCGTTCCTCTTCACCATCTACACTGCAGACTTCTCCCACAATTCCACCCAGTGCTTCCTGCAGAAGTTCTCTGATGACCTCATCACTGATGGGGACGACAAGGAGTACAGAGGACTGACTCAAGACTTTGTGGACTGGTGCCAGCTGAACTACCTCCAGATCAACGCCAGTAAAACCAAGGAGCTGGTGGTAGACTTCCGCAGGCACAAGCATTCTCCACTGCAACCACTGAACATCCAAGGTATGGACATTGAGGCTGTGGACAGCTACAGGTACCTTGGTGTTCATCTGAACAACAGACTGGACTGGACTCATAACTCAGACGCCCTCTACAGGAAAGGGCAGAGCAGGCTGTACCTGCTGCGGAGACTCAGGTCGTTTGGGGTGGAGGGCCCACTCCTGAAGACCTTCTATGACTCTGTGGTGGCTTCTGCTATCTTTTATGGTGTGGTCTGCTGGGGCGGCAGCATCTCTGCTGGGGACAGGAAGAGACTGAACAGGGTGATCCGAAGGGCCAGCTCTGTTCTAGGATGCCCTCTGGACCCAGTGGAGGTGGTGAGTGACAGGAGAATGGCGGCTAAGCTGTCATCCCTGTTGGACAACGTCTCCCACCCCATGCAGCAGACTGTGACAGCACTGAGCAGCTCCTTCAGTGGGAGACTGCGGCACCCACGGTGTGGGACGGAGAGATTTCGCAGGTCTTTCCTCCCCACTGCTGTCAGACTCCACAACAAAGACTTTAACTGAACAAACACACACATCCACACATGTGCAATAACACTAAGTGCAATAATCTTTTCTGGCATCGTTGTATTTTTACTCAGTTGTATATAGCATTCGTATTCTATTTTTATCTTATTGTATATTTTTATTCTATTTTATTCTACTGTATATAGTATATTATTTTATTCTATTCTGTACAGCTGTGTACTGTATTTATTCTTATTGTATTCTAATTTTTGCGTCATAACTTTTGCACTGTCCACTTCCTGCACTGAAAAAAATATGTTGTTGGATTTACTTAATTCAATGGTGGACATTTGTTGCACACAGATGTTTTGCTTTGGCAGCAACTTAAACAATTGAGTTAAATTAACACAATTTATTCATGTTCAATAAACCTGTGCAATTTGTGTTGATAAAATGTGACTTAAACATGTTTTGATGAAGTAATTTGAGCTCTTGGAATATTTTAATCCTTCACAATTTTTTCACTTTATCCCAACACCATTCAATAACTTTTACCCAATACTACTTGGTCACTTAAATACTACATGTTATCTTCAAATTACATTTTGCTATTATATTCTAGTATCAAATACACAATTTTCAAATGGAGGCCTTATAACAGATTGTATTGTTCTCTTCCAAGATGGTTGCTGGCATCCACCAGTAACCTTTAAAAACAAAATGTCTAATTTCACTGCATTGACAGTAGGTAAAGAATTAAACTGACATTACTCCTCCACTGAATCTATATAAATCAACAGTTAAATAATGTCAGTTCTTCCGTGTTCTCTGGAATCAATCACAGCAAAGAAATTAGACTGTTTCTTTTGAAAAATGTTACAGGACAATACAAAACATTCTATTTAAGGCCTCTGACGTCAAGATTCAGTTAAACAACAATTATAACTAAACAATTTGAGGAAATGTTAGTTTCCATTAACATTAAATTAGGTTACTGAATTGGCAAACACCTTCCTATTAACATTACCCATTTTACCCCAATAACTAAAGAAATTAGCACTTGCAGGTCAAAAACTTTATTCAAGAGACGCAAAAATAACATTGATACAGTGACTGTCAAAAATTACAGCACTGATCATACTGTGACATCTTGGTTCAAAACAGCATACTTAGAAATATTCAACGTTCTTTACTTCAACTGAATGAAACTGAAAATACCATTTCACACGACCCATATGGGATATTTAGACTGTATAACTGTTCACGCTACATCTCTTCACTAGTAAAAAAAAAGAAAAAATACAAACAGAAATTGAAAAATGCTGCCAAACAGACAAACAGAGAACTTGCACAGAGCAAAAGGAAAAACAAACAACAACAACAAAAACAGCTTGTCCTCATGGCAGTTGCAGAGTATATAAAAATGAACCCTGCGATCTGCTCCTGGAATTGAGCTTCAAAAATGCAGCAGAACAAGTGTGAGATTTAAATGTCCTCTCACCTAGAGCTGATCAGCTTGCATGCATAACAGTGAGCTTTCCTTGCAGGAGCAGTTTTGTCTTAGTTGTGAGCTTTTCTTGAGAGCTGAGTTGCATCCAACTCCATTACCACCCATTGAATCACCTCAAAAGTGTAGCAGAGCTGTGATGGGTAACTCATATTGAAGGAATAAAAAAGGTCCAAACAGCATGGCTACTGCAAAGGTCACGTTATCCAGATCTTGAAGAACTACTATACCCTCGATGATGATGCCAACATCAGAAAAGTCATTGCCTGGCGCATCTCTGGAGACAGATGTTCATTGTGGTTTTCTCAATCTGTGCAGTGGCCTCAGTCAAGTCCTGGTTAAACACAAAACATTTTTTTAAGATTCCCTTTTAAACTCATCTCTTTTGAATCTACCAGTTCTAATGTTAGAGTAATTTAAACCATAGTAAATAGCTATAGCCAAAGAGTTGCCTGCCATGCTGCCATTCATGGTCTAACAGAGTTTCTAAGAGAGAGTGAAAAACATAATAATTTCAAATGCTTTACATTAGTTTTTGTTAGAAAGACACCGGCCCATCAGAAATCCAGGTTATGTCACTCAGAAGATGTTAGAATTTAGACTTTCAGCCCCACAATTTGGTTAGCTGTTGGTCAGTTGGTCTTTTTTTTTTTTTTTTCCAAACAAAAGCTAATGTAAATATTGGGGGGATTTTTCTTTGTTCACTAGAATGACAAATTTAAAGTTTTTTCACACTGATGTGACCCCTAATACAGGGGTAGGGGTGGGGCCTCAAGGGCCGGCGGCCGAGTTCACTACTAGGCCTCATGTGAACTTCAAATTATTAAAGAGGACTACTGGTCCTAACCAGTCCAATGAGGATCAAGTGGATAACTAAATGCATTTTTAAATGTTGCAAAGCCACAATCTACTCATAAAACACTCACCATGAACTCCTGCACCAAGATGTTGCAATTGTCTTTCACACAGATGCGGAGCACTTTGATGAGACTCCCTTTGAGCATTAATGTCATCCTAAAGTATTATAACAAAGAAAACAGAGATTTGTGAACTTTTCAGTAGCACAGAAGAAAATGATCCCAGACAAAAACTTGACTTTTTAAACCAGTCAACATGCAACACCAGCATCTACAAAGCAATATCAAAAATTCCTGTTTGACATCAACTTTATGGATATATAGTTTCCAGAACATATATTTTTAAAAAAAGATAATTTTTTCTCAGTGGGCCAGTAAATGCATGACAAAAAAGAATGGCATCCTTTCAGTGGAATCAGTACTCACAGGTAATAGTTGACTGTTTCAATGGATGCAGCATAAAAATCTTTTACTGACCTAATGCAATACATATACACTTTGTAGTTAAAGAATTTTAAAGTTCTTACTGTCATCATGGCAGCTACATCCTTTAGCTTTGTGCACTGTTCCCCCGATCACTTTGCAAACACTTTCAGCAGACTGTCAGAGAGAAACTCAGCTCCGTCAGAAACCTTGACTGTAAAGGCATGGTTGGGATGCACTGGAATGCTGCATTTTATCTGAAATAACATTTTGAAATTTTGAAATAACAGCAGGCACTGTGCTTGGTTAATCAGTAATGTTTTGTTGAATAAAAACTGTGTTTCCAGATCTTATGGGATTAAAAAAATCCAAAGATGTTTGTTTCTGATTTGCAACCCAAGAACCCACAAGTTACAACCTCATTTTAGTTCAAGTGTGCATTAATGTGAGTCCAGTAATCACCTTTCTGACAATACATACAGGTATAAGTTAAACCTATGGCAGATTTTGGATTTCTCAGTTGTTTTAATAGGGTGGTCTATTTGTGTATGCATGCACCTAATAATTATACAAAACCTATTATAATTAAGTTACAGAAACCTTAAGCGAAAATAGAATATACTTTCTTACCATAACACCTTGAACCCACAATCCATCAGCTGACTCCTGGTGAAATGCAGAATAGATGTGGTCTCTCAATGTGCAGCAAAAAAAACAAAAAGAAAAGGACAGCAGGTGAGGGCAGGAGGGGTAGGGATGTAAGCTAGCATAATGCCGCTAATGATATTAGCTAAAGCTGTTCAATGTCCAAAATCTCACTAACACCACGGTGCAGTAAATACACAATGTAACTGAAGAGTCAGTTGGCAAATCTATTCACACAGAAAACCAAATTATGTTATGAGTGCCTCATAATTAGGTTTAATGTGATATTACGGCTCTTGTGCCAAAGACAAATTCAAATGAAAAAGCGCCAATTCTTTGACAACAGATAAAACAGCAAATAAGCTAATGGCTCTTTTTTAGCATGTTACATGGCGACACTCTAGACGTTTAACTACATTTGGCTGAAATATGGTAAATATTAATTCAAAAAATCAAGACATACCAAAAACGTAGAGTTGGCTGCTCGACTTGACTGAGATGGATGCCTTTTTTGAACCACGATCCAAAGCCCGCGAGATGAAATCACGCGTGGTTTCACGAGATTTAACGTTGCTATCTTATTGACTTACTTCACCTGAACATGATATGAACAATTTAATACACCCTTTCTGCATATCATGTAGTTTTTACACTATATAGTTACATTTATCTTTAAAACATGAGGTAATTGTGTTAAATACATGCAAGATGCTTACATAAATCCAAGAGATGGCCAGTCCCTTTTTTTCAGTGTGCTGTGACAAAACAAATTTCCCACGTGTGGGACTAATAAAGGTTATCTTATCTTATCTTATCTTCTTCACCCAAGGGCAGGAAGACGCTCCCTTATCTTGGTCTGTACTGGTTTAAACTGAGAATCTGCTGACTCATGAATTTTTCCCTCTATATTAACTGTTGTACTTGAGAATAAAGTTGAGTCGATTTGGGAAGACAACCTGAAGCAGTCTCTGTTTTCTTGTTCTCCCAAGCTGCTCCCGAGCTCGTACTAACACGCTGAATGACATGCTTGAATGTTACTTGAGAATATATTTGACTGTGTTACAGATTAAGGGACAATCTCTGCTGATAGGTGAAGGTACAATCTCTGCTGATAGACGCCCACGCCTCGGAGGAAGCCGATCCACGGATTAGGCCCTGGAAGCCGTTTCCTTCAATATATTTATACCCGTTTATTTATACATCAAAGAGGGAAATTAATCCAGCATAACATTCAACCTCTAAAATGAATTTTTCTGTTCTGGACTAAATGTAAATAACTATGAATTTTCATATAAATCGTAAAAAAAGCGATTGTTTTGCGGTTTTTTTTTTTGTTAAACGGTAAGTTTGAAAATTCATGGATAGGAACAATAATTATCTTGCAATACTTAAATGAGATTTCCATCAAACAGCCTGTACATGCTGATGGATTAACCATTACAGAAAATTTAAAAAATGATTTTGTTATTAATTGTTAATGTAGGTAGCTGTGGCAAAGATTTTCTTTGAATGGTGATCTAATTAATTTGTTAAGCGCCGTATGCAACCTTCTCAAAGAATTTTTGAAAGTTAGCTGTAAATAATTAATTTTACTGTTATCAGTGCAATATATTGTCATGAAAAGTGTTCCTAAGTCAGTGCAAGAGCTCTACAAATGCCCGTGCACTTGTACAGGTGCAGCTACAACTGCCACCAGCGGATGTATCTCTCAGTTGCTGATAAAGGTGACAAGACAATAAAACCATAAAGCGAATATTAAAGACACCGAAAACGGCAAAGTTAATTGACCTAAGAACAGAAGGAAAGGCAGTTTTTTGTGCTCTTTATTTCTTATTAGTTTGTGAGGTTACTCAAAAAGTATCATACTGAACTTGTCCACCATTCAGCAAAAGAATTAATAGAAAAATATGTGCCTGGCGCAACTACATCCTCGGTCTAACTACATGAATTATTCAAAAGAGTATTAAACCCTACATGCAGATATGGGCAGTCATAATAAACAAATAATACTGCTTACTAAAATAATGAAGACTTTACTTACTTTTGTAATGCAGATTATTTAAAATCCACCTGTTCAGCAGGTGAAGCATGAAACATTTATCAGAAGTAAACGAATCACACTCAGACTCCGCAGATTCCGTCAGAGCTGCTGCCGCCGGTTTAGCACATAAGTTGTTTTTTTTTTTTTTGTTTTGTTTTGTTTGAAAGAAAAATCGATTCCTGTTCTTTTGTAGTAGAAGTGTCTTTCCTTGGGAGGAAGTGCAAGTCAGCTAGGCTGCATACAGGAGAAGGAGGAGGAGGAAGTCCAATTGGCTGCTGATTTAACCTTTAGGCGGAAAATGAATCAATCAATGAATTATTTATTTTTCCTAAATAAAAACATGCATTATTATTTTTTTATAGGTTTTTAATACATTTATTTTATTTATTTATTTTTTTACATTTAATTTAGCCTAATGTCGGACTCACACAAAAAGTCGTCACTGCACAGATAATGTTCTGTTAATGATCTACTAACCTTGCGGACATTTTAACAGTGACGCAGCCGCTGAGTTGGGCGGTATGCTAACCAAATAAAACAATATAACCGCAGCTTTTACGGATGTGTTTCTCTCTGAAAACAACGCCGCAATTCAGATAAATAAAAGTGAGATGAATAATAATCAATATGCCTTAAGGTAGGGCAGACATTTCTGTTAGAAATTGCTGTTGAATGTGAGGTTCTGCAGATTGCCACAGTCTTTCTCTGAATAAAATGTAATAAGGCAGGTAGCATGGTAGCATCCAGGGGAGAGTCACGCAATGAACTTGAATGGTGTGCAGAAAAACAGAAAACGTAAATTACCGTTCGACTCACTCACGCCTGTGGTAATGAAGTTCATGTTACTTTGTAACAACTTCTTTAAAAAATATACCACACCTCTTTCTTTCAGGAGGTTGTAGGCACAGTCCATATTTCATATCTCCATAAATGCAAACATGACTGAGTCTAGTTTACTGCTGCTGATAGCCTAATTTACACTGGTTTGTATATGCAGAAAAGTCGATCTTTGATCACTGCTGAAAAAGCAAGCAAAAGACGTTTGTGTACCGATCTGTGTCGACGTGAAAAACTTGACCATAAACCGCTCTGCATGCCAGATGTATACATACAACATGTACTCCTGTACAATCTTAGAAATGCTGGGTTAAAAATGACCCAATCAGTAACCCAACGCTGGGTCAAATATGGGCCGAGCCAATGGTTTAAACTTAACAGGGTTGGGTGAGTGGTTTGACCCAGCACATTGGGTTAGGATAGCTATCCAAAAATTGGGTTAAATTGACCAATGTTTGAAGTTGGGGTTACCAAAAATTGGGTCAAAAGTCAGAACCCATCACATGTGTTATATTACCATTAATGTTTGAGTTAAGATTTCTACTTATCATAAAATTCAGCTTATAAAAACTAGATTCAAAACAGATTTTCTCAAAAAAATCTTTTTATTGCCCTATGATACATACAACATATACAGCAAATTCCTAAAAAAGTATATCAATGGAAGTAAAATGCAAGTAGCACAAAAATATATAATTCATTATATTATATCCATTACTTCAAATCAGTCTTTGGTTACACACATAAAGACATGCTTTGAACAAATAGAACAAATTACATGTAAAAACTCTTAAATTTAAAAACTGATGAATTGATGATTATCTCAGTACTTAACATACATCAACACTTTGGAGAGGAAATCTCCCTCTCAGATCATTTCATGCACCTTTATGAGCAACATTTTACGCTTCCATCATAGCAAATGAGCCCTCATTCATTTGATCATATTTGAGTGATGTCTTGGGATTCATCTATTCTTGGGATAGATGACAGTGTGAAGGAATTCCCGATCCTTGGCGCATGACTTTGGGTAACTTGCATCAACAACAAAAAATGCTTTGAAGCAGCCATCAACAGACCTTAGATTGCTGCAAAAAGCAGAAAAAATCTATCTTCTAGTACCAGGCAAGATGAACATTTTCTTTGGGTTCCTTTGGTGCTGAGTTCTTCTTCCTGATAGAACAAAGTCTTTTCCTGACATATGAGTAGACACTCCTCCAGAAATCCAGTTGCTGGCCTATGAGCTCTGCAAGGGCTAACCATGCGTCCTGTAATTTTTAAACAAAATAAAAGGGTCAGTAAAGTCAGATTTGAAAGATTATTTGCAGTTTTTTTGGTTAATGTCAAGTTGTCTGTAATCCTGAAGCGGTGAGCTCCAACACTATGCCTGACATTTGCTCAGAGAGGACAAAACAACAACAAAGCACACCAGTCTGTGGTTGTGAATGCTTGCAATTAATTGTTAGGAGATGGACTAAGCCAAGATCAAGTATCATGTTTCACACACTTTATATTGTCACAAGGTTGTACAAACCTTTTGCCAACTTCGCAATAGATTTAAACAGATGTAATTATTTATTCATCTGTGCATATGACTGGAGATGTCACTTGGATGAGTGACATATAATGTGCATTTGTCATCCAAGTAAGGACAGATTTTGTTTTGAAGTTGTTTTGCTTTGCATGTTTGCTGTGTTTTGCTGTGTTCTATGTGGAGTGTTTTATTTATTTTTTTGTATTGCATGTTTTTGGTATATCTGTTAATTTGTCCTGGGGAGACTCCGCTCTTCCTGTTTTACTAATTTGAGACACCTGAGAGGTGACAGCCGGGGTGATTTGAAGAGAGTGCTAGGAGACGCAGGAAGAAGGCATTGGTGCAGGTTGGTGTGCAGTACGTGGCGAGGGCATATGACGGCCAGTGCTTGAGAGTCAGAGTGAGCTGTGCTGCTGTTGGCTGGATGCCAGAGGATGCTATGGTGGGGAATTAGTTGGCAGCGGACAGCGCTCTACTTCCCACGGCGAGACCATAGTGCTGGCGTGATACAGAAAAGCGGCGGGCAGAGTTAGGAGCTCTGCCCATCCGGGGTAAGTCCCGCGACATATCGTGCTGCAGTAACCCGGCTCACTAGAAAGAACGGTGACTGTCGCTGCCCCTCTCTCTTCTAGTATTCTGGAGTGGAGAGACAGAGGTGACGGCTGGTGACGCCGCCGGGCTTTTCCTTGCCCCACTCCGATTTCCTGGATTTTAACGTTGTGGCGGACCCCACCGGACTTTTAATGCTTACGTTTGATTAGTTTTTATTGTGTGTTCTCTCTGAGCAGGGTTGTTTTAATTCCTTTTAAATTTTTAACTGTTTTTGTATAATAAATTATATTTTAGTGATACAGCTTTTATATTGTTTATTCCCTTGGCTGCTCTGCTGCTCCGTCCGTTTTTTTTTGGAGGGTTTCCCTCTTTAAAATACACCTGTTAATCCACGTTACATTTCTGGTGTTGTCGACATTAGATGCAGAGTTAAGAGCAGTTGGGGTAGTCAGGGGAATAGCAAATATGATGATGCCTGTATATCCCGGAGCCCCATGGCTGCCGAAATTTAAAGGGCCTGATCAGGATGTGCAATATCAGGATTGGAAGGAGCAGATGCAGGGGCTACTGGGATCGCAGGACTTGCCTGAAGTGAGGAAAGTTGCTATTGTGTTGGGAGCGCTAGCAGGTGAGGCTAAACGTCAGGTCAGTGTTCTCGAAACCAGTGAAAGAGACCAAGTACAAAAAAATCTTTTCTCTTTTAGATTCTTTATATGGTGAGTGTCCCCACCCGTTTTAAGGTCACAGTTTTTTAGTTGCACTCAGAAACCAAGTGAAACAGTATCTTCATTTGCGGTTGAGAGAATTATACTGTAGGTTGCAAAAGCATGATCCAGATAATGTTCCCTCTGATGCAGCCCTGCGAGATCAATTGTTTAATTTTTGTATAATAAATTATATTTTAGTGATACAGTTTTTATATCGTTTATTCCTTAAGCTGCTCCACTGCTCCGTCCGTTTTTTAATTTTTTGGAGGGTTTCCCTCTTTAAAATACACCTGTTAATCCACGTTACACATTCATCTTTTAAAGATATGGAATTTGAGTCCATACAAACTGTATATTTATTTTTATAATCACAATGGCACTCAGTATACTGATTGAAAAACTGACCAGTATTCAGGTTTTTTAATTGTTGCTGTGTGTGTCCATTGAAGTGTAGATACATATCCTGTGCCATGGCAGTCCTTTAAACATGGAAACTGATCTACTATTAATGACGCCAAAAATGACTTTATTCCTGAAGTTAGGCAGCAAGCAAAAACAGTTGCATTTAATAAAATTGGATAAACAAAAACTTTACTTTTCTGTATATTTCTTGTAAAATAAACAAATACAAAGAACAGAAGCTTTGGCAAAATAAAAAAAATCAAACATTTTTGACTGATCCTCTTTGTTTTCATCACCCTGGCGCACACATTTAAGAGCTGCCACTGGAGTCGTTTTACTTGGGCCAGCACAGCGCAGTGTCCCTGATGTTCTGCCACACAGTGGTAATATCTACCGATCATCAGTGTTACAACAGAGGCTTGACCATAACACTGCACTTACATGTGTCCTTCTTTAAATATAGGATTTATTTTACAGGGTAATAAAAAATTGATTTCGGTTTAGAATTAATTTACTTATACAATCACATAACACTATATTCTAAAATAAGTGCACACATTTTAGTTTCCACTGTTATGCATGTGTGATTTAATCTTTCTTTGTTTTCTGAGTTACCTCAGTGGCAGCTGCTGCCAGTCCCTTGGTTGATGAGCTAAAAGGGGCAGAGCAAGTGTAACATATGTGTTAAATACTTGTGAATTTCACCCAAAACACTTTCTTTTTTTGGATTAAATATGTCATTTTTGCATCTCACTCTCCTACCTGTGTGATCCGAGTCTGTGTGCGTTCATGTGCATGTGTGCGCTGCGTGGTGACGTAGGCGCGTGCATGTGTGCCCCGGTCAGTGACTGTAGAAAACATGGATGACGCGACAGCCCTTCTTCCAATTGTACAAAAATAAAGCTAAATATCCCGCTTGTGGAGGCTGCCATTTGGCGTTTTTGAAAACAGAGTCTATGCGGTAGTGACTTGAGAGTAGTGACAGAAGTCCTAGACTAGGCCAACGTAGTAAAACCATACCGGGGTAGAAAAACACACAATAATAATGGATTGGATTTATATAGCGCTTTTCAAGGCACCCAAAGCGCTTTACAATACCACTATTCATTCACACACTGGTGGAGGCAGCTACAGTTGTAGCCACAACTGCCCTGGGGCAGACTGACAGAAGCGAGGCTGCCATATCGCGCCATCGGCCCCTCTGGCCAACACCAGTAGGCGGGAGGGTAAAGTGTCTTGCCCAAGGACACAACGACCAGGACAGAGAGCTCAAGGATCGAACCGGCGACCTTCCGGTTACAGATACGCTTCCCAACCCCCTGAGCCACGGTCGCCTCTAAATGCTATCAATCAATAATTGGACTCCCGACATCTTGGACCTCAAGATTATTTGAAGCACTTTGGGATCATCTTGACAGAGATCAGAATATAAGGCAGCAAACATCCAAATTAGAGCTTTGGAATATCTTTCAAAAAGCCTGACGAATTATTCTTTGAGACTACTTAAAAAAAAAAAAAGATAAATACTGACTTTCAAGCTCACCAAAATTATACAAAGTGTTCTTGTTTTGTCTTATATTTTGTTTTTCCATGTTTTAGGATACACAGCACATAGTTTCCATTTTCAAAATAAAACATGAAAATACACACACATACCTGGTGACTTTCTGGGGGAGTATGAGCTCATCTATATCATGTAGAGCCACATATTTGGACTGGTACATGTATCTGTAAAGGCAGTCATTAAGAGCCGGAATCTGACCAAAGTAGTGGAGTTCACCGGGACCAAGTGAAGGCTGCCAGTAACGAGACACTTTTAAATATCTAGACAGAGACCAAGGAATCACCTCCAATAAATCTGAGAAAAGATATTTGAAGCGGTTCAATGCCAGTAATTAAAGCTGCATATTACAACTACTACAACTCCAGCCACAAACTGAAATCATTGAACTGGTGAAAGACGGACGTGGGTTACTGACCTGGCAACCTGGCTGCCCCTGGGTGGGTCCGGGATGGGCGTGAGGTTCTGGGGGTGCTCCGTCTCTGGGCGGGGGCCCGGGCCGGGCCTCGGGGGCTCGGGTCCTGGTTGGTGTGTTGCCGGGGTTGTGGGCGGGTGGGTGCATGGGGGCCCGGCCCTGGAGCAGGGTGCCGCCGGTGCATCGAGCCGCCTGGGGGGCTCTTCAACTGGTGGGGGGGATGGTCACATCTGGCAGGAGCTTTCTTCTCTCAGGAACTCTCTGCAGGAGGGGGAGATACAGGAGAGGTGGAGGAAGATCTCAGCCTGGGCGTTTACCGTCTTATGTAGTCTGGAAGATGTGTGGTTGGTGGGGTGGGTGCAGTTTTCTCTGTGGTGGGGTTGGGTGGACTGTCCAGGGCTCTGTGGAGCCGGGGGGCGCTACTGCACTGGGCCCCGGTCTGATGGGCCTGGGCCCCCCTTCCCTGGCAGGTCGCGGAGGGTGGGAGTGCCTACTGGGGTCAGCGGGGGAGCTGGCCCCAGGGAGGGGTCACTTGCCCCTCCCTTCCTTCCCTCCCCATCTCCAGCTGCCTCCCTCTTCCCGCTCCTCCACAACCACCCACACATGCAGGGCCTTGGAGTGGGGGTATGTCACCAGGGTGCAGAGGAGGCTACCCCCCCCCCCCCCCCCCTGTCCCCTTCTGGCTGCCTCTGCCTCAATTTTATCCCACATCTTAGACATTCACATTATTCACACTCTCATTACACATACATATAGGATCTTGGGGGTGGGCACAATCACGGAGTCCAAATCACCATCAGGGTGTATACCTCACCCCTGACGTCGTTGCCCACCTCTCAATTTTAAATACACTTAGTCATTGAGGGTTAGCAGGAGGGACTATGCGCTTACCTGCTGCTCCTTGGCAGGTAGCTCCATGCCCTCCTGGGTTTTAATTGCACCTTAGAACACATATGCATCAACACTACAATGAGCGGGTGGAGGGAGGTTTGGAGTCTTCTCCCACCCCCATTCTCTGCGGCCTGCTGGAGCGGGAGGGCTAGTAGGAGGAGTTGGCCGTCCGACTGCGGTCTGGGGTGTGGGGCCTCCCTGCTGCTGCGGAGTCGGGGTGGTCTGCCTCTCCCCACCGCAGGGAAAAGGGTAACACCACCTGGGTCTGGGTGCAATTCCCCCCTCCAGGGGCAAGGGTACCTAGACCCGGATTGTAGAGTACGCTTGGGGAGTGTGATTGTGTGTACAGCGTCTCTTTATGTCTGTCTCCACGTTGGTTGAGTGTGGAGTGAGTGCATATGAGAGCATGAGGGTGGGAATGGATGTTTGTGTCTGTGTGTGCCTGTATGTCTGTGTCTATATGTCAGGTTGGGTATCAGACGCCACCTCTCTGGGGACACCTCAGGCCCTCCAAGGTTTGGAGGCCTATCTCCACCCACCACCACTTCCCCTGCCGGTGGCGGACTCCCTCAGGTGTCGGTGTGTTGGTGGTTCTTTGTGTCTGGGGGTGGGCGTCCGGGTACACACCGGCTCACTCCTTGGCGGCCGCTTGTCGGGGCCTGGGGCCTGGGGCCTGGGGCTCGCTCGGGCCCCCTTTGGAGGTGGGGTGCCCCCGGCCTCTCGGCCTAGGGCTCGGTCACTCAGGCGCAGCTGGGGGCCGGCGGAGCTCACGGGCGCGTCACTGCAACCCCCCCTGGCTTCTGCTCCGCGGCTGCTGAGTGAGCCCTCATCTGGGACTCTCCTCAGCTCTTACTGGAACAGTGGCGCGGCTGCCCCTCTGTTGGTCTTCCATGGTCTTTTGTGTTCTGGGGGCCTCTGGATGTCTGGAGTTTTGATCTCCTCCATACCCGCTTCACACCCTGGAGGACGGGGCTGAGGCCCCCCCACACTCCCTAGCAGATCATTACATGGAGAAACCTTTGGAATGCAAGCATGCTGATCCACACAGGTATGCACACATGGGTATTCACAGACGCGGACTAAAGCTTTCTTGGCTGCTGCCTCAAAGCACACTGTGCGCTGTCTATCTTGCGTGCTGCACAATATTGTTTATTACTTAGTAAATACTGATATCTATGACTAGCTAGTTTATTGTGATGGTGCTTTGTTTTCTCTATTATTATGTTGCTCTTTGTTGTTTGCTGTCTCCTT
The DNA here is from genome assembly GCF_963969265.1 of Rhamphochromis sp. 'chilingali'. NCBI lineage: Eukaryota > Metazoa > Chordata > Actinopteri > Cichliformes > Cichlidae > Rhamphochromis > Rhamphochromis sp. 'chilingali'. The sequence goes on along the minus strand of NC_137935.1, from coordinate 3,434,724 downwards.
TGTTTGTTTGTTTGTTTGTTTGTTTTTTTTTCTCCATACAGGTGACCCAGGAGTTTTTTTTTTTGTTTTTTTTTTTTTTGTCTCTCTTCCCCCCCCTTCTCACCGTCTCTTCTCCCCTTTGGTTTTCTTTCTTTCTCTCCCCCTCTCTCTCTCATTCATTCCCCCTGTCCTATTTATTAAAAAAAAAAAAAAAAAAAAATGACAAAGGATGAACTGAAGCTCTGCCATCACGTAATGTCGCATACTGCTGTTTCTGATGTCATTTAGAAAAAAAAAGAAAAAAAAAAAAAAAAAAAAAAAAAAAAAAAGAACTGGTGAAACACATTCTGGATCTTTTAGGTGAAGCAGATACATGAAAACCAAAAAAATGACCTGGTTTCTTTTGTCTCAGTTAAGAAGAAGAGGGTAACATGAGCAGCAACAGTGGCATGACTGAAAAAGTCCTTAATAAAACAATTTAGTATTTTTTGACTTGATTTAAAAAAGGACTTCAACATAATCCAAGAATTTATGCATTTTCCATGAAGGTTTCATTATTAGAACTGAACTGCTTGATTAAGTTAAAGACTCTATTGTAGATAAATCCACAGAGAAGTATCAGTTCTTTTAGGTACTTAGTTTGGCTCAATCTTAATGTTTCCAGCTGCAGTAAGTGCCAGTTTCTTTCAAAACCTTCAGAGAAACACATTACACACAAATATAAATTCAGTTTATAACCATGCATTATAAGCATTAGAAATATATTTCCTGTGAGAACTCATGCCGTCTTAATACTGAGGCCACAAAACAGCTCCACATGACCTGGTCTCTGTACTACACAGCAAATTCAAAATACACAGGGTAATAACTTTTTCTTGTCTAGACTCACTTGCACTAACAGTGGAAATCAGACTTTGTGGTCAGAAAAGGTTGGAGACATGGGAGAATCTGAAATATGTGCTTATCATCAACACACCTAGTTCTGAGGAAATTTTGGCAACTTCACTCAGTGTTCACTGTGTGAAAATGTCTTTAGCTGGTGATGTGAGGTCATTAGGAAAGACACACTCAGACAGAAAACTATACCATACTCCACCTTTTTGTGTGTAGTAGTCCAGTATTCGTTGTGTTTCAGGACTGCAGCTGGTTTTATAGACAACCACTCTGTTCACTCCCAGTAACTGCAGCATCTCAAGACTCTGTACCAGCTACAATCCAACACATTTGAACAACAAGTGTTAATATGCAAGGCAGGCAGAAAAGTCTTGCTTATCATTATTATAACTGTAAGGAATACTGGGGAAAAGATACATTTTCTGTTTTTATTTCTTCCTGTCATGGTCTGCATACTTTAGAAAACAAGTTTCAAAAATCTATTTTCTTCTGTCTTCTGAAAGCAAGAAAGCAAATGTCACTGTACCTGCAGCATGTTGGTAAAATCAAACATGGTGGAGATGCAGACGGTGAAGTTGTAAGGAAAAGATTCTGTCTTCTCCTGCTGGTTCTTCACCTCTAAAAACTCTTGGTTGGGATCATCTTAAGAGACCACACAAACATACACTTTTACCATTTCAATTTTGTTAAATGAACTCCAACACTTTTTGGGTTAGATTATGTTAAAATTATGAAACTAAAGAATTTGAGTTCGTGCACATTGTGAATCAAGAATCGAAATATTTGTGTCACAATGAATTCTATAAAAGCATTTTGTTTATGGGGATAATGCGACAAATCTTTTGTGTGTCCTATTAATGATCAATGGTAATTGAAGAGGAAGCTTGAACCCTGGCTCAGGACATTTTCATGACAAGTGACAGCGCAGACATCTGCTAATGAGAAAACAAGTTTTATCATCATAAAGACTGTGATATGAAGCATCGTTAAAGTGTCACTTCAGTAATGTTGACTCATGTTTTTAATAGGTGACTATAAAACACCAAACTCTAATTTCTGTGGTTTATTTTAAGTTTACAGAATATAACATGTGGTAAGACAACGAGTTTTACTTCTCACCGTCCGTGTTATGTGTATCTATTTATCATGTATGCTACTTTGCTCTGTGGACTGTAAAATGTTTCACTGTGTTCATGAAATAAACCAGACTTTCACTGTCTGCATCTTTTACTGTTTTTTCTGCATTTGTTCACTCCAAGTTTGACAAAACCTACAGATATCCAGAGTTAACTCACTAACAATGTGGAGCAGTCTCAGTGTATTTAGCTGCTTTTTCCCTGAACACAACCAACTGAGAGAAACGCCTGTAGTCCTCACTTTGGTCATTTTGAACGTTGAAGGAGATTTGTTCCATAGACATCTTATACTAGTGTTTCCTGCACTTAATCCATCACTGCTGTGTTTTATTTAAATCCAGATTCCTTTTATAGTTTGCAGTGAAATTTGTTAAACCGTTGCTTAATGGGACAGAAGTACAAGTCACTCTTTACTAACACATTTGTAGATGAGTTTATTGCTGAACAACACAGCTAGTCTCACACACTCTTTAGGTTTTTCAAGTTTTGTGTGTAAGGGTTTAGTCTATCAAACCTTACCCTTTTCTCCCCAGTATCACAACAGCATGACTCCCAAAGTACAGATCAGTAAACAACCTATGATTCTAAAGCCAGAACAGAAAGATACAGTTGGAAGATGAATGATTGCGTTTTTATGACGCACACAGAGGATCCCCAACTCCCTCATATAATTTTGTACCTCACTAAAGCGTACACTAGATGGCACTGCCTCCCTACATCTCATCCAGTAAGTCTCTCCATTTCACTTTTGCAGACTTGAATGTGGAAATTAAGTATCTGCTGACAGCTGCCCTTTCTTCATTTTAAAACGCTACCAACAAAGATAACCATGGAAACCTTGAGATATATGATTTGTAATTCAGGACATTTTTTTTGTCTCGTGAATGCTGTTGTAGCTTTGAGTTTAAGAATAGTAAATGAATCCTAATTCCCGATTTCAAGCTCAGTATGTTTACCACAGTATAGGTACAGGTTTGATATTTGTTGGCTAAAACGATTTGTATTAAAATGCATTCACCAAAATATCTGTACTGGTTAGTAATGCCTACAGATACTGGCAGCAGGGATTAGAAAAAAAATCGAAATAAAAATTTAGATAATGTAATGAAGAGTGCAGTAGTAAAAACTGAAGGCATTTCTTAACCTCCTAACATCTTGAAAAATGCAAGAGGACCTGTAGAGGGAGCTGCCAAAACACTCTTCTAGCTTAATGTTGTGAGTGTTGAGTTTATGTCTACGGGTAGAAATGAGTACTTGCTTCGAACATGTTCACTTAGTCGTCATTTATTAGGCACATACAGCTAAAATTAATAGAATCCGACTAAAGATGTTGTTTGTGATGCATTTAAACTATTGACTACTTGAGGAGGCTGTTCCAAAGTTTCCAATGTGCAACTTAGTAAAAACTGGACAGTCCTGTAACTCTGAATCTTGGGGCCACTTAAAGCTGTTGGCCCACTGACCAGAGTGTGCCAGGTCTAACGGATAACCCGGGGCCAGCATTCAAGCATTTCTAAGTAAGCAGTAAAACTTTGCTTCTTCTCTGTGGAGGTCATGTGTGAGGAGGTATAACACAAACAGAAACAGGAACACTAGAGGATCGATTTCTCCGTTTGAGTTCCAGAGTCTGATGGCTCTGAGAACAAATGACTATGAACTTTGACATGCTTGGAGTTATAAAGGAACGTGGACACTAAAGCAGTGACCTTTTATTTGGCCTTCTTATTTTCAGTGCCGTGGACTTCAGCATGTTTTGGTCGAACTTTTAGGGAAACTTTTGTTTAATATACTGAAAAGTAACAAATGCTATAAAAACACTTTTTGTTGTGTTTATTAAATACCAACAAAGGGAGTCAAAAGCTAATAGCTAGAAATGTTCCTCAGAGGTTTTGCATCTTAAATACTATTACTTAAGGATCTTTTGTTACAGAGGTACGAATCAGATGGAATCAAGGCAGGGCAACTGAAACAGGCTGCATGCCGGTTGTCATCATTTCTTTAGGGATTAATAAAGTATTTTGATTCTGATTCTGAAGAGGCTTTGAAATATAGGGACTCTGGGGGTGAAAAATTGGAACTGGAATTGATGTGTGTTAAGTTTGTAGTCTGCAATCTTTTGTAACAGAAAAGAAGAGTCTGGTGAGAGCTGGTTCAAAAGACAGAGTATATTGCATAAGCTGAGATGATGGGAGGCAGGTGAGTGGGCTTGGAGCCAGGAGGAGAGACCATGTGTGCTCTTCTTATTTCTCAGATTGTACATCCTCAGTTCCTTTCCTCATCTCCTCTCCACATGTATTTGCCACTCCCCCATTGGATACAAATGGATGAGATAGGAAGGAGAGGAGTCAAGATAATGGGCGTGGACGCCAAAAGACATTCTCGCTTTGATGTCATGGACATTGTTTTATTCCAGTCCACTGCTACAGGGCTGGACTGGTAATCAAGAGAGAGAGAGACAGAGAGGGGTAATGATGGGTCACAAGGATAAAAAATAGATGATTTTTTGTCCAGTCCAGCCCTGACTGCATTTTGTGATGAAAAAATTATCATAACACAAATGGATGAAATAGTTGATTATTCTAAATATCTAACAGCCTACAACTTATGAATGGAAAAAGAATACTCATTAAAGACACCAGGAAGTCTTCCAGTGGCCAGTTTAGCAACAGCTTTTTACAGACTTGTTTTATGCCACATGAAATACAGTGTTAATTGTATCTTTTTACTATATCACTTTGGATTTTATCATATAGAAGTTATATTAAATCCAGTTTTTATGAGTTCAAGGAAACTTTCCCGTTTTAGAAGATAAATAGTGGACAGACAAACATCTTTAATGACAATGTGCCCGTAGCTTCTAAAGAGAGTGAAAATGTAAGGAAAGCCTGCAGAATTGCATTTGTCACAGCTTAACAGGGTTACTACTACTACTACATGTGCAGTCTAAGTAAATACCGAGAACCATCGTCAACATACATTTCTCAGTGTTATGAAAGCACTTTAGTAACTGGTGTTTAAATGTCAGGTCTCAAGCAACTGAAGCAACATGACTTAAGCAAATCTACCTCCCACATGGATTTTTGACTTGAGCCATTTTTTTGCTTAATGAGAGCCTCAGTTCCTCTGAACTCACAGTCCAGTTCCAGCAGCCAAATAACATTCTTAACTTAAAAATACACAGTTGTGCCTCAGCATCACAGGTGAAACGTATTTATGCTTCTAAGTTATCTAAGTTTGCTGTTTAATTTTTGTGAGCATTTCAGGATATTTGATGAGAGCCATCTGCTTATTAGGACACCTCCTTGAAACAGCCCAAGCCCATCCATTCCCTCCTAAGCTCCCCCGTTAACCAATAATTCTTCTTTTTCTCTCTAAGCTCAGCACAAACCCTTCCCTGCTGCTGAATTCTCCCAAATCACTTTATCCACCCATATCTGTCCACACACAGGGAAGCCACCCCTCACCCTCGCTCCCAGGCTGATTCCAGTTTATTCCCATTCAGCTGCATTAGCATACAGATGTTAGACTGAAAACGGAAAGCAGGGACACACAAAGGGGCTTCGTGACCAGGAGGGGCGGGAGGGATTGAGGGGCTGCACAGGGATGGCCCTTGGCCTTTTTAAGGTCTTGCAGATACAGTGGGGCAAAAAAGTATTTAGTCAGCCACCGATTGTGCAAGTTCCCCCACCTAAAATGATGACAGAGGTCAGTAATTTGCACCAGAGGTACACTTCAACTGTGAGAGACAGAATGTGGAAAAAAAAAAATCCATGAATCCACATGGTAGGATTTGTAAAGAATTTATTCGTAAATCAGGGTGGCAAATAAGTATTTGGTCAATAACAAAAATACAACTCAATACTTTGTAACATAACCTTTGTTGGCAATAACAGAGGTCAAACGTTTACTATCGGTCTTTACCAGGTTTGCACACACAGTAGCTGGTATTTTGGCCCATTCCTCCATGCAGATCTTCTCGAGAGCAGTGATGTTTTGGGGCTGTCGCCGAGCAACACGGACTTTCAACTCCCGCCACAGATTTTCTATGGGGTTGAGGTCTGGAGACTGGCTAGGCCACTCCAGGACTTTCAAATGCTTCTTACGGAGCCACTCCTTTGTTGCCCGGGCGGTGTGTTTTGGATCATTGTCATGTTGGAAGACCCAGCCTCGTTTCATCTTCAAAGTTCTCACTGATGGAAGGAGGTTTTGGCTCAAAATCTCACGATACATGGCCCCATTCATTCTGTCCTTAACACGGATCAGTCGTCCTGTCCCCTTGGCAGAAAAACAGCCCCATAGCATGATGTTTCCACCCCCATGCTTCACAGTAGGTATGGTGTTCTTGGGATGCAACTCAGTATTCTTCGTCCTCCAAACACGACGAGTTGAGTTTATACCAAAAAGTTCTACTTTGGTTTCATCTGACCACATGACATTCTCCCAATCCTCTGCTGTATCATCCATGTGCTCTCTGGCAAACTTCAGACGGGCCTGGACATGCACTGGCTTCAGCAGCGGAACACGTCTGGCACTGCGGGATTTGATTCCCTGCCGTTGTAGTGTGTTACTGATGGTGACCTTTGTTACTTTGGTCCCAGCTCTCTGCAGGTCATTCACCAGGTCCCCCCGTGTGGTTCTGGGATCTTTGCTCACCGTTCTCATGATCATTTTGACCCCACGGGATGAGATCTTGCGTGGAGCCCCAGATCGAGGGAGATTATCAGTGGTCTTGTATGTCTTCCATTTTCTGATGATTGCTCCCACAGTTGATTTTTTCACACCAAGCTGCTTGCCTATTGTAGATTCACTCTTCCCAGTCTGGTGCAGGTCTACAATACTTTTCCTGGTGTCCTTCGAGAGCTCTTTGGTCTTGGCCATGGCGGAGTTTGGAGTCTGACTGTTTGAGGCTGTGGACAGGTGTCTTTTATACAGATGATGAGTTCAAACAGGTGCCATTCATACAGGTAACGAGTGGGGGACAGAAAAACGTCTTACAGAAGACGTTACAGGTCTGTGAGAGCCAGAGATTTTCCATGTTTGAGGTGACCAAATACTTATTTGCCACCCTGATTTACGGATAAATTCTTTACAAATCCTACCATGTGAATTCATGGATTTTTTTTCACATTCTGTCTCTCACAGTTGACGTGTACCTCTGGTGCAAATTACTGACCTCTGTCATCATTGTAAGTGGGGGAACTTGCGCAATCGGTGGCTGACTAAATACTTTTTTGCCCCACTGTATATGTATGTATATGTGTATGTACATATGTATATGTATATAGATAGATACACATATAATTAATACATTAAAAAACATATTGATTACTAGATAGTGGAAAGGGGGTGGGATTGAATAAGCGCATGCTTCCTCCTGCTCCTTTTTGAACATGAAAGTTATTCGTAGTTGTGGGTGCTCGTTTTCCTTCTGTTTTGCTTTGTTCGTTTGTCTCTTTTTATTTTCATGTTGTTTAACTTCTTCAACATATTCAAAATAAAGATTCAATCAATCAATCAATCAATCAATCAATCAATCAATCAATCAATCAATCCTAGCAATGCTAGGTAAATCTTTATTCAATTCAATTCAATTCAATTCAATTCAATTCAATTCAATTCAATTCATCTATATAGCACTCTTCACAGGATAAAAGCCACAAAGTAGTTCACAGTAATATAAAAAAAGAAATACATAAAAAACAAACAAACAACAAACAAACAATCAACCCCCCCCCAGCACAATCAAACATACAGCACAAATCTAATTAAAAGCCAATCTAAATAAATGAGTCTTAAGCTGCTTTTTAAAAGAATAAATACAATCAAGGCAACGTAATGATGGAGGGAGAGCATTCCACAACCTGGGGTCCACCGCTCTAAAAGATCTTTCTCCTCTGGTTTTAAAACGTATTTGGGGGATTACCAAGAGCCTTTGATTAGATGATCTCAGGCTGCGAGAGGGAGCGTGGGGTTCTAAATGTAGGCAGGGGCATCACAATTCAAAGCTTTAAAAGTCAGTACCAAGATTTTAAAATGAATTCTAAAATGTACTGGAAGCCAGTGTAATGAATGTAAAACTGGTGTAATGTGCTCTCTTTTTCGTGTCTAAGTTAAAAGCCTTGCAGCAGCATTCTGGACTGACTGGAGACGGTCCAGATTCCTTTTGCTTAAACAAAGAAAAGGCTGTTACAATAATCTAAGCGAGATGATATAAAAGCATGAATAACCATTTCTAACGCAGATTTAGACAGCAAAGTTCGAAGTTTGGAGATGTTTCTTAGCTGAAAAAGGCAGTTCCTAATTAACTGTCGAGAGTATTGTTCTCGGGACATGGCAGAATCAAAGATCACACCAAGGTACCTGATGCTCAGGTGAACAGATGAGCCAAGAGAACCAAGATGCTGTTTGATTAGAGATATCAATGGTGTCAAAGGCAGATGTCAAGTCCAACAAAACCATGACTGAGGATGCTCCGGAGTCAGCTAACATGATAATGTCACTAGAGACTTTAAGTAATGTGGTTTCTGTTGAGTGACTTTTACAGAAACCTGACTGAAATTTGTCATAGATTTCATGTTTTTCTAAAATAGAAGTAAGTTGATCTGCAAATACTTTTTCCAGAATTTTCGACAGTAACGGGAGCTTAGAGATAGGCCTATAATTCTTAAGCTGAGTTGGATCCAAACTGCTCTTTTTTAATATCAGCTCAACAACAGCATGCTTACAGAACCTATGGACCACACCTGTTGAAAGAGAGGCATTGCATATCTCTACAATGACAGAGAGAGCATTTTTAAACAGCCCAGCAGGTAGAATGTCATTTGCACAAGTGGTAATTTTCATTTTATCCAGCAGGAGTGAAAGGTCATGTATGGTCATTGGGTTAAACACTGACATTAAATGAGGGGGAGGTGGCCCAGAGACACAAACAGACAGTATTGAAGAACCAATGCTCATACGGACATTATCAACTTTATCCACAAAGAAATTCAGAAAGTCATCACTCTCAGATATGGAGGTCACGGGTACTGGGTGGACCACGGGGGAAACAATAGAGTTTATGGAGTTAAACAGTACCTTGAAATTTCTCTTGCTTGATGAGATTAACTGAGAAAACTATCCTGATCTGGCTGTTTTTATGGTTTCATGTAGGGAAACCCAAAGTTCCCTAAGGTGGAGCCTGTGAACTTCGAGTTTAGTTGATTTCCAAAGGCGTTCTACTTTCCTACAGATTATTTTGACCTTCCTTATGTCATCATTTATCCATGGATGAGCTCTTTTTGGGGCAGCAATGACAGATTTCATAGGTGCCACTGAATTTAAAATCTCCAAGCAGTGATTGTTAAAACACTGAGTAGCAACATCAGCATCAGTGCAGCCACTGATCACATAACGGTCCAACAAATTAGAAAACTTCAAAGCAACATCCTGATTCATGAACCGCTTATGGAACATGAGATTAGAAGGTGGTGTGTACAGAGGGAAGCTAAGATTAAAAATAACACAGGAATGGTCACTCACCTGTGTCCTTAACACAGACATTAGTTTTGTCTAAGCCAAGAGAAAACACAAGGTCCAAGGTGTGGCCTTTAACATGGGTGGGTCCAGAGACATGCTGAATAAAATTAAAAGAGTCTGTAATGGATAGAAAGTCAGAGGCCATGCTACAGCTAAGATCATCCACGTGCAGGTTGAAATCCCCAATCATTAAGACCTTCTCTAGTTTAATAATGCAAGCTCAGTAGGTAGTGTGGTCGCCCCATGATTGGAAGGTCAGGGGTTCGAATCCACTACCCTGAGGTATCCCTGAGCAAGGTACCGTCCCTACACACTGCTCCCTGGGTGCCTGATTTGTGGCTGCCCACTGCTTCACTAAGTAAATGGGAAAAGACTAATGCAGAAAGAGTAATTTCCCCACGGGGATCGATAAAGTACACATTATAATTATTATTCTAAAAAGTCTGTAAAATCTTGAATAAAAACACCAGCGGGGCCGGGAGGGCAGTAAATTAAAACACAATAAAACATATCTGATGAACCAACTTTAAGAAGCCGTGACTCAAAGGAAGGAGGAGGAGTCCATAGCTCTGCAAGCAAAACTGTCCCGGTGAACAGCAGTGTTCAAAGCAAGTTACTTTGAAAAAGTAATTAATTATAGTTACTAGTTACTTTTTCAAAAAAGTAACTGAGTTAGTAACTGAGTTACAAGATTCTAAAAGTAATTAATTACTTGAAGTAACTATTGCGTTACTTTAAAAAAAAAAACATTTAACCCTCTGGGGTCCAGGGTATAATCGGCCATTTTTAACTACTTTTGATGTTTCCTCCACATTTTACCTTTAAAAACTATTTATTTGCCTCGTTTGGTATCATCCTTTTCAGCACAACCTCACGTGTCTGAATTTACAGTTTTGTTTTCATTTTTACGGACTGTATTAACACAATTGATCTAAAATCAGACAAAAAACATAAAAATCAGAGTAGAAAAAGTTTTTTTTACTGTAACAACCACAAACATGTTTAATGAATCATATTTCATAACTTTAAATGTAAATATAAATTGTCAATTTTAAAATCATATGCACAAGTTTTGCAAACAACAAAGTTATTTGCATCCATTTACCTTTTACCTTGATTTTTTAAATAACCATTTCAAACTATTTACAGAACAATCAGCTGTTCTGCATTCAATAAGATGCCACACACATTATTTGTGCCACTCCAAAAGAAATAATTTCTGTCCACTATAAAGAAGAACATCACAGCCTGATACCTGCAGGTCTGACAGCAGCAGGTGTATCACTCCTGTTTCTACCTGGAGACAGCAGTCGCCTCATTGTTCTCACACACAACACAAAACTATCCACAACACTACACACTAACTACACAAGACACAACATTAACTACACACTCCAAACACGCTAAACGTCACGAATCTCTCACATCTCAAAACTCGCTCTCTCTCTCTCTCTCTCTCGCCGTCACTCCTAAAACTTCCCCTGTTTTTTTTTTGTTTGTTTATTTTCTGTTTCTCAAAGGGAGTTAGCTATGCACCAAGCCTATTGTGTGCTGTGCTCTGGTAGGAATCCAGTCTCTCTGAGCACTTTGTTCACAGCTGGTGTGAAGTGGGCGCTGTAGCTCAGCAGTCTGCCATCATAAATCAGCTTGTCTTCTGCCAGGTTGGGTTGTCTCGGAAATCTGCAAAAAAAATTGTATGAAACAGGTTGTATGTGCTTAATACATTATAAGAGAGACAAAAGATTCAGAATAAAAATATCTAAAAATTACGTGCTAGCAAAGATGCTGTTGGAAGTATATCTTACAGGTAAAAACACAGTGATAAATAAGTAATCTTTATTTAGACAATTGTTTTGTATAAAGAAAAATTTCCAAGTTGTTTGTAATCAGATTTGACTGTAAATACATTCTTTACAATTTTCATCAAATCCTCCTGGAACTCGGTGAATGTCCTTGTTTGGCTACCATTATAAATTCTTTCTGACCCCAGAAAGTCTAAAGAAACAATAGATCTTAATGCACAAGGGTGAAATCTGTAAAATGTATAAATAATATCCACAATATTCAGAACAAAAGGAACTAAGCGTTTAATAAATTAAAAGTCACTGCTCAGGAACAAAAACATGAATCTGTTGATAAAGAGAGGAAGGTGAAAGAAATATTAGTGTGGTAAACAAACAGATTTAATAATGGGTTTATCCAGTGAAGCACAGCAGAATAGCATTAAAAGGGAAACAGACTATCATGGGATTGAGCACAATTTTTGCTGGTTTTTGTAGCAACTAATGATGAGGAATTGTTTAACTAATTTACCTTGTGTGGTACATCCGTGCTATGTTCCTGTCAATCCAGGAGCAGCCATGCTGTGACTTCAGAACCCCATGAACAGTTGTGGAAAACACTGCTCGAGGGTTGACAATGATCTTGAAGTTATTGTAATGAGTCTCCTCAATGATTGGTTCTTGGTACAGGTGAGCCAAAATGTTCACACCAGTGACATTCTTCCAGTCAGTCTGTGGTGGCAGACTTTGGGATGCTGGAGGAGCCAACATGATATTGATGGGGAACACGTTATTTTCAAACATGTAGCACTTGTTGGCACCATATTTGTTCTCCAGCAGCGGCAACAACTCTACCCAGCTGGCAACAGAATAACAAGATAGTTATAACATGTAAAACCACTTGAACAGCACACAAGCAATTAAAAGATGACTAACCACAGCAGGAAAGTTGAAAACAATTTCAATAATGTGTTTTAAGTGATCTCTAAGTGATCTTAAGTGATCTCTCAAAGTTTTTCTTTGGATTTTCCCATATTTCAGGACCAAACCTTGGACTTGACCTTCTACTTTTAATGTTTGTTTGTTTGTTATTTCACTAACCTGGGAATCGTTTAGGCAAGTCTACTAACTTACTATTGGTGTCATGAATCCAAATTTTGGCTGACATTGTCATCAATACACACCAACAGGACACACCTTCTTATTTAATGGTTTTTCTTTGTTTTTACTCCTTTCTACATCGTATATACATACTGCAGACTTCAAATTTATAAAGCAAGATATTTGTCATTCCTATCAAAGAAAAAAAAGATAAATAGCTGATCAAAGTGTTGTATAAAAGAAATATAAGAGAACACATTTTATTTATTTATTGTACTTTCAAAATAAAAATCACTTATTCCTAACTTTAATAAGCTGAAGTTCAAATGAAGAAAAATGTTCAACATTGACTGAACAACAAGAGAACTGGTTTTGAGATGACTGGATGTCTGATGCTGACTGATAAAGAATTGACGATTAAGGCAAAGCTTGATGAGGCATAAAAAGTCAAAGCCAGATCGTCAGGTTTCCGAATTTTTTTTCAATACATAAAATCGTTCAATAAGAATGTTTTATTAGTTAATGATCAGTTAATGATGGGAGCAGGTACAAAATAATAATATAAAGCAGGGGTAGGCAACTCCAGGCCTCGAGTGCCGGTATCCTGCAGGTTTTAGATCGCACCCTGGGTTAACACACCTGAATCCAATGATTAGTTCATTACCAGGCCTCTGGAGAACTTCAAGAAATGCTGAGGAGTCATTTAGCCCTTTAAATCAGCTGTGATGGATCATAGACACATCTTTTTTTTTTTTTTTTTGTCCCGTTTGGATCTATAGCCATCAGAATTGTTGTCTTAAGGCCAAGAAAGATGCCAAGCGGATTTATTTTACCAAGTGGATCATCATGGCCTTGCCATATTGGTCCATTTGATTGACCTTTATTATAATTATGAATTTATTTTATTTTCGGTTGCTACAAACGGGACAGACATGACTGGGGGATAGGACAGGGGGAAAGAATGAAAGAAAGAGAGGGAGAGAAAGAAAACCAAAGGGGAGAAGAGACGGTGAGAAGGGGGGGAAGAGAGAAAAAAAACAAACAAACAAACAAAAAAAACAAAACACCTGGGTCACCTGTATGGAGAAAAAAAAAAACAGAAGAGAAAGCAAACAACAAAGAGCAACATAATAAGAAAAAAAAAGCACCATCACAATAAACTAGCTAGCAGTAGATATCAATAGTTACTAAATAATAAACGATATTGTGCAGCACGCAAGATAGACAGCGCACAATGTGCTTTGAGGCAGCAGCCAAGAAAGCTGTAGTCCGCGTCTGTGAACACCCATGTGTACACCTGTGTGCATACCTGTGTGGATCAGCATGCTTGTATTCCAAAGGTTTCTCCATGTAATGATCTGCTAGGGAGTGTGGGGAGCCACAGCCCTGTCCTCTATGGTATGAAGCAGGTATGGAGGAGATCAAAACTCCAGACATCCAGAGGCCCCCAGAACACAAGAGACCAAGGAAGACACACAGAGGGGCAGCCGCGCCACTGTCCCAGTAAGAGCTGAGGAGAGTCCCAGATGAGGGCTCATTCAGCAGCCGCGGAGCAGAAGCCAGGGGGAGTTGCAGTGACACGCCCGTGAGCTCCGCCGGCAGCCAGCTGTGCCTGAGTGACCGAGCCCCAGGCCGAGAGGCCGGGGGCACCCCACCTCCGAAATGGCCCGAGCGAGCCCCAATAAGCGGCTGCCAAGGAGTGAGCCGGTGTGTACCCGGACGCCCACCCCCAGACACAAAGAACCACCAACGCACCAACACCTGAGGGAGTCCGCCACCGGCAGGGGAAGTGGTGGTGGGTGGAGATAGGCCCTCCAAGGTTTGGAGGCCTGAGATGTCCCCAGAGAGGTGGCGTCTGATACCCAACCTGACATATAGACACAGACATACAGGCACACACAGACACAAACATCCATTCCCACCCTCATGCTCTCATATGCACTTACACCACACTCAACCGACGTGGAGACAGACATAAAGAGACGCTGTATACACGATCACACTCCCCAAGCGTACTCTACCAACCGGGTCTAGGTACCCTTGCCCCTGGAGGGGGGAACTGCACCCAGACCCAGGTGGTGTTACCCTTTTCCCTGCGGTGGGGAGAGGCAGACCGCCCCGACTCCGCAGCAGCAGGGAGGCCCCACACCCCAGACCGCAGTCGGACGGCCAACTCCTCCTAGCCCCCCCGCTCCAGCAGGCCGCAGAGAATGGGGGTGAGAGAAGACTCCAAACCTCCCTCCACCCGCTCATTGTAGTGTTGATGCATGTGTGTTCTAAGGTGCAATTAAAACCCAGGAGGGCATGGAGCTACCTGCCAGAGAGCAGCAGGTAAGCGCATAGTCCCTCCTGCTAGCCCTCAATGTCTACGTGTATTTAAAATTGAGAGGTGGGCAACGATGCCAGGGGTGAGGTGTACACCCTGATGGTAACTTGGACTCCGTGTATCGTGCCCACCCCCAAGATCCTATATGTATGTGTAATGAGGGTGTGAGTAATGTGAATGTCTAAGTTGTGGGATAAAATTGAGGCAGAGGCAGCCAGAAGGGGACAGAGGGGGGGGTAGCCTCCTCTGCACCCTGGTGACATACCCCTACTCCAAGGCCCTGCATGTGTGGGTGGTTGTGGTGGAGCGGGAAGAGGGAGGCAGCTGGAGATGGGGAGGGAAGGAAGGGAGGGGCAGGTGACCCCTCCCTGGGGCCAGCTCCCCCGCTGACCCCAGTAGGCACTCCCATACTCCGCGACCCGCCAGGGAAAGGGGGCCCAGGCCCATCCAGACCGGGGCCCAGCGCAGCAGCGCCCCCCGGCCCCACAGAGCCCGGGACAGTCCAGCCAACCCCACCACAGAGAAAACTGCACCCACCCCACCATCCACTCATCTTCCAGATTACATGAGACGATAGACGCCCAGGCTGAGATCTTCCTCCACCTCTCCTGTATCTCCCCCTCCTGCAGAGAGTTCCTGAGGAGAGGAAAGCTCCTGCAAGGTGTGACAATCTCCCCCACCAGTTGAAGAGCCCCCCAGGTGGCTCGACACACCGGCGGCACCATGCGCCAGGGATGGGCCCCCAATCATGGACACATCTAAAACCTCCAGGACACCGGCACTCGAGGCCTGTAGTTGCCTACCCCTGATATAAAGGAACAAAAAGCCTGTGACTAGAAACCTGGAACATGAAACATAAAAACCTGAGACAGGGAAATACGGAAGCACCGCCGCAGTTGTGGATATCAGGGGGACCACCTCTGTTCACCGGGTGGTCCCATCAACCATGGACAAAAGGTATGTGAAACCCTGTGACTGCGGTAGAGGAACCACCAGATCAACATGCACATGATCAAAAACATTTGCCAGGGATGAGAAATGGTTCAAAGGGTGCCTTGGTGTGCCTATGGACCTTTGCATGCTGGCATGGAACGCACGCTGCAGTCCATTCACTAACAGACCTGCGAAGGCCTGGCCAAACAAACTTGAAGCTGACCAATTTAACAAAGGCCCGGAACCCCAGATGTAATAGAACGTGCACTGAGTCAAAAACGTGACGACGCTATGAAACGGGGACCACCAGGGTTAGGGGATTATCTTGACAGAGGACAAAACGAAAGGCAGCAAACATCCAAAGAAGAGCTTTGAATGTCCTTCAAGAAGCCTGGAGAACTATTACTAAAGACTACTAAAACATTATAAATATTGACTTTCAACCTCATTGACCTCTCTAATCATACAAACTGTTCTTGTTTTGTCTTATATTTTGTATTTCCATGTATGTTTGCAGCACATGTTTTAGTATATCACTGCACATATTTTCCATCTTCATAATAAACCATGAAAATACACACACATACCTGACGACTTTCTGGGGCAGTATGAGCTCATCTATATCATGTAGAGCCACATATCTGGACTGGTACATGTATCTGTAAAGGCAGTCATTGAGAGCAGGAATCTGACCAAAGTAGTGAAGTTCACCGGGACCATGTTCAGGCAGCCAGCCACGAGACACGTTCACATATCTGGACAGAGACCAAGGAATCACCTCCAGTAAACCTGAGAAAAAAACATTGGAAGCAGTTCAATGTCAGTAATTAAAACTAGACATTACAATTACTGCAACTCCAACCTCAAACTGAAATCATTGAACTGGTGAAATGCATTCTGGATCTTTATGGTGAAGCAGACACATGAAAACAAAACATTACCTGTTTTTTTTTTGTCTCAGTGAATAAGACTAGAGTAATAAACAACCTGGAGCAGCAGCAGTGACATGGCTAAGAAACAACCCAACGCAAAAACTTAATGATCTCATTAAAACAACCTAAGGTTTTGGCTGCACTAAAAACAGACAAAACAGACTCTCATCTGTTGCTCTCAAACATGATCCAAGAATGAATGCTAGTTTTCATAAAGGTTTCCAATATTAGAACTGGTCTGTGTGACTAAGTGAAAGGCTCTGTTGTTAATTGAAAGGAAGGTTGTGTATAGGAAATGAATTACTGCTGTACCATGTGTGAAACAAAAAAATACATAAATCCACAGAGAACTATCAGTTCTTTTAGGTACTTAGTTTTAGTCATTTTTAATGGCATTAAACATTAGAGAAACCAATATTAAGTATAAATCCAGTTTGTGAGCATGGCCACGGAAGGATCCTGTGAGAGCTCATGCAGTCTCAATACTGAGACCACCAAACAGTTCCAGGTCTCTGTAATACACAGCAAGTCAAGATGACTCACTTGCATAAACAGTGGAAACATGAACATAAAGACACGGGAGAATCTGACAAAATGTGTAAGACAGTTTTAACTTTCACTCATTTCAGCTGCAGCCCTGATGGTGTTTGATGGTCTGAGAGCACATAAACAAGACAAACTTGCAAATTTGATAGATCTATAAGTACAAATTTGTATCCTGTTTTAGAATTATATATCAAGTTTTATAAAACAATACAATTGTTATGAAAATGTTTATAGCCAGCATTAGATAAATAAATAAATAAATACATAAATAAAATAAAATAAACATCAGGTGATACAGCTGCTTCTATTGATGTGTGTCAGACAAAGACCAAAACTTTAGATGGGGGGAATTTGTATATCTGTGTCTGAGTGCATGTGCATGTGTGTGTGTCCAACTCGAGAGAGTGCCCTTTCACCAGTTTTAAACAAAAGTCGACAATCCCCAAGCCGACGCAGGTGATCTTGAAGAAGTAGGAGGAAAGGGCAGAGAGTCATACACCGTCTTGTTATCTGGGAGAATTTGTTGTTCCAGCTTTGGCCCTGGAGCTTCCAGCTGGTTAGGGGAGGCCACATAAAGATAGTGGTTGTTCAGGTTTGGTTTCTGCATTCCAGTTCCATCATTGGTTCACAGATCTATCAATTTCCCGTTGCGGAGTCGCAAGCTTCTCTATGATTTTATCCATATTGCGTTCTACCCACGGCATCAATCCAGCCGGCCTTATGGGATTTTGAGCAGCTGTAACCGTTTCCATTAGTCGTCAGTAAACCAGGGCCGTGCCAGCTCCAATCAGCAAGAACCCCGTTATCATGGTTCCGAATAGGTAGATGTCTTCAACGCCCTCCATTCAGCCTGCCCCAAGCCCAGGCTTCTCATTGAGAAGAGGATGTCAATTGCATCAAGAGACCAATTGATCAAATCCGTAATTTCTTGGTTAGAGAACAAGACAGAGAGAGTCTCTTTGAGTTAGACAAGACTAGACAAGGACAAGAGAAGCCAAGCAGGAAAGATGAGGGAGAAAGACGCGACCACCTCTGCCAAGAGCCAAACGACCCAGGTTAACATGTTTAATATGATGTCATTTTCAAAAGAATTGATTGGTCAGTAATGATTTCACACTTAACCTCTTGTTGATCTCTTATCCTAAAAATGATCTGCCCCTGAGAAGGTTAGGTTTTCTGTCTATGATGCCATATTGATATTCCTTGTTTAAACACGAACCATTATCATAGTACTGAAAACTCCAGGCTAATCCTGAAGTTGCCTGGAGAAGTCCAAATCCAGTACAAACTGGAGTGATTTATAGAGGAAACTGTAGTAAACTAGTGTATGTTTTGATCACAAAACATTAGTTGTGATTAGCTGAAGGAAGGAAGTTCAGGGTGTTTGGCAACTTCACTCAGTGTTCACTGTGGGAAAATGCCTTTAGCTGGTGATGTGAGGTCATAAGGAAAGACACACTCAGACAGAAAATTATACCATACCCCACCTTTTTGTGTGTAGTAGTCCAGTATTCGTTGCGTTTCAGGACTGCAGCTGGTTTTATAGACAACCACTCTGTTCACTCCCAGTAACTGCAGCATCTCAAGACTCTGTACCAGCTACAATCCAACACATTTGAACAACAAGTGTTAATATGCAAGGATGGCAGAAATGTCTTGTTTCTTTATTATTATTATAACTGTAAGGAATACTGGGAAAAATATACCTTTTCTGGTTTTATTTCTTCCTGTCTTAGTCTGCATACTTTAGAGAATGAGTTTCAAAAATCTATTTTTTCTGTCTTCTGAAAGCAAGAAAGCAAATGTCACTGTACCTGCAGCACGTTGGTAAAATCAAACATGGTGGAGATGCAGACGGTGAAGTTGTAAGGAAAAGATTCTGTCTTCTCCTGCTGGTTCTTCACCTCTAAAAACTCTTGGTTGGGATCATCTTAAGAGACCACACAAACATACACTTTTACCATCTTATTTTTGTAACTGAACTCCAATTAGTAATACTTTTTGGGTCAAACAATCTTAAAGTCAAACTGACATATAAAAATGTTTCAGGTATCAGTTACTCCCTGAAGCTTTGTTTTACTGACAGGCTATAGAGTAGATATTGATATTTCACAAAATGAGTGGGAGTCTAAACCTGGTGGTGACATAGGAGGCAAAATGAGAAAATCACTAATGTCAACATAATGTAAACCTGAATGGTCATCAAATAGTTCACTTAGAATGTAAAGTTTAGAAAAATTATTGTAGAACCTTTAAAAAATTAAGTAATTATTTACCTTATTATTTATTTACTTTTTACATCAATATTTTGGTATTTAATTGATCTCATGCACACCATGAACTGGGACTAGATGTATTTTTGAAATCCATTCATTAATTGCTGAGATATTTCAACTTAAAGCAAGCACCAAATTGACAAACAGACTGGCATTTACATTAACATGCCCCACAGCAAGGTTAACATTGTACTTGTACTTGTAGAGTTGGCATCAGCGGAGGTCACGGCAATAGAAGATGGTGTCTCACAGCCTGAGGGGAGGGGGCACATGATGTTTGCTGTCCCATAGGCAAAACCAAAGTGATCAGTGTGGATGTCGGCCACACCATTAGAGAGAAGCTGCTTTTCCTGGCAACGAAAGACACAGCGATAGGCCACCTTCTCACTCCGCAGCACCATTGCAATGGCACAAACCTGGAACAAGAAAAAGGCAGGAAGGAGGGTTTAATATAAGAGAAATTACAGGACAAGCATTATGTTTAACCACTGCCACCAAAGTGCTAATCAACAGCCTTATTGGACTCATACAAGCCAATCATGTTGTGTTACTCATCTGCATAGTAGATGTGCATGACAGAAAATATCCTTGTTCCTGTAAGTGAATATGTTGGTAAGTGCTTTTTTTTCTTGGTTTAATCTAAAATAAGGCAAATGTGATGGAAGGACAGGTAAGTGACGGAAGTGACGGACAAGGTAAGCGACTCATGTTGTAACTGACATCAGACGCCGGAGATTTTGGCGGAAAATTAAAGCAAATGATAGTTTAGATTTGAACAAATTCATTTAAGCTTCAGTATTACCAAATACACTTATCAATTGTCTTATAACTAACAATATTTGTCTAAATAATCTCCAACACCCTGGAGAACAACGGGGAGAGTTTAGAGACTCTCCAAGATTACATCGATCAGTGCTTTCAGGATCTCGTGATGAAGAAGGCCCAGTGTGCAGCTTCCCCGGCCAAATCTGAGACGGCGTCGTCGAAAAGACAACGCCCGGCAGATTCCCCCGGCTCAACATCGCCAGCCGGCAAAGATATTGCTGACATACTGGAGTCAATCGACAAGTGATTGTCCAGTTTCGACACAAGGCTGTCCTTGGTGGAGATTCTTCACCGGGAATTTAAATGCTTGCGAGAATCCCTGGAGTTCAGCCAGCAGCAGGTGGAAACGCTTGCTGCTGAAAATGCCACGCTAAGGGAGTCGGTGAAATGTCTCACAGAAAATGTTACCCAGCTCAATAGAGAAAATAAAAAAATTAAAGAAACAGTTATTGATCTACAAGCTCGTAGCATGCGTGATAATCTGGTATTTTCTGGTATTCCAGAAGCCGCTGGAGAGGACGTGGAGACCACGGTAAAAAGCTTCATCAAAACCCACCTGAAGCTGCCGGAGGACACGGTGAAGAACATCGTCTTCGATCGGGTGCATCGCCTCGGCCCCATTCGGACTACGGCCGGGAGACCACGTCCTATCGTGGCCAAATTCGGCCACTTGAAACAAAAGCAACATGTGAAAAGCCGCGGCAGGGAATTAAAAGGAACGGACTTCAGCGTGAACGACCAGTTCCCCAAAGAGATCTTGGAACGACGCAGGGTCCTCTTCCCAATCCGACGCGGCTTCATCCAGAAGGGCTCCCGCGCTGTCATCGCTGTGGACCGGCTGTACGTGGACGGACAGCTCCACCGCGACCCCAACATTACTCCGTGGCTGTATTAACCTCACACCAGATAAGAATCAGCTACACCCTTTCCCTATCCACTCACACTAACTTGCATTAACATCTGTTTAACTTACCGGTATCAAATCGCATCTTAAAGTGTGATTTCATAGCAGAATTAACACCGTCACTCTCCGTCAGTGATCTAATTGGAATGTTTACTTTTTTTTTTCTTCTCGTTTTTTTCTCTCTCTTTTCCCCCTCTTGTTTTTATGCTGCCCACCTTTCTTTCACTGCCTCGATCACCTGCTTCGACACTCATCCACAAACATCCTTTATTTCGACACATACGCACCATGCGCTCAACGGCAGCACATTTACTTCAGTCAGACAGCGCACACAGTCGTATAGGATACACACACTTAAGCCAAGCCTACTCAGATTAGTAAATATGCACACATATAGTCAGACTCAGGGAGCATCTCGCCACACATTTTTTCTCTCTCTCCTTCTCTTTATTTATGAAAAAGTGATGTATTCTCTCCACCTGTCTAAGCGACGCACACAGCATACATCTCTAGTTATACACAAACATCTATGGGTGCACTGAGGTTCGTTACATGGAATATAAATGGAGCTGGCTCCAGAGTAAAGAGGTTAAAAATATTTAACCAACTCAAAAAACTACAGGCAGATGTTGTCCTTTTTCAAGAGACCCACAGACCTCTTAGAGGTTCGAATGAACTTAAAACACCTGAGTTTCCTAATGTGTTCTCAGCTTGTTATAATTCTAGACAAAGGGGAGTAGCAATTTTAATACATAAAAATATTAATTTCACAGTACTCGATACAGTTATAGATCCAGAGGGCAGATTCTTAATCATTAAACTATCTATACTTGATAAAAAGCTATGTATTGCAAGTGTATATGGTCCAAATGTTGATGATCCCTCATTCTTTCACGTTTTTTCAGTGCACTCTCTGAACACTTAGATGGCACACTTGTTCTTGGAGGCGACCTCAACCTTGGACTAAATAAAGAAATGGATAGGCTCAATACAGCGGGAACTCAGCGTAACTGGCAGTCCACAAATATAATCAAACAGTATATGAGCGACTTTGGTCTTTGCGATGCATGGCGCTCCCTTCACCCCACCAGTAAGAAATATACTTTTTTCCTCACATGTCCATCACTCTTACTCTCATCTGGATTATTTTTTGGTCAGCAGCTCACTGCTGAACGACATTTCAGACACTGAGATTCATCCTATAGCTGTCAGCGATCATGGTCCTGTGTCACGGTCCTGGGTCTCCTGACCCAGCGTTTTTAGTTCTGTGGGATTTTTGTATTATTGTACTTGTTTGCGATTTATTCTATGGTTTCTAGTTTTGATCCCTTGCCCTTCATGTCTCTCTGTGTCCCCTCTGTTCTGTGTAATTGGGTGTCTTTGCATGTTTGAGTTTCTTGTTTTCTGTCACGCTGCATTGTGCATTATGTTCTCATGGTTGGTCTTTTGTTACTCCCTCTAGTCTAGTCTCTTGTGTTCCCAGCTGAGTATTTCCCTGTGTATTTTGGTTCTTAGACCTCTGCCTTATGGTTTATGTCTCTGTGTTTCTTAGTTGCTGTCTCCACTGTGTCAAGTTCGCGTCTCTGTGTGATACTTCCTGTTTTACTTTGATGGTCCGTGTCTTATGTGAATGCGTCCTGCTTTGCTTGTCCCGTCAGTCCTGATTTCTCCCAGCTGTGCCCTCCTTCTGTGTCTCATTCCCCTCGTTACTCCCCAGTGTATTTAAACCCTGTGTTTCTCTGAGTCAGTGTCGTGTCGTCCCTCATGCTGTGTGTGAGTCTCCCCGTGTCTTCTGGTATGTGTTACAATTAGCTCTTCCCAGTTTAGTTCTGTATTGCTTTTGTATCACTGCTATCGTTTGTCACCTGTCAGCAATAAAGCTGCATTTTGAGTTCAGTTCTGTTTTCCCGTGAGTTTGCGTTTGGGTCCTGTTTCCTGCCTGCCACACACCGATACATGACCGTCCTGTATCTTTAACACCAATGCACAAGAATAATACTACGCCAAGTAAAAACTGGAGATTTAATATATCACTACTTAAAGATGAAGACTTTATTAAATATTTTAAAAAAGAGTGGACTTCATATTTGGACTATAATGACACTCCCGAAACATCAGCTTCTGTTCTATGGGAAGCAGGGAAAGCTGTGATGAGAGGTAAAATAATTTCTTTCTCATCACATAAAAAGAAAAAAGAAAACAAAAATATTCACGAATTAGAAAAAAACATCAAATCACTAGAAGAAGCCTACGTGTACCACCAAGATCAGGAAACATTGAACAAAATACGCAAAACAAAACTAGAATTAAATGAGATAATTGATAAAAAAAAACAAAATTCTTAGTACAAAGACTATGCTTACAAAATTATGAACATGGTAATAAATCCGGTCAATTTCTAGCAAACCAGCTAAAAATAAAGAAAGAAAAAACAACTATATGTGCTGTTCAAGATTCATCTGGGAACACAATATATGAACCGATACAAATAAACAACATTTTCAGGGATTTCTATAAAACGTTGTATTCACCACAAATAAACCCATCTAAAAAAGAAATTGATCAGTTTTTGGACAACATAACTCTTCCAAAATTATTAGACACTCAAGCAATGGCACTGGATTCACCACTGACACCAGGCGAACTCCAGGAAGCCCTGATAAGTATGCCCAATAATAAGGCTCCAGGTCCAGACGGCTTTCCTGCAGAATTCTACAAAGAATTCTGGTCGATTCTAGCACCAGTTTTTTACAGAACGTTGTTGGAAATCAAAGAAAAGGGCAGACTTCCATCAAATATGAATTCTGCAAACATTAATCTCCTGCTAAAACCAGGCAAAGACCCTGTATATCCCTCAAGCTATCGTCCAATATCCCTTATAAATGTAGACCTTAAAATAATCTGCAAAGCTCTCTCAAAGAGACTGGAGAAAATAACCCCCCTCTTAATTCATCCTGACCAAACTGGTTTCATAAAAGGTAGGCACTCATCAACAAATACACGTAGATTACTTAATTTGATAGACTACTGATAAAGTAAAAACCTAGAAACTACAATATTCTCTTTAGACGCAGAAAAAGCATTTGACAGAGTTAACTGGAAATTTCTATTTGCAACTTTACACAAATTTGGTTTTGGATCCTCTTTCATTAACTGGTTAAAAATATTATATAATTCCCCAACAGCTTGTGTCAGAACAAATGACCAGACATCCTCCAGCTTCTGTCTCTTGAGGGGCACCAGGCAGGGATGCCCACTCTCCCCTTCACTGTTTGCAATTTTTATTGAACCACTAGCAGCAGCATTTAGACAGAATTCAGTAATTAAGGGCATAAAATGCAAGAACGTGGAACATAAAATCAGCCTTTATGCAGATGATGTGTTACTCTTTCTCCAAAATTCACAAACCAATATCTCTGGGATGATTGAATTGATAAACTCTTTTGCAAGAATATCAGATTACTCAATTAACTGGTCAAAATCTACAGTCCTTCCGATTAATTGCTCCCTCCATAATTCCTCTTCTACACCACTGCAATCGGGAAATATAAAATATTGAGGTATTAATGTTTCTCCCAAGCTTGCAGATCTAACTAAATTAAACCATATCCCACTTTTAAAGAAGGTAGAAGGCGATCTGGCTAGGTGGAAATGTCTACCCATATCACTCATGGGAAGGGTTGCCGCTATAAAAATGATGGTCTTACCAAAAATAAATTAGTTATTCTCAATGATCCCAACTAAACCGCCACAAGATTGGTTCAGATCTCTAGATTCATGTATGTCCAAGCTCCTTTGCAAAAATAAACCCCCACGTATAAGCTTAAAAACACTACAAAAGACCAAGGATAGAGGAGGATTAGAACTACCTAACTTTCAGCACTACTTCTTAGCCAACAGGCTTCAGTTTATCTCAGGATGGCTAAAACATACCCTCTTAGATGAACCTTGGCTAGATCTAGAACAAGCACTTTGCAATAATCTAGAGATTTCAGATCTATCAGCTCAAACATCCAACGACATGAATGCTTCAAAAGCATCAGCATCAGCTCTTCTCTGACAGCATGGTGGGAGTTTCTAAAATTGACGGAGTCTTCATTAATCCCATGCAAACGTACACCTATCTGGAACAACCCTGACATATTACAAAACAATAATATGATAAACTTTTCAGATTGGAGTGGTAAAGGAATCAAATATTTAGAACATATACTAGAAGGAACAGAATTTATTTCATTTGACAGACTAGTTACACAATATGGGATCAACAAGAAAAGATTTTTAGAATATCAACAAATTAAATCCATAGTAAAAAAGAAATTTAAACCGGGTCAAGTTGAACTACAAACACCACCAAGTGTGGTTCAATTTCTTACTCTTAAAACCCCCAAATTACTATCCAAAATATACAGAATGCTTTCTAAAATAGATGAATCAATATCACTTCCTATTGCAAAATGGGAAGCGGATTTATCAGTTAACTTAGACCAAAACTTCTGGTCTCAGATTTGCTTAAAAACCTTTCATCTAATTAGAAATCCCAGTCTTCAATTAATTCAATACAAAATATTACATAGAGTGCACTATACAGGTCATCGGATGTTCAAGATGGGCTTTACGTCTACCAACAACTGCTCACACTGTCAAACCAATACACCGGACAATTATATCCACGCTCTTTGGTGCTGTCCACCAGTGCAGAAGTTTTGGCGCGAGATATGTGAAGACTTATCAAAGTGTCTGAACTGTAACGTTCCAACTTCCCCTTTAGTGTGTTTGTTGGGCAGCTTAGATAATGTCACTACAGAAAAGAATATAGTCCATATGGTTTTTACTGCCCTATGCATAGCCAAGAAAACAGTCCTCATGAACTGGAAAAATAAAAATAATCTTAATTCTAACCAATATAGAAATTATCTATTAGATTACATTAGTCTTGATACAGCCTCTGCCACCACATCAGATCAATTGCTCTGGGCTCCTTTGATTAGCTCCATCACCTAGTGGGGGTGGGGGGGTCATAGTTTGGTCCCGCCTTCGCTGTTGTGATTGGTGTGGGGGTAGGGACAGGCTTAGAGCGTCGGGGGGTTCCCCAGGAGCATCTTTCTTGGGGGGGCTCAACCCGGGGTAGCGGTCATGGCCTATTAGGGGCTCTGTTGGCTCTTAGGTGACTGTTTCCTCGTGGCTGCGTGCAGCGGGGCTAGGGGAGGGTCTGTGCTGACGGACGTGGGTTACTGACCTGGTAGCCTGGCTGCCCCTGGGTGGGTCCGGGACGGGCGTGAGGTTCTGGGGGCGCTCTGTCTCTGGGCTGGGGCCCTGGCTGGGCCTCGGGGGCTTGGGTCCTGGTTGGTATGTTGCTGGGGTTGTGGGCGGGTGGGTGTATGGGGGCCCGGCCCTGGCGCAGGGTGCCGCCAGTGCATCAAGCCACCTGGGGGGCTCTTCAACTGGTGGGGGAGGTTGTTACACCTTGCAGGAGCTCTCCTCTGTACAGGAACTCAATCTGCAGTAGGGGGAGCTCCATCTCCAGCTGCCTCCCTCTTCCCGCTCCACCACAATCACCCACACATGCAGGGCCTTGGGGTAAAGGTGTGTCACCAGGGTGCAGGGGAGGCATCCCCCCCTCTGTCCCCTTCTGGCTTCTTGTGCCTCAATTTTATCTCACAACTTAGACATTCACATTACTCACACTCTGCGAATGATTCGCTTCCTTATAAACCATTGAATCAGATACCGAAGCAGTTAGGTTCTAAATGAAGCTTCGGACGTCACTGATCACGTGACTCTGGCCAAACGAATCAAGCTTCGACACAGTGCTTCTGAAGCAGTGTGTTGATTTTTTTGACACACGCACCGGAGCTTCAGCTTCAAGCGGACCATCACTAGTAAATGGCCTGTATTTGTATAGCGCTTTACTAGTCCCTAAGGACCCCAAAGCGCTTTACACCACCAGTCATCCACCCATTCACACACCGGTGATGGCAGCTACATTGTAGCCACAGCCACCCTGGGGCGCACTGACAGAGGCGAGGCTGCCGGACACTGGCGCCACCGGGCCCTCTGACTACCACCAGTAGGCAACGGGTGAAGTGACACAACGACTGAGACTGTCCGGAGCTGGGGCCCGAACCGGCAACCTTCTGATTACAAGACAAACTGCCAACTCTTGAGCCATGATCGCCCAATTATTGTCAATTTGCTGTTAAATCCTAGCATTTTCTGAATTTTATTGACTCTCAGATTTACATTTAGTATTGTAACCAACAGAGCGGTTTAAATAATGCAACATTTATCTTTTCACTGACCTCCTTTTTGTCTGTGCGATGTTCCAGATAAGCTGATATCAGAACGGTCTTTGTCCCTTTAACTGCTGCAAGAAATGCGTATGGTCTCTGAGTGTATGGTCCCTGGGAACCTCATTGGTGGAAAAAAAAAAGGTTATTACAAATTGTTTAATAATAATATCATAACTTTGGCACATAGGGATGTTTGGTCTAGATGCTGCACATCCAAAGTCATCATATTAACAGCTTTATTAGGAGCATTGTCAATGGCAGCTGCAAAGCTGTAGACTTAAAATTGAACATAGGCTTTTCTCCATAGAGATCTCTGGTTGTCACGGCCAGGCGGATCAGCTGCACGCTGATCAGCTCTCTCACTCTCTCTCGCCAGGGCAGAACTCATTGTGGGTTCACACCCTCGACAGATGAGACACCTGGGTCTCATTAAGACGATCAGCATTTAAACCAGGAGGCGACTGCTGTTCATCGCTGGATCGTTGTCTACCACGCGTTAGTGAAGTCAAGCTACAGCAAGTCTAGTTAATAGTATTTTCCTTTGTGCGTTGTACTTAACCCTGTCTCCCTGTCTACAGAGCTTCCTGGATTTTCCCCCGTGTGATTCCTGTGTGGCAGTGTCGGAGTGTGAGCCTGTGATCGTGTGTGTGGATGATCTGAAGAACGCGTGCTTTCCCCCTGGACTTCCCTGGAGACCCCTTCTTAACTCACTCAGCTGTATATAGCACCCCCCGCACCTTCTTGTATATACACCTGGTGAATTGTAAATAAATCCTTCTTGTGAGCATCAGAACCGGAGTCCTGCGCTTGAGTCCTCCTCCAAACCGTAACACTGGTAGACCCCCACCAACTTAAATTACAAATTTTAGGTTACAGTAAAGGTCAAAACTAACTAAAATAACTTCCAGTATCTTTTACTATAACTATATAACTTTTGGCAGTCATATTTTAATGCATGTATAGTCATATATATTTCATAGCAGTTCTGTATTTTCACCGAGGTAATCTTTATTTATTTTAGTTTTGTATCACCATGCATTGCATTGTATTTTTATGCAAATGAATAGATTTCAAATAGATTTATTGAAATTGAGCTAATAATTATGACACAATTTTTTAAAGTGTCATAATTAGTCTTTTGATGCTTCTTCTTCATTTATGTGCAGAAAACTTTCAGTTTATATCTCCTGAGCAACGGCCACCACAGTTGAGGTTTCCTCACTGACGTAACTCTTTTAATAGTTTGTGGTGATTGGCCTGATCAGCCAATCTACTAAAACACACCAATGATTGGACTGAACTACATCCAAAACACTGATAATAGGAATCTAAAGAATGATCAGTAATACGAGTGGGACCAATTACATTTTGTACCAAAAATCAAATATATCAAACAAAACATGAATTATAGTGAGAGTTGAAACAAGAACAAATAAGTAAAAACATTATAATAATTGATAGCAATATCTAACAAGTAAAAAAAAACATTGTTTTATATTTTAAAAAAGAAAACCATTCTAAAAAGACACTTAAAATTTAAAATGTCACAATAGAGGGTTAAATAAAAATCAAAACAACAGAATTGCTGTAGAAAGATGAAATGATGATTTAGTGAGTGAGCAGGAAGAGGAAAGATTTCTTAAGAACATACAAGACAAGGCAAGACAAATATCTTAAAATAATGTAAAAATATAAAATGCAATGTAAAATCTTTTACATTGAGAAGTATTCAATAACAGTAAGCTTACCAGCATGTTCTGGACTACTGTTGTGAGTCATATTTAGCTCATCTAGAATTGTTGGGACTGTTCCATTGTACTTCCAAAGCATCCAATGGTAGAATAGTCCTGTGCTACAGAGGTAAAAAATGACAGGGTAATGAAGACATCCAGAATAGCAGCAGCTACCACAGTGTTGTTTTAAGTACTTTAATGTTATATAGTACTTTATACTGTCTGTCTGCAGGGTCTGCTTTTGAAACCTGTTTTTCTACAAAAACATTTTTCCCCATTGTTAAAGTGCATTAAAAAGTTCAAGGCTAAATAACTATAACTGCTAAGGTAGGATCGTTTTGTTAATGGAGATCTATTTATACAACTTTTTGTCCCACGTCCAAAATGATTGAACACTCAAAAAATGAAATTGAAAGTCCAACTTGTACTTTTTACAAAATATTTTCATGTTTCTATGGTGAACGTAAGTAAATCATGTAGTATCTGTATGAAATTCAACAACTTAATTTGTTCTTGTTGAGATGACATGATACAATCTAGTAAGAGTGGTTAGTTGCCTGCACTCATGAAATTCACCAGACCACACAAGATTTTAAACCACAGGAAAATCACCAGAGTCAATAATTAATGAAATGTGTCAATAATTAATTAAAATGTGAAATACATAAATAATTAATTAAATGTGTCAATAATTAATTAATTACATGTGTCAATAATTAATTAAAATGTGAAATACATAAATAATTAATTAAATGTGTCAATAATTAATTAATTACATGTGTCATAACTATTTATTTAATTAATTAATTCCAATTTTAATTAATTATTGCCACATTTAATTAATTATTTAATGGTGTATTTAATTAATTCATTATGGCAGTCCTGGCGTTCCATAGGTATAGGCCACAACAACCCTGATAAAGATAAGAGGATGGATGGAGTGGAAGTTGTTGTAACTCCATTGAAATTTTATGTTAACCAGAATCTAGACTTTGTTGAACATTATGTAATATGAAGACAACATGTGGTATTTAAGTGTTGGGGTGAAAGTTATTGAATAATATTGGAATACAGTGAATTAAAGAAAATTGTGAAGGACTGAAATATTTCAAGAGCTCAACTTACTCCATCTAAAAATGTTTCAATCATGTTTTATCAACACAAAATGCACAGATTTATTGAATATGAATAAATTGTGTTGATTTAACTCAGTTATTTAAGATGCTGCCAAAGCAAAACATTTGTGTGCAACTAATGTCCACTATTGAATTAAGCAAATCCAACATGTTCTTTTGTTTAGTGAAGGATGTCCACAACTTGTGTGTTTATATAGACAAGCCAAGCTCTAGCCTCTCTGAGAATCTGAAGTGTATAAATTCAAATGTGTCTCTCCATCGTAATGGAAGCATTAGCATTTGTAAACCTAAAACTGTAAGAGTGGCTCCAGTAGATTCTAGGGTTTCTGCACAGAGCTGTCTGTCTGTGCAGTATTAGGAACAACTACAGATACTGCACAGGACCTTCAAACTCTCAGGCCTCTGGTAGATAACATGAGTGGGGGTGAGAAGGAGATTTTTTGTCATAACACTTGTCATGGTCCTGGGTCGGTGACCCAGCGCTTTAAGTTTATTATTATCATTTTCTAGTTTATTATGATGATTATTATTGTTTGAGTTCTCTTCTGTCTGCCTCTGAGTCTGCGTCTGTATCTCTGTCTGTCTATGGTGTCACCCCGTCTGTTTGTGAATCTGTCTGTTTAGTTCAGCGTCTTGTCTGGTTCCCTGTGTCTGAGTTTCCTGTTTTATTGTGAAGGTCTGTGTCTTATGTGAGTGTGCTCAGTTTACTACTCCCTTGTCTCGTCAGTTCTGATTTCTCCCAGCTGTGCTCTCCTTCTGTGTCTCTTTCCCCTCGTTACTTTCCATTGTATTTAAACCCTGTGTTTCTCTGAGTCAGTGTTGTGTCGTCCCTCATGCTGTGTGGACCTCCCTGTGAGTTTTAGTGTGTTGTTTCCCAGTTTAGATTAGTTTGTATGTTTTTTCCCTGCCAGCAAATAAAGCTGTGATTTTGAGTTCAGCCCCTGAGTCTGTGAGTCCTGCATTTTGGGTCCAACTCCTGCCTGCCGCGCAGCGATTCATGACAACACTTTTACGCAAGGAAACCAGTCAAATCACAAACAGATAAAAGTACTTTAAACTTCACAGGGTTTTAATGTGTTTTGTGTGCTACTACACATTAAGGTGGCACTGCTTTTTCAATTGTTATCAGTTTTTAAATGGATGAATATAGATCTGATTACAACCAAACACTGCTGCAACTCCTGCTGACTCCTGTAATTTCACTCACCTGTAGGTGTAATATATTAGATAGATGACGGTAATGACATAAATGATCCACATAAACTGTTTGATCTTTGGATTGTGGCCCATCGCAGAGATATTATTTGCTTTAGCTTAGATGCTTCTTTTCAGTCTGGATGGTGAAACCTGAACAAGCAAAAGACAATGAATGATTTTTTTTATCTTTTATCAACTTCTGCTTTAACTCATCTAACTCATACAGGAAGGTGCTACACACAGAGCAAACGAAGACAAATAACAGCATTTCTAGAAAAAATGTTGAAGGAATAAGCATTTAAGGCATTTAACACACACATTGACTATACAAATAAATCCAAAATAAATGAGAAACACACACTGAGATGCAGACTGATTAAACACAGGGAACACAGAGAGACAACAGAGAGCAGACTAAAATAAACAGGCCATGAAAGGGAACAAAACTCAATGAAGGGCCATGGCTATCAATATAATATAAAAATAACTCCATAAAGAAAGAACAAGACCAAAAAATTCAAATCACATACAAATGTCACATGAACATTTTGTACCTTATGAAGATGAAAGCACAATGCATGACAGGAAAAGCAAGAATGACAAGTAAAATCTGATGTAACTCATTGATGGAATTTCTTGCCTTCTTAATGGGGTTCGGACCATCACAGTTGTGTTGTGCAGAAGTTAGGTTGGTACACAGCTGAAAGCCCTATTTTATAATGTTAGCATTAATATTATGGTTAGAACCAATCAGCTAAAAAGTGCACGCAAACCAGTAAACGAATTAAAACGAATAATTACTGTTGAGAAACTATGATTCAAAAATTACAATTAAAATCCTCAACAACAAAAACAACAACTGGTGAAAAATATAAACAATATGTAAACAACTTAACAACCTATCTCTCCAGGCTAGTATCAATCCGATACCGATGCTGACTTGTTATCGATACAATCGATATTTGGATTGATCCTTCCACCACTAAACGGCAGTCCATCATTACTAGGGCTGGGTATCGTCACTGATTTCTAGAATCGATTCAATTCCGATTCACAAGGTCCCAAATCGATTCGATCCACGATTCGATTTAAATCTGGGAAATTTTGACAGTCAGAAATATAATTCAGATCAGTACATTTACATATTTTTGTATCAATAAAAAGGAAGCTGACACACGCAAGACTTTATCAAAGGTGTGAGCATCACAGCAGATGCCTTTGTGTCAAAGTAGCTGAGGATAAAACACAGAAAAACATGAAGGTGATTTTCCTGGCCTGGGATTTTATAAAAATATTCTGCAGTACATCAAAAACGAAAGAAAACCATTAATCAACATATGAACATTACCTCTGACGTTACAGCGGTTTTATTAGAGTTTTAGATTTTGAATAATTTTAAAAAGTTTAAATTTGTTCAGTATTGAACAGCAGAAATGAGGTTTTCTTTTCGGAAGAATGTAAAAGGGAAAAAAACAGCGGCCGACAGCCTGTAAACAACGGTAGACTTGTGCGTAACAAGCAAGCGAATAATGAAGAAAGCGAAACTGTTCGAGAGAGAGAGAGAGAGAGAAAGAGAGAGCTGTGCATCGTGGTGGAAGCAAAACAGTAAAAGTCAGATAGAATTCATGACGATGTTTATGTGAAGCGTAGTTTGGATCTTCTTTTGCTGCTGGTTCGGTCAACATTGTTTGGAGAGACATCAAACTAACAGCTTTAGAATCAGCGCATAAAGGGCGTGAACACAAAGCGCCGACCCGCCGACAGATCAGAATCAGCGAGCTGTCGGCTTTCAGCCCCGACTGTGAGAAAGGCGACATCTAACTGATTCTGATCTGCGGGTCGCGCTGTGTGTTTAAGTCTATGTGCAGAATCCCTGTACCTGCTCTCATTTACTGTCTTAACTGTTTGGTGGTTCTTGAAATTTTGTGAGATGTCACCAGAGATTCTGGCATTTCGGGCAAAATAAATTTATATTAAAAAATCGATTCAGGATTTTAATGAATCGATTTTACATTATCCAAGCCAGAATCGATTTTAATCGATTATAAAAACCCACCCCTAATCATTACTTTAAGAACTGAAGGTCAGGCAGTCAAGAAAAATTGCTAAAACTTTGAATGTGTCCACAAGTGAAGTCTCAAAAACCATGAAGCTCAACAGTGAAACTGGCTCACATGAGGACTGCGCCAGGAGAGGAATATGTCATGACAAGCATCACTGTGAAGTTGCAATTTTAATCAGATGGTTATTACCTCAATTATTCTAAAGAGTATACTGAAAGCTACATGAAAATATGAGCACTAATAATAATGATATCCATTAATCAAAGAATGAACATGTTACTTACATTTGTAATGCAATTATTTTTTGTACTTATTTAGAACCAGAAGAAAAAAATCTTCTTGTTCTGCTGGGGAAGCATAGATATGTCAAAAGTAAAACTGCAAAAGCATCTGACATTCAGAGCCGCATAAGATTTCCAAAGAGCAGTGGAGAAGCAAAATGGCAGTATGTCGCTCTGACAAACATTTATAACGTATGTCAGAGGCACTGGGCTACGCCCACTTTCACAGCAACCCGGACTCTCAGAGGCAGTTACTCGGTCAACAGGTTCAGCTTTATTGTTAGGACACACATTTTTCATTAGAAGGATGAATGTGATTTATAGATTAGCAGAACTCAATAAATTTGGCCTCAAGAGACATTTTGTCTGATCTGCGCAGAAATGTCACTGAAACCTTGAAATGAACAGAACTGGCATTTCCTCAATAATCAACTGAAGATTATTCAGTTGTTCTGATAAACTTTGAAAAAACCCTTTGTCAAGACACACCCAATTACACGAAGGAAAAGAATCTTCCTGGAAAAAGATTCTTTTTTTTTTTTCTAGGGATGATATTCATCAAAGAAAGAATGAAGACGTTACTTAAAAAAACATGATAAAATTTTCCAGTTCTGCTGGTGAAGCATGAATAACCAGTCAAAAGTCTCAAACAATGGTACATTCAGATTATAGTCTGCGTCAAAGCTGCTGCTGCTGATTTATAACTTACAATTTTTTGAGATGTTAGAGCTGGACATGCTGTGGTGGGCGAAAACACCAATTCTTGCTTCTGGACAGCAACCCACGCTCACGGTATAAGCTAATTTAGAAATTATTTACCCTAAATTTAGAACAATACAAAGTTAACTTTATTGTTATTTCATCATGTTGTCTGACTCTAAATTATTGCTATTAGTTTATAAAAAGAAATAAAAGTTCATCTGTGGTGCAGTGCTCTAAAAGACAAGAAAAATATACGAAACATTTGTTTACTGATCTGTGAAGATATGTAACTTAAGGTTTAAAACTCACTGAACCAGTTGTGCCAACCAGTATTGCCACAACATGCCGCTCCCATGTCCCACTGTGCAATAGGTCGGCAGTGTTGTGATATTTTGATACCACGGTTAGCATTTACAGGATATTGTTTTATACAGGAAAACTGTTACTCAATAAGGCCCATCTACTAGTTGTTTTTCTCTTTCTCTGTGACCCAAGAATTGATGTGTAAGACTCACAGGCTGGTACCCCAAGGTCGAAAATACCACAGAGACGAGACCACTTCCTTACTCCCATCCTCCCTTTTTCTTTATCTCTTAGAAAAAGGCTCGTTAAAGGCCAGGTGGTTTGTTTCAGAATTCACTAATGAAAGAACTCTGTATTCTATGTCTAGGAGTGTATTTTGCTGGGATGATCATAAATTGTAGCTGAACTGATAAACTACACACAGGATACTTCTTTGCTCACAAGGCAGGAAGACGTTTCCTTATTTGGTCTGTACCGGTTTGAACTGAGAACTTGCTGACACACGAACCTTTTTTTCCTCTATATAAGCTGTTATGTACTAAATAAACCTTTGAGTCGATTGGGAAGGCAACCTAAAGCAGTCTCTGTTTTCTTGTTCTCCCAAGCTGCTCCCGAGCTCGTACTAACACGCTGAATGGCATATCTGAGTGTTACTTTAAATAATTAGGAATCTTAGAAGGAAAGGACAGAACTCTGCTTATCGCTCGTGCCTTGGAGGGAAAACCGGGATGGACATTTTTTCCTTCAGGCAGCCTTAACAGGAAATTTGCATTGTTCAGTTTCCTGGTCTGATGTTTGAGAGTAATGTGTATCATTTCAGTTTATTCTGAAAAGTCTCAACAAGATCTTGAGCTTCATTGTGAAAGGTTTGTGTGGAAAATAAGCAAAGGGATGGTGGAGCCACATGATGGTTTTACTGTTGTTGTTGCTAACGGCAACTGGTAAAAACAGTCCGTCCATAGTGTGGTTATTTTAAACATAAGAGAAAGTGAGAACTTTAATAAATTACTATAGGCACTACAGTGACCATCAAAACGATTAAGAAATATTTCTGCAAACAGTGTATTTTGCGACACCACGAAACAAACAATAGTGTATAATATGAAATGATAGATGTTTTCATATCATCATCCGATATATATATCGTCATATTGCACAGCCCTAATTCTTTTTGTTTTTATTCATTTTTCTACCTTAAACATAAACAACAGCAACAAAAAACCAACTTTTTAAAATGTCTTTTTGTTCCTCTTTTTTTCCTCAGAATAAATTCTGACTAAGTTCAATGGTTGAGATGGAGGAGCAAAACAGCGACGTGTTAACCTCGACTGCTGAAGTTCCTGTATGAACTGAACAACTCAGAGGAAAAGCTGAGTGTATTTTATTCAAAGCTCAGATGGGACTTGATGGACTAACATGCAGGCTGCATTCAGGACTTTATCAAACTGGTATATGAAGAGTGGTAATGAGAAAGTGTGCACACACAACGTGTCACTTTGTGCTTGCTCTTCCTCTAGCCTCTGTGTCGCTTTGTAGTCATTTGTCTTATTATTGTCTTATGTGTTGTGATTTAGGGTCTGTGCGAACAGGCAGATTTCTTTTTGCTTGGGAAGTGATCTTGTTTTCAGAGGCTTCTCTAATATTTAATGGCTGTGATATTGTCACGGCGAGTGAGATGAGCCGTGTGGAAGTAATAAAGGAGGATCCAAACGCAGGCACTCGTAAAGGTGGTTTATTAAACACAAAATAAAAATAGACCGGAAAACGGAGAATGAACTAAACTATACTGGGAACAACTAACTACTGAACACGAACCTGAACATGAAGGAAGATAGACGATGGCATATGATGGTGACAGCAGGGAGAACACACGAATGGAACATGGTAGAAACACAGACGGACCAGCAACTACTACAGCTGAAGACACGACTTAAATACACTCAGAGAAACACAGGGAGATTACACACAGGTGGGGGACACAGCTGGGAGTAATTAACGAGACGAGACAAGGGAGGTAAACTGAACACACCCACATGAGACGCAGACCTTCACAATAAAACAGGAACAAGACATCACTACACAAAGACGCAGACCAGACACAGAACTAAACCCACACAAAACATGAGAACACAAACCCTGTGAACAAAACCCTAAACCAGAACCACAGTAATATAATCTATTGTAGCTGAGGCAGCTGAAGAAATTCAACCTGCCAACATGGACGATGATGCAGTTCTACACTGCAATCATCGAGTCCATCCTCACCTCCTCCATCACTGTGTGGTACGCTGGAGCCACTATCAGGGACAAACAGAGACTGCAGCGTGTTGTGCGCTCTGCTGAGAAGGTGATTGGCTGCAGACTCCCATCTCTGCAGGACCTGTACACCTCCAGGACACTGGGGCGTGCAGCTCGGATCTCAGCTGACCCTTCTCACCCTGGACACAGTCTGTTTGACCTGCTCCCCTCAGGCAGGAGGCTCCGGTCCATTCGCACCAGAACCTCTCGCCATAAGAACAGTTTCTTCCCCTCTGCTGTTGGACACATGAACAATAACCATATGACTGTCCCCGCCACTAACACATGACCCTACGCTGTGTCACTGCATCATTACATGTTTGGCACTGATCACCACCTGCACTCATGTATATATCATGTATATATCTATCTATCTACTTAGCACTTTTAATTCTTATTCTTATTTTTATTTCATGTCTATTTAAGCGTAATTTATGACACTATGTTTGCACTGAAGCACCGCAGCAATTTCCTAATGTTGTAAACCTGCTCAACATTTGGCAATAAACTGATTCTGATTCTGATTCTGTAAATAATCAAAACACCAGAGAACCCCAAAACACTCTATAATGCAAAAATAAACCGCCCCCCCCAAAAAAACCTTAAAATGCTGGGTCGAACCGACCCAGAACCGTGACAGATATATGTCAAACTTTTTCCTCTATTTTAACAGCTAAGAGCATTTAGACACAGCAGGAAAAAAAGCTGTGCACTGAGGATTTTGAACTATGATAAACCTGAATTTCAGGAACACCTTCTTTAGGTCTGTTCAGTTTCATTCATGTAGCACCACTTAAACAGTCAACAAATCCTGACTCAATGTCTGTGATATTGTAAGGACAAATGTTCGCACAAATGTGAATTGCATTCACTTCATTGATGAAGTAAATGCAATTCAGTAATCAAAGGTGAGTGGCTTTAACGGACTACATGTGTATACTGTATCATAAGTGGACAGACATGGATGTAAACCACACCTTAACTGTTTGGCTGAGGTAAAACAACCACAAGGCAGTGATTCGAACTTGAAGGTACTCTGGATATTATTAACTGTGAACATATCGTTAACATTTTTCATTTATATTGTGGGGCGATCGTGGCTCAAGAGTTGGGAGTTCGCCTTGTAATCGGAAGGTTGCCGGTTGCCGAGCCCCGGCTCGGACAGTCTCGGTCGTTGTGTCCTTGGGCAAGACACTTCACCCGTTGCCTACTGGTGATGTCAGAGGGCCCGGTGGCGCCAGTGTCTGGCAGCCTCGCCTCTGTCAGTGCGCCCCAGGGTGGCTGTGGCTACAATGTAGCTGCCATCACCAGTGTGTGAATGTGTGTGTGAATGGGTGGATGACTGGATATGTCAAGCACTTTGGGGTCCTTAGGGACTAGTAAAGTGCTATACAAATACAGGCCATTTACCATTTATCAGGTGTCCTGTTTGAAGAAAACACTTTGGAGCCACTTGAGTGAATGTATATAAACATCAGGGTAACCTGATTTCAAGGAAATAAAAATGCTGAAAATGTTGAATGTTTGTGAGTTATTTTGTTCATGTATTAGATGTTTAGTTTTATGACGAGATGCATGCTGTCATTATTTATTATTTTATTTTAGTACAGTTTTTGAGTTGACAAGAATGAAAGAATATTTAACATTATTTGTACTAATGCTGTTGTGTACTAAGCACAGATTAATTTACGAATTACGAATTTTTGAGCAAATGGTGTATTAGGTTGTAATCGTATAGAAATATACGTTTAAGGATATGAAGAAGTACATTTAATGAGTTACAGTGAAAATAAGTGCCTGTAACCGTTGCAAGTAAAAGCTAACAACCTGATTAGCCCACATACATATTTTATGAGACTGGATAAGACAGTTGTGGTATCTATGAGTTTTCCATTTGTGAATGAACGTAAATACTCACATCAGCTTGTTGTGGGAGCATCATGCCAACTCCTTCCTTCTTAACTCCTTGTGACCTTTGTATTGTGAAAGGGGATTTCTAAGAATCACCCCACAGTTCTTCAGCTTGAGACACCTGAGTTAGAAAACACAAACACTGCAGTTGTATTTCACTCGCGAGGGCAGTCATGGACGCACGACCTGCATCTCATCACTGTCTGCGTGCTTTATTTATACTTTTCTCTGTGTGTGTGTGTGTGTGTGTGTGTGTGTGTGTGTGTGTACAAATAAAACAGAGTTATTCTAAGAACTTTGAGTTGAGGTTCCCCTTTTTCTAATTCTGTATATTCTTACAGAAAGAGGAAGCTGTTAGTTGTTTATCACACAATTGTCATGGCGAGTGAGATGAGCCGTGTGGAAGTAATACAGGAGGATCCAAACGCAGGCACTCGTAAAGGTGGTTTATTAAACACAAAGTAAACTGAACACACCCACATGAGACGCAGACCTTCACAATAAAACAGGAACAAGACATCACTACACAAAGACGCAGACCAGGGCCCTGTTTCAGGAAGCCGGTTTAGAAAACTCAGAGTGAAAAATGATACTCAGGGTTGAGTAACCCCGAACTGTCCAACTCGGAATATTCGGTTTCAGAAAGGCTGATAACAAGTAGTTCAATCAACGCGGAGTTGCTTTAACCCCAAGTGAAGCGCGCGGACGAGGATACATAAAGCCCTGATAAGCGGAGCACAGATTAAGCGAGTCACCATGGAGACGGAGGGAAAGAAGGCGTGGTCAATGTATTTTACAGCGCTTGAGGCCGAAATTCTGATGGCAGCATATGCCGATAACGTGCAAATTCCGCGGAAAAAAGTAACACAGCCACAGCTGCAAAAGAAAGGGAGCATGCATGGCAAAACATAGCCGACAGAGTCAATGCGTGAGTGTTAATTTAAACATTGATCTAGGGATTTCCACCCAATTAACACGTTATTTTATCATATGTTATTTTATTTGTTATTTTATACATTTTATTTTGTGATGTGATGTGAGCGCAGGTGCAACCCAACAGGCCCCAAACGTTCCTGGCAGCAAGTAAAAATGAAATATAAAAATATAGTCCAAACAGGTGAGGTGTAATTGTATTATGAGCCATAGTGCTTGGTCTGTTTGTCCGATGTAAATCAATTGCAGTTAGAGGCTACATTAATTTTCTTTCTGTAAGCACTTATTGAAATTATCTGAGCACATTACAAGTACATATTTGCTTACTCTGTATGCTCAAATGTGGCCCGTTATAGCCAACAGAAAAAAAGCAGAGGCCCGAAAAACAGGTGGGGGTCCTCCACCACCACCACTCACAGAGGCTGAGCAGTTGGCCCTCAGCCAAAACAGTGGGCGCCCTGTGGCTGAAGGCATCTCTGCGGGGACATCCTCTGAGTCAATAACCCCGCAAGACACAAGTGCCTACATAGGGGGTAAATTCTAAATAATACATGATGTGCATACATCCTTTCTTCACAGTCACCTTTGCAGTGCTGCTCATTCATTTGATAAACTCTTTACCATAATGGATTATTTTGTAGTGAAGTTATTTTCCTACTGATTTTGCCTTCCCTCAGTCTTGGTTGTCTTTGAGAGCATAATGACAATGAAGTGTAAGGTGATTGGTATGTTTGTTAATTGCCATTTGGTCCCTTGTAAGTTATAAGTGACCTGTATAAACCTCATATTCTATCAGTTGATGGTGATGGTGTACTGCATCTGGTGCAGCCTCCTGTTGAGCCAGACCAACATGCAGTTGTGAGTAATACTCCACAGATTATATGAGTTTACAGTAGAACAGCAATGTTGTTTATTTCTTTACTACAGGAAAATAATGAAGAAACATTGACAGCTGTTACAGAGGAGGAAGCAACAGAGACACATTATGAGGTTTACATCTTTTAATACTTTGTGTACAGGAAACACAGGTGACCAATAAAGCCAGTTGAACAAAAAATCTGTTTATTCTTCTTTCAACATGTTGAGGTGATGGGTCAAAAGAAATGATTGTGACATATGGTGTCTCTGACTGCGCTTCCATCTTGTATGTCCGTGGGAGGGTCAGGATGTTCATGGTTTGGATCACTGCTGATGTCTGGTTCAGAAGGACAGTGTTCTCCTCTAATTGTGGCAATGTTGTGAAGAATCACACATGCCACAATAATGTCACATGCCCTTTCTGGGGTGACCCTGAGTCTTTGCAGGCACTGGAACCGGGCCTTAAGCATTCCGATAGTCATTTCAACTCTGGCTCTTGTCCTGCAATTAGCCAGATTATATCGCTGCTGTGGGCCCGGTTCAGGGTCAGGGTAAGGGGTAAGCAAATAGGGTAAACATGGATACCCCCTATCACCAAGCAAGTAGCCAGTGAACTCTCCTAAGACAGAAGGATACACTTCAGTTCAAATGTCCCTGAAGCAATTGGTCTTTATATATTTTAAAGTATTCTCAACTCACCATGTCCAAATTTTGTGCTCAGTGTACATTCACGGAATATTTGTGAGTCATGGACAGAGCCTGGCCACTTGGCTTCCACATTTGTGATAATGTTGGCAGCATCACATATGATCTTCACAGTGCAGAGAACACAAATTAGCATCCATTACTATAATGAAATAATTTGTTAGTTTGACATGCTACAGGGAACTATGTACCTGCACATTAATGCTGTGGAAAGACTTCCTGTTCACATAGTCTCCTTCATTTACTGGAGGAGCAATGATTGGAATGTGAGTGCCATCTATACAGCCAATCACGCCTGGGAACCGTGAAAATAAATGTGAAATTTAAGTAGTAGTCCAAGTATCACCACACCATAAATTAAGTTTTGGTCATCCTGATACCTGCAATTTTGTGGCATCCCTCTTTGATAAATCTTGTGGGTCTGTGACCGGGGAACACCACAGACGAGTACAGGAGACGTTTCAGTGCAACTGTAACATTCCTGACTGCCCGACAGACGGTAGCCTTGGAAACGTGCTCAGCGTCACCAATATTATACAGAAAGCTCCCGTTTGCAAAAAACCGAAGTGCAATACAAATAATATGTACAGAACTGAGAG
This sequence comes from Rhamphochromis sp. 'chilingali', assembly GCF_963969265.1. NCBI lineage: Eukaryota > Metazoa > Chordata > Actinopteri > Cichliformes > Cichlidae > Rhamphochromis > Rhamphochromis sp. 'chilingali'. The sequence goes on along the minus strand of NC_137935.1, from coordinate 3,392,561 downwards.
CATGTCCGCGATGTGTCACATGCGTAATATATGGCCTGAGGATGTTATTCAAATAACTTATAGATTGTGCTGACAAACGGTAACGTTCGCACAGAAAATCATCAGGAAATGATAAAATGTCCAAACGCGCTCTAATCACTCTCTCCCGGCGGAGAGCTCTGCGGAGAATTTGGGCTTCACGATCTACTGGCTCTTCAAGGAAGGGACACGCCATGTCCGACACTTCCTACTGTCAGGTTTCCGACAAAGGGGCGGAGACAGTCAGGGTTAGTTGTAGTAAACCTGCTAGGGGGCAGGTTAGCTTCACGGAGTGTGTCGTCATGGTGACTCACTCAGGCTGCAGCTGAACTCGCTTTGTGAAACCGAAAACCCAGAGTTTTCGTTAACTCAGGGTATACTTACTCAGTTTTTCCACTAAACCGGCTTCCTGAAACAGGGCCCAGACACAGAACTAAACCCTCACAAAACATGAGAACACAAACCCTGTGAACAAAACCCTAAACCAGAACCACAGTAATATAATCTATTGTAGCTGAGGCAGCTGAAGAAATTCAACCTGCCAACACGGACGATGATGCAGTTCTACACTGCAATCATCGAGTCCATCCTCACCTCCTCCATCACCGTGTGGTACGCTGGAGCCACCATCAGGGACAAACAGAGACTGCAGCGTGTTGTGCGCTCTGCTGAGAAGGTGATTGGCTGCAGACTCCCATCTCTGCAGGACCTGTACACCTCCAGGACATTGCGGCGTGCAGCTCGGATCTCAGCTGACCCTTCTCACCCTGGACACAGTCTGTTTGACCTGCTCCCCTCAGGCAGGAGGCTCCGGTCCATTCGCACCAGAACCTCTCGCCATAAGAACAGTTTCTTCCCCTCTGCTGTTGGACACATGAACAATAACCATATGACTGTCCCCGCCACTAACACATGACCCTACGCTGTGTCACTGCATCATTACATGTTTGGCACTGATCACCACCTGCACTCATGTATATATCTTTCTATGCAGCACTTTTAATTCTTATTCCTACTTTTATTTTTTTCATGTCTATTTAATCGCAATTTATGACACTATGTTTGCACTGAAGCACCGCAGCAATTTCCTAATGTTGTAAACCTGCTCAACATTTGGCAATAAACTGATTCTGATTCTGATTCTGTAAATAATCAAAACACCAGAGAACCCCAAAACACTCTATAATGCAAAAATAAACCGCCCCCCCCAAAAAAACCTTAAAATGCTGGGTCGAACCGACCCAGAACCGTGACAGATATATGTCAAACTTTTTCCTCTATTTTAACAGCTAAGAGCATTTAGACACAGCAGGAAAAAAAGCTGTGCACTGAGGATTTTGAACTATGATAAACCTGAATTTCAGGAACACCTTCTTTAGGTCTGTTCAGTTTCATTCATGTAGCACCACTTAAACAGTCAACAAATCCTGACTCAATGTCTGTGATATTGTAAGGACAAATGTTCGCACAAATGTGAATTGCATTCACTTCATTGATGAAGTAAATGCAATTCAGTAATCAAAGGTGAGTGGCTTTAACGGACTACATGTGTATACTGTATCATAAGTGGACAGACATGGATGTAAACCACACCTTAATTGTTTGGCTGAGGTAAAACAACCACAAGGCAGTGATTCGAACTTGAAGGTACTCTGGATATTATTAACTGTGAACATATCGTTAACATTTTTCATTTATATTGTGGGGCGATCGTGGCTCAAGAGTTGGGAGTTCGCCTTGTAATCGGAAGGTTGCCGGTTCGAGCCCCGGACAGTCTCGGTCGTTGTGTCCTTGGGCGAGACACTTCACCCGTTGCCTACTGGTGGTGGTCAGAGGGACTTGTGGCGCCAGTGTCCGGCAGCCTCGCCTCTGTCAGTGCGCCCCAGGGTGGCTGTGGCTACAATGTAGCTGCCATCACCTGTGTGTGAATGTGTGGATGACTGGATGTGTAAAGCACTTTGGGGTCCTTAGGGACTAGTAAAGCGCTATATAAATACAGGCCATTTATCAGGTGTCCTGTTTGAAGCAAACACTTTGGAGCCACTTGAGTGAATTTATCAGGGTAACCTGATTTCAAGGAAATAAAAATGTTGAATGTTTGTGAGTTATTTTGTTCATGTATTAGATGTTTAGTTTTATGACGAGTTGCATGCTGTCATTATTTATTTTTTTATTTTAGTACAGTTTTTGAGTTGACAAGAATGAAAGAATATTTAACATTATTTGTACTAATGCTGTTGTGTACTAAGCACAGATTAATTTACGAATTACGAATTTTTGAGCAAATGGTGTATTAGGTTGTAATCGTATAGAAATATACGTTTAAGGATATGAAGAAGTACATTTAATGAGTTACAGTGAAAATAAGTGCCTATAACCGTTGCAGATTTGCAACAAGTAAAAACTAACAACCTGATTAGCCTACATACATATTTTATGAGACTGGATAAGACAGTTGTGGTATCTATGAGTTTTCCATTTGTGAATGAACGTAAATACCCACATCAGCTTGTTGTGGGAGCATCATGCCAACTCCTTCCTTCTTAACTCCTCATCTGACAAGGATGCCTCCTGGGCGCATCCTGGGTGAGGTGTTCCGGGCATGTCCCACTGGGAGGAGGCCCAAGGGCAGACCCAGGACATGCTGGAGGAGATATCTCTCAGCTGGCCTTGGAACACCTTGGTGTTCCCCCGGAAAAGCTGGAGGAGGTGGCCGGGGAGAGGGAAGTCTGAGCTTCTCTGCTTGGGCTGCTGCCCCTGCGATCCAGCCCTTGATCTTAGCTTTTTCTAGGACTGCGCTCTTCTGAACAGAGATCTCTGATGTTGTTCCTGAGTCACTGCACCTAGTGCTCCGATTACCACTCTTACCGTCACCCTCCACATTTTCTCGAGCTCTTCTCTGAGCCCTTGGTATTTCTTGAGCTACTCATGTTCCTTCTTCCTGATATTGCTGTCATTCAGAACCACTACATCTATCCCTACGGCCGTCTTCTTCTGTTTGTCTATCACCACTATGTCCGGTTGGTTAGCCATCACCATTTTGTCCTTCTTTATGTGGATGTCCCACAGGATCTTAGCTCGGTCATTCTCCACCACCCTAGGGGGCCTTCCATGATGGTGCCTCCTCTTCCTCCTCATTCTTGGGTTTCTGCTTCCTGCGGTATTATCTGAGCACACGGTCGGTTGGGGCCATCTTCCTCATGTATTCATGCATGTCTGTTGTCTCATCCTGAACCGTGGTGCTGACACTCACCACTCCCCGGCCTCCTTCCTTCCGCTTAGCGATCAGCCTCAGGGTGCTGGACTTGGGGTGAAACCCTCCATGCATGGCCAGGAGTCTTTATGTCAGTGGCTTCTATCTCCTCCTTTGACCAGCTTATTACCCCAGCTGGGTACCTGATCACGGGCAGGGCGTAGGTGTTGATGGCCCGGATCTTGTTCTTACCGTTCAGCTGACTTCTCAGGACTTGCCTGACCCTCTGCAGGTACTTGGCGGTTGCAGCTTTTCTAGTGACCTCTTCATGGTTCCCATTTGCCTGCGGGATCCCCAGGAGTAGTAATATAATGGCACTTTTTTTGAGGGTCTGCTGAATTGTTTTTAAATGGCACTTTTTGATGAACAGCAGATGATTAATTCCTCTTTATTGGAGAAAGTGTCCCTAAGCTATTGCTGCTCATACTTACTGAGTTCCCTAGCTACTTCTTTACTATGTCAGTAAACCTTTTGAAAAGGAAGGTGTTGTAGATTTAAAGAAACATCTTAATTGAAGCAAAGGCAAAAAATTGGAATGAATTTTATGTGACTGTTCATATTAAAGCCAACAAGTGAAAATCCAAAAAAACGCCTCCAATCCTTTGTATTAATGATCTCCCCCCTCTGTGTGTGTGTGTGTGTGTGTGTGTGTGTGTGTGTGTGTGTGTGTGTGTGTGTGTGTGTGTGTGTGTGTGAGTGTGTGTGAGTGTGAGTATGTGTGCCACACAGAAGGAAGGTCACAGCAGGAGCTTTTCTCAAACGCATCAGTTTATTTTTTACAAGAAGTGTAGCTCATACAATGGTATAAATGTATTCTTTGCGGTACTTTAAAATTATGAAACTCTAAAGATTTTGAGTTCAGGCACATTGTGAATCAAGAATCTAAATATTTGTGTCACAATGATTTCTATAAAAGCATTTTATTTATGGGGATAATGCGACAAATCTTTTGTGTGTCCTATTAATGATCAATGGTAATTGAAGAGGAAGCTTGAACCCTGGCTCAGGACATTTCATGACAAGTGACAGCGCAGACATCTGCTAATGAGAAAACAAGTTTTATCATCATAAAGACTGTGATATGAAGCATCATTAAAGTGTCACTTCAGTAATGTTGACTCATGTTTTTAATAGATGACTTTAAAACACTAAACTCTAATTTCTGTGGTTTATTTTAAGTTTACAGAATATAACATGTGGTAAGACAACGAGTTTTACTTCTCACCGTCCGTGTTATGTGTATCTATTTATCATGTATGCTACTTTGCTCTGTGGACTGTAAAATGTTTCACTGTGTTCATGAAATAAACCAGACTTTCACTGTCTGCATCTTTTACTGTTTTTTCTGCATTTGTTCACTCCAAGTTTGACAAAACCTACAGATATCCAGAGTTAACTCACTAACAATGTGGAGCAGTCTCAGTGTATTTAGCTGCTTTTTCCCTGAACACAACCAACTGAGAGAAACGCCTGTAGTCCTCACTTTGGTCATTTTGAACGTTGAAGGAGATTTGTTCCATAGACACCTTATACTAGTGTTTCCTGCACTTAATCCATCACTACTGTGTTCTATTTAAATCCAGATTCCTTTTATAGTTTGCAGTGAAATTTGTTAAACTGTTGCTTAATGGGACAGAAGTACAAGTCACTCTTTACTAACACATTTGTAGATGAGTTTATTGCTGAACAACACAGCTAGTCTCACACACTCTTTAGGTTTTTCAAGTTTTGTGTGTAAGGGTTTAGTCTATCAAACCTTACCCTTTTCTCCCCAGTATCACAACAGCATGACTCCCAAAGTACAGATCAGTAAACAACCTATGATTCTAAAGCCAGAACAGAAAGATACAGTTGGAAGATGAATGATTGCGTTTTTATGACGCACACACAGAGGATCCCCAACTCCCTCATATAATTTTGTACCTCACTAAAGCGTACACTAGATGGCACTGCCTCCCTACATCTCATCCAGTAAGTCTCTCCATTTCACTTTTGCAGACTTGAATGTGGAAATTAAGTATCTGCTGACAGCTGCCCTTTCTTCATTTTAAAACGCTACCAACAAAGATAACCATGGAAACCTTGAGATATATGATTTGTAATTCAGGACATTTTTTTTGTCTCGTGAATGCTGTTGTAGCTTTGAGTTTAAGAATAGTAAATGAATCCTAATTCCCGATTTCAAGCTCAGTATGTTTACCACAGTATAGGTACAGGTTTGATATTTGTTGGCTAAAACGATTTGTATTAAAATGCATTCACCAAAATATCTGTACTGGTTAGTAATGCCTACAGATACTGGCAGCAGGGATTAGAAAAAAAATCGAAATAAAAATTTAGATAATGCAATGAAAAGTGCAGTAGTAAAAACTGAAGGCATTTCTTAACCTCCTAACATCTTGAAAAAAGCAAGAGGACCTGTAGAGGGAGCTGCCAAAACACTCTTCTAGCTTAATGTTGTGAGTGTTGAGTTTATGTCTACGGGTAGAAATGAGTACTTGCTTCGAACATGTTCACTTAGTCGTCATTTATTAGGCACATACAGCTAAAATTAATAGAATCCGACTAAAGATGTTGTTTGTGATGCATTTAAACTATTGACTACTTGAGGAGGCTGTTCCAAAGTTTCCAATGTGCAACTTAGTAAAAACTGGACAGTCCTGTAACTCTGAATCTTGGGGCCACTTAAAGCTGTTGGCCCACTGACCAGAGTGTGCCAGGTCTAACGGATAACCCGGGGCCAGCATTCAAGCATTTCTAAGTAAGCAGTAAAACTTTGCTTCTTCTCTGTGGAGGTCATGTGTGAGGAGGTATAACACAAACAAACAGGAACACTAGAGGATCGATTTCTCCGTTTGAGTTCCAGAGTCTGATGGCTCTGAGAACAAATGACTATGAACTTTGACATGCTTGGAGTTATAAAGGAACGTGGACACTAAAGCAGTGACCTTTTATTTGGCCTTCTTATTTTCAGTGCCGTGGACTTCAGCATGTTTTGGTCGAACTTTTAGGGAAACTTTTGTTTAATATACTGAAAAGTAACAAATGCTATAAAAACACTTTTTGTTGTGTTTATTAAATACCAACAAAGGGAGTCAAAAGCTAATAGCTAGAAATGTTCCTCAGAGGTTTTGCATCTTAAATACTATTACTTAAGGATCTTTTGTTACAGAGGTACGAATCAGATGGAATCAAGGCAGGGCAACTGAAACAGGCTGCATGCCGGTTGTCATCATTTCTTTAGGGATTAATAAAGTATTTTGATTCTGATTCTGAAGAGGCTTTGAAATATAGGGACTCTGGGGGTGAAAAATTGGAACTGGAATTGATGTGTGTTAAGTTTGTAGTCTGCAATCTTTTGTAACAGAAAAGAAGAGTCTGGTGAGAGCTGGTTCAAAAGACAGAGTATATTGCATAAGCTGAGATGATGGGAGGCAGGTGAGTGGGCTTGGAGCCAGGAGGAGAGACCATGTGTGCTCTTCTTATTTCTCAGATTGTACATCCTCAGTTCCTTTCCTCATCTCCTCTCCACATGTATTTGCCACTCCCCCATGGATGAGGTAGGAAGGAGAGGAGTCAAGATAATGGGCTTTGATGTCATGCTACCAGGGCTGGACTGGTAATCAAGACAGAGAGAGAGAGAAAGAGAGAGAGAGGGGTAATGATGGGTCACAAGGACTGATTTTTTTTGTCCAGTCCAGCCCTGACTGCAGTTTGTGATGATAAAAATTATCATAACACAAATGGATGAAATAGTTGATTATTCTAAATATCTAACAGCCTACAACTTATGAATGGAAAAAGAATACTCATTAAAGACACCAGGAAGTCTTCCAGTGGCCAGTTTAGCAACAGCTTTTTACAGACTTGTTTTATGCCACATGAAATACAGTGTTAATTGTATCTTTTTACTATATCACTTTGGATTTTATCATATAGAAGTTATATTAAATCCAGTTTTTATGAGTTCAAGGAAACTTTCCCGTTTTAGAAGATAAATAGTGGACAGACAAACATCTTTAATGACAATGTGCCCGTAGCTTCTAAAGAGAGTGAAAATGTAAGGAAAGCCTGCAGAATTGCATTTGTCACAGCTTAACAGGGTTACTACTACTACTACATGTGCAGTCTAAGTAAATACCGAGAACCATCGTCAACATACATTTCTCAGTGTTATGAAAGCACTTTAGTAACTGGTGTTTAAATGTCAGGTCTCAAGCAACTGAAGCAACATGACTTGAGCAAATCTACCTCCCACATGGATTTTTGACTTGAGCCATTTGTTTGCTTAATGAGACCCCCAGTTCCTCTGAAATCACAGTCCAGTTCCAGCAGCCAAATAACATTCTTAACTTAAAAATACACAGTTGTGCCTCAGCATCACAGGTGAAATGTATTTATGCTTCTAAGTTATCTAAGTTTGCTGTTTAATTTTTGTGAGCATTTCAGGATATTTGATGAGAGCCATCTGCTTATTAGGACACCTCCTTGAAACAGCCCAAGCCCATCCATTCCCTCCTAAGCTCCCCCGTTAACCAATAATTCTTCTTTTTCTCTCTAAGCTCAGCACAAACCCTTCCCTGCTGCTGAATTCTCCCAAATCACTTTATCCACCCATATCTGTCCACACACAGGGAAGCCACCCCTCACCCTCGCTCCCAGGCTGATTCCAGTTTATTCCCATTCAGCTGCATTAGCATACAGATGTTAGACTGAAAACGGAAAGCAGGGACACACAAAGGGGCTTCGTGGCCAGGAGGGGCGGGAGGGATTGAGGGGCTGCACAGGGATGGCCCTTGGCCTTTTTAAGGTCTTGCAGATACACACACACACACACACACACACACACACACACACACACACACACACACACACACACACACACACACACACACACACACACAGCCACGGGTATTGAATGGTAAGTAGCCCTGGGGGTTGTGGGAGCCTGCTCCTGCCTCACTTTGCTGTTATTCATTTACCAGAGGGAAATCCTCAGCCAGCCCACTGCTGAATGCACACACACACACACACACACACACACACACACACACACACACACACACACACACACACACACACACACACACACACACACACATGCAGAGAGAGAGAGAAATCCCCAGCTCCCTCATATAATTTTAAAGGACAGAAACATAAGAAAATATCCAATATACGATTATTTTTTACCCTGCCAATGTCCCACATGTGAATGTGACTAGGCTGGGAATGTGAGCGGGAATAATGAAAAGAAAAACCAATTTTTTAAAACTTGGACTGAGATTGCATGTTTAATTCTAGTTGTTTAATTCTACCAGGTGATTCAGGTGTAGCAGCAGGTTCTGTGGTTTAAGCTGCAATAATGCACCAGAATGACTCAAGTCTGTCTGAAAGGACAGAGTTGAGTGTTTCCACTTAAAAGATGACAACGATAACTATGTGGAAATGAAGTATCACCAACACACCGTGCTTTTCAAATATGAACACAATCACAAATCAGGCCCTGTTGAGCCCGTCAGGTGTGTTTTCATTTCTGGAAGTATTTGTAGGTTGCAGGACACACGATGCCCAGTTTTCTGGACAGTTATGATCTCTATTCTCAAATGGGCTCCATCTATCATCACACTAAATTTGTGTGATCTGGCAGGCTAATACCCTTTGAATGCTCAGTATCACACAGTTACAGTTATGCTCTTACATAGGGCTCAGCTGGAAAATGTAAAGTAAGCGCTGGAGCTGCAGTGCATATGCAAAGTTTTATCTGGAACAAAGTTCTTCTATAAACTACTTCTGCCACTCTGGAGCCATGCAGACAATGTCTGTGAGACAGCTTTTTTAAATGCCCAAAAAGATAAATAAAACTGCTGTATTTGTACGTTACATACACAAAGTTTCACACTTCTAGCCTCATTAGCATCTCAGTCCAGAGTGTCAATGTGATCACTATTTAACTCTTAGAATTAGAGGAAGTTTAGATAACTTCCATCAATTCTGTCACTGATTTCTATTTAGGATCATTCGAGTGCCATGTGTCATCAGCACTTGTGTTTCATTCACTGTTTGGTAACTTTTACTATCAAAACTACTTGGTTAGTGTTACGAAACACCGGATAGACATTTTACAAAATTCGCCATATTGTGCATGAAAAGTTCAACCCTGTCTACAGTGATCATTAAAATATGGGATTGTTAAAAAAAAAAAAAAAAATTATTATTATTTTTTTTTAATCATCAAAATGTGGCCATTTGTGCCTTTAATATTAACCATAGGTTATAATAACAGCTTGTATGAAGAACATATGAGGTCCGGGGCAGCACAATGTTGTGCAGGGAAAAAAGAAGTATGTAATCATCTCATTAAAAATGGATCAGTATTGATTTTTTTCTGTATATTTTGCTTTATTGTTTTGAATTCAGGCATTTTTTCCCTACAGTAATAGTTTAATACACACACATATATACAGAGTGAGAGACGGAGAGAGAAAGAGAGAGAGGGGAGGACCTCAACTTCTGCTCCACTTTGTGTGAATAGATGGAAATCAGTCACAAGTATCTCAGTGCCCCATTGTGTTCTGGGAAGTCTTTGTTCGAGCATCTGTTGCCCAAACATTCTCCCCAGTGTCACTCACTCTAAATTGGTCTGTTCAGACGAGTTGCAACAAAACTCACTCCCCTTCCCACAGAACACACTCCCACACATAAACACGCACACAGAGGGGAGGGCTGGGAGATTCCCTAAACACAAGTAGGAGAAAGAGTTAATCTTTGTTCCTTTTGTTTGTGAATGAAACACAGATGATTGTAAAAGCTCTAAAAACAGTGGCAGGATCTTAAAGTGATGCTCGTGGGAAAGCTTTGCCCAAAAACGAACATTTGAGTTATTGATTTCCTGCTCAACATGTGCTTTTATTTTTGCCATTGCCTTTAACTCAGGAGGAATTTCTCCTCAGTTGTTCAAATTTTATGCAGAAAAACAGACACTGAAGGTGTAAGCCTTTTTCCAGTTGCTTCTTCTGAGTGTTATTCAGCACTAAAGCTCTTTAATATTTGCATCACCTGTTTTTATGTTTGAATATAAAGATGGGAAAAGGGATTAAAAAACTAAAGTTTTTTTGTTGTGATTGATGTATGGATGTGAGAATTCTACTGGAAATGTTGGTGAAGTGAAGTAAGAGTTTACGTGTTTATGTGGGAGAAAGGTTAATGGGCTACTTTTTGCTTTTTGTAATCATAGTTTACATATTAAATAATTGACCTAATTCTTAGATTCTGACCTTAAGAAGGTATGGTAACAAAAGGAAACAAGTATAATGAAATTCAAGATAGAATTCTTATTTTTTCAAGGACTTTTATTTTGAAATAAAGGTGGACATATATATTAAGATAAAGAGCTAGCATATCAACATAACCCATGGAATGTAAACAATAGACGCACTTAAATTATGTAAATCAAAACACGCATTATCCAACAACACAATATAGGTTCTGCTTTGAAAATCAAAATAAATAAGACTTTAAGTTAAAAGTTACAAACACAGCTCGCTGTCAAGCCAGCAACAAGCTACAGCAACAAGAAGCCTCTCTGGATTCGTCAGGACAGGTCAGAGAATTTTCATGAACAAAAAAAAAATTTCAATCTGGCCTAAATTTTATTTGAACTCGCGTGATTTCACCTGCCGCTCAGAGACTTGGCAAGCTAGCGTGCAACAGAGGTCGACCAAACACATTGTCATTAAACCAACTTGGATAGATTAAAGTCAACTATAAAACAAACTATAAAAAATTTTGACCACGAGACACAACGGTCCTCATGTGCAGGACATCACCGCACTTTTCACACATTACAAAAGATGTTTTCGTTCTCTTGGTGGTTTTGGTGTATCTCATAAAGTACCGACATTTTTAGTTGCCACTGCTGGCTCACATCAAAGTCTTGTTTTGCTTTATGTTTAACAGGAGTTATCAGTTGAAGAAAATGTTACGTGGATCAGGACGTGAGGCTTAATGGAGAGGAGAGTAGACTCGCTGTGCGCTCACACCGACACCAAATGGCAGAGGATGCTGGAGAAGGCACTGCACTGCTTGTGGCGTGAAAGCTCAGCGAGTCTTGATTTCTGTCAGGCCTATAAGCCAGTAAGGCAACATAAATACAGAATGCCAAAATGTTTCACGTCCTCCTTCCCTCTCCTCTCCGCAAGCCTTCTTAAAGCTACTGGAAAGTGTAAAACCAAGCAGATGGACAAAATGAATGCATAAGTAAAGCATAATTTCTCAGGCATTATTAAGAATGCATAAACACAATCACAAAGCAAACATGACATGAACAATAAATCTTACACAAAGCAATAAATATGGCTAAAAAAAAGTGTTAGGCTATAGTAATAATTATAACACTGTGTATCACCTGCCGTGGCTAGCAGTACTAGTAGGTTAGGAGAACTCTAACTTTGGTAACTAGAGTCAGTGGGATGCCTACACCTGGGCTAGATTTTGTTGCTAAAGCATTTAAAGTAGCTGACATACAATCAATTGATCAGTCAGTGGCAGCATACAGTTATTCAACCGTCTTGGACAAGAAGCTGGAAAGAATTACAGTTAAACTGCCCAAAATATGACTGGAGAAGTGCTGTAGGCTTGCATTGTTGAAACTGACCTGCAAATAAACCCAACAGTACAGAGCGAACAGCACTAATGTTAAATTCCTTTATAAATAAGGGTACAGGGAATTCTCACACAGAACTCCCCTCTGAGCAGGAACAGCACACGGATGACTGCTGAGCTGAGTGAAGAACCCTCAGAGTAGTCCCTAAAAATGGGTATACAACAGTATACAGCAGTAACAACGGCATGAAAAACAAGCTTAAAAAAAGGAAAAGTCAGCTTAAACTGGACAAACACTGAGCAGCGCTACAACTGCTTGGATGAAAAATGCAATATGCACAAAGATAGGTACTCTGCTGGATTTAAGAGGGAACAGAAAACCCAATGTCTTAATTCTTTGTGAAAAGACCAACATCATATACTGGCCACATAGAGTTAAAACTATTAGACTATATATCCCTGATTAAATTCAGCCCTACAGTAAAACCCTTCCCTACTCATCTGAAACAGAAAGGCGGCTGAAGATGGGTAGTCGTCGGCCCTCGAAGCTCGGTGACTCTGTGCCACTGGAGGAAGAGCTGAGGGAGCAGGAGGATGTGTAGCCCTCTTCAGAGAGGGAGTCAGCTGAGGAGCAGCGCTGAAGGCTGGGACAGGCATTCAGGGAGGCTGGAGGCTGTTGGGGGAGGAGGTAAGGGAGGCTTTTGGGTGTGAAAGTTGAGGTGGGACACCGGGCGCTGACAGAATCGGTCACGGCGAAGAAGCGCAGAGCTGAATCACCGCTGTCACCAGCCAGGTCACCGATGCCAGAGAAGGGGAAGGGGTAATGCTTCAGTGGGCCGGGTTCGGGAAAGAGAGGGGAAAGGAGCTCAGGGCTTCCTACAGAGGACGGAGGAGGAGAGACAGAGGAGGCCCTGGTGAAAAGGAAGGAGCAAGGCTGTGACTCCTTTACTGGCTGGAAGGTCTGCGGAGAGGAGGAGAAGCCTGCGAAGCTGAGGCTGTGGCGCAGCAGAGGAGGCCTGAGCTTCTGCTTCTGTGGAGACGCAGCAGCATTGCCGGCATTGAGCTCATCCGCGTTGTGAATGAAGTGGCAGCGGGCACCGTACGGACAGAAGCCTATGGTGTGGAACGTGCGGCAGGGCTCTGTCTTATATTTGGGATGACGGTTGAGGCCTCTCAGCTCGTCCATGCCGTGAGCAAACTGGCACTTGGCACCGTACTTGCAGGCCCCGCTTTCCTCATATGTGCGGCACAGTTCCGTCTTGTATCGAGTGGAGATGTGTGGTGGTGGTGGTGGAGGCAGCGTGGGTCTGGAGGAAGCAGCTGAGGAGATGGAGGTGTTACTGATGCATAGGCCAGGTGGGGGGAGTAGCAGTGGTGGGGACAAGTTGGCTGCTTTGTCCTCTCTCCCTCCCAAACTGTTGCCCTCGATCATGCTGACTGAGCGGTCAACTCTGAAGGGGATGTGGCTGAGCGAGGAGCGGGGAAGCTGACCCTCCCTGCTCCACTGCTGGTTGGAGGTCACATTTAGGCCCCAACAGGCTGACTCGGTCATCTCACAACTGCTGCTGTTGAACTTGGAGTTTGGGAGGGTCACAGGGCAGAGAGAGTGACGTCGCTGGAAGCCGAGCACCCTTTGACTGTGCTGCTGCCGTTGCTGCTGGGAGCTGGTAGACGAGCCATCTGTCACCTCCAGGCTGCGGAAATTCTGTTGCACAAAAGGAGAGAGGAGAAGAATAGATGAGTGCCGTGCATTCCTGGAGCTCTGGAGCGGGGCTTGCAGGGCCAAGGCGAGCTGAAAGGAGATTTTAGAGTTGCAGCTAAAGCCAGAGGTCTTATAAATTGGATTTGCTCAAACATCTCTAAAGTTGCACAAAAAAAAAAACAATTTAAAAATAACACATAATTTAAAAGAAACAGCAAACAGCCTGTTTTCCTGTCACTGTTTCATTAAATAACATTTAAAAATTGCAAAGAAAAATATTAAATGAAGCCCCCAAAATCTGAAAAAGTTAACACGTGACACTGTAAAGTTACAACATAACACAACTAAAGATTGAACAGCTTTTAACACCATCTGAATCTGAATTTTCTACAAAATATTAAAGTTTAAACCACACTCATGCTTTAAATTAGACAATAAATTTGTAGCATTTCATCACTTTATGTTTTTAACACAAATAAATGAGCTTAATAATTTACTCCTAATTCAGCTCGTATAGGCACAAGCTGATCGTGTTTCAGGCATGCTGGTACACATATATAAAGGTTTTTGATCGGTCTCTCTCACCTTGCAGAACTCCTCATCTAGTTCCAGGAAAGGTGTTAGAAAGTCGGAGGGCATGGTTAGCTCCACCGTCCTCACCGAGTCAATGAGCTGTTGTCTGATCTCACAAGGATATTAAGCACAGAAGTTTTTGGGGTCCAAAGAGAAGGGAAAAAAAAATTCTGAAAAAGCTCAGGAGTAAAATTAAAAAAAATATTTTGGGGGAAGGAAAAGGAAAAACAAAAGTAGCCCAGTCTGTTGTGAAGGAGACAAGAAGTTTGGGAAAAGAGCAAAGTGTCCCCAGGAGGAAAGTCACTCAACCATCTGTTGGAATCTCCTTAAATAGTTGGGGAAACCCACCCACCTCCTGCCTGTGTGCTTCAGGGGGCGGGCAGGGAGGGGTGTGTGTGTGTTAATGTGCGTTAATGTGTGTGTGTGTTTGGGGGGAGGGGGTCCTGAATTGTAATGGGCAGGGAGGGCTCGGCGAGAGGAGGAGGGAGCTGAATGAAGCTACTTTTGTACCCATTCATTACCAAATCCTTAAAAGAGGATTTTTTTTTGGGGGGGGGCAGGCTCTCATTTTATTTAGGATCAATACAGCTGAGGAGTTAATGATAAACAACTTATTGTCATAAGGGGAAAATATGAAAAAAGTATATCTGTATTCCCCCCGACAGAGGCAATCAGCCTGAAAATAAGCAATGCTGTTTATTTATCCAAGGAGTTTTTATACATCCGTTCTTCCGAAATGATGATACAATTTATTTGATAATTTCAAATTTTATTTATTGTTTAGCTACTGCATTAAAATAAAAATTCATATGGATTCTGGGTCTAAGTTGACAATAGATTAAAAAACATTGTTAAAAAATGAATCATAGTTACTTTCACATTAGCAGGTTGTCCATGAATAAATGTTCTGTCACAATAAAACATTAATAATGGCCTGGGATTTTTTTATGAGTCTGATTTAAGCCTATAAGACCTCTTAGTAATTTTCATTATTTTATTTTATTTTATTTTATTTTTTTAATTTTTCCTTTCTGGTTTAGATTTGATCTCGTAAAGCACCTTTCTTGACTGGTATGCTTGAAGTATGCTATATTCCCTTTATACTTAAGAAGAACATTCAGGTAAAACTGAGTTGAGCGATCTCACATTAGCTTCTGTTTCATGGCCTTTGTGTGTGGGGTCTGGATGTCTCCCATATGTCCCTTTCGTCTGTCTCTGAGTCTAAATTTCATTTATGTTGAATCCAAAATACCCACAGGTGTAAACTGAGTTTGAAGATGTCAGAAAAACAAAACAGCCAGTCCCTTGTGAACCACACCCAGTTTTGTGAGTAGTTTAAGTTGTTCAAAGATATCCCAGAGGTGTTACTGCTCAGTCATTTCAGGTTTTTCCAGAAAAAAAAAGAAAGAACAAAATAAAACAAAAGAAATTGATTGGACCAAATGTTGCCACCATCACTGAGCTTTTCATCAGTTTCAACTGCCAAAATGTACTCTGTCAGTTACTGTTACGTCTGTGGCCTCACATTTATGAGAGATAAGAAGTCGTCCTTACATCTGGGTCAGTGGTGAGTTTTCATCTTCACAGATACTGTTGCTGTGCTGCTGCACTGTAGCACTGTGGACACTGCAGGCACATTTCAGGCAGCGTTAGTGTCGTTGTCGGCCTGCGTGGTTGTAGAGTGCAAAGGGTTTGAAAGCCACGCAGGAAGGGTGTGACAGAATTTCAAATGGGTGATAATGGTGCAGATTTTTAAACAATTGTTTGGGGGAATTATTCATCTACAGGCCTATTCATGTTTACAGCTTGAAAAGGGCTGTAGATGACTGAGGCACAGATGAAAAGGCAGGTCAGTGTTCAGGCCATAAAAATAGCTTAAAGACTGAGTGAAATACCTGAATGGTGAGTTTGACGATTGTGCTATTTGCTGCATGAAAATGCAAATGTCCTCTGGAGCTCACATTAGCCTGTTTGGAACCTTTTTTCTATATGCAGTAATCGCTAACTAGTAATCATCACACGTGTTGCCTCCTGTAGAGTCTTTCCAGGCAGCTCTGTCGCCTCAATCACAAAGAATATTTTCAGTTATGCAAATGTATCTGAACCAGATTATTTCCTCTGTTTTCCACTTCTGTTTAAAGACAACTGTGAAAAGTATCCCCACTTGATTTTACTGGAACACCAAAGCTCACATATAAAAATGGCTTAAGAAAAAAGAACTACAATTACCAAAGTGCATTAAAGTAAGAAACTTCCATTTGCTTGGCCATACATGTGAGTCAGGTAAAGACTGTGCTTTGAAATCCTAGGATACATCCTTGATTGGATTTTCAGAATAGAAGGACCAATGCATTTATAGTCTTTATTGCTCAGAAGTGGAAATTATGGTCAGTTTGTGTGGGTCTGCGGATTGAGAGGTTGTGGGTAACATACGCATACATAACTACAAGCATTTCTCAAAAGAAAGCCAGCAGTGTATGACCTGAGGGTGTTGGCAACATGGCAGGTAAAATGCTGACTGATTAAAAACTTGACTTGAACAGGACAGTGAGTTCACCACAAAAGGGAAGAAACCCCAAGAAATAATGAGAAGCACAGATGGAAATCATTACACAAAACAAACTGTCCACTACAGTCACTTCTTATGTGTGGGAGGAGCTAAGCTGAAGGACCAACAATGTCACAACTGAGATGCAACAAAAAAGACTTGATATTTTTTGCCTCCATTTGTAACTTTTTCTCCTCCTGTAAAAGCACTGATGTCTGAGTGGCGACACCAGGTTCAGGAGAATACTGCAGTAAGCACTTGCACTCTTAGCGCTGGGGTAAATGGGGCGGAGATGTGGTGATGTCACTGTTCATGTTCAACACAGACAACACAGCGAGGACCGTGCTGTTACCATCAGCAGTGATAAGTACCCAGAACTGTGAAGATGTCTGCAGTAGACAGTTTCCTGAGGAAACTTGTTACTTAAACATACTCTGTGTTTCAAAACAAACAAAAAACAAAAACTCAAAATAATCCCAGGTAGCCAAAATCAAATGAAAATCTATGAAAATCTATAAACTGAAATGAACAATGTAACTGTTTGTGTCTGACATGGAACGAATTTGAAACTGATTACAGCTCTTTCCATTGATAAGTTAAAGGTGAGATTTAGAAAGGATAGTTCAAGGTCATTAAAAAAATTAGTTAACTGTAAAATAAACAAGTAATCAAAAAAATCAGCTAGACTAATGCTATGACCGAACAGAAACAGGTAAAATCCTGATTGTGAAATTAATGGAAATAAATGTGAAATGAAAACAGACAAAAGAAAGTTTAGAACATAAATGAAAAAAAGTGCATTTTCTTAAGCTTTGTTGTTGTTTGTGGCTTTTAGATCTGAGTGACAGTTACAAACACAAACTGTAAAGAAAACACGTCTTATCACAACACCTCGCCGATACAGTACATTACTGTAGCAAGCGTGTGTGTGTGCGTGTGTGTGTGTGTGCGTGTGTGTTCAGGAGTAAAACTGTAATTCAGTGTGGTTTCCTCCCTGTGGTCATCAGGTTAGGTAAGACTTTCGTTATGCCTTTCCCCCCTTACACCCCCCTCGCCCCCATTTTTTCAGATCAGTACATGAATCTGTTGCCTCTCCTTATTTTCCTCTCTCTCCCTCCGTTGCTGTGGTCGGGCCTTCTGAGTGACACAGCAACTGAATCTATTCTTACATAACCAGTGTAACTGTCTGTGGGTGTGTGTATGTGTGTCTGCTTTAGTGGCTGTTTCCTTGTGTATTTTTGCTGTTACAAAATGGTGGTTAAACACCCACAACACGAGTGCAGAGGTGAATATCTTCATTGCAAATAATTGTACCCACAGAGTGGATTCATCTTAAAGCCGGCTGTCGGTGTTAAACCAGGGCAGAGGTAGTTCTGTGGAAAACGTTAAGTCGAATTACTGTTAGAAAAGAACGCACAACTGATAATGTTGTGTTGGGTTGTGTGCATAAAATGCTACAAAGTGGAGAACTCTCAGCTCTGCACAACCGGTGTGAAGTGGGTGTGAAAGCTGCATTATCCGTTTTGGTTAGAGCTAATGGTTGTCGCAGACTTCCTGAATCCAAAAAAGGTGTGTGAGGAGGGGATTTCCAAACTACACCACCATCCAGCATGCAGGGCGAACCGCATTACTGAGACAGAGTGCACCAGTTTATATTCACTCATTTATTCATATATTTAGCTGTTGTTCTGTTTAAATACCATAATGCATGAATTAATGGAACGCTTGTAAAAACAAAAAAACTACTTTTAATCTTTTTATTAAAATTATTTATTTTATTTTTTTATTTTAACATAAAAAGACCCATTATAGATGCAATATTCAAAGTGAGCATTTGACCAAAGTCAAAGTGTTAGTGTGCAGCGCATGATATCTTCCTCTGTAGATAACAGAAAAGAGCTTTTCTGCTCTTTCTGCAGTGTATTCACTCTGCCCACAAAATGCTGCAGCACTTATTTATTTTTTTCTGCTGTGAAATTATGATCCTAAAATGGTTTACATTGTAATTGCGAATCTTTGTGCTTTCAAATGACATGTAATTTGATTCAGAATGGGCCAGCAGCAGTGGGATTTTCATTTGGTGTGTTGGGAGGATAATTAGTTACAGATGAGTGTAAAGTGTACGTCCCCATAGGGAAATAGTTCCTCTGCATTTAACCCATTCACCCAGTGGGCAGCCACCAATGCAGCGCCCGGGAAGCAGTGTGTAGGGACAGTACCTTGCTCAGGGGTACCTCAGGGTAGCCGTTCAGTGGAGTCGAACCCCCGACCTTCCGATCATGGGGCCACCACTCTACCTACTGAGCTATCCCTGCCCCAAAGATGCAGAAAATGCATCTAAAAAATTACCTTATGAACTGATATAGAGCTTTGAGTGGACTTATACATGTGTTAGGAACTACTATCAGGGGTATGTTCCCACAGTCATGGTGGTGGGTTACGCTCTGCTGGCCGAGTCAGTTAGCAGTAGTTTGGGTGGAGATGAGGGAGGGGCAGGTTTACAGAGGCTGGCAAAAACAGTAAAACAGAGGTTGGTGGTTAGGTCGTATGTTTTCATTATGCTGACAGCCAACACAAACATGGGACGTGACATGTGTCAGTCAACACTGCTGATACTTTGACAGCCCGCTGGTGTGTGCTCTGAAAATACAAGCTGTACGCAGTGCTAGAATAACTCCGAGTGAACACGCACGCAATGTAGATTAGTTTTTGCTTTGTCACATTCACACACACAGTGACGCTGCCTCTCTCTCTCTTGCACACACAGACCCAGCATGGTTTTCAGCCCCCTGTCTGAGCCTGTCTTGGCCTCTTTGTCGAAGCCAGCGGGACAAGAGCCCCATTGTCCCGAGGCTTCTCCATATGTTCCCATATTCATCTCAGTGAAGCTTTATGGACAATACCGGCACACAGGATCTGATCAAACTGTCCTCTGAGGCTTAAGCCAGGACAAGAGCTCACCAGAAGCCTCACGTGGCTGTACTGCAGTGAACTGCAAATGGTTGAACAACTGATCACTGAAGCTGGTCCCGGCAATAGTGAAAGTTGGCTATTTGATGATAACACAGGTTTATGTACTTTTAGATGACCAAGGTCTCTCCACCTTCAGCCATAAGTAATCCTAATCGTGTGTTTTAAATTTTTGACCTCTTTAGATGTCTATTTTATTTTGCACCCTTGAGACTTTGGATGAAAAAATAAATACAAATTTGGAAATCAAATATTTTGATAGTGTTGGGGGTTCCTGCTCAACATCTATGAGTACTTTGAGCTCAGGGGGTTAATGTCATGACTCCAACACTCTTGGTGAATTAGTCCATATGAATGAATCTAACAAAGAATACATTCTAACATAAGCATCATTTTTAGCGTACTCGTTATTTTATTTTCAAGATTGGAATGAGTTTTTACATAAAATCAGTCTGGGAGTTTTTGTATTTTTTCATGCAGCTCTGTTGGGTAGAGGGACGTCGTTTCTTACAGAAACTCATGCTGTTTAAATTGAATAACCACGTTTACTAAATTAGACTCACAAATGCCTTCTGACCGCAGCGGACCATTGGGCACTTGTGGATGCAGACAAATAACCCTGGTGTACGACAACAAGGGGTCAAGTTACACATCAGGGTTCTTTATGGGTTGCTAAACAAAGGTGTAATTTTTTTAGTTGCAATTCTTAAAATCTTCCTGTGCATTCAGAGTCAGTTGTGTGCTAAAAGAACAAAGATTATTCAGACTACCTGTGAGCATCCTGGGGGTTATCAGGTGGTAAACGAGACACTATTGTCAGACTTCTTTGAATCTACTCTTAAACGCTTAGAGCACATCCTCTTTGGAGCAGCAGTGTTCCACATAAAGTCGCTGGGATTTTAACTACCTAAATAAAATAAAAAAACAATTAATGGTTTTGATATTCATCCTGCCATCCTCCCTCTCACTGCCCTCCATTGTCATGGACGTAGGCTCGTTTAGGTCATTTCCATTTCAGGGTGGATCTGAATAGTCATCATGTGACTTGTTTACAAGGATATAGTTGTTGTGTTGTTTGTCGTTAACACATCATTAGGTTTCATAGTTAGTGCTAACCGCGGATCATTTTCACAACCTTTTCAAACTGTATGACAAAACTGGTGACTGCAGAGGACCGAGTGTTTTCTACTTTATGTGGCAAAAGATTTTCCTCCTGTGGCCTTTGGCACAAGTACAAACACTGGTCATGATAGCGTAGATTTTGTGCGCTCTGTGTGTGTTTTTGTGTCATAGCGACCGAGCTCAAAGTAACACGTAATGCTTTGACAACGATAAGAACAGATTTGAACATGATAGTGTCAAAAATGTTCATAGATCAGTCTTGAACTCATATTTGCATTTAAAATAAAAAGCAGGGTAAAAAAAAGAGCATTAAAGGTGGGTGTGGTCACACCTATGAGTAGTAATTACTACTTTATAAACTCATCGACATGTTGATGGGCGTGTCTAATGTGATCCAATATGAGCATAGTTTCTCTTTATCCTTTTATTAATGAAAGTACCATTTTTGGACATGAACTTAAATTGTTACAGTATCAATAGTAATAGATATAAAAAGGTGTACAGGATTTCATTCATTTGTTGTGCATATATGATGGAGGAGATTAGACACCTTTGTCTTTTTTCAGAACATTATTTTTTATGCAAAAATGAGAAATCAAGCATTGAGAAGCAAAGGAAAAGTAGCACATACACTTAGCTTCAAGGCTGATGGAAACAACACATCAGATGAACTGGAGAACAGACACAGATTTTGGACTTTGTTATGAAGACAAAAATTATCCATGAATGTTTTTGTTTTTTGGCTGAAACTTGAGAACTTGGGAATCGTCTGTTTTTGGAGTAATATTTTCTGTAGATTTAATATTTTGGATTAGTGCTCAAAGGTACTCAAGATGTTAAAAAACAACTATTAATTCATTAATTGAAAAAGAAAACATTTTTTATTTAATTGCACATGAACCAACAGATAACAAAGTAGCTGACTGCACTAAAGAGACATTTTCAAAACTGAAACTGTGGAAAAATTAGTATTAATAATATCCTTATCATTCGTTCTGTGGTGGAGCCATTGAGTTCTTTTTGTACCCAGGGAATAAACTCGACACAAACACGACTCTGTCAGCAATAATAAAGCACACAGCAACTCTATCTGCTTTTAAGCTGGTGATTTATGGGACCTTTTCGAAGGTGCCAGGAAATATTTCCAGCCCTGATAGGAGTGAAACAGTTTTAAACGGCCGATTAAAGTGAAAAGTTGTTGAGATTAATGGTGACTACAGTTGAGAAATGAACGTGTCGTTGATGCTGAGAAACAAATGGTGACCCAAGGATGTTGGTGGCTTTTATACAGAGGTGGATAAATCACTATACAGGGACCTGACTCTTGTGAGGTCACACCAACAACTGTGTTAGGACAAGCTGCTAAAGGAGGATATTTCACTTTGTCTTGGCCTTGTTCCATCTACACAGCAAGTTTCCTCTCTTCTAATTGTGCTCCCAGCCTTTGGAAAATGGCTGTAAAAGGGAGATTGATGGTTGCCGTCCTGTAAATACTGCTTCTGGGATTTAAAATAATAGTGGTCACTCACCTCTAACCGGTGCACAAGTTTATATTTTAAAAGGACTAAGAGACAAAAACGACAAAGGGATACTGAAAGGGTCATTTATTTTCATTAAATCTACTGATTAAAACTGAAGATTCATCTTTAGATTCAATTCATTTCAAGGTTGGGAATCCCAACCCAGTCTTTGTTTCATTTCAGGTACCTGTACCTGTGAATCTATGAATGCACATTCTGTTTCATTTCTTACCCATACCTGCAAAGGTGGACGCTCTGTAAACCAGGACTGTGTTTCCAGCTCTTGTCTGCTTTTAGTCTCTTACTGACCAAATCAAATTCAAACTACCCTTGGTTGTAGGTAAACGAATCTGATGCAGACAAATGAGGTCACATGCTAGTTGAAATAATTGAAATTGTTTCAGTTGTTGAAATAATCAGCTGTACGCTATTATTTTGTTAAAATTTGCTTTTTAAAAAATGTATCTTTATTCTTAAAGTATGAAAATGAAGTCTTGACCCAGTTTTCTGTTGACTTTCCCCAAAAACTTTCTGTAGCCCTAAAAAGGCTAATCTAGCTATTCAATTTTTAGAGTGCGGAGCATCCCGTTAACAAATTCAAAAAGCCTTTTAAAGAAAATCATAGCAGCATGAGATGTGTTCGCAAAAGCTATGTATAAATAAACCACAAGATTTCTTGAACAATCTCCTCTGAACAGAGAGACAAAGTAGAGATGTTTGACAATAATATAGTGCGCCACATTTGGTGAAAACATATCAGCACAAACACTGTTCAAACGTGACAAACTGGGCTTGTTTTGCAGAAGCTGGCATCATCTGGACGTAGCGTTTTCAGTGGGAGAAACGTTTCATCATCATCCAGGTGACTTCTTGAGTCTCAGCTGACTGCAGCTTTCCAACCTTATAAACAGGACATTTGTACAATAACTGAAACCAGCCCACTGAATAAACAATGGGCTGTGAGGTCAGTTGGGGAATGGCTGCAATCACAGCATTGTAAGATGGTGACAGATGTACCCTTAGGCCCCCTCCTCGATTCAGAGATGGTCTTTCCCTTTTCACGTAAATGGCCTCCTTGACTCCGCCCTCAAACCAGCGTTCCTCCCTGTCAGAATCAGAATCAGAATCAGAATCAGAATGGGGTTTATTGCCAAATGTTGAGCAGGTTTACAACATTAGGAAATTGCTGCGGTGCTTCAGTGCAAACATAGTGTCATAAATAGCACTTAAATAGACATGAAAAAATAAAAGTAAGCATAAGAATTAAAAGTGCTACGTGGAAAGATATGTGCATGAGATATACATGAGATATATACATGAGAATAAGAATTAAGAGTGCTACGTTGAAAGATATATACATGAGTGCAGGTGGTGATCAGTGCCAAACATGGAATGATGCAGTGAACACAGCGTAGGGTCATGTGTTAGTGGCGGGAACAGTCATATGGTTATTGTTCATGTGTCCAACAGCAGAGGGGAAGAAACTGTTCTTATGGCGAGAGGTTCTGGTGCGAATGGACCGGAGCCTCCTGCCTGAGGGGAGCAGGTCAAACAGACTGTGTCCAGGGTGAGAAGGGTCAGCTGAGATCCGAGCTGCACGCCGCAATGTCCTGGAGGTGTACAGGTCCTGCAGAGATGGGAGTCTGCAGCCAATCACCTTCTCAGCAGAGCGCACAGCACGCTGCAGTCTCTGTTTGTCCCTGATAGTGGCTCCAGCGTACCACACGGTGATGGAGGAGGTGAGGATGGACTCGATGATTGCAGTGTAGAACTGCATCATCGTCCGTGTTGGCAGGTTGAATTTCTTCAGCTGCCTCAGGAAGTACATCCTCTGCTGGGCTTTCTTAATGACGGAGGTGATGGTGGGCTCCCACTTCAGGTCCTGGGTGATGGTGGTACCCAGGAAGCGGAATGAGTCCACAGAGGTGATGGGGGTGTCAGTCAGGATGATGGGGGGGAGTGGAGCTGTGTGCTTCCTGAAGTCCACAATAATCTCCACTGTCTTCTGGGCATTCAGCACCAGGTTGTTGTGGCTGCACCAGGACACCAGACGTTCAACCTCCCTCCTGTAGGCAGACTCATCCCCGTCCGAGATGAGTCCAATAACGGTGGTGTCATCTGCAAACTTGATTAGCTTGACAGACTGGTGGGTGGAGGTGCAGCAGTTGGTGTACAGGGAGAAGAGCAGAGGAGAAAGAACACAGCCCTGAGGGGAGCCGGTGCTGATGGTCCGGGAGTCTGAGACATTCTTTCCCAGCCTCACATGCTGCTTCCTTTCCGTCAGGAAGTCAGTGATCCACCGGCAGATGGGATCAGGCACATTCATCTGGGAAAGCTTGTCTCGGAGATGGTCTGGAAGGATGGTGTTGAAGGCAGAGCTGAAGTCCACAAACAGGATCCTGGCGTAGGTTCCTGGGGAGTCCAGATGCTGCAGGATGAAGTGTAGGGCCATGTTGATGGCGTCGTCTACAGACCTGTTGGCTCTATATGCAAACTGCAGGGGGTCCAGGAGGGGAGCCGTGAGGGTCCTGAGATGGGAGAGAACTAGGTGCTCAAAAGACTTCATGACCACAGATGTCAGAGCCACGGGTCTGTAGTCATTTAGTCCAGTGATCCTAGGTTTCTTGGGGACAGGGATTATGGTAGAGGACTTGAAGCAGGCAGGCACATGACATGCCTGCAGTGAGGAGTTGAAAATGCCAGAAAACACTGGGGCCAGCTCGTTTGCACAGTGTCTGAGGGTGGCAGGAGACACACCGTCTGGGCCGGGAGCTTTCCGAGCATTCAGGTTCTTAAACTGTTTCCTCACATCTGCTTCATGAATATGAAGAGTTGTGGTGGGAGGAGGTGGTGTGAAATCCTCTTTTGTGTGGGGTGAGGAGGGGGGTGTTGTAGGTGAACGGTTTGAAGGTGGTGATGGCTCCATGGAGGGGGGAGAGGTGGGGGAATTAGTGTCCAAAGTGTCTCTATTGTTGGGGCCGTTGGAGGTGTGAAGGCTGCCTGATGGCTCGTCAAAACCGCAGTAGAAGTCGGGTGTTGGCCAAGAGCAAGTCATCAGTGGAGTGGGGGGTTTTAGGCTTGTAGTTGGTGATGTTCCTAAAACCTTTCCACACAGAGGCCGAGTCATTCTCTGAGATCTGCTGCTGCATCTTCTCAGAGTGCTGATGTTTAGCAACGTCCACTTCTTTAGTGAACCTGTACTTGGCCTCTCTGTAGCAGTCCCTGTCTCCGCTTCTGAACGCCTTTCTCTTTTCCAGCCACAGCTTTTTGAGTTTAGGAGTAAACCAGGGTTTGTCATTGTTATAACTCACCCTGGTGCGTGATGGCACAATGCTGTCCTCACAGAAGTGGATATAGGAGGTGACAGTGTCCGTAAACTCGTCCAAGCTGTTAGAAGCAGCCTTCAATGTGTCCCAGTCTGTGGTCTCCAAACACGTGCGAAGCTCCTCCACAGCCTCGTTGCTCCACAGTTTTTTAGTCCTCACGACAGGTTTGGAGAGCTTCAGCCTCTGTCTGTACGCGGGGATCAGGTGGATCATGACGTGGTCAGAAAGTCCGAGTGAAGCGCGGGTGTGTCCAGGATGTCCAGGGTGTCCAGGATGTGTACATCCTCATCACTGAAAGAGTGTCCACTGGCCTGTGTGAATAGACTGCAGAGTCTTGGCCTGACGAGGTAGCTCTTCTGTGTTGTGCCATCTGCTTTGCCAGAGGTTGTTTGGTTTTCCTGATGTATAAGGATTGGGCAACAGACTACATGATCAAGGAACTGACCTCACAGCCCATTGTTCATTCAGTGGACTGGTTTAAGTCTTTGTGTAAATGTACTGTTTTAAGGTTGAATGCCTGCAGTCAGCTGACACTGAAGAAGTCACTTGGATGAATGGCGAATGTTTCTCTCTCTGAAAACGCTACGTCCAGATTAACAGAATCAACCTTTGGCCACATACTTACCTGGATGATTGAGAATGCATCAAGACATGTGTCCAGTTATCAAGAGCTTGACTGAAAATGGGTCAGGAAACAGGACGAGCACAGCAGCAAAAAGCAAATAAAAATCAAGGTGGTTTAGTGGCCTATTCAAAATGCTGTAGCTGTGCATAAATGAATTCCCACAAACCTCAATGAACTAGAGACAAAAAATTCCACAATGATGTGAGAGTCTGATAATGTCATACAGAAAATGATTAATTCATCTTACTGCTGCTAAGGGCTGTAGGATTTTTTGTGTTTTAGAAGGAAGTAAAACCGAGTCATCGTTCAGTTCAATTGTGACTGATGTAAATAACTTCAAGAACTCAGTTTGATAGGTTCTTTGATCGAGTACAGTTCACTGTTTCTCCTCTTGAAGGCTCTTCATGTTCTCTTTCTGCAGGCTGTCATTGTCATCAGGTCCACAGCCACAGCCGTTTTCCCTCCTTCTGATCCTCCACTGGACCACATGGCTCCTTAAATCCTTTGAATTGACTAACTGCACTTGATCCCCACTATGCTTGCACACACACATACACACAAACACACAGCCAATGCATCACAGCACCGCTTTCATCTCACTCTCCTTTTCTCCCCCAACAAGGAATCCCCGACTTCCCCTCTTCAGCTCAGTCTTGAGGAGTGAAGCAGCAGCTGGTCCTGCTTCCTGGAAGAATGTCATGTCCAAAGAAAGAAAGAGTGAGTGGGGGAGGGGGGGGGGGGGGGGGGGGGTTAAGAGCGTCCACTGGATTATACTGTGACAAAAGAGTGGACCCCCTGCTGTTGTAATTTTCCCGCCAGTCAGTTTCCTGTTTCCTGGAATCTGGCAACATCTCTCTCTCCCTCACACACACACACACACACACACACACACACACACACACACACACACACACACACACACACACACACACACACACACACACACACAGATGACCCATTTGGTGCCAGCTGCCCACTATGATGCAACAACAGAGTGACCACCAGCAAGCCCTCGGGGCAGCTGGGTAATAAAGACTTCTTTTCATTGACTCCCTGGGAACATAATCCATACATTATTTTATCGCATTGCTTTGAAATCGCTTTAAAAAACATGCGGACAGGGAATCTGCAGAATCCTATTTATCCTGTGACAATAATAAAAAGATTAATGTCGACACTGATGCTGACTCTCAGTGTTCAGCACATGGTTTAAAGGTTGTCAGCATTTTGGACAAAGACCTGTTCAAAACACATTTAAATCTCTACTGCTCTGAATTATTTGTAATTTATTTAGCAAAGCTATTATTTTAAAAAGTCATCTTATAAAACTTTAAATACAAACATTCAGAATTTATACATGGTCTCTAAAACATTCAGTAATCTTCCATGTTTGAGATGCACTGATACGATTCATTATCTTTCTGCTGTGGTCTACATAATGCCTTTTTACTTTAAGTTTAGTTCTGTGAGGATGATGCAATGTATTTTTAAAGTAATTAAAAGTGCTCCATCAGCTGCATCATAACAATACCAAAAATAAAAGGCACAAACGGGCACTAGCCAGTAATATTATCCTCAGGGTAACCTGATAAAAAAGTACAGAGCCTAATGTAACTCCAGGATAAAACTGATGGAGTTTGAGGTTTTCAAGGTGGTTCTTGAAAGTACGTACTGTAAGATTGGCGCAGATAGGAACTTTTTATGTGTCAGATGATTTCATTCGAAATGCTTCAAAAGGCACGAACAACACAAACATAGTTGTCTTTGTTAGAGCCAGCCTCAAGTGGCTGTTAGAGGAACTGCAAGTTCGTGACACTTCTTGGTTTCATTCTTCAGCCTCAGAGGCCGCTTGGTCCTCCCTGAGCGGCTCAAACGTGACCACAGTGTGCTTCATCTAGATTAGCAGTGTTGCCTGTTTTTGATTGTAAAGTAAAGCATTAAAAACAGTTTGGTCTTGACATTGTTATTGTACCAGAAGCATTATGTGACTGTGGCATTTTTATATCAATTTATAGCAATATTTGTGTAAAACAAAAAGGTCTAAATAATACAAAATCTGCAACTGAATGTTGCTAATTGGAGAGACTGTAGACCACATGTGTTCTCATCAGAATCAGAATCAGAATACTTTATTGATCCCTGGGGGAAATTTTTTTTTTTTTTCATACTTATCCTTGTCATTTCTACTGCCCTCTCTTTTTAAAAAGGTGATTTTAACCTCAATAAGACTTTTACCTGGATCATCCATCCATCCATTCGCTACCGCTTATCCTTTTCAGGGTCGCGGGGGGCGCTGGAGCCTATCCCAGCTGTCATAGGGCGAGAGGCGGGGTACACCCTGGACAGGTCGCCAGTCTGTCGCAGGGCTAACACATAGGGACAGACAACCATTCATACTCAGATTCACTCGCACATTCACACCTAGTGGCAATTTGAATTATCCAATTAACCTATCCCCACAAGCTTTTACCTGGATCAATATCAAATAAATATGATGCACACAGCAGAGTTCACCAGTAATGAGAGAAGCAGGAAAGAAAGCTACAACAACACACCATGCATTGGTTTTGACTTCAGCTCACTTCTTTGCAGCTGGCTGAAGGTTCAGCTAGAACTGTCTCAGCCAGAGTTCAGGCAGCTGCAAGCCTAACCAGCATGTGGAAAAAGTAGTTATATTGCTAACTAGCATGACAGCTAGCAGATATACATGGGATGACATACATGTTAGTTTATCTGATTTCGGCTCTTATAGTGGGACGGGCAGTAGGCGGGGCCAGATACTGTGTCTGCCCTCTAATATTCTCTGATATTTTGGTGTTAATTCTGTCACACAGGAGGAAGTGGTGACATTTCATCCCTTGTGCTATTGTGTAAACTGTGGTCATACAAATGGTAGCTCCTTGAAGCTCTGACAAATGTCTCTTTAAAGGACAAAACAACCCAGACTGAAAGGTGCTGCAGCTTAAAGTACATTTACAAATGCATGAACATCAGGATGATGTGCAGACACTCAAATGTTCAACACAAATGTCTTTCAGGACAAATGCCTGCGTCCATGACACACACACACACACACACACACACACACACACACACACACACACACACACACACACACACACACCTCCAATGCCAAACTGTCAACTGCCACAACTGGTGGCTGGCAGCTAAGGAAGGCGTGTGAGACAGACTGGACCTTGTTTGCTCCAGACAGCCCCAGTCTTCTGTTGCAGTGTGAAGAACACACACACACACACACACACACACACACACACACACACACACACACACACACACACACACACACACACACACACACACACACACACACACGGTGTTGGTTTGAGTCTAAGAGGTGTTGTTATTTGCTAAATGAGACCAGTCTCCTTAGCAGCTGCTGCAATGTTATTTTACAGTTTTTTCTGATTGCTTAAGCACATTTTTTGTAACTATTGGCTAATTTTGCAAAACTCTTCACACAAATAAGAAAACCTGTCACCCAATCATCAAAACATTGTAGTTCTCTTGCAAAAGCAAACACAGCTAGACTAACTCTTCACACCTTCGTAAAAATGGTGTTTCCGTATCAAACAGTACACACAAGCCATCATCTACTAAGCACACAATGCGCTAACTGCACACTGATGGTATGAATACAAAACACATCTGGCTTTTGCTTTCTCTGTGCACAAGGTAGGCTATGTCAGTTTGAGCTCATACTTCTGTCATAGATCCATAAGCATAGAGGGATCCAAACTTCAAGTACTGGTGTTTATTCAAACACATCAAAACAAACACAAGTGTTTATTTCCAAGTATAGGATTATTTGCAATCGCCATAATGACTATATGGGTTACTTGGTCTGCAGTGAACATGCTTCCTCTGCCCCAGCATCTGGTCATCTAGCAATTCTGTAAAGTAACAATTTCAGTATTTTTACATCAATGGTATTGGTGTGTTTCTCATTGGCATATGGCAGTGCTACAAATCTTAGTGCGAAGTGACTGTACTAACCGATTCTCATTTCAAGATGTCCCTATGGTGCTTGCTACAGTGTAGCGGCTCGAGTTAGGCTGGACCCGTTGGCCAGCTACCCTCAGGGTCATTCCACGGTTGATTACATGGTCCACTATTGTAGCTCTGATGTCATCAGCAATTCTATTTCTTACTCTTCCTACCCTTCCTCTCCCCCCTCCTCATTTTCCTCTCCCCCCTCCTCATCTTCCTCTTGCTCCTCCTTGTCCTTGTCGTCCTCTTCATCCTACTTCTTCACCTCCACGTCCTCTTCCTCGGCCTCCTCTTCTTCTCACTCTTTCTGCTCCCTCCATTGTACTCCGCACACACAGCTTACCTGTATTATAGTGCTTAGGCTGATTGCAAAGTGAACGAATTATCTAAAAAAGTTTTCACATGTGAAAGTGTGCCAGACAGTTGGCAAATTAGTGTTAATGATAGCCATACATGTGTATACTTTTGCTAGGAGTGTGTTGGAAATTTGGTAATTGAGTGTTGTGCAGTGAATTGTGCCTACAGTTTTGCAAAGTGTGTGTTACAAAATTGCAAACTGAGTGCAAAGCAGTTTTTGTGCTTTTAGTTTTGCAAACTCAGTGAGTGGTTTTGCTATAAAAGTCTGAATAGTTTTAGAGATTGTGCTACAAGAATCACAGTTAGGGTTTAAGCATTCAGAAAAAACTGTAACAGGGGATGTGTGTGCATGTTTGTTTGTGTGTGTCTAAGTGTGTGCATGTTCCTCCTGCCTTTAATTCTTGTGGCTGAAGCTCTTTCATTCCTACATTTCAGTCTGGATCAGATAGGAGAGAGTGTCTTATAGTGGTTTAGTAGGATCTTTAATCACCTTTACAGTTTTTTACAGACGCTAGGACACATTTCTCAATACTTAGGTCACGTTTGCAAAACTCCTCACACAGTGAGCACAACAGAAGTCTATGTGGGCTAAACTGAGGACCAGTTATCATTGTTTTGGCACAAAATGCATTCAATGACTACATCTCTCAAATTTCATGAATCATCTTCTCACTCAGACACAACAACTGCCAATAACCTTTGTACATACAGGACATTTTGCATGTGCTTACATACTGTTTTCAAAACTGTTAAACTTATGGCCAAAACAATAACACAATGCAAAACTTACAGTTTTTTCTGAATGCTTAAACCCTAACTGTGATTCCTGTAGCACAATCTCTAAAACTATTCAGACTTATAGCAAAACCACTCACTGAGTTTGCAAAACTAAAAGCACAAAAACTGCTTTGCACTCAGTTTGCAATTTTGTAACACACACTTTGCAAAACTGTAGGCACAATTCACTGCACAACACTCAATTACCAAATTTCCAACACACTCCTAGCAAAAGTATACACATGTATGGCTATCATTAACACTAATTTGCCAACTGTCTGGCACACTTTCACATGTGAAAACTTTCTTAGATAATTCGTTCACTTTGCAATCAGCCTAAGCACTATAATACAGGTAAGCTGTGTGTGCGGAGTACAATGGAGGAGAAGTAGAGGAGGCCGAGGAAGAGGACGTGGAGGTGAAGAAGTAGGATGAAGAGGACGACAAGGACAAGGAGGAGCAAGAGGAAGACGAGGAGGGGGGAGAGGAAGATGAGGAGGGGGGAGAGGAAGGGTAGGAAGAGTAAGAAATAGAATTGCTGATGACATCAGAGCTACAATAGTGGACCATGTAATCAACCGTGGAATGACCCTGAGGGTAGCTGGCCAACGGGTCCAGCCTAACTCGAGCCGCTACACTGTAGCAAGTACCATAAGGACATCTTGAAATGAGAATCGGTTAGTACAGTCACTTCGCACTAAGATTTGTAGCACTGCCATATGCCAATGAGAAACACACCAATACCATTGATGTAGAAATACTGAAATTGTTACTTTACAGAATTGCTAGATGACCAGATGCTGGGGCAGAGGAAGCATGTTCACTGCAGACCAAGTAACCCATAGAGTCATTATGGCGATTGCAAATAATCCTATACTTGGAAATAAACACTTGTGTTTGTTTTGATGTGTGTGAATAAACACCAGTACTTGAAGTTTGGATCCCTCCATGCTTATGGATCTATGACAGAAGTATGAGCTCAAACTGACATAGCCTACCTTGTGCACAGGGAAGGCAAACGCCAGATGTGTTTTGTATTCATACCATCAGTGTGCAGTTGGCCCATTGTGTGCTTAGTAGATGATGGCTTGTGTGTACTGTTTGATACGGAAACACCATTTTTACGAAGGTGTGAAGAGTTAGTCTAGCTGTGTTTGCTTTTGCAAGAGAACTACAATGTTTTGATGATTGGGTGACAGGTTTTCTTATTTGTGTGAAGAGTTTTGCAAAATTAGCAAATAGTTACAAAAAATGTGCTTAAGCAATCAGAAAAAACTGTAAAAAGACAGCAAAATCCAACAGCAATATTTTATTGAAACATATTTTAAATCTAAAAATGCAGTTTAACCAGCCACAGCTGATTCTCATTGTAGATGAACATCTACACAGGTGTTACTCCTTCAATTTTTCAACTCCTTCAATTCTGGCAGCCAGGAGATTCTTTCCTAGGTGTGTTGCCCAAGATGACATGAGATGTGATGTGGATGAGAACCTGTGGCCAAATGGAGAAGACCGAGTAGATTAGCATTACTATTGTATGTGTATCAGTGGATGGTGTGTATACAAATTCTTGTATTTTGGGATTACTTAGTGCAAAAAAATAAAAATACATAAACAAATATTAACGAATTCTGCATGATGTCTGATTCATTCCAGTAACATATATTGAAATTATAAACAGAGATGTGTCCTTGTTTTACACAAGAAAACACTGTGTAATGCTACATGTTGTTAGTGTTTTTAGGTCATTGTTTTGTGGGTGACAAAGTGTGTTTGTCGGCTGTCAACCTTTGCTAGTGTTCTGGAAGAATGAGTTTATTTGAGACCTGAATGAAGTGTTTTGGTAGTTGTAGTGCATTTTGAATGTGAAATGAACTGCTTTGCCAAGCTGACGGTCAGTTAGGAGGATTGTGTGAAGAGTTTTGCAAAAGTGACCTAAGTATTGAGAAATGTGTCCTAGCGTCTGTAAAAAACTGTAAGCACAAACACCACTGCACCTGTAAACTCTTAAAAATTTCAGCTTTGAAGTCCTAAGAAGAAAATGCATGTGTCAGCTGTGTAAACTCATCACATCCTTTTGTCACATCTATCAGAAACCAAATCAAGTTGTTTGTCTTAAACATAAAGAAAACATTTCAAAAACATTCACTTTGACTTACATGTTGTGCAGTTTGTTCTGTGCTCTGGTTTGAATTACAATAAAGCATCTCGTGAATGCGATGCTGAGACAATCTGGGAAGCCCCCGTCATGGGGCTTTCCCCGAAGCAGGAGAAAGGACACTTAATTTGATCAGATAAAATGAGATTTACATGCTAAACACAATACAGCCCATTTTATATATCTGTAACTAGTTGGAAACATGTACATTATAGCCAATACTTCACCCAGAAGCAACAACTCCTGTGGATGGAAGGCAGATAAACCCCACAACAGGGTCTTTGAGAAGTTCCTGGGACCAAATAGAAGAACAAATCAAATCAAATCAAATCACTTTTTATTGTCACATCACATGTGCAGGCACACTGGCACAGCACATGCGAGTGAAATTCTTGTGTGCGAGCCCCACAAGCAACAGAGATGTGCAAACACAACAACACAAACGAGCAAAATACAAGAATGGCCAACCTGAAACTAATAAATATATGTACAATATATAATAGTGTATGCATTTCTGGATGTGTATACTAAATATTTTCCTACGTGTGTGTGTGTGTGTGTGTGTGTGTGTGTGTGTGTGTGTGTGTGTATACACATTTTTACAAATTAAATAGTAAAAAAATAAAATAAAATAATAATAATAATAATAATAATAATAATAATAATAAAATATATAAAATATACATAGTTGAATATGTGCAAAACAGTGGCATTTATATACAGTGTGGAGTGCATAATGTTGAAGTTCCAGTAGTGAAGCTGAGGTGTCTATGACGTGTTCAGCAGTCTGATGGCCTGGTGGAAGAAGCTGTCTCTCAGTCTGCTGGTACGGGACCGGATGCTGCAGAACCTCCTTCCTGATGGAAGTAGTCTGAACAGTTTATGGCTGGGGTGACTGGAGTCCTTGATGATCCTCCCCGCTTTCCTCAGGCACCGCTTCCTGTAGATGTCTTGGAGGGAGGGAAGCTCACCTCCAATTATCCGTTCAGAGCACCGCACTACTCACTGGAGAGCTTTGCAGTTGTAGGCGGTGCTGTTGCCATACCAGGTGGTGATGCATCCAGTGAGGATGCTCTCAATGGCACAGCGATAGAAGGTCCTGAGGATGCGGGGGCTCATGCCGAATCTTTTCAGTCTCCTGAGAAAGAAGAGGCGCTGCTGCGCCTTCTTCACTGTTTTGTTTGTGTGTACTGACCACGTAAGATCCTCAGCCAGGTGTACGCCAAGGAACCGGAAGCTGCTCACTTCCAGTTCTGGTCATCAAACAAGACATTTGAACAACAACAACAATCGAAATAACAATAATCAGAAAATAAAATCTAAAACATGAAGCTGCACATTGAAACTTTAGGTTGAGCTTTAAGCTTTATTTCTCACGCAGACCTGCTTTGGTGTCACAGGAATGTTGGCTGTGATAATATGAGGTCAGAGAGGTTAAAAGTCCTGCCTTTTATATTTTTGGACATAGCTTCATTGTCCACTCACTCTTCCATTCAGCTGCTGCAATGCTATTCAGATGTAAACAATGTATGGTGCGCCTATTAAGAATTACTGAACCCAAACTAAAAAATCCTACTCGCCTTCACTTCTCGTGGTGTCAGCACTTTAAACTGGACAGAAATTCTGAATCACTCTTATTATTCACTGATGATGTAGAACTCTATTACACACAGTCAAAGGAAATCAAACATAGTTTAATAGCTCAGCTGTAAATAACATGCATTTAACTTTTGTTCTGTTCATGGAATGAATGTCCCCCAATCATTAGCTGATTTCCATACAACTGTGAATATGGGACAGCATGGAAACATGTCATTGGTTGATTGTCACGATGTTGCAAAAACACAACGACAAATGCTACGTGTTAGTTTGTAGCATCATCTTTCCAGGTTCCATGCAAATGACTTGTAGCTAAGTGCTTCTTCAACCTTACAGCAAACTAAGATTAAGAGGAAAGTAGAAACTGTATATTAACATATATAAACAGTCGTCATATAGCTACTTTTGTTTCAAATGTGCTATACTGAATCTTGCGGCTGTTATTTGTGATGTACATTTAAATAGCATTATGCCAGCTACTAAGCATTTAAATGATCCAAGTATAAACTACAGCAGGGTGGCCACAAATAGAAGCGAATACTAATGAGTGTCTTCAGTCCCATAGTTGTGGTCCTTGTTGTAACATGTGATGACCTCAGCCCTAAAGCAATGAAATCAGAATCGTTTTCAGCTTTATTTTTATTAAAGTTTTCTCCCAAGTCAAGTCAAGTGGCTTTATTGTCATTCCAGCTATGTGCAGTGGTAGAGTATACAGTGAAACGAGACAACGTTCCTCCAAGACCATGGTGCTACATATGACAAACAAACACAGGACTACAGATAGTGCAAGTAAATGGTAAATGTCCTGTATTTGTATAGCACTTTACTAGTCCCTAAGGACCCCAAAGCGCTTTACACCACCAGTCATCCACCCATTCACACACTGGTGATGGCAAGTTACATTGTAGCCACAGCCACCCTGGGGCACACTGACAGAGGCGAGGCTGCCGGACACTCTGACCACCACCAGTAGGCAACAGGTGAAGTGCCTTGCCCAAGGACACAAGGACCGAGACTGTCCAAGCCGGGGCTCGAACCGGCAACCTTCCGATTACAAGGCAAACTCCCAATTGTTGAGCCACGATCGCCCCATAGTGTCAAAAACTGCAAAAAAAAACCCAAAACAAAGCAAAGATAGTGCAACGCCAGGCAGAACGTAACGATACAGACACAACAGTGCAATAGAAAAGTGCAAAAAACTGAGCGTCGTGCAAAAAGTAGCTAGGTGTATGAAGTAGTGTGTGTGTGTGTGTCAGTCCAGTCACTGAGTGCTCAGGAGTCTGACGGCCTGGGGGAAGAAACGGTTTCACAGTCTGGCAGTGAGGGTCCGGGTGCTCTCGGTACCTCTTGCTAGAAGGCAGCAGGGTGAAAAGTGTGTGTGGGGGGGTGTGTGGGGTCCTCCACCACACTGGTGGCTTGGCAATCAGGAAATAAAGAAAATAACCATTCTAACTGACCCCCATCGAAAACACATTTGACAAAAAGTTTGGTTTTAAAAAGTCTTTAGGGTTAAGGTTTCTATGTTAGGGTTAGATGAATGGATAGGATGAACTTCTGGATTTAGAACTAAGGCATACCTCTGACCCTGACCCTCACAGCAGTCTGTGATACAGGCGCAAGCTTTATTTTATTGGTTGCTGGTGCTGAGCGTAAATGACTTTTCATGAGTTTGCTTTTATATGTAAAGATTGAAAGTTTTCATTTGAAGCTTGGAGGGGTTTTGTAGAGAAACCAAATGCATTGAATTTGATGTATTGTAGTTAAATTCCATTTTGATGAGCTTTTACTTTTATTATTATTATTTAATTATTATTATTTTTTTTAAGTTTGCACTATTTTATGTTTCCCAAGGAGCAGTAACACATCCAGCCTGCTGTACATGGTTTGTGTATTAAAGATATTCAAATGATCAATTAACAAAAAAAAAAAAAAAAAAAGTCATGGTGATGTTCATGTTTAGGTGTAACATGTTTAATGAAGTTCAAGTGAAGCTGAGAATGATGTGCTTGTTGTGAAAGACACTAAACATATTCTACCTTTGAACTTTAGAACATCAACAGTTTCATCAGCCTGAGAAATGAGTGTATTTATGGATGCAGCCATCCAGCCATATCTAACAGAGTCATTACCATAACAAATATTAATTCCCATTGGAATTCATGTCCTCTTTTCTTTTAGTACAAGCCAATAGAGTTGCTGCATCAGTCCACTGAACCGTACTGTTTTTCACTGCTATTGTTCCTGGTTTGTTTTCCGCACCGGGCCTCCAGCGACCCCATTAATCCACCAAAACAAGTTGCTGGAAAAATGTCTCTGCAGAGTGGGCGACTCATTCACGATCTCAGGTGCTGATGAAAATAATGTTACAGCATTTTCACTGGTTGGAAAACTGTCAATAAAAGCTGTATCAGCATATTAGCATTGTTCCCAGTTTCCCATATGAATTACTGATAGTCGTTTGGATGGCCACTGTGAGTTAAGTACAGTTCAGATAAAACTTTTTTGTTTCTTTTGCGGCTGGATTCAGTATGTATATGTTAGTTTAAATAAGCAGAACACATTTTGTCTGCCTACAAATTTGCCAAAGCGATGCTGTTTTAAATGTGTGGTGCATGGAATCCGATGAGTTGGAAGCTGATCTGTTTTCAGCCTTTTTTCATTCCTTTCTTTCTCTCGTGAAAAGTCGAGACTGTGGACATCACGTGCTGGGTAAAAAAAGCTCGCACACAAACACACCTCTCTTTTCTCTGGTCTTGCACAGACTCTCACAACACAGCTCTCAAGCAACAGTGACCTTGAGTGTGCACAAGCATGCTTGCATCTGCACGTGTCTCCTGTCAGCAGGACTGCAGACCAAACACGCCGTGACATAATTACTACAGGAAGAGAAGCGGGGTCAACAGAGGTGTGTGTGTCCAGGGGTGGTCTGCTACACATACGACCCTTGATGACAGACATGAAAACAAACACGCTTGCACACACAGACTCATGCCACCTTGTACACTGTGTCTTTATGCTGTATGTGAATGTGTTTAAATGTGTTTGTCTTTGACATGAACCAGTGGAGTTTAGCTGTGTGTGTGTGTGTGTGTGTGTGTGTGTGTGTGTGTGTGTGTGTGTGTGTGTGTGTGTGTGTGTGTGTGTGTGTGGTTTGCTGTGTGGTAATGTTTGAGCGATGAGGGGTTAATGAACACAGCTGCCGTCAGTTGGAGTGTACAGCCGGAACTCTGGATGTGGTTTACTGTTGACTGTATCTGTGTGCGTGTTCCTGTATGTGAACATGCGACACAATGTAACAATCTGCATTACATGTCAGCGCTGTTTTTAATGACTTATGAAACTTCAGGTTTACTGTAATGATAGCTTTTGGGACATGTTACATATATGTTTCCTCTCTGGACAGAGCACAATATAGAAAGAGTGATTATGTCAGCAGAAACGCCCTCCTTTACATGCTCGGCTGTAGGAACGCACATGACGTCGCTTCAGTCCAGCCTTTGCTGATACGGCCACACATCTGCTCTCCTCCGGCATGTGTTCCATCAGACCTTATGTCAGGCAAACTTCTGCAGATACAGTGGGGCAAAAAAGTATTTAGTCAGCCACCGATTGTGCAAGTTCCCCCACTTAAAATGATGACAGAGGTCAGTAATTTGCACCAGAGGTAGACTTCAACTGTGAGAGACAGAATGTGAAAAAAAAATCCATGAATCCACATGGTAGGATTTGTAAAGAATTTATTCGTAAATCAGGGTGGAAAATAAGTATTTGGTCAATAACAAAAATACAACTCAATACTTTGTAACATAACCTTTGTTGGCAATAACAGAGGTCAAACGTTTACTATAGGTCTTTACCAGGTTTGCACACACAGTAGCTGGTATTTTGGCCCATTCCTCCATGCAGATCTTCTCGAGAGCAGTGATGTTTTGGGGCTGTCGCCGAGCAACACGGACTTTCAACTCCCGCCACAGCTTTTCTATGGGGTTGAGGTCTGGAGACTGGCTAGGCCACTCCAGGACTTTCAAATGCTTCTTACGGAGACACTCCTTTGTTGCCCGGGCGGTGTGTTTTGGATCATTGTCATGTTGGAAGACCCAGCCTCGTTTCATCTTCAAAGTTCTCACTGATGGAAGGAGGTTTTGGCTCAAAATCTCACGATACATGGCCCCATTCATTCTGTCCTTAACACGGATCAGTCGTCCTGTCCCCTTGGCAGAAAAACAGCCCCATAGCATGATGTTTCCACCCCCATGCTTCACAGCAGGTATGGTGTTCTTGGGATGCAACTCGGTATTCTTCTTCCTCCAAACACGACGAGTTGAGTTTATACCAAAAAGTTCTACTTTGGTTTCATCTGACCACATGACATTCTCCCAATCCTCTGCTGTATCATCCATGTGCTCTCTGGCAAACTTCAGACGGGCCTGGACATGCACTGGCTTCAGCAGCGGAACACGTCTGGCACTGCGGGATTTGATTCCCTGCCGTTGTAGTGTGTTACTGATGGTGACCTTTGTTACTTTGGTCCCAGCTCTCTGCAGGTCATTCACCAGGTCCCCCCGTGTGGTTCTGGGATCTTTGCTCACCGTTCTCATGATCATTTTGACCCCACGGGATGAGATCTTGCGTGGAGCCCCAGATCGAGGGAGATTATCAGTGGTCTTGTATGTCTTCCATTTTCTGATGATTGCTCCCACAGTTGATTTTTTCACACCAAGCTGCTTGCCTATTGTAGATTCACTCTTCCCAGTCTGGTGCAGGTCTACAATACTTTTCCTGGTGTCCTTCAAAAGCTCTTTGGTCTTGGCCATGGCGGAGTTTGGAGTCTGACTGTTTGAGGCTGTGGACAGGTGTCTTTTATACAGATGATGAGTTCAAACAGGTGCCATTCATACAGGTAACGAGTGGGGGACAGAAAAGCTTCTTACAGAAGACGTTACAGGTCTGTGAGAGCCAGAGATTTTCCTTGTTTGAGGTGACCAAATACTTATTTTCCACCCTGATTTACGAATAAATTCTTTAAAAATCCTACCATGTGGATTCATGGATTTTTTTTTCACATTCTGTCTCTCACAGTTGAAGTGTACCTCTGGTGCAAATTACTGACCTCTGTCATCATTTTAGGTGGGGGAACTTGCACAATCGGTGGCTGACTAAATGCTTTTTTGCCCCACTGTAAAGGAGAGAGACTGATTAGCCCACACAGAGCATCCGTGCTAATTAGACTCATCTCTGTGGCCCTGTTTCCTCAGACTACCTCTCCCTTCTTCAGCTGAGCTCTAAGCAAGGCCTGCACCACACGTTTCATCTATGAAAACTGCTGGACTGGGACTTTTATATGTCAATTAACCTATCTGCAGAGCCAGTTCTACCTTGAGAAGTAGTGCCAGCGTTGGTTGCACACGCAAAAGAAATTACAAAGGCAAGAAATAATAATGGACATATCTTAGATTTTTTATTTGTATTCTTTGATTGAGATCAGATACGGGGTTAGAGCAGGCCAGTGTGACTGAACCCACAAAGAAGAGGGAAACGGAAATCTTCCTTGGATACAACCCCAAAGCAAATACGCGAATCCTCCTTTGTCCTTTGATGTCCCGTTTGTGTGACTTTTATTGCTGTTTGGCAGTCACTTGATGCTAAAGAGGAGATAAGTGTTGTTTTCGTTTGCTCACTGAGATCATGCAGGGCCATGTTCTGATGCCAAACAGCAGACATCTGCTCAGACTCGTACAGGTGAAGTTATTCTGCTCTTATTTAGCTCAGTGCTTTTATCAGTAAGCTCACGCTTTTTGAGCAGCATGTCAGTTCATCCTCTGTCTGAAACAAGCCAGCTCCCCAACACATGGGGGGGGACTTCTGTGTTTGCAGCCTGAGATGACCATATTAAGGATATCCTCTCCATGACATCATCAAAGGTTAGAGAACACCACATGAAACTGAGTGTTTACAGCAATCTGACGCCTGCTATTTTGTACATTTACACATATGCTGTCCTCAGTATTTGAATCTTTGACCACATTAATATGAGCATCTGTGGTTGTAAAAACACGTTGCTGTTTTATGTTTTTATTCTCAGA
Source organism: Rhamphochromis sp. 'chilingali' (assembly GCF_963969265.1). Classification (NCBI taxonomy): domain Eukaryota; kingdom Metazoa; phylum Chordata; class Actinopteri; order Cichliformes; family Cichlidae; genus Rhamphochromis; species Rhamphochromis sp. 'chilingali'. Next base: position 3,351,321 of record NC_137935.1, on the reverse strand, counting down.
CACAAATAAACAAACAACAATCTAAACACAAACAAACACTCACACTTTTAGTCCCCAAGCTGAGCAGGTGCGTGTAGCTGCTGTAGGTACAGTCTAACCCTTTAATTAAGTCACACTTCATCTTTTCAGCTTTATATTGTTGGCTGTAGATCAGCGTGTGTTTGTTCTTTCTCACAGTAGCAGAAGCTTAACAGAGGGATCTTTGAGTGTCATATTGCTTCCTGTGTGTGTTTGAAAGCAAGGCAGGGATAGGAGCTGACAGAAAGGAACTGCCTGTTATGGAAAACACACACGCACACACACACGTTTCTCACATACCTCTAGTCTGTGTGGACAGCTGGTGGGTTGGCGGGAAAACTGAGGAGCAGCTGTCACTGAGGAGAAAGAAAGGGAGAGAAGTGGGAGCGGTGGAGTGGGAGGGAGGTGACTACATACACCTAGAGATGGAAAAAGACGAGAAGAACAGGAAAGACATCTGTATCTAGATATCTATATCTAGATATCTAGACAGAGAGGAAACACAAGGAAGATAAAGAGGAAAGATTGAAATGAAAGAAATGCAAGAAAAGCCCCACAAAGACATGTCTAATCAAACAACCTTTAATTTCATGAATATTAAAATCATGTACTGAAACCCTGCAAACTCACGCGCTCCTTCTGTCGGATTTAACTGTTAAACTGGAGCTGATTTTAATTTTAGAAAACTCTAATGTGGCCATTGTTTCTGAAAGTTCATGCTTAATTACATGAATGCAAGTTCTTTGCTTAATATGTTGGGATACCTGTTTCTATATTATTGACAGAGATGGGCAGTAACGCGTTACTTGTAACGCGTTACTGTAATCTGATTACTTTTTTCAAGTAACGAGTAAAGTAAGGGATTACTATTGCAAAATCGGTAATTAGATTACCGTTACTTTCCCGTAGGAACGCTGCATTACTGCGTTACTAAAACCGTGATTTTTTTTGCGAGAATGTCTCATGACAGTGACGTAAGCAAGTGCGACGTTGGTGACAGCAGCTGTGTGCAGATCAACAATGGATAATATATCGAGTGCGGGAGAGAGTATGAGCGTGCAGCGTTTAAAGTGTGGAAGTACTGACCTTACTTTGAGTTTGATTCCATAAAAAGTGACAAAAACATTAGCGTCCATCGTGCGTGGGAAGAAAACTTCTTTTTACAGCGAAAAAAACCCCTAAACTTCCGAGCAAGCACCGAGTAGCTACGACGTAATGGGAAACTCACAGAGACACTCGCGCGGATTCTTCAACTGACCGCAGCACACCTACACCAGGGTAACCCTCCGCCTACCCTGCTCCTGCTTTACAGGTGAAAATAGAGCAACAGGACCGCTGAGTCTTTGACTTTATTTATTTTCTGCTGTGTTTTACTTGCATCTGTTTGAAAGAGTGAGTGAAAACACAAAAAATATTTTATTTTATGTGCTGGAATGTGTAGAAAATAGGTTTAAATGTTAAACTAATTTATTCCAGTCAGAGAATGTTGCATATAATTAAATGTTTTGCTTGATGCATAAAGTTAAAAGATTAAAACTGATAAAACAAGTTAAAAAAAGAGACTTTTCCATTTGATTACATTTTGTATGATGGATTATGTAGAAAAAGTAGAATTGGGCTGAAAGATCTATCACTTTATCACCTCTTCAGGTTGTAAATCGTGTTTTTAAAAAGTAACTAAGTAACTAAGTAACTAAGTAATTAATTACTTTTGAAAATAAGTAATCAGTAAAGTAACGGGATTACTTTTTTGGGGGAGTAATCAGTAATTAGTTACTGATTACTTTTTTCAAGTAACTTGACCAACACTGATTATTGATTACATAATGAACTGATTGATTGATTGATTGATTGACTCTTTCTTTTGAACATGTTGAAAAGTTAGACACCGGCTCACTCCTTGGCGGCCGCTTATCGGGGCCTGGAGCCTGGGGCTCGCTCGGGCCCCTTTGGAGGTGGGGTGCCCCCGGCCTCTCGGCCTAGGGCTCGGTCACTCAGGCGCAGCTGGGGGCCGGCGGAGCTCACGGGCGCGTCACTGCAACCCCCCCTGGCTTCTGCTCCGCGGCTGCTGAGTGAGCCCTCATCTGGGACTCTCCTCAGCTCTTACTGGAACAGTGGCGCGGCTGCCCCTCTGTTGGTCTTCCATGGTCTCTTGCGTTCTGGGGGCCTCTGGATGTCTGGAGTTTTGATCTCCTCCATACCCGCTTCACACCCTGGAGGACGGGGCTGTGGCCCCCCCACACTCCCTAGCAGATCATTACATGGAGAAACCTTTGGAATGCAAGCATGCTGATCCACACAGGTATGCACACATGGGTATTCACAGACGCGGACTAAAGCTTTCTTGGCTGCTGCCTCAAAGCACACTGTGCGCTGTCTATCTTGCGTGCTGCACAATATCGTTTATTACTTAGTAAATACTGATATCTATGACTAGCTAGTTTATTGTGATGGTGCTTTGTTTTCTCTATTATTATGTTGCTCTTTGTTGTTTGCTGTCTCCTCTGTTTGTTTGTTTGTTTGTTTGTTTTTTCTCCATACAGGTGACCCAGGAGTTTTTTTTTTTTTTTTTTTTTTTTTTTTTTTTTTTTTTGTCTCTCTTCCCCCCCCTTCTCACCGTCTCTTCTCCCCTTGGGTTTTCTTTCTTTCTCTCCCCCTCTCTCTCTCATTCATTCCCCCTGTCCTATTTATTTAAAAAAAAAAAAAAAAAAAAAAAAAAAATGACAAAGGATGAACTGAAGCTCTGCCATCACGTAATGTCGCATACTGCTGTTTCTGATGTCATTTAAAAAAAAAAGAAGAAAAAAAAAAAAAAAAAAAAAAAAAAAAAGAACATGTTGAAAAGTATAAAAAAAAATAGAATTAAAAGAGACAAATGAACAAAGCAAACAAAAGGAAAACGAGCAACCACAACTCCAAATAACGTCCATGTTCAAAAAGGAGCAGGAAGAAGCATAAGCTTATTTAATCCCACCCCTTTTCCACTATCTAGTATCAATAGACTACAGAAATACCTCCTTGCAATTACATTATATGTTATGTGTAAATTTTTTTTTTTAATATATACACATATATGTTTCTATCTATCCATACATACGTATATACACACATACGCACATATACACATTTTCAATAACCCCATTAACACCTCAAGGATACACAACCTACAATTATATATACCCATACCAACATACCCGTGCACCTGCACACACATGAAAATATTAGACAAGAACACCCTATCAAATCTCTACCTTTTCCCTGTACCCTGTAAAAACCATATCCTTAAACCGCTTTTTAAACTGTGCCATGCTCGGACATTGCTTCATATCTTTACTTAGTCTGTTCCACAGCTTCACTCCACACACAGAGATGCAAAAACTTTTTAATGTTGTACGGATACGAGGATGTTTTAAATTTAATTCCCCCCTCAAATTGTATCCCCGTTCCCTTTTAGAAAACATTTTTAGAATATTGTCAGGAAGCAGGTTATTTATTGCTTTATATATAATTTGTGCTGTGAGAAAATGAACCAGATCTGTGAATTTTAGAATTTTTGATTTTAAGAATAGTGGATTTGTATGATCTCTGTAACCAGTTTTATGGATTATCCTTATGGCCCTTTTTTGTAATATAAAGATTGATGATAGCGAACATTTGTAAGTATTGCCCCAAACCTCTGCACAGTAATTCAAATACGGTGCAATCAGGGAACAATAGAGAATGTGGAGTGATTTGTGGTCCAGAATGTGTTTTACTTTACTCAAGATTGAGACACTTCTTGAAATTTTGTTATGTATATGATTTATATGAGACTTCCAGTTTAATTTATCATCTATAATCACACCAAGAAACTTATGTTCAAGTACTCTTTCAATTTCCACACCATCTACATGAATCTGCACTTGTGCATTTCTAAGGGAATTCCCAAATAAGATAATTTTAGTTTTACTTAGATTTAGCGATAGTTTGTTCCTGTTAAACCATTTTTTAATTTTGCACATTTCTGAAGTAATTGTATCCAGCAGCTCCTTTAGATTCCCCCCAGAACAAAAAATATTTGTGTCATCTGCAAATAATACTAATTTTAATATATCAGATGCCTTACAAATATCATTTATATAAATAATAAATAATTTTGGACCCAGTACAGAGCCTTGTGGAACACCACAAGCAATGTCCAAGCATGATGAGGAATGGACACCCAGCTTCACAAATTGTTTCCGGTCACTTAAATAATTTTTCACCCATTGCAGTACAACCCCCCTAATCCCATACCGTTCCAGTTTATTAATTAATATGTGATGATTGATTGTGTCGAATGCTTTCTTGAGATCCAGAAATACTCCAGCTGCATACTGTTTCTGATCTATAGCATTCGTAATCTCCTCAATTGATTCGATTAATGCCAGAGATGTTGATCTTTTTGATCTGAATCCATATTGACTGTCAGAGAGTAATTTATATTTATCTAAGAATTTGTCTAATCGTTTATTAAACAGGTTTTCTAGGATTTTGGAGAATTGTGGTAGTAAAGAAACAGGCCTGTAATTTGTGAAGTGGCGTCTATCCCCGGTTGTATACAGCGGCACAACTTTAGCTATTTTCATTTTGTTTGGCACTCTTCCCGTCTGAAATGATAAGTTGCAAATATATGTTAGAGGTCCTACAATTCCTTCAATGACCTTCTTGACGATTTTCATGTCAATATCATTACAATCAGTAGATGTTTTATATTTACACATGTGTACAATGTCAATTATTTCTTTTTCCTCCACTGATGTGAGGAACATTGAGTTAGGGTTCCTATCAATCAGGTTTTCACTACAGTCTACTGATGGCAGTGACTCAGGAATTTGTTCTGCCAGTTTTGGTCCAATATTTACAAAATAATGATTAAAGCTGTTGACCTTATCAGCAGTGTTTTCCATAATATTGCCATTATCGATAAAGTATTGTGGATAACTTTGTTGTCCAGAATTATTTTTAATGATACCATTTAAAACATCCCATATTCCTTTCATATTATGTTTATTGTTGTTCAATATTTTACTATAATACTCCTTTCTACATACACGTATAATATTGGTCAACTTATTTTTGTATTTTTTATATTTATTTTCAGCATCTTTTGTTCTTTGTTTTAGGTATTCCCTATAGAGTGTATTTTTCTTTTTACATGCATTTTGTAAACCCTTAGTGAGCCATGGTCTATCTGAATATTTGTGCTTTCTGTTGTATTTTATTGTTGGACAGTTTTTATCGTACAACTCCATGAATATTCTTAAAAATATGCCATATGCAATATCAATATCAGCTTCTTTGTACACCTTGTCCCAGTCCTGATTTAATAGATCGTTCTTAAATGCAGTCATAGTTTCTTCTGTCCTTACACGTCTGTATCTCAGTTGTTCTTCATGCTGATTTTTCTTATAATTAGTGTCATAAACTGCAAAAACTGGTAGGTGATCACTGATGTCATTAATTAATATTCCGCTCACAATGTTGTTTTCCATATTGTTAGTGAAAATATTGTCAAGTAAGGTGGCACAATGTGGTGTAATTCTGCTAGGCCTGGTTATTTTAGGATGTAAACTCAAACTGTACATAGTGTTTAGGAATTCGTCGGTCATTTTATGCTTTTTTGGATTCAACAGGTCAATATTAAAATCACCACAGATAAACATAACTTTTTGATTTGTTTTAGAGAATATTTCCTCTATGAAGTCATTAAATACTTGAATACTAGAGCCAGGTGTTCTATATATACAGCTAATTATTACATTTTTTTCTTTTTCCTTATAAATTTCAATTGTTATACATTCTAGTAAATTATCAATTACAGTTGTCATACTTTCTACCACCTTGTAGTTTAGGTTTTTATCCACATACACAGCTACTCCCCCTCCACTCTTGTTCCTTCTGTTTACAAAATTCACTTCATATCCCTCCAGTCCAAAGTCCATTCCTTTCTCCGCATTGATCCATGTTTCAGAAATGGCAATAATTCCAAATGGATTTGTCAACTCATTTAGATATTCCTTTATATTGTTGAAGTTGGCATACAGACTTCTGCTATTAAAATGGATTATTGATAATTTATTTTCCGTGTTGATGGTGTGCTTAAACTGTTCATCAGTGAAGTAGCAGCAGTTACAGCTGATGTTGTAGAAGAAATTATTTTCCGGGTCTATATCCTTTTCTAAGTCTAGAACATTATGGTCTGTGTATCGAAATGTTCTCAGTTCCAGATTATCATAAAGAGAATTCCAATGAGTTATGTTGATATTGTTGCCGGATGCAGATGAAGTTCTCCTGGACTGTGCCATGTGTTGTGTTGTGTGTCACGTCACATGTGTATTCATACCTCCAGAGTAAGTTGACCTCAGTATTTGTCCAGCTCCTCCATATTTCTGATGACCAACACTTTGGCTTGTTCCGGTGTTCCATTGAGTTTAATGAATACTTTACAGTTGGTGGTCCATGTATTTTGAATTTTTCCCTGTTTCTTCAAGTAACGTGCTTTCCTGGCAATGTCCGCATTTCTTTTTATCAGATGTTCGTTCATGAAGACATCGGATCCTTTCAGTTTCTTTCCTTGTTCCTGATTATAATTAGTCTTAATCTGCTTTGATCTCTCTAATACGGGGCTCTTTATACTTATGTCTGCATTTTTATTTTGTTAAATACGAACACAGTCACAGCAGAGGCGCTGCCACGTGTGTGGCCAGAAAGACAGGACCAGTGTGTTTATTTGGTAGTTCAGTGAAAGGCTTCAGTTAGTTAAGAGTGGGAGAAAAAAAACTTTCACGTTTGTAGTTTTATTTTGTTATACAATATTTGAAATAAAACAAACAAACAAACAAAACACTACATTTTTGGAAATGTTTGTGGGCGTTTTCTTGTTTGTTTGTGTTTTTTGTACTATTTGAACACTGAAGTAACCCTCACATGAGATGACAGTGCCAGCAGTGGCCCACGGCTCATTTCAGTTTCACACCCCTGCTGTAACATCTTCACCTCCTGTGTCTTGACTTCTTTAGTTTGCAGCTGTTAAAATGTTCTTTGCTTTTTGTCTTTTGCGGATGCAGAGCCTTGAAATCAGTTTTATTTACAGTTTCAGTTGCAAAGTGAAGAAGCAAAATTAAATTTAAAGTAGTGAATATTATGTAGCACAAAAGGAGTGTTTTAAAGACTTTATGTAATAACTGAACATTTAAAATTTGATCAGCTCCGAGTTGTTTCTTTTAGCAGTTTATCAGATCAGTGCAAATGTACTGTATATGGACAACACTGCAGACAGCCCCCGTCACGCTCTGTTGCCATAATGAGGCTTTGGTTCACTCTTCAGTTTCGAGTGAGGTTAATTATATTGCTTAATTGGCCTCAGGGCTAAAACACAAAACACACACACACACACACACACACACACACACACACACACACACACACACACACACACACACACGCATGGAGGAGTAAGGGATTGTGGTAAAATAAGGGTGAATAGTAAAAAGCAGCTATTTATCCCCGCTCCCTCGGGTCTCCTGGGACGCATGCTGATGGGAACAATGATCGGTTTAACTCCATCCACTGACCTGCACACATCATACACACAGCCTCACACACTCTTCATGTGTGGCTCTTCTGGCTCAAGACACATACACCCACACGCACTCATTTTGGGAGTTTTTTGCACGTCAATCTGCATGTTGACCACGTCAGTTGTTCCAGACAGCTATCGGTACTCTTTCTGTTCATGTTTGTAACTCAACAGCTGAGAAAATGAACATACAAAGCAAAGCGTAAAAAACACTCCTGGTGGGTTTTCCCTCTTATAAAAAGTCATTTGTAATTCTTACGCAGATTTCAGAAATGGCACAAAGCAACAGTGGCAGGTAAACTGCCAACATGTTCTCATCACAGAGTTTAAATAGTGCACTTCTGTTAGAAGCTGCTGCTGTCACAGAAACTTTGAAAAAGGTGTCCTTGGCGTCACTGCCGTGAGTCGATATTAAGCCCTGGTTGTGTTCGATACTGCGGTCACTGCTTGCATAAACTATAATGCAAACTCAGCATAAAGATTTAGACTCAAGCTTGAGGTAAGTTTGACTCGCTTTAGTAGTTTCCTGACTGATGGAAGAATTGCAAGGCCATTAAATTATCATGAACCTTCTTGTTTTACCAAACAGCAGCATTTAACACCCTGAGAATAAGAATCCAGCCATGTTGGCTTTTAACATGTGCCACAGGTCAAAGCACAGTCTGGGATTTTAATAAGTAAACCTTTGTGGCGGTCTCTTCATTTCTTGGTTTGGTGACATTTTGGCTTTGACTCCAGCGATCAGAATTTTAACAGAGTTTTGTGTGACTTGGCCGACATTCTTGTTGTCACATCTTCTGTAGGAGTTGTAACTTAAGCTCTGCCAGACATAATATTTCAGGGTGAATTTTAGTTTTGTTGTGTAAAATGAACGTTTTACATTAGCGCTGGTTTTGAATGCAGGATAGAGATCCCAGACTAGCTTTCATAGACTAAAAACATGAGTAAATACAATTTGTTTTGCACCCCCACCCAAAGTTTCGCCTCTCCTCTCCATCACTTTGTTTTCAAAGATTTCCCTTTCTTCTTCTTACTTGTCTCACGTTCCCACCCTTCCCCTTGCTTTCTAACCCTCCTTCTTTGTTATTTTCTTTCTCTCTTTATTTCTTCTTTTTCTCTTGGACCCTTCCCCCAGTTTTCCCACCTCGGTGCTCCATCGGGAGCACCACAAAGCCTGGTGCTGCCGTAGCAACCACCGCGCCACCGCCTCTGCCCCGGCAACAGGCCGTCGTCAGGGCTGCTGACCCTTGACCCCATCACAGCTGCTTACCCATTGCATATCCCTGGCTCTCTGCTCGCTCCCGTGACCAGGGGGTCACACACTATATCACTTTCACCAAAAAAACAGGACAAGACAAGAGAGGAGAGGAAAGGAGAGACGAGGAGATGAAGCAAGGACACAAGGAGAGAGGAGGTAAGGTGACCAGAAAAAAAACAGAGAAGAATGAAGATTAAGAGTCGACATAGAAGGAAAACTAAAAGAATCAAAGATATGAAATTAAATGAAGAAAGCAAAAGATAACAACCTTAATATATGTTAAGTGGAGATAAACGAGGAGCAAAGGAAAAAAGAGATGAGGCAACACGATGAGAGGACAGCAAAAGGAATAAGAGACCATCTTATGGTGGAACACACACCAGCCCTGATGCTAATGCTCTGACTCATCGCACTCCTCTCTCATCACCTTCTATCACCACTCATGTCAGCTACAAATCTGTAAAGTTTCATGACTGCTGTCTTGCAGCGTTGTGATGCTATCATGTTGATATATCTGTCCACATACAGACAGGCAGACACAGACACATCTTCGAAAGTACTCTAACCTCTTTAGATACTCCTGCTATAGCAAGCAACAGCAGGCCCCTGTTTGCTATTAAGACATTCACCAAAGAACAAAAGCACAAGGTGAAACCAAATGTATCCATTCTGTTGAAGGTTGTAACAAAAAACAAAGATTAGAGAAGACAGAGTGAAGAGAAGACATAAGGCACAGCGGAAGGAAATGAAAAGAGGAGGGGACATATGAGGAATGAAAAGGAAAGAGAAACAAGAAATCCAAGGATCAGGAAGGAAATGAAAAACAGTGAAGTGCTACTCGTGTGTAAATCGACTTTGGGTTTCTTGGCGGTAGACAAAAATAAGTTATATTATTGTTATTATAAAGAGGACTGTAAGAAAAGAATAGGCATGATGAAAGGAAAGTGAGATTAGAGATAGTTAGGGAAAGAAAAGGATAAAAACTGACGATGAGCAGAAATAAAAGTAGAGAAGAAACCAACAGGAGAGGGGCGATGAAATGAGAACATGAGAAAAAGGAAAGCAGGAGCTGAAAGACTAAGAGGTTTACTTGGGTTAAAGACATAACATTTATGGATCTATCGAGCATTATGTGAAAGTTCAATTTATAAAACATTATAGAAAACAGTTTAATCCTCTAAACTTTCGACTCTTTTTTAACTCTACTGGTTCTACAAAGTGCTTACATCTCTCATTCATATTCATGAGCATGGCACACAAATGGTGACACATTAGGCATTCACCTTTATGGTACTGAGTTTGTGTCTGTCAGTATTTGTCTGTGCAGAGAGTAATGAACCCACGGTGGTGTGTAGTCCTCCAAAAAACTCAGCGCAGCATGGATGATGCTGTGCATAGGCTAGATGTTGATTGGTTGAAAAGTGGGCCGGAACAGGAAAAGGGACGACAGGAAAAATTCCCCCAACTGGAAGAAATATGAGAGAGCTGCCCTGCACAGACGACTGATGGAGCCAGGTTCAGCCGGGCACATGTAATAACATCATGTGTTTCCAGGACTGAGGATGTGTCTGAAGCAGACTCCATTCCCCTGTGTGCCACACGAGGAAAGAAAACTGGTTGCACCTCACACATTTTAGGCCTCTTTTTTCCTTTTTGGCAAAAGTCCACCCTCTGCCATCACATACATGTCACAAAGGACATGTTTAGACTCTCTCTTGAAATGACTCCTGACAGTCAGGAGTTTGGAGGAGAATTAGAGAACATGGTCACCCCATATAAATTTAATATTTAAGCTAAGAAGCATCGTGGCTGTTCTCTGATAACAAATTCGTTTGAACTGTTGTCATGGACAGTATAAAGATGTTGTGGTTAGCACTGTTGCCTCACAGGAAAAAGGTCTGGGGCCTTTCTGTATGGAGTCTGCATGTTCTCACCAAGTCTGTGTGGTTTCTCTCCGGGTACTCTGGCTTCCTCCCACAGTCCAAGACATGCATGGGATGAGGTTAATTGGTAATTCTGTTCAGGGTGTACCCTCCCTCTTGCCCTCTGACAGCTGGGATAGGCACAGGCACCCCCACAACTCTGAATTGGATAAGTGGAAGAAGATGGATGGACTACATTAGCAAAGGCTCCTTAACAGAAATGAACCCTGTAAAGCATCTCTGTCGCTCTGCGGACAGCTGCCATGTTGCTTTTGGCTGCTTTTGTTTGGTTTCAGTAGAACTTCTTGTTTGTTTGAGAAGCTCAGAGCTGCAGTTGGTACAGGAGTCACTGTCACTTTGATTCAAAATGAGTGCAGAGCAGAGGCACAGTTTCATGCCGCTCACCACAGCAACACAGCACAGTGGAAACAGCAAAGAAACCAGCTGAACGTTGAGACTTAAAAGTGGGTAAAAATAAATTTTCTACAGGACTGTGTAGATGTATTTATGTCTGTGTGTGTGTATACATGTTTAGACATCTTTGTGAGGACAGAAAATTGGAATGCTGCTATACTTGTGGGGACCAACAGTCACTTGTTGGGACAAAATGCCTGTCCCCACAAGTTTGAAGGCATTTTTCACACTCAAAATGTGGTTTTAGTGTCAGGGTTACAGTTAGGTTAAGGTTAGGTTTAGGCTCAGGGTTAGGATTAGGCATTCATTTTTGATGGTTAGAGAAAGCGGCTAGGGAAAGCATTATGTCAATGAGATGTCCTCACTAAGATATGAAAACAAGTGTGTGTGTGTGTGTGTGTGTGTGTGTGTGTGTGTGTGTGTGTGTGTGTGTGTGTACCTTGGTTTTAGGTGCTGTCCTCAGTGTAACCTGAACTGGGCTTTATTAATAAATAATGCATCTGAACCAGTCAGCTCATCAGTCAGCTTTTGAGGCAGGCAGTTCTGGCTTATTCTGCCATTTGCCCTCCAGCGGGACAGAAACAGACGCAGCATCAGAGATTATCTGTCTGTTTTCAGACTCAGGATTCAGTTTCAGGTGTTTCTGTTTTTGTTGCGTCAACTGGGCCGACCTCGTTGATCATGAATCCTGAATAGTAAGTGTTGTTTCTTTCTCTGCGCAGTGCATTACCGAGATGAAATGATCAGCTTGTAATAAAATGACACCTGGTCTTTAACACTGGCTGCTGACATGGAAAGTTAGGAGAAAACTTAAGCATGTGTAACATGCCCGACCCTTGTTTTTAACCTTTGTTTTGTAACTAGAGATCAGTCGTATCAGACGTATGTCAGTCTAAAAAGACATACAAGCCAGTTTTATTGCTGAGGTGTCTAATTTGAGCTTATCAGTAAATTGTAAGTTGTGATGAATTAATGTTTTATGTCCGTCCATAGATTTGCTGCATGTTTCTATCAATTTGTAGAAAAAAAGCAAAAAGAGTAGATAATTGGAGGCATTCAGTTGTAGGTAATCTGCAATGGCTCACTAGGCCTCTGTGGCAGATGGGTATTGTTTAGTGGTGCTCAACAGAACAAAGACAAATTGTAACTTCTCGCAGACAAGAGTGCTACAGAAGAAACCATACACAGAAAGACATTTGATCCCAGGTTCGACTTTGCGTCTGTGACTTATGTGTCCATAAACTATGTAATGCAGCAGCTAACCACTTTGGTTTAATGCTACTCATTCAGAAATACAACACAATAATTTGCATCCATCTAGTATTACCAGGCAGCTGCTTTACTGCCAGCTTTGAGAAACAGTTGTAATAATATCAACAACCTGGTTCCAGGAGGGCACGGTTTAAGCTGTAGCTCCAAATTCTTACATGAAAATAAAACTGAATGGAAAACTGTGTAGTGTGGATGGTTTTATTCACGTTCTATCAAAAAGCTTGCTTCTTATTCATTAATTTGTATCTTTAATGGGTAAAAGTTAGACATTTAAAAAAAGGAGTTTCTTGGTGACGACCACGTTGTTACCTGTGATTACACAAAATGACATTACTGGTGAAACATTGTTTCAGTATCTAGAACTAGTGACTGTGATAAACCATTCCTGATGAGCTAACATCTGTCCAAGGTTCACACTTTCATTTGACTTGTGGTTCAAGCACTTCATGGTGCTTGCACTGAGTGAAAAACTGCAAGTCTTACAAGCAAACAGCACGACTGATTTTGCAACCTTCACACTGTGCACTCGATATTTAGTTCATATGAAAGCAAAAAACAAAAATCTTCCAAATTTAGAGCATAAAACATTCAAAATATCAGATCAACCCTTGACTTTTGTTATAGATGTAATAAAATCTGGTTGCAAGTGTGCCACCCTCTGCATTTCTTAAATTCATGTCAGCATTCAGAGCTGTATTTGATGTGTGTTATTTGCTAGCTGGCTTTCAACATTTAAATTATGCAGCTTTTTATGGCATGACATCATTTACATCTGAGATGGAACCTCTGTAGTGGTTCATTCATGCATGTCTTCCTTGCTTCCCAGTGACTACTTGTTCAAGCTTCTTCTCATCGGTGACTCTGGAGTTGGAAAGTCATGCCTGCTGCTGCGCTTTGCGGTAAGACTGTGCACACGTATGCACACAAAGACACGCTCACTTTCCCTTTTTAACACTTAACTGCTTGCTGCAGGATGACACCTACACCGAAAGCTACATCTCTACCATAGGGGTCGACTTCAAGATCAGGACCATTGACATGGATGGGAAAACTGTCAAGCTACAGATTGTAAGGAAACGGCGAAGCGGTTTTGTGAGGGAACATCATAAAGTTGTTTTTCAAAGCATGAAAGTCTTAAAAAAAACTGTGTAATGTTAGCCTCAGTGCTATTTTACGTGTGTGCATATACTCCTTCAGTGGGACACAGCAGGTCAAGAGAGGTTTCGAACCATCACCTCCAGCTACTACAGAGGAGCTCACGGCATCATCATTGTGTATGATGTCACTGAGCAGGTCAGTGTGTATGTCTTCATCATCATCTAAAAAGAAAAGCATTTGAACATGAACTCCAGACCTCCTGCTGCTTCGCTTTCTCTCTCTCTCCTCAGGAATCCTTTAACAATGTGAAGCAGTGGCTGGATGAAATAGATCGTTACGCCTGTGAAAACGTCTCCAGGCTGCTGGTGGGAAACAAGTCTGACCTCGTTAGTAAGAAAGTGGTGGATGCTGCCACTGCTCAGGTAACAGGCTACGTGCAGCGAAGAGGCTTAACTTCAAATACTTAGAAATAACTTCACACCTGTGGTTTTATTAAGCATCATAAAACTAAGTGGAAACTTAAAATGGGAAATAATTTGTTTTTTCTTTCCAAAATAATTCTAGACATGAGCACACTGGTATTTTGACATCATCACATACTGGTATCTCTATCAGAAGGTTTTAGCATCGTGGACAAAGTGTCTGGCTTTGTGCTTAGACACACGTACTGTGGCAGCACTGGAGGCAGGAAGCAAGTAGTCAAGTTAGGAAGATCGACAATCATGCCTAATGTTTCAGTAACACTAAAACCAGATGACAACCTCACTGTGACTAGTAAGAATGGGTGGTTGTCCTGTGACTGTGTGGTGATTTTTCACATTCAGCGAATGATTGCAAACAGTTGCTGCGATCAGATGTTTGGCACTCAACCACTAATCACTCAACCTGCAATCACTCTCAGGCAGATTGTTGAAGGTTGGCAAAAAATTACCACCTCGTTTATAAATGCAAACAGGTTACTAACACGCTGAAGTCCCTCTGACTGAGTCTGCACCAATGAGCACAATTCATCTGGGACAACTCAGCTGGTTTCAAACTGGGTATTTTCTGGGTATACTTCTATCTAAAAATGGGACTGCCTACCTAAGTCATTTGGAGTTAGATTGCGGTGCCGCAGTAACTGTCATACAATCTGGGGAGGAATTCTTGAGACTCCTTTCTTAATCTTGGTGTCGCAGTAGTGGTAGAGCAGGTCATCTGCTAATCAGAAGATTGGTCCCAAAGATATTTGTCATGCTCCATTTTGCATGCCAAATATCTACGGGCAAGGTATTACCTCTGATGGAGTCTCTCCGATGCGTCCAATGGAGTATAAATGTGTGTGACTGTTAGATAGAAAGTGTTAACTTTGGAAAAGCATAGGAAAAAATGCTTGTATGAATGAGGCAAGTTGTATAAAGTGTGCACAGTTAGAGTAGGAAAGCTCTTTATATGAACCAGTCCATTTATCAGATCTATGAGGTTCAGACACCTTAACCCCGTTCAATTACAAACTGATACAGACTGGCCCTCTCTTACTGACTCTAAGGACTCCAAAGAGTCAATTTGAGGGGAGCAACTAACTATGAGTCTCTCAGGGAGACTTCAGCGTGTTAGTAACCTGTTCCAAATCTAGACTTGGACTAAGAAGCAAACCATTTGAAAGGATAGGAGATTGCAAGCTCATATATTTAAAAGTAGCATTGGAGGCAGAGCCTTCAGCGTTCAGGCCCATCTTCTGGGTAACCAGCTCCCAGTTTGGATTTGGGAAACAGAAATCTTCTCTACTTTCAGGAATAAGTTTAAAACTTTCCTTTTTCATCAAGTAGTTAGGGCTGGATCAGGTGACCCTGAATCCTCCCTTAGTTACACTTAATAGGTCATGCTGCCGGAGGTTTCCCATGATGCACTCGGTGTTTCTTCTTCACTGTGTTTACACATCACTCTGCATTTAATCATTAGTTATTATTAATCTCTGGCTTTGTCTTTTGTCCCGTCTTCATCCCCACACCCTCAGGTGTGCCAGAGGTTGCTTCTTGTTAAAAGGAAGTTTGTCCTTCATCCCTACGGTCCTTACCTTACAATAAAAAGCACCTTGAGGAGACTTTAATGCTGTTGTGATTTGGATTGAATTAGTAGTCAGGTCATTGACAGGGGCTTCTTTGGACCAGTGGGCATCTTGTACATGCACCAGGAGCTTTGACAAACCGGCAGTATTTGAATGAAAACAGGCTCAGTGTTCTCAGTGCCAAGTCTGGCCAGGCGTTCATCGACTTTGTAGCTTTCATGTCTAAATTCCTTTGAAAAGTACCAGATGTAAACTTGTGAACTAATATTTAAATGTTGACTCATCAATAATTCAAAAGTCTGATTAGGGTTCTTTTTCAGAATGACTACTCAGTTCACTCTTAATCCAGGAGTACAAATTACATGTAATACTTTACCCTGGAATCGAATTTTAGAATTACAGTTGTTGCATTAAATGCTTTTAAACTGTGGTGTTTACACACTTGCTGCTTTTAATAAGACTTGACCCCATCCACAGGAACTGGCTTCGTCCCTGAAGATCCCGTTCTTGGAGACTAGTGCGAAAAGCTCTGATAATGTGGAGAGGGCGTTCCTTACCATGGCCTCTGAGATCCACAAACGTCTGGCCAGTGAAGGAGGGGGCATGGAGGGCGAGTCAGCAGAGGCCAGGACCGCCAAGATCAACAGCGCCCCCCTGTGGCTGGGAGGGGAAAAACAGACGCAGGAGGCCAATAACTGCTGCTGAGGTGGAAACATAAGCACAAATATTTATTACTTGATGAGACAGATGTGTCATTTGAAAAAGACCCAGCTGTCTGGTTGAAGGACTCATTAACTGAGTGTTACAGGCACACATATCGGCATATTTTTGACATTTATGACTTTGGAAGAAAAACACATTTTTGACTTGACTATGATATATTTTTGAGCTTGGTACTTTTGAATGAGATAGAGGTTGACGTTTTTTCCTTTTACAATTATGTTCATTTATTTTAAAAATGAGAAATGGAAGTAAAACTAAATAAAAAGAAAACTAGGACCAAACATGCAGAAATCAGAGCACTCAGCCAAAGGAACAAACAGGGTGGGGTCTATTCAAGTGTAGACGACATGATTTGGAAATACAGAGAGGACCGCTCTCGTGAATAGCAATAGTTGAATGTTAATTAGCAGCCGCACAGTCTTTAATTATCTGATATAAGCAACCTGACTGTATGATTTAAGTTTCTATAAATGCCTCAGACTTATTAACCAGTTCCTGTTGTGTTTTGCTTGGTGTTTGTTTATGTCAATAAAGATATCTGAAGTTGGTCTTTTTTGCAGAAAATATAAAGAGATACTGAAATTCTCAAGATGATATTAAAAGAAAGCCTGATCCTGATCTGCGTGATTAAAGTTAGAAGATGATTGTTTCATGGTTTAAATGAGCTAATCTTGGTGGTTTGACTGAGACAGGAGATCAACCACTGAACATCAAAATGCACAAATATCATTAACATCCTTTTTTTCTCCCCTCAAATTTTTAAAAGTCAGCTTCCATTCAAGTTGCATTGTGTGATGTCGGTGCCAGTTTTTGGATCAAGACTTCTTAATTTGGAACTCTCAGATCCAAATACAGACATGGAGGTCTGGACAATAAGGAAAAGTCTGTAAATTCAGAATAGCAGTGAGTTGATTATCAGGTTTTATTTTTCTCACAATCTGTCACACTTGTTGTTTTTCGAACTTTCAAAGATGCAGAAATGTCTGGGAGCCGCTGATTTTATATAAAATGTTCATATGGTAAATGCTAACTCATCTGGCATTTGACTTACTAGATTATTAAATGTTTTAAAACCTAAAAGATTCTTGAGGAACTTTAACTCACTATCTAAAATCTGAAAATCACTGGACATCCTCAGGAGATATTGGCCTGACAAATATCCCTTTGTGATGTGAAGGGATTTCTCATGAAGGCCAGGCAACCTTAAATATGTCATATTAGTGTCATTTCAACATGAATTAATTTCCTCTCTTTGCTGTGACAACAGTATTATCGCAGTGTAACAATGACTCACTGAAGGCCGACTTCTTTGTAATCAACTGGACGTTGTTTTAGCAACAAGAAGCTTATGAAAGCAGCTGAGAGACTGAGAACTCAGCAACTTCAGCTACTCAAATACAATTTAAATAAACTTTGTTCTTGAAATGTAAAACAGATGGGAAATAAGACCATATTTTAAATGTGTGAGCTTTGTCTACACTATATGGTACTGAGTACCTACACCTACCTACCTAGCACATTAACACATTATGCCTACAGTGTGAGGCATAGAATGAACACCAGCTCCCTGTGCACAGTTTGCGTGCTGATGTTAATGCTGGAGAAGGTTTAAAACTCTGCACATAGTGCATAAGTTACCAGCATTTAGCACAGTTTACACATCAGCACTTAGCGACCCCACTTTGTAGCCTTGCATGATCTGTCACTTTGTGGCTAACTTCCACTTTGAACTAATATCACTTACTGTCGATGGAGATCAGCACTCTCGAGTCAGTGAAATTCATCCTTTTACATTGTTTATGAAAGCAGACTGCATGGCTAGGTGCTGGATTTTATACCCCTGATACAATGAGACAAGAAAATGCTGAATTCAAAGTTTAAGGAATGTGGACCGACACTTTTGTGAATATGGTGTGCAAGATGAAGACATGGGAGAGACAAAGGGACATTGTGGGATTTCAAAACAGCAACAAAAAGTCAGTCCTCTATCTTCCCAATTAAAAATGTCAAAGTGTTTCAAAGATGAGTTCCTTTAAGAACAAATTTCTTATGTGAAAATTAGTTTGAGAAATTTGGTCAAGCTGCATAAAACAATCTGTGTGCAGACAGAGCATCATAGCCGTACAAATGTTAGGGAGAATATACAAAAATACTCTGGAGTGGAGGAGGATACACAACAATAATGAAACCATAGTGACTACACAGCTGATATACAAGCATATGTGTCAGTCCGATCCTTTCCCTACAGTTCTGCACTGTCCTCAGGTTTGACATGAGGATTTAAAAGCAGTTTATTTTATGAAAAACTACAAAAACTACAACAGCTGGACTGCCTCAGACAGGCAAATGGAAACAGGATGAGGGGGCAGGACAGAAACTGGTAAGCAGTTATTTTTCCTTCCACTAGATGTCAGTGTTGCTCTGTATTTGTTTCCTACAGAGGTTGACAGCGTCAGTGTCATTCATGATCTCTTATGTTTTATGTTCGCCCCCCTCCTCCCCTGCATCTCTCCCTACCTCTGAGTATCTCTTTCATCTTTACATCTTTCACTCCCACTTGTCTAACCATAGCCTACCTCTGTTCCTCCACCCCATCCTCATCCCCGGCCTCTTGCTGCTTTTCCATCATTTCATATTCTTTTTCTTTTTTGTTTTCCCCTCTCCCTCTTACTTCTCTCTTGCCCCACTCGTCTACACCCTTAATGGACCTCTCATTTTATATCTTTCTCCCATTCTCTTTTGCCCTTCTGCCACACATGAATGTTCCAAAATGAATCTTAATTTGATTGCAGAGATCTACAGCTCAGGTGGGGGAATCTGTCCATAGGACAACTATTAGTCGTGCACTGCACAAAGTTGGCCTTTATAGAAGAGTGGCAAGAAGAAAGCCATTGTTAACAGAAAACCATAAGAAGTCCCGTTTGCAGTTTGCCACAAGCCATGTGGGGGACACAGCAAACATGTGGAAGAAGCTGCTCTGGTCAGATGAGACCAAAATGGAACTTTTTGGCCAAAATGCAAAACGCTATGTGTGGCAGAAAACTAACTCTGCACATCACTCTGAACACACCCCACTGTCAGATATGGTGGTGGCAGCATCATGCTCTGGGGGTGCTTCTCTTCAGCAGGGACAGAGAAGCTGGTCAGAGTTGATGGGAAGATGGATGGAGCCAAATATAGAGCAATCTTGGAAGAAAACCTCTTGGAGTCTGCAAAAGACTTGAGACTGGGGCGGAGGTTCACCTTCCAGCAGGACAACGACCCTAAACATAAAGCCAGGGCAACAATGGAATGGTTTAAAACAAAACATATCCATGTGTTAGACTGGCCCAGTCAAAGTCCAGATCTAAATCCAATCGAGAATCTGTGGCAAGATCTGAAAACTGCTGTTCACAAACACTGTCCATCTAATCTGACTGAGCTGGAGCTGTTCTGCAAAGAAGAATGGGCAAAGATTTCAGTCTGTAGATGTGCAAAGCTGGTAGAGACAGACCCTAAAAGACTGGCAGCACCCAACAACATAGCACCCAACAATCTGTGGGATATAAATATTTCTAACATTAGTAACTTGACATTTAAAAAATTAAACTGCTGAAGGGCATGCCAGGAGGTGCTGTGTATTCAAGAATAGTGAAGTCAAATGATGAACAGAGGAACAGGAGAGCAGTGTCTGATGTATTGAATGATTTTTGTTTGTTTTTTGATATGCTGAACTGCAGATCAGCTCAGGTAGCCCCGCCCACACACAGTGACAGGAAACTAGGTGAGACAAAGAGCATGTTAGAAAAGGCTCATTTATTTTAGCCTGCATTTTAAACTGTGCTCTGCTGTTTAAACAGCTGCTCTGAAAAACGATTTCAGCGCTTAACAGAGCCTATGAATAGATTCTTGTTCTATTGTTGTGTGGCTTTATCATCTTTATTTTTTCAATGATGTAATTCAAATGTTCAGCATTTTATTTACACTTATTCTTCTACTAATAGAATGATGACCTATATAAAGACTCATTTATGCATTTATAACTTATTTATGTATAATAACAATGACAACAACGGTATAAACTGTAAAACTGCCAGGTTCTTTAAAAAGCATGAAATATAAATATAAATAAAGATTAAAATACTAATTATAGTTAGAACCCTCAACACTTAAAAGGGGTAGCTTTTAACCCGTTCACACATAGTGGTCATTAATTAACACTGTCGGATTTGATTTCAACACTATTAAAGTGTCTATATGGGTCCACACCAGAGAGTGTTAATTTAACTCTTTTTGGAGAGTTGGTACGTTAACTCTGATTTAGTGTTAAACACCAAATCTGTCTGGAGTTGATAATTTAACACTTGGTGTTAAGAGTTTATATATTAACTCTCAAAGAGTATTTTAGTTTAACTACGTAAGAGTTATCTTCTAATTCATTCTAAAAAGCGGGAATTTTACTGTTCTGAACTTCTAGAAATTTCTTTTGGAAATAAACATTTACTAAAAAGATGCAATGGTTTTTGAAAAACATTTATTCTGAACTGTGCACCACAATTTCAAAACATTTTCTGAAAGATGTAACAGTATACATGTTCTCACTTTCATTAGAATCTTGTTTATCAAAAGGTCTGACATAGGTGAGCTGGTAAATGCAAATAACAGCATTCTCATCACTTATTTCTTCAATACAATATGCACACTCGATTTTAACTACTATCAATTTACACCTCAGAGTTATATTAAAAGAATGTGACTCTACTTAGAGTAAAATTAACTCTACTTTTGCAAGAAGACTACTAACACCAAAACATTTAACACTTTTGAATTTGCTGTGTACAGTGGATATTCAAAGGCTGTTTTCTTGTATTTGTGTCAGTGTTGTTGGTATACTTGTACATAAACCAGTACACTGGACACTGATGTGTCACTCCATACCTGCCACCCACTGGTTGTTTAATGTTACTACAGATGTATGACGTGTTTCATGAATGAATTATGACAACTTCGAAAAGCTTTTCGATTTTTTTTTCTTAAGTATTTTTATTTATCTTTTCATGCCTAAAGATGAATAAAAATACTTCCTGATTGAGGTTGTCATAATTCATGTTTGACAGGTTTAAGGAATTAAATTAAAGTTTTACTTTTTTGTTTTAGTGTTTACACTAAAAATTACACCAAAAAGATCCAGTTTAAAAACCATCATAAAAGCAACCTCTGATATGTAAAACTACCATGTGAGAGGATTAATTTTAGCCTTTGTTAGCAAAGCGTTCATGAAAAAGTCTACTCCAGTAACGTTTTGTACTTCTGCCACCTCCAGCACACAACATACTTTTTCTTATCAAACTCTTTGTGCTCAGTCCAGCTCAGACTGACGCTGAAGATGTAGTTTCATGTCTGCTGTACCACCTGCAGTCTGTGTCACGAAATAAGATCAGCAGGTTACCTGGCTGTCTTTTGCATTGAGTTCCAGGTATCATTCAAACAGTTCGTTTTTAACCCGAGGTACTTCTCTGCACAGCTGTCCTGCTGTGGAGCAGGTGCACTACTCGGGTCCATTACTTGTGGCATATTTTCCCTTCAGGATCAATAAAAGCCAGCAAAAATGAATCTTTTTCAGTTTCTTTTTTAAAACACAGTAAATATATAATGGTTGGAGCTCCTTATTAATTGGGCCAAGTTTCTGGCATGCCAGAGGGGATCCCTGACAGCACTGCTTGGAATAACATGAGGTGACTGATGATAACTAGGAGAAAAATAAACACAGTGAAGAGGCATTACCTTCCTCTCTTCCTCAGAAATAGTGACACATTACTTTTAAATTCACTAATAACTTCAGCACCTGTTTATAGCCTCACGTTTATTATTTGGATATTAATTCTAGCCGTCTCATTTTGTTTTACAGCTCCGACCTGAGCGTTCAACACCCTCAACTGCCAGCCTTTTGGCAGCTGCACGCATCACTGGGTGCGAGGTAACCTGTCTCTAATCACGGTCTGATTCTGACTGCAGTCATTCTCAGTCAGATTACTGAAGCTTTGCAAATAACTGCTGTCTAACATAAAAACATGTACAGCATCGTGTGAGTCGATGCCAACGAGCACAACTCATCTGCAATGAGTCTCGTTGCTACACACTCGAGTTAAGTCGTTTCCTTTTAGCTATGTTCCTTCATAAAAGGAAGACTAATGCCTGTGTCGTTTCACAGTGAAATCACCTCCCTGCAGCAACCACATCACGATTTGTGGAGAAATATGTGTTTAAATGTGTTTAACATCTTTTCACAAGTAGTTTTGTGTGAATTTCTGTGTATAGACAACAAAACATTTTTACAAGAACAACAAGAAATTTGATCTGTCACACTTGACTGATGACACATCAGGTGCCAACCTTTCTCAGTTCAGTTGCAGATTGTTGACTGACTCCATATTATTGCACTTTTATTGCTTCAAAGGCAATGACAACACAATTCACTGCACATGATCACAATACCTTCAGTCATGGTTTCTAACCGTTGTTTCTGTGACTGTACCTTTATTTAAACAAATACCTGACGTCAGGCTTTTGGTTTTCTTTAAAAATCTATCACTATGAAACTATTCCCTTGATATATATCTGTCTTTACTCTACAACTCATGACACTCATAACAATTTGTCTAATGTATCAATCAGATGAGAGGAGGGGCTCAAGTGTGCAATAACACATGAGGGTTTTTTTTATTATCATTATTTGTATTAAGTCAATAAAACCACTGAGGCTCAATCGCGAGTAGGGTCGGGTGAAATAGCCTCAAAAATATATCACAATATTTCAAGAAAATTAAGGGGAAAACAATTGAACAACATTTTACTGATGTTTGCAACTTGTAAGCAGCAGGATTAGAGAAGGAAAAGTTATTTTCTGGTGGTTTCAGTACAGAAGGATGTTTGAAGGAAGAGACTAGAGGAAAGATGAGTTTACAGTTCACACACAGCTAAGAGTTACACTTCAGGGTAATCCTGGTTATAATCTTGTCCTTGCAGCCCACTTTTTGCTGCTACACTGGCAACAACCTGCCAGTCAGTTTAGGAGATTGTGTTATTCTTGTCCTGATGCTGTTTTCTTCCAAACACTTCTCTTAGCCTTTTGGTTGTGGAGAGATTTTATGCAAGCAGCAACAGGGAGCCAGTGGAGAGCAGAGAAAATCTATCATCTACCGTTTTTTGCCTGACTGGAGACCAAATATACCTTGTTTAGGACAATTTGTAGAGGTTTTACTGTGCGTGTTGGAAGCTCTGTGTGAGATGACTTGTACAACGAGCTTAGTGGCTCACTCAGTCACATACATTTATTTGTGTCATGCTGTAGCAAATTCATGTCTGAAGAGTTTTTACCGAATTCTGATTTTGTAGCTTAAAGTCAAAGTTAGCCAGTAATCACACTCAATACAACAAAAGGTCATTTTAATGAGGGCTGCAGAGAGGAGCGCCAACACTGTGTCGTCCAGTTCATGAAAGGGAAGTTGCAATTAGAGCATGAAGCTGCAAAACACAGGAGCATTCGGGAGCTTAATGTTCCTTTACCAACGTAAAGCAGTAGCTATAACATTTACACCACCTGTAAGAGAAAACATCTTAAAGAGCACGCACTTTGTCTCAGTGGGGAAATTAGCTTTTCATGGCAGGATGAGCAAATGCCACATTGCACTTTTGGGCATCTGAAGGTTTGCAAAGATTAACTATGATTTTACAGAAGAAGATAAAACTGTACAGTGTGAGAGTGGAGATGTGGAGATGAGTGTGTGTGAGAGGACGTGTGCTATGGAAAAGTCTGCAAACACATAAAGGTGTCCTGTTAAACAGACAGCAGTGTCTAAATGTATAAGAATTTATATCTACAACACAAAGAGATCATTAAAAAACAAAACAAAACAACACTTTAGATCTCTTATTATCTTTGCACAGAGGTCAGCGGGATCTTCAGGAGCTGTGATGCTATTTTCGGATGGACTGATTTATCAATAGCAACTGATTTCATAGCTTTTGATCTCTAACCTGGAACCTAATTAGTTCCAGAGCAGGTTAAGGTTGCAGCATAAGCTACTGTACTATACTGATACTGATACTATACAAAAAGTTTTAGCTTCTCTACACTGGCTTCCTGTCTCCTACAGGATCCAATTTAAACTTTTACTTTTTGTTTTTAAGTCGCTTAATGCCCGAGCCCCTCCTTACCTGTCTGAGCTCCTCTCTGTTTATGCTCCAGGAAAAACCACGAGGTCCAGCTCAAAATGAATGCTGTCCATCCCACGGACTACTCTCAAATCTTGTGGTGATAGAGCCTTCTCTGTGGCAGGTCCCAGACTTTGGAGTAGTCTCCCCTAAAAATTAGATCTCCACAAGTAGTGTTCCCATCATACTATCCAGGCACTTTAAAGCCTGACAAGAAATACATTCAAAATGAATCAACTGAAATGTTTGAATTTGGGGTCCAGGGTGATGTTCATGTAACATTTTTCTTTTTAGAGATTTTTGTTTGAAATAAAAATATTTTATGTGAATTTTCAGAATTTTGTTGTTTATTTGTGTGAAAATCTAATATTGTGTTTTGGAAAACCAATATTGTGGAAAAAGTGCTCAGTTATTGTGAGGGTCCCCTAAAGCCCATCTGATGGAGACTTGGGCTCCTGTTTAGCTGTCGTAGACGTTAGAAGCAGATTTTGGAAGTCTGGAGCGAGAGCCTTTGTAGATTACTCTTGTTTCTCCAGCACAGCCTACATGCTCACTGAAGTATTCAGTATTCAATATTTATCTTTCTGTCTTTCGTGTTGAAGTCCACCCCCTTAACCCTCAACAACAAATTGGGCTTGTGTTGACTTGTTCCTCTTATTGCTGTGTTTTCCATGGCAGCACAGAGCTGTGAACACTGGTTAAAAGTGGAAACTGGATTCACTACATTTATTGTTTTGCCTTCAGCCTCTGCTCAGTTACTGTTGGAAAACTTTGCAGAAAAGTGCACTTGGTTGTTGACATGACAATGAAGACCGGAACAGCTGGAAAAACAAACTCTTCAGACTTACTCCCCCAGACAAACACTTGTCAAAAGTGTTTGTCTGAGGGCCTAAGCTGAAGTGATGATCCCAGTTCTCTTTAATTCCACAATGCTGTTTCTTTGCCACTTCAGGGAAGAGAAACATGTTGTAGACACCGGACTTCTACATTTTTTATGATGCAAGTGTTAGAAAACAGGAGCCCTTTTCCCAGTTCTTTGCTGTTTTGGGGTGGAGTGTGCGCAGGAGGTTCATCAGAAAGGCAGTAAAGTCAGTACAAGGGTACATCTGGTAAAAAAACAACAGTAGAGCTAAAAGAAATTCCTGGAGATACTTCTCTATGTGGCCAAACAGATGGTAACCTCTGGGCCTGAAACATGAAGCTAATGCAGTTCTTCAGGCCCATTAATGTCCACTTGAGGCTGGCTTCCAGTGTGAGTCAGTAATTATAGACTCACATGTTAAAACATCCAACTTTACAGCAGAAATAAATATGTTTGCATATGTATGGTTAGATCCGTTGTATTTGGATGCACTTAAGGCTTAAAGTTAAAGGCGTGACTGCTTTAACAGACATCTATGCAGGCGTCTGCAGGCTGCAAGGTTTCACATCCACTAATTTAATTCACTGAACTGGACCCTTTTTGATATTTATGTCTATTTCACACTTTGCCGTGACATCGGGTTGCATATTCCTGTGCACCTCTGGACATCCAGCATGGCTGCTGCCTTTAAATTTGACCCTGGATGTGCTTCTCTTCCTCACACAGATCTTTTACACTGTGGGCTCTGCGGTTTCAAACCCCTAACTTCCTCATCACACTGGGTCAATCTTCTGGACAGAAGTCACTGGTAATGATTTGAAGAGCACAAAGCATCTGGTACAACTGGGCTATTAACTGGTTTTTAACTTAAACAATCACTTAAATTGTGTTTTCTTTAATAAAGAAACATTTACAAAGGCAAGAGTGCCATTTTGTACACTGTAATGAATGAACAATCCAAACATAATGTTTCAGCCACAATGACTGAAATACACTGAAAGCTCTGTCACCATCACCTGCTTGTGTCTGATCCCTGTTGCTGCTGTGCTCATCTGTGGAGTCCACTGTTAACGTCTCTTTGCTACCCACAGACACCTCACTGTGACTTTTACAGGCAGGGAGGGACCAGCAGTTGTTTGAGTTTTTTCATGTATTTGTTTTTTCTATTTCAGGGAAAATTCTTGGTAAAAAGATTTTTACGAAACGACTGGAACTATGCAGGATGTCAGTGTGTGCTGGCACATGTTTTTCCCATGCCAACACAATCTTCCCCTTTACGGCTCCTTAGATCAAGCTCCTTTTGACTTTTGTCTTCCTCAAAATGAAAGTGAAGGAGATCATCACGGCGACACAAGTGCTGCGAAGGACGGGGCACTCATAGCGCTCTCCAAATAACAGAAGCGGGGCTGAAAGCTGTCCAGATGTCCATGAAAAGACAGCCTTAAAGGGAGTTAGGCCAAATCAAATCTGATATGTTTCTGAATCTTGCAGGGCATTTTGAGTTTTGTTATAATTCAGCACCAATGCTAATTTTAATTCAATTTGCATAATCTTTGCCTCTTAGTTTAATTTGTTGGTGTTATAATTGTCTAATTAGCACTAAACTGATGATCATGTCCTTCCTTTTCAAGGTATTTGGTCATAAATCAAAATATAGAGCAAACTGTTAACCTGCAAGATAAAAGGTCACAGAATCACTTATTATAAATCATTCTCTGGGATACATGAATGTCAGCATCAAATGTCTCAGCGATCCATCCAATTACTGTCACGACATTAAGCTAATCCCTCTGCTTCAGGCTCCGTCTTTCTCACTTTTAGTGACATTTATAGCATGTGTTGTGTACCGAGAAGCCGTGCTGTCATTGGACTGTCTGCTCTGTTGATCTGATGGAAGTGTAGTCAGCACTTCACTAGAACCTTACTGCTGGCAGGTATAAGTGCCATCTAAACTATTTAAAGCCTTATTGATAGCTAACATTGTTTCCCGGTAACAAAAAGTCTATTATTACCCTGCAGGGACCGAGTGAAATATGAAAAATCCTTTGTGAAACATCAAAACTGCTTGTCTGACAGTAGAAGAGAACCTTTCTTATTCTTGTCAGCCTTATGTTTTGGAAACGTTTTGTTATGAAGATGATCTGCAGCTCTGGCAGACATCGTTAACACTTCTCTGGTTGTAAAATCGAAGCGAGAATTTAGGGTGAAAAATAATCGTTTAATCTGCTTTTTCATCACAGCTGCTGGTGTGGGTCATTTATAGAGGAGCTCTTGGAGGTTAGTGAGGTGGGTGGGTTAGTGGCCATTCATCACTTTTCAACATGCCGGATTATTTATCTGAATGGTCACATGATATTATTTGTAACCTAAAAAACCAAAGTCATTTCTAGACGCCTCAACATAGACAACTAGTTTAATCCCTGTGTTTAACCAATGAGTGAAAGTAAAATAGAAAAAAAAAGCAAAAACAGCAAAACACAAACGTCTCATAGGGGCAGCTTTACAGTTTCCTGGCCAACAAACCTGCAAGTGAATACCACCGCCACCCTTCCAGACTCGTTCTCTAAAATGGGAACGTTGTCCTGTGCAACTAATACAGCTGCAAATGCATCAAAGCACTGCTGACAAAGGGCACACGTCTTCTTTATGTTTGGATATTTATAAAGGCCAGCATGTTGCTTTGTTCTTGTAGTGCTGTTAAATCTTGTACACAGCAGTAGATTGTTGATTCCGGACAATCATTATTGTGTTTTCAGTGTTTCTGCACGTAAAGGTGACGAGACGATGTCATTCTTGACTCCAGATCGTTTCTATCACAGTGACTGTGGCTTGTAAACCTCTGGTTCACATCAAACCTTCAGAGATTAATTTGTTCTGTTGAATCTTGATTAAGAAGCTGCATACTCATTCTAACAAAGATGAAAACAGGTTTACATTTTTAGCGTTGGGTTTGGGTTACTACCTGTGATCACTTTGACTTCACAGGGTTAAAATGAAGCAGGAGACTCGTTCCTTCTTTCTGTCTCCAGAGGTCACGATGAATTTAGAATGTGCTGCTTAAATTTGCACCTGCCTTCACTTGGAACGAGCTGCAAAATCACCAGAATCTTAAGCAGCCGTTCCACTAAATGTATTTAAGGTTGTTCTGACTAACCAAGCAGCAGTTATTTCAGTCGGTAAGTGTTCTGCCTGATCATTACGTCTCTGTTTTGGCCCAACACAATAACCTATTCTTACATTACATGTTCAATTCAGGTTGTTATATTGCACCTCTGAAGCTAAAGTACACAAACAGAGAAAAAACATTATCATTGATAACACAGACTTAGAGTTTGGAGCTGTAGAGCTGTGATTAAAGGAACACATCACAATTGATCTCTCTTAATATTGAAAATGACTTTGTTTCTTCTGCACGGATGTGCGATATTATTGCTTATAGAAAAGCAGGAAGAAATCCCTCTCAATAACAAACATAAACAGAGTGCTTCTGTCTAGAGAGAAGTCTTCTTTTGAAATGTGAATAACAACAAATTCCTTTTCTTCCAAGAAAAATACCTTTTATTTCATTATAAATCCACATAATTGTATCTATGAAAGCATAAAATCGCATGTTGTTGTGTTTTTTTCTCCTTATTGTGGTCATTAGTTTCGTTATATTCAAAGTAAATCATGGGTATCAAACCATCGAAGACTGTAAGGTGTATGTCGCATACAAACACAGACACTGTCAACGGCAAAGAGGGGCATCGAGGGGCATCGAGGGGGAGGGAGGAGGGGAGGGGGGGACAGGAAGGGACGGCGCGAGTTCTGCCGGCCATTTTTTAAAACCACTTGGTATATTTAACCATCCCGAGTGCCAGCGTTTAGTGGTAGGAACAGTTTCGGTCAAGTTCACCAGCGATGTGTTCACACACAGCTGCTCTCCAGCGTTAGAGCGTTTTCGCCGCTTTCACCGTCACGTGTAGAGACGCACGCGTGCTGCCGCAGACGCTGAATCACTTCCCGCTGGTGCTCCTAAAGGCTCCGTCCTCGGGACACCGATTTAAATTTTTTTTGTAATATTCCAACAAAGAGAGAACCGATCCACAATGGACGCAAACATACCGATTATGTCAACATTTTCTAAGTCATCCACAGCCAGAAGAGTTAGATTGGTAATACTGGAGGATATACAAGTCAGCTGTTCATCAGAGAGAAAAGGGGAGAGACAGAGTGATTAAGAGAAATAGAGCCAGAGAAGGCAGGGCAGAGGGATGAGATGAAAACATATGATTAAAGTGCCAGAAGAGTTCACGGTTTAGTTTCTTGACTGTTTGTTATTATCATAGATGCTTTGAGACAAGACGCTGACAATGTGCTCATATTTTCAATCCAAGGCCCAACATGGAGTTTCTAAGAGGTGTGTTTCCGGAAGTCTGGGTGTCCTCCCAGTGTTGTAATAGTGCTGTCATAATACTGTTGTAATCCTTTGGCATATGACTATATGCTGGGGAAAGAGAAGAGCGGTGCCACCAACCACTGACCACAATAACATCCAGGGGAAATGTTGTCCACATACATCTGTTCTGCACATTCTCAGAAACGAAGCGATCACACAAACACCCATCAGATGATTGTTTACATCCTCGAAAGAAGAAAAAGAGCTTCTGTGAGGGTTTTATCTCGTTCCTCTGATCCAAAGTTTCGAGAACCAGTTCCAGACCTGCATCCAACATGTCTCTCCCAGCGGCGTGGGGTCTTTTGCATATCAGCAGGTGGGCTTTGAATTCTCTGGCTCCAAAGGTCACATCCTGTGTGGGTCTGGTATGATGTGGTATCAGAGGATAGTGTGTATCAAACCGTCAGGGCTCACAAGAAGGATGTTAACATACAACCCACGAGGCACCTGAAACAGATAAGAGATGGAGAGTGGTTCACAGTCAGTGAGTGATTTTTGATCTACATAAAGAAACTTTAGGTTTGATTTCAGTTTTTTGACTGAAACTTTCTGAGTAAATTAAAAAAAAAAAAAGTGATAAATCCACATTATCATCTCTGAATAAGTGAATAAAGGGAATTATCTCAAAGTAAGACAGCTGCAACAGGTGATTATTTATCTTATTACTCACTAAGTTATATTTTCATTTAAATCACCAAACTAAAAGGTGTTTTAACTAATCTGTCACAAGTTTTCTGCTTAATTATTACTGCCTGTCTAAGGAGCTTGGAAAGAAAAGCGTCTGGACTTCTTTAAGTTGCTCGAAGATGTTTCACCTCTCATCCGAGAAGCTTCTTCAGCTCTAAGGTCAAATGGTGGAGAGTCCCAGATTTAAGCCCTGTGGGAATGTCCCCCCCCCAAGAGGGACAAAGGACCCCTTAATGATCCTCTACCTAATCACATAAGCCAAAGTGTGAAAGTGGGTGTAGGTCACAATTAGGGCTGCCACGATTTGTCGACTAGTCACGATTATGTCGACTATTAAAATCGTCGACGACTAATTTAATAGTCGACGCATCGTTTGAAGCTTTGTAAGATCACAAAGGACGCAGGAATGAGTAGCAGGATTTAAGAGTGTAATAACGGACTGAAACAGAAGATGGCAGCACTGCATGTACAAGGATGCCAGCTGCCGTTAAACCCCGAAGAAGAAGAAGCAGCTGTGTCCCAGAATTCATAGCGCAGCCCAGCGCAGTTGTCAACAATGGCGGCAGCTAGTTAGTTTTAACTTTACTCTTATTATTCTTTCTGGGTCACAAAATAAACGTTTAACATATTTTCAGGCGAGAATGTAGCTGTGTAAACCTCAAATATCTGCTCAGTTTATCAAGACACCACATATTTTCAAAAGCGCTCCGACGTTTTCGGAGACGTCTGTTACCCACTAGCTCGTTAGCTAGGTGGGGGCAAGGCTAACTAGAGCCGTGAGAACACCGGACTCCCGGCAAATCGTTTTCAAACCCACCGCCGTCTTTTGCTAGTCAGGTTAAACATATATAAGTCACTTAGATAACTTAAAAATGTTATTGTTTGGCTTTCTTTAGTATTTTATTTGTTCCTGAGTAAATCGGTTTGGCTGAGATCAAAGTTATAGTTTTTACACAGCTGAATAAACGTCAAGCAGACAGCTGATTATCAGAAGTGTGAGACGCTGGAGAATATACTCCGGTGTCCTGTTATATTTTAGAAAGCAAGGAGTTTATTAAACTTCACCGAAACAATCTGCAAATTTCATTAAAAATTAATAAACTACCATCTTGTCTTTATTTTTAGTTAGCACAAACACTTCAAGCTGTAAGCTAATGATAGTTGCTGCTGGTGCAATAAGCTGTACGCTGTACGTCCAATGGATGATGATCTGATTAGTCGACTAATCGCAAAAATAATCGGTGACTAGTCGACTATCAAAATAATCGTTTGTGGCAGCCCTAGTCACAATCAGGTTTCGGGTGAGCTCATTGTGAAACCTGGCCCCACCCTATCATATGATTTCCTGAGGTCAGATGGCCCAGGATGTGAGTGGGCGTTAAGGCGTCTGGGAAGGATCTCAAAACCACCGCCTCTGTTCAAAGATGGTCAGTCATAGTGGACATAAATGGCTCCCACAGGGCTTAAATCCGGGAATCTCCACCATTTGACCCTAGAACTGAAGAAGCTTCTCAGATGAGAGGTGAAACGTCTTCAAGCAACTTAAAGAAGTCCAGACGCTTTTCTTTCCAAGCTCCTTAGACTACGATGACCTGGATGACTGAGAACCTTCACAGACATATTACTGCCTTTGTTTTTACCCCGAGTCAGTGACTCATTCTCCCACTTAAATGTTGTTACATTTAATATTTATTGTTTTAAATAATACATCAATAGTACATCTGTACATCTATATACTTTTTATGTGTGTCTGTGTGTTAATAGTCTGTGTAACCACTGTTGGCTGTGCTGTTGGCTGTCTTGACCAGGTCCCTCATCAGAGTCTTTAATCTTAAGAATCTCCCAGATTTACGGCACAAGGTCTCCATACGTGTCGGGTTTAGAAACACAACTATCTTCACTAAGCCGTTACTTATGGACACCTGTAAAAGATCGCTTGTGTCGTTTTTAAATAAAAAAGACTCATCTCTTATCTGCAGGGTCACTGTGATTTTAATGCAAACTGTGAGGTTGTTGTTGGTAGTTTTCAAACCAATGAGTAAAAAGAAGGCACACAACACAAAGCTCCCGAACAGGACACAAACCAAAGCCTCCTATATGACAAACTTCACCACTATGCATTCCTAATATTGCTGCTGCCAACATGTCAGCTCACAGATGCGAGAAGAAAACCTCATGCGTACCTCTAAGAGACAGCAGCATCTGACAGAAGAGTGCTATTGAAACCCATGGATGACAGCACGTTGTGTGTACATGCGATTTACTCTCTTACAAACATAGAGCTCAGCAAAATGTAGAAACAGACTGAATAATTAAACACTGTACTAACAATTGCACAGTATTATATTTCTGTATTTACGTCTTCTTATGAACACTTAACTGAATTTCACTCTGTGTTTTGCTTCTTGTTTGTCTTTCTGTGGTTTAAGTGAACTTGATTTTCACGAGCTGGCCTCTTGGAGTGGAAGTCTTTATTTTATTTATAGACTGCAGCTTTCTTGAATATATGCTTGTTCTTTGTTATTGATCCAACACACTTGAGGCTTCCCAACTTATGGGGAAAAGAAAAAACATGCACATATCCTCTCCTACCTTGTACAAAAACACCAAAAAACAACCCACGGTGTGTGCTGCAGGGTTTTTTTGTTTTTCAGTACTGATGACTCAGTGACTGCTTGGCCAGCTTCTGAGATTTCAGGTTTTTAGAAAAGCTTTCCTGCATATACTTTGCTTTGGAAACGATCCCCTTCTCACCCACAAACTCTTTTCTGCTTATATTTGAAATGCAAATACAGGGCATCCCAGCCCCTCTTTAGTCTGGTAAAATAAATAAAGCTTTATTTTGCTACACTGAGAAATACTTCCAATCAAGGGAAATTAAGTTGTTCTGCTCTGTGTCAGGAACTGCAGTTCCTCTGCTGGCCACTTGAGGCTGGCTACCAGACTGCAAAAAAGTGATTGTGTTTAACGCTAGTTTCAGTCTTCAAAACAACTGTATTCAATTCAATTCAGTGTTATTATATAGCACCAAATCACAACAGCAGTCACCTTGATGTGCTTTATATCGTAAGAAAAGACCCTACAATAATACAGAGAACCGCAACAATCAAATGACTCCCTGTGAGCAAACGTCTGGCGACAGTGGGGAAGAAAAACTCAGTTTTAACAGGAAGCAGGGCACCAATCTGCTTACTTAATTACTTGCATGTCTTTTATCCTGTTTTCCAACCCGTCGTGGCCCCTCCCTGAGCCTGCCGGAAGAAACCTGCCGGAGGTTTCTTCCTGTTAAAAGGGAGTTTTTCCTTCCCACTGTCACCAAAGTGCTTGCTCAGAGGGGGTCATATGATTGTTGGGTTTTTGTCTGTATGTATTACTGTAGTGTCTACCTTACAATATAAAGTGCCTTGAGGTGACTGTAAAATTGAATTGAACTTACTGGTTGTAGAGAGTGTCTCCCTCCTGACTCCAAACTAGGGCCTGACAGCTGAAGGCTCTGCCTCGAATCATACTTGAGTACGTGAATACTTCAGGAACCACCAGTGAGCCAGCAGTCTGAGAGTGAAGTGTCTAATAGGGTAATCTTTTTGCTTTTTAAATTTTCAGGTAATATAACTTGTTGTTGCTTTAAGTTTGTAAAATAAAATTATGCTTTCTTTTTCTTCAATAACTTACAGTTTACTAGCTTATCTAGCCAGTCTTGGCTGATAATGTCGCACTCCAGCATGGTTTCAGAAATATGATAAATTCTGCCTCCAAAAAGCATCACGCTACAATGCAACTTTAATGCTTAAATTCATAAATTGATACATTAAAAGTGAAAAATCTTTGTATAGTTGTAAGTGAAACGCACCATCTGATAAATTATAAACCTTGAAGCACACTGCAGTCTTTTGTGAAGAGACATTGGGGTTAAATATCTTGGTGGCATCACTCAGTTAATGGGACAATATGAAAAATATGAAGAATATAAAGAATTATGAAACACTGAATATGAAGATCAGTGCACACTGATTGAGAATGAAGTCATATGTGATGACATAAATTAAAAAAACGTGGCCTCTTGTCAGAAACTGTTAATGGGATGGATGAGCAGAAAGCAAAGAGAGGAAGAAGACAAGGAGGAGGGGAGGTGGAGAATGCTTACATAATGAAATAGAAGTCTTACATAATGGAGTGACACCAATCTGCATACTGTGGGGGATCAGGCCATTACATAATGGCCCAATAAAGGAGAATAATGTTGTTTACTAAGGCAAGGCGATATTTACAGAGCACTTAGAGGCAGACAGACTCCAGGCCTGCTAATGGCTGCTGACTGCTACACTCTCCCTTCATCTCTTCCTCATTCACTCCATTTCCCCCCTCTCTCTCTATTAAAGCATGCTTAACATGTTTCCAGCCCTCTCTCCCCTCAAGATGTTCTGACATCTCTGGTGGTACGATGAGTGGTTACCCTCCAACCTGTGTGCATACGCGAGTGTGTTTGTGTGTGTGCTTGATCTCTCACCTCTCTCACCTCTTCTCCCTCCAGCGCTGTGAAGCTGAATGTAAGTAAATCTGAAAAACACGCAACCAACAAAAAGTAACAACAAGATGGGATCAGAGTTCAGATATCAACCCATCGAGAAAGACACACGGGGAAGCAACTGTCAGGTCACGTCTAAAAGAAACCTAATCCACCAACAGGCACCTCTGAAGCTCACAATTTTCCATATTATCCAGTTTAAGCCTGTTTAGCTGATCAGCAGAAAAAAAACAAATAAGAGATATTGGGGTTTTATTGTTTTTTGGGGTTTTGCAGCAGAGTGCGAAGCAGTGGGAATGGCCTGCTCTTTGTTCGCGAGTGATGGGAGAAGGGAGCGGGAGAGAGACGGATTGGTGCGGCGGCCGCAGCACCAATCCGTCTCTCTTCACCGGTCCATTGTGGTGAAGAGAGAGCTGAGCGTAAAAGTGAAGCTCTCAATTTACCGGTCGATCTACATCCCTACCCTCACCTTTGGTCATGACCCGTGGGTCGTGAATGAAAGAACGAGATCACGGATACAAGCGGCGGAAATGAGCTTCATCCAAAGGGTGGCTGGCCTCTCCCTTAGAGATAGGGTGAGAAGTTCGGCCATCCGGGAGGGGCTCACAGTAGAACCGCTGCTCCTCCACATCGAAAGGAGCCAGCTGAGGTGGTTCGGGCAAGTCCCACCGGGAGGAGGCACCCGGGCAGACCCCAGACACACTGGATAGATTATATCTCTCACCTTGGGGGAGGGGCCGAGGAGAGGGAGGTCTGGGCTTCTCTGCTTAGGCTGCTGCCAATGCGACCCGGCCCCGGATAAGTGGAAGAAGCTGGAAGGATGGAGCTAATCTTAATTAGCTGCAACACCTTCGATCGGTCAATGAGTGGGGCAGTTTGTATTGTACAGCCTGATTCCTACCTCAGTATAACCACCAGCAGGGTGGATGAGGAGGCAGGTGTGGTTGCATCATAAACCCACAGACTGTGAGACTTGCTCCTTATAAGCCCACTGCAGTCTGTCCCACAGTTGTGAAATTAACTTGAGGGTTACTTGTTTTTTGATTATTATGAATTAAATTTAACACAAAAAGTTTTCTTAAACTTCTTGGATTTATAACATTCAAATGAGGTGTTTACTGACCAAAAATATTTGGTGATTAAATGACCCATCCATCCTACTTGCATTTTGACATCCTGACAAAACATTCATGGGAGAGTGGAAAGTAGATCGACTCTCAATTGAAAGCATCATCATCGCTTCCACAAATTCATCAATCCCTGCATCCATAACTCACAACCAACAGAAAAATGATGACTGTGATCACACTAGTTTCCCAGATCGAATAATCAATAAAGTCATTCTTGCTCACACAAGTTTGCCCCCCCCCCCCCCCCCCACCACCACCACCTCTCCCACATCACCGAGCTCTTATTTTCTCTCCATCTCTCTTTATCCCTCCATCTTCTCTTGTCAATAACTGTCTCGGGGCTCAGTGACTCATCTCCACTTCTCTCTCTGTTTGGTTGGTCGTTTTGCTTTATTTCTCTTTTTTGCCTCCTCATCTGTCTCACGGACTAAATATACTAAGACCATAATCCTCCCTTCTGTCTCTCTCTCTCTCTCTATCTTTGGACTGCTCTCTCCTTCACGATATATAAGCCCACTGTTGACAGCGTCGCTTTCTACTTCCATGCCACATTTACGCAGGTCTTTTCAGATGGAGATTAACAAATAATGTTTGTTTTATTTTTTTGTCAAAGGGTTTATGCAGCCATTGGCAATGTTATGCTGCAAATTATATTTCAAAGGCCTCCCTGTAAAAATAGATATCAGGAAACAGCAGAGCCTCAGCTGGGACTTCACTGCTTTCTCTTAATGGGCTCTCACACAATTTATTCAGTTTAAGCAGCTCTGTATATAAGGAATGGAACAAAAAGGGAAATAACTTATCTTTTAACAGTTATGGTAAATACATAATTGTCATTATTATTATTATTATTATTCTATGGTTTTAAGGAAGCTAATATATCTATCATTTTAAAGAACATCACATTTAAAGAATGACCGCTTTCTAAACTACCTCATTTCATGTGCGGCTTTGCTGTAGAATGACAGATTACATGCTGCTGACATTCCTGAAGCTTCAAATAGTACCTTGGTGTATAGCACAGGTATAGCAGAGGTATAGCACAGGTATAGCACAGGTATAGCACATCTAGCTGATCTGTGACTGATGCCACTGACGTGTTTCTTCACTTGATGTTTCATACTTTATACTTTAAGGGTCTTTGTCTTGAAGTATTGCACACATCGAGGTAAATGTTGTTGTAATTTGGTAATATATAAATCTACCTGAATTGAATTGTATTGATAATTATTTTAAATACCAACGTCTGATGTCCATACATGTCATTAGTATCGTGCTCTGGTGATAAATTCACATAAATTTCATACTCACAAACCATTTCCAAATAGAACCCGACCACGCCAGCAATACTCTTCATAACTTCTTTGTCACTTACATTTGCCACCTCCCTGTCATTCACAGCTTCCTAATGTCCTGCAATGTACATATTATGTCAAGACAAAAGCAAGCTCGAATATAATAGAGCCATTGCCATATGAAACAGAAGATGTCTGGAACCACCAGGACTTCACCAAGAGTTGGCATGCCATCACCAAGCATAACAGGCCACTAGAGTATTTAAAAGTAGAATGGGAGGCAGAGCCTTCAGTTTTTTGAGTCGGAGGGAAGAATCATTTTGCAAAATACAGAGTGAAGAAAACAGAGTGTGATACTTAATCTCTGTACAGCACAGTAGCTAACTGGTTAGCAAAATGGTCCTGGGTTTAAAGTAGGGCCCTTGCATGTGGAGCAGGCAGGGTTTACTCAAAGTTAATTCTCCTCTCATTGGGTCCTTGAAGAAGGCATGGGTTTACATCTCGCCTAGGTCAATAAAGGATATCAACACCTATCTGAGTTTAGCACACAGCAGAAAAGAAAACACTGGCCCAGCTTTGGGGAAAGTCTCTGCTCATCCTCGGCTGGCCCCAGGCTTATATCTCACAGAGCGTCAGCGGAGAGACCTGAACATGGCAGCTCTGTCTGCTAAGGCAGCTGTTTACCTTGTAGTCTTGGTGCTTATAGCTATTACAGAATCATGAATGAAAAACACAATAAGGTGTGCAGAATTGGAGTAATTTCTATTGTGTGAATGTGTGTGTGAATGGGTGAATGACTGAATGTAGTGTAAAGCGCTTTGGGGTCCTTAGGGAAGTAAAGCGCTATACGAATGCAGGCCATTTACCACTTCTATTGTATACTAGTCTAAGGAGCTTTATTTATGCTGTAAACTGGTATTTGCTTACTGCTTTTGGTGGATGGAGGTGCTTATCCAGTTCCTGTGAACTCCCCATGGTGAGCACTTACTTATAAATGACACAGAATCATGACTGTCTTAGTGGATTCACTCTGAAATCTTTGTCTTCCCCTGCAGCAGCCCTCAGCAGCAGGAGCTGTTTGAGCTGGGAAGCTCCCAGTGTGAGTGTGTGCGAGTGCGAGTGTGAATGCATGAATGTGAATGACAGCATCCTTCTGTTTTCCCTAGATACATGAGGGTAAAAATAAAAGCAGACGATCGAAATCACTGTGGCGTGACCACTAGGTGTCACTAAGACTCTTTGCAGGGTCTGCTGGCCTCAGTGAAGGCTCCATTGCGGCTGAAGTTTAGTCACTGTGCCATCGTGCTGCTTAAGTGCCAGGCTCGGATAATAAAAGCACACTGAATGATGCCCTGGTGCCTCGTGGCTTTACAGAACACCCTGTGATGATATCTGCCGGTGTCTGCCTGCCTCTCTGCACTCTCTCTCTCTATCATGGTAATCATGAGATGGGATGGTGGGATTGCATTGGAGAGCCAGCAGGCCTGAATTACTGTGTGCATTTCTGTTCAGCGTGGGCAGTTCTATAGCTTGGTGTATGTCCACTTTTGTGTAGTGCAAGCTTCATTTCTCTGAAAGGTCAACTTTGCTGAAAGGACATTTTTGTCTTAGCACTTATCTACTCCCCTTGTCGCTACTTGTTGGCTACATGCAGCGATGCTCCAATGATGGCACTGCATGTAGCCATCCTGGTGCTTGTATAATAGGGTTCTCTATCCCTGCTATACGCTAATCTACAAAGTTTTACATAGCATCTTACCTCAAAGTACACCTGAGCAGCCACAACATTAAAACCCACCAGAGAAGTCCGTAGTATTTATGATCTCAGTATGATATCCCACGTAATCTTCAGTTCTGGGATTCAGGTGGATTTATTTTGACAGATATCACTTACCCAAACCTTGACTAAGCACTAGCCTCCTCAAAGCAACCAGCGCCCAACATTACACTACAAATCCTGCTCAGGAAAAGCTCGTAGAAAACAAGGCATCCTCCCAGCCTCCAAACTCCCTAGATATCAGTCTGATAGATCCTCTATCATAGACTAGTATGCACAGAAAAGCCCTGAACAGCCCTTAAGAACCCAGAAGACCCAAACAATACATCGCTAATGCCTCACACACCACAGTATAAACACAGAAAACCACAACCATCTTGAAAAGGCATTTTTATTGTGTAATGATCTCTGTGCAGATACGTTAATAAAAGCCTGAAACGGTGCAAACCCACGGCTCGCTGTAAAAAGTAACCTGGCTGCCTGCAGGTCCACCTTTGCATGTGTCTTGTATCAGGATCTCCTTCACCACTTTAAGTTTTGCTCTGTATAACAGAAACAGACTTTTCTTTTCTGGATGAGAAAGAAGTAGGAAGGTTTGATTAAGCTTTCTATACTTGAGCTAGGGGAAAAAATGGTGGTCCGATTTTATCTGTCAGAAATATATTTCAGTGATCGTTTGCAACCTAATTATTAGTTAGCATACTAATATGAGCAGGCACAGTGAGAGCAGGTTAACTATTATTCTAAAGATTGTTTAGGAGGCAGACAGATGTTAGTCCCAAAATTTAAGCCAATCCATCCAGATGATGTTTGTACGAGCGAAAGGGAATCACCTGCAACATCTGGAAACACTATGCTGGGGAGTGATGCAAAATCTGAACTAAACCTTTTCATGTAAAGATTCGCTGTGTGTTTGTAAAGCTTTGTTTGGCCATGTGCATGTTTAACAGGTAAGATACTGATGGCCCTTCAGGGAGCAGTGACTCAGGCTGACCAGCAGTTCATTTGGTTTGGAGAGGAAGCAGGTGTGTTGAGATTACCTCTGTGTGGTTTCTGTTGTGTGAATGTATGTGGTGCATATTGGACCTACAACAAATGGCCAAAGGGTCAGTGGTGAACGCTGAGATTGCTTCCATTAGGAAAAAAACGAGTGTTTCATTGTGTGTACGGACAAGTGTGTGTGCAGAATGTGAGTTTTTAGATGAGAGGTATATTATTACAGGGAGGATATGATGAATGAAGAGAGAAAAGATAACAGGGAGAACAGGAAGGGAGGACAGAGCAAAAGGAGAGGATATTCAGAGGAAGAGGGGGAAGAGATGACAAAGCGTTCCCAAATAAAGGTCACGATTGCCAGATAAAAGAGGGAGGAAAGAACAACTCATAAGTGTAAAAATAGAGGTTAGAAGAAGTGAGAGAGAAACGAGGGGAGGCGGAAAAATAAGCACAAGGATTCCTGGACAATGATCATATAAAATCTCAGCCAAAAGCATCTGTTTGTCTTTGATCAGAGGTGCACAGGTGTAAAGGGTGATGGGGTTTTCACAAAGGATGCAGCGAGTTCTGAGCTCGCCACCATGTTCACCGATTTTAAAATCTTCAGCGGGCGCAGAGCTGAAATATTCAGAAAAAGTCCAACTCTTCTCATAATTATCATACCTAAGAAGCTTTGCATTGATCTGCAGCTGCTGGAAAGAACACACAACAAATCTAAAGTGTGTTTACACACAGCGACCTGACATGTCTACCTGGATGCAAAACTGTGCTGTCATTACAAATGCAAACTTGTATCCTATGACTGAGTCTATCCACACTTACCATCAGCTTTTCTTCCTTTGTGCTTCCCTGCAGGCTGCATGCCTCATTTCTATTGGCTGTGACAGAGTTCCTGAGCTGTGTGCCGTGTGCTTACGCTCCACAGTGACAAACCATGTTTGAACCACATAATGCATGGGAACAAATGAGTTTCAGAGGGCAGGAGCACCATTGTTACATCCTGTGTGAAAGCCCCTTCAGCCTTGCAGTGTTGCATTATGGGTCTGTAGCACTAACGCTGCCAATCTAGAGTTTCTTTAAGTCTGATTATAGTATGTCTGTTGGAGTGAGTCAGCTGTAAATGAATTTCAGAAGGCAAATTTAAACCATTAAAGCTTCTGACTGGTCAGGTTTAAACACAGAGGAAGATGAGGAGCTGGCTTATAATTTGGGATATTACACTGCGTTTCCTTTTATCCATATATGCTCATTCTGTATGGTTTCATCCTGATGTAATACTGAATCTGCTAAATTTAACCACTACTGAAGTGTAGCCATGTAAGCAGCGTAAAGGAAAGAGAACTACTGATGAGGAAACTAGTATCAATGACCTGAAATTTAGACTACCTGAAATTTAAAACACTGCACGTTCCACAGTTACAACAGAACTGCTGCTCTTTCTACTGAACAAGAAGACTTCTAACAAGCCAAAAAAAAGGGAGAAAGTTTGCAGCCAAATCTTAAAAGCAGAAGTGTGTGTCTCCTGAGCACAAATAGAGAGAGGGACATAACGGCTGAAGGCTCTGTCACCCATTCTACTTTCCCACACTCACTCAGGAAATCACAAGGAAGCCTAGACTTGGCAAGACGGTGAGGTGACCCATGTCTGAAGCATTACAATACAGCCAGTGCTTTGAAAATACTGCAGAACCCCAACCTCCAAGAATGGACTTGGGACCAGAAACACGGTCGATGTGTAATCACTTAACAAGCAGACCATTGCAACCAACACTAAAGGAAATCATGTATGAACCTCTTTAATGGTCTACAGGAAGTAAAACCAACCCACATGAAATCACTGCATGCTACGTTACATTTAATATTAAAGGCAATGGCA
The DNA here is from genome assembly GCF_963969265.1 of Rhamphochromis sp. 'chilingali'. NCBI lineage: Eukaryota > Metazoa > Chordata > Actinopteri > Cichliformes > Cichlidae > Rhamphochromis > Rhamphochromis sp. 'chilingali'. The sequence goes on along the minus strand of NC_137935.1, from coordinate 3,309,190 downwards.
GCAAAGAAACCCAAGATTGGAAACGAGACAACACATTAAAGAGCTAATCTCATTTTTTCCCCCTGTAATTTTCATTATGAAATATTATCAGAGAGAGACAGAAATATAAAGGTCTCAGACCACAGTGGGCACGTGAACCACAGGCACCGATGCCTTCTTCTGCCTTTTTGGTTTAACAGCGAATGAAGATGCCCACACCTGAGTGTTAGTGTCACGCTCCATCCCTTGAACTACACACGACCAATCTTTCAATTCATACAGAGATGAAAAGAAAAGAAATAGCTAATAAATTGTGTGAAGAGGAGAGAATCCCTGAGCGCTTTGAAGGATACGTCGAGATAGGGCATACATCTCAATTTGGGAGTGAAATTGGTAGCAGAAATATAACAAGATAAAGAGAAAAGCTATAGTGAAGGATAGCGCGCAAACAGAACGACCTTGATCTCAGAAATGAAAGGAGCAGAAAAGAGATAGGAAGCATCAAAACAAAACAACTCATTAAAATCAGACAAATAACGATGGAGCAGAGAGAGGAGGGACACGGAGGAGGAGACAAAACTGTTTGCATTGGGAGGGACAGGCAACAGGAACTGAAAGAGACCATGTGTTAGTCCGAGGTGCAGAGACAGCGAGTAATAAAGCTTCAAATAGTTTCTTTTCACTGTCAAATAAAAGACAAAAATAGCTTCAGTCAGAATGCTTCTCAAAAAGAAGAAATCAGCTGAGGTTACAGGATCACCTCTGTGCAAAATAATGAAGGATGTTAGTAGTGAGTGAGAATGTATTTAAAGGTACCTTTTGTTTAAAGTCTTCCTAAATGAACTAATAAAAGAAATAACTGCTAAGAACTTATGTTAAAAAATACACACATTTTTCTGTGTTAGCTTAATACACATTTCTAAGTCTGCTGAATACATAGGCAGCATGATGGTGCAGAGTTTAGCACTGCTGCCTCACACAAAGAAGCCTTTGTGGAGGATTTGTTGTCCCTGTGCTTGGTGGCTTTCTCCCCCTGACTGCTTCAGTTCCCTCCCACAGTCCAGAGGCATGAATGTTTAGTGAACTGCTTGCTGAGCCGGCTGTAGGTGAAGCTCTAGGTGGTCAGATCAGAAGTGCTAAAGGTTACTGTTGCATTAACGTACATAATTGCCACCAGAGGTACACAGCTGGCCTCTATGAGTTTCAGGGTACAAATACCCGCCCACTGTCGACAGTCAACCTTGGAAATTATTGACTTAGTTACAAGTGGCTGTACCTGTACAGGTAAAATAAGGTACACTGTGATTGTATGGGTCACACAGATGTTCTGAGAAGTGAAGCTGAAGTGATTGCATGAGTCATGTCACAACCTGTCGCTCATCTAAGAACACGCAGAAGGTCATTAAAAATAATGACATAAAAACGTAAAAATACTTCAGGCACCAGCAGCTGCGCTCTCCTCCGCTACCTCAGCTACCTCCTCTCCTGTAGTATGAGATCACATTCTCCTTCCTAAGGAGTCATTACTAATTAACTCTGAATTGAAGAGATTAGCTCATTCTGGAGAAAAATAATCCCCAATTATTTACTCGGGGCTTAAAGTACGTAAAAATTTTGCGTATTAAAAACTCAAATTATTTAATGTCATTTTGATGAATTCATCAACCCTGGACTTTAGCTTGTATGTGTCTGAGCAAAATTTCTGCTCATCTTCAGTTTTTTGCACATTCAAAACTAAAAACAGTTCAGCTATGGCTCTGACAAGATTTTGCAAATGTTTCTCCCAAAGACAGAAAAGAATCACAAAAAAGAATTTAAAAAGAAATAAAAGACATTTTAAATGGACTAATCTAGTGATGTGCATCACCCGGTCACGTCTTTTTACTTTATTAAGCCTTATGAATGAGCCAGTGTAGCAATGCATCAGTGAGATGCTCACGCTCTAATAAGTAGACTGATAGCAGTAGGTGCATGTTATCAGTTCACAGTGTTATTGTTATAACACTCAAGAAAATATAAAAAAAGTGACAACACTGATATCATATGAAATCAGTTGAAGTGCTGAAACTTTGTGCAGGTCTGCAGCACCATCATCCGACTGCAGCACCCCACTGAGCCGGCGCTCTTGTGCGTATTTCATCCATATGAGTGACTGCTCATTAAAGTGCATTTTTTATAGGAAGAGCTCGGTGTTCAGTCATGCAAGCTAAATGAACCTTGTCCGCAAGGTTTATTAAAGCAACTTACAGCCTGTCCTCTCCATCACTTTCTCTCCCAGCGCCCGCCTGCCGTACATTTCAATTTCAAACAAACTTCAAATGAAACTCTCTCTTCCCTAATCTCCCTGGCAGCACCATATTTAACTGAATTCTTTTCTTACAGGACAGCAAAAACCATGCGTTGAGCTCCTTGCTATAAGCGTGCATGCACCTGTCCCACCAGCTGTCCTGCTGTCAGATATAGAGTTTGCACCAGAGAAATACTTTGCAGCAGAGCGGCTAACAAAGGCAGGTGAACTGGACCAGTTGTGACCACAGGTGACCACACAGCCAAAGATGTAAAAAGGTACAGTGGTTAGCACTGTGACCTCACTGAAAGAAGGTCCTGGGTTTGAATCACCAGCTGGCAGAGTCTGTGTGTTCCTGCTGCGCTTCCTGTTTGTTCAGTATTGGGTTGTTGGGTGATTGGTTAGTCTAGACTGGCTGTAGGGTGTGACTGTGAATGGTTGTCTGCACTCTGACCTGTCTGGGGTGCACCTCACCTCTTACCCTATATGGAAGCTATGATTGGCTCCACCCGCCTATGACCTTAAATTGGCTAATCAAGAAGGAAAAGAGCTGGAAGGGAAAAAACATGCTGAAATAGATGCTGAAAGGCCGAGTGCCAGTGAAGTTAATGTTAGCACTGATGATTCTCAGGATCCTCAGATAACACTAGCATGATTAAGGTTAAGCAACAGTCTAAAGATGAGTTTCAGTCTAACTGGTTCAGACTGTTTGTGACATCAGATGGTGAAATGAGCTGAGTCTCTGACAGAGGACAGAGGAAGAACAGAGGAGACCGAAGCCTAATAAGTTACAATTTAATTACAGTTAAAAGGAAAACAATCTGAGGTAAGTGCGATGTAAGACTGCTTATTAAACTCACAAATACAATTCCCCACAAAGTACAGAAACTGCCTAAATGGGAGTTATTATTGGCTGGAGTAACAACAAGTGATTTGGTTCTATTTGCCTGATTCAGTTAAACAGAACCAAGTCATGCTAACTTATTATCTGAATATGAGCAGTGTGTAAGAAACCAAATCTATGTTTAGACTGAATGTCAGATGTTAAATGAGCAGAAATGAACTTTCACAGGTTGACTTGTCTAATGCTCTTTTGTATGTGACTAATTCAAATACTCACCAATGACAGGAGCTGCTCCTCGGCTTAAAGTGGAGCTTGGCTCCAGGCACCAGCAACAAATTAAAAAAGAGGGGGAGGGAGGTGGAGTATTGGTTTGGGCTTAGAGATTGGTGGGCTGTGGGTTGGACTGTTTCTTGTGTGTTATTGGGAAATGTCATCGTCATGGGCGGGATTTAAGTCCACTACAGTCGTCCCTCGAAGAGAAGCTCCTCCCATCCCATCTGTCGACGATGACGGTTGGGAGTTTCTATTAATGCCTCCACCTGGAAAAAAGATGGAGTCAAATTATTGAATGACTAAATGCGGCGTCACCTCGCTTTTCTCAGCATCTTACCTTGCCCTGCAGAGGAGGACGATGGAGGCAGAGCAAGGATGTTGGCTCCACCTCCTCCTCCGTTGGTCTGGGAACAGACGTTGGCGTGGCGTGCGACGGCTTTCTGCTTGTAGTGGTTACTGTGCAGCTTGTACTTCATCAGGAGAATGAAGATGAAGACGAGGACAGAGGCCACGATGATCCCCCCAATGATGATGATCATGGTACCACCCAGGAACTAGAGGAAGAGTACAACAATCATGAGCACTCTTAAAATATCTAAGTGCAAGAGGGTGATCCATGATTTCTGAGTAGTTTTACTGAGATGAACCACATTAAAGGTGAAATCACAAAAGAAGCAAAAAGAAATAAAGAACAAAAAGCTGAGGTGTCAAAAAGCAGGAGAAGCAACAAGCTAAGCAACTTCCTCCAGTTAAAATGACACATTTATCGGTTCTTTTCTGATGTACTGCAATCAAAGCAAAACTCTGTTAACATTAACATGAAGAAAAATAAGGTGAAGGACGATATGAAAAAACAAAAAATTTATTAGAAAAAGAAAACAGCAAAATAAAAAAATAACTCAATTAAATGTAATAAATTAAACAAAAATCAAATACAGTTCAGTAATTAAAGAGATCTGTATGTCTTTTATTGTATTTTTCTGTCCTCTGCAATGATCTCATCATCTATTCATTTATTCGGTATTAAGATTTATTACCTAACATTCAAACCAAACCAAGGACATAACAAAAACATTTTTCAAAGGCGTATGTTGGATTTTTCTGAGAACTATCAATAGTCCCCGTCCTTTTAAAGCCAACTAAAAAGGACAGAATGGGAAGAAACTGAACTGATTACTCTTGTTTTCTTTTTAAAGAAATATGTTTATTAAGATTTTCTGATATATAACGGGGAAAAAAGAACAGACAAAGCAACAACAAGGGCAAGAACACACAAACAAGGCAAAAGATTACACTGCAACAACAAAAATATTACTTCAACACCAACAATAAACACAAGTAGAACGCTTGGGTGGCAGACTAAGTTTTTTGCGACCAATCAGAGAGAACTTTATGCTTTGATAAATGATCTAAAACAGGTTGCCACACATCAAAGAACTCACTAAGTTGGTCCTCTAATGTATCTCTAATCCTCTCTGCGACAAAGCAGTCAGTTCTGCTAACCACATTTTGATCTGAGGCACAGTGTCAGATTTCCAGAGGGTCATAATCATTTTCTTAGCAACGACCATTACGAATAAAACTGTAGTTTGTGCAGCAAGACTGAGGCGCAGGAGGGAAGAGGAAGATCCAAACAATGCAGTTATTGGGTCCGGCTCTAATATGCAATTGTACATATCGGAGAAACATTTAAACATTTAAAGATATCCATTCACACACTGCGAGCCAGTAATTGTAGAGTTTGGGACATGTCCAAAATAAATGAGTAAGAGAGCCTTCTCCAAGTTTACAACGATCACATGTAGGACTAACAGAAGGAAAAATCCTCGACTCTTATTTTCACTAATTCTAGAGGGTGACGAAAAAATGACATCTTCCTCGGAAACATCGGTGGCCATTTTTATTTTTATTTTTTTTAATTAAAAGTAAGCTTGCTGCTGATTTTGAACCATGTCACAGGTCTTTTGTTGTCTTTTTACATCGTCAAATTCCTAATTTATCAGCTGGAAACAGCGATCCTTTATGAAGAAAAAGATCTGATATCATCTACAACATGTTCCTTTAGTTGCCCATGATTGTGACACATCTACAAGCTACACTGTAACCCATCCTGACCCCTGTTGCTCCTTTCACATGGTCTGATGTATCCAGTTCCATGTTCTGTTGTTATTGGTGTCTTCATTTCTCTGTATTGGCAATCTGCTGCCTTCCAAAAACAGATCCATAAAACAAATACTAATGTTCTCCAATACAGAATTCCTTGAGATGACAAGTTTTGGATCACATGTTGCAGGCAAACTTGAAATGAGCTCCAGATAAAAACAACAAACTACAGTGGTCCTCACTGAATTTCTCAATCATTTACAACATGCATGTTCGTCATTTATCACTGACTAGTGAGACAGTGCTCTGAAGCAGACAGCTCATCAACTATATATGATTCAGCAGAAGTCTGATCAGTTATCAACTGGAGTAACAGCGGATCAGACACCTGCTACACCTCAGCACACTAACCTGGTCTCGTATAGAGTGGCAGCGTCCGTATTCTGACTCCGTTGTGAAGGACACACAGCCCACCAGCTTAGTGCCTGTCAGCGTGGTGATGCCATCATCGTACACAGCCAAAACGCACAGCTCGTAATCCCGCGATGATGCCAGATCACTCAGCTGGAAGTACTTGTGGTTAGCTGGGATCATCCTGAAAGACAGAAAGACAATTTGATTGGTTTTGCCCTGCCTTTGGTGTAAAGAGAGAAAAGATCACAATATTTCTTGTAGCAATTTTAGACTTTTCCTTTGAAATGTTTACCCGTTGTGAGTTACCTTCAAAAGTCAAGGGCCTGGTGTCAGTTAATAGCTCGAAAGATGAAGCAAGAAACTCAGGATTATCACGCTAATTTGAATATACACAGAAAAGACAGCACAGTAAACACCGCTGAGGTCAGTTTAAACACCAAAGGCATCAAAACATTCCTTTCACTTTTCACTACGACGGATAACCAGGCTGAAACTATGAACTGAGCTCTGATGCAAATCCGTTCATTACCACAAAATATTCAAGGTTTTTCTTCCACATGCAGAAGTTTCCCAATAAAACTTATTGTATATTACAAAAATATGTTCACTGTAAATGAGTGGAAAACGACTCAACCTTCCTCACACTGGCAGCCTCACCACCCTCATGTTACATTTGCGCTCCAGTGGAAGTTGAGCCTGAACTTTGGTAAGCATAAAGTCATGAACTTTTATTATCTTTAGTGCAGCTCTCCTGAAAGAAAAGCCTGCACAGTCCAGAGCGTTTTAAAAACCCTCAGGGTAAAAACCAAAAAGAAAAGAGATTGGAACATTTTCCTGTCAAAACTTTGTTAATATCTTTTTTTCCAATGTAATCGATGCCAAACTGATTATTTATTATAATAAACTTAATTAATGTAGGACCTTCAAAAACAGAGTGTACAAAGTAGTTTAACAGAAAAGCAAAGAGAGGAATGCACACAAAGTAAAATAACAGCCACAAAGCCACGAGAGGTGAGAAGCAGAACTTTAAAATGAACTCTAAAAACATCCACGGAGCCAATGATCAGAGTTGATGTGACACGAAATCAAATAAGGAGCTGAGCTGCTGCCTTATGAACTAATTTGAGGTAAAAATGAACCTCAGTAGTCATGCCTTGAGAAAATGAATGCATGAATGACCTTTTCCAGGTTTGATTCTATGAGTTTAATTCTAGAGATGAATCTTATTTAGATGATACAAGGCTGGATAACCTTTTTGAAATGCATTTTAAAGCCGGCGATTGGTTCAGCATCTCCAATGAATGCTGTATTTGGCTGTAATGGTGGAGAGAGCTGAGAGTTAAGGTAGAGCTGGTTCTTTATTGCAGTTCTACTCTGAAGAATCCAGAAATCCAGATGATCTGGGCCACACGAGAAACTTTTGCTTCCTCAGAAAGGCGTCTACACTCGGCATCAGCGAGTAGACATCATTCAGAGGTGTGAGTCTTTCACATCAAAAAATACAGCTGAGGTGGTTCAGATATCTGGACATTTTGCCTCCTGGATACTTTATTGGTGAGTTGTTTCAGGCATGTTAAACCTGAAAGAAATTTTGGGGCAGACTCGGGACAGACTGGATGTCTTTTGGTTTAGACGTATCTCAGTATCTGAGTGTGACGAGCTGAGTGGGAAGTCTGGGCATCTCTGCTTAGACTGAAGTCCTTGTGACTCAGAGCCAGAGTCAGAAGATAGATGGACAGATTGATGTTTCAAAGGAAAGAGCTAGACCACAGATAATCATTTATCTATGATAAAAAAACAAAAAACATCTCATCTGTAGACACAAACCTATAAATTAAGCACTAAACTGCTACTGTGGATTACTAAAGGCCGTCAGGCAGTAGCAGTCCATTCTTAGTACAACAACACCCTGAACTAACAATATATGAGCACACTGTTTATTAATTTTGTGACATTTTAAGTGCTGATGCTACTCTGCTATATGTGGTGGACTGTTGTAATTTATTATTATCTTGTTGTTCCAAAAAAAAGAAAGCGATCACATTCCCCCTATATCAGCTTCTCTTTGGTGGCTCTTTGTTAAATCCAGAATTTAATTTAAAATCCTTCTCCTTGCACACAAAGTCTTGAATAATAAGGCCCCATTATATCTTAAAGACCTCATAGTACCATATTATCCCAATTGAGCACTTCACTCTGAGATTGCAGGCTTACTTGTGTTTCTGGAGTTTCTGAAAGTAGGATGTGAGGCAGAGATTTCAGCTATCTGAGCCCCCTCCCTCTCCAGCTCTGAGTTTGGATTCAGGACACACACACGCCCTCTTTAGTTTTCAAAGGAGATTTAACATGACCATTTCCTGATAAAGCTTATAGTTAGCACTGGATCAGGTGACCCTAAAGTAGGTCAGCAATGCTGCTGTAGGCTCAGGCTGCTGGAGGATCCTATGATGCACTGAGCGTTTCATCTCCTCTCACCTCTTTTCACTCATATATCACTGATGTATGTCATTAAATTTCGTCTTCTCTCTCCCATAGTCTGTCCTTCCTCCCCATGCTCTCCTTTGCTCTGTTCCTCATGAACACACTGGTTGTTCCATATACTCTTAACGATACCCCCTGGTCAGGTGTGTCAGCTCTATATGTTTCCTGCTTTTGGAAAGCTCAACACTGAAATAAGCACAGCGATGACATTGCAGATCTTTGCTGTCTAATCAACACTTGTTGGTTCTCAGAAACACATCATTGATATGGATCGCAGCTTTTCTGGGTGTAATGATTTCTGTTCCCGATTTGCTGAAGAGAATGAGAAGTAGAAGTCTAACACAATGTTCATGGTTTCCAATAATACGAAAAGCAAAAACTGAGGTAGAAAATTGAAGTAGAGTGAATATACACACAGAAGAAAGACAGACAGCGCACAAGAGGAGAGGGATGTTGCTTTTTCAATTGTCAACCTGAAAATCAAAGGGTATAAAGGAGAACGAGATTAAAGACAAAGGAGAGGTGAGGAAGACGGTAGGGAAGAGAGGAAAGAAGACGATAGGAAACGAACAGAGAGGAAGACACTGAACAGAAGTCATGAGAGAGGAGACAACAGAGAGAAGGAGAAAGGGCTGAGGGAGTGAAATTAAAGAAATGTCACAATGGAGGATGCAGAGACCCAACACAAAGAAAAAAATATAGAAAAAAAATATTTTCATGTAGAAATATGAACAGAAGAAGGTCTAGAAATGATAATAAACAACTTTACAGTCTTCAGTCAAATTTAAGGGTTAATTGCTCATTTATAACTTACTTAAAATTAGACAAGAAACAGCTGAAAAGCACACAGGAGTATCAAAAGACTATCAAAAGAAGATCAATAATTTCCAGGATTAGTGATGTCTCTCCAACAAAATCTTTTCTAAAGAAAAGACACTTTTTTAGTAATACTGGACGACTGTTTTGTGAGTGAAGCAGCTGCTGAACTACAAACAGCAGAGCTAGCTATGGAAATACTAATCCCAGCTGAAATGACTCAAACACTAAAGTTTTTTGGACACAGGTTTGGTTCAAATATTCAGAGATTAGACTTTTACAAGGAGGTAACTCTGAAAATGGCAGCCAATGCAAAACTGCCTAAAACAACATTCTTTTTAATGACCAGCAGGGGGCGATAGCATTGGTTAAAAAAGTGAAAGTGAAACAATACAGAAAAATAACCAGGAAAACGAGGGTGTCATTGCAGTCAAATAAGGAGATGCAGCAGTGTATGTTTTATATCTTAACATTACTAGCCTATGATTGTGGACCATGAATCATAGGCTTTTTTCTCAAGGTACAAAAAATAGGGCGGAGACTATTTAAATCAAGTGTGCAAACTCGTTTCACTCGTCTAATTGTACTAATGTTTGCAACACACAGTTTACTGCTCATTGAGTTTAAATTTAACAATAAAAACAGTGCATTGATTTGGTGGCAACTCCTGACACTGACTTTGGATCCTGCCCTGAAAACGATCAGAACCTGATGGACATCAGGTTCAGGAATTCTTAATTGTGCTGTTTGCTTCTATTCCAATCAGCGCTTTAAGGTTAACAAACCTGCTTTTTTTTTTCTTAATAAAGTTTTTTTCTTTGTTTTTTAACAGTCACTCAACGTTTCATTTCAGCACCATGGACAGCGCACAGAGTTTTCACAGTGACCTCAGCTAACGCAAATGTTTTTAGTGGTGAACTTACACAGATTCAACTGCATGCACCTTGACCACACACACACACACACACACACACACACACACACACACACACACACACACACACACACACACACACACACACACACACACACACGCGTGACTCCATGAAATCTGTGGTGGTACTGTTATCACCAGTAGCTGCAGAGTATAGAAGTAAACTTTTGTCAGTCAATAATTTCCGCTTTGTTTTATCCCTCAAAGGAATTAAATTCCTCTTAATACAGGAATGCTAAAGAATACAATCTTAAAATACTGTTGCAGGGTTTAGAGTCGTGCATCGGAGCCTGTCAATTACTGAAGCCTGTTTCCATTATAATAACTCTGTCTGCCAGACTGCCACCTTGGACCTACATTTAACATACACGCATACGACTGTGACTTAGAGAAAACTAAAAGATGATATTCATCTTTTAGTCTATGACCCTCCTATAAATTGCGGGGCTCTTGGCAAATCAGACATGTTATATTAAAATGAACTGTTTGCACCTGTGTTTAGAAAACAGCACAACTTTTGTAAATCTAAACACACCTATCTGTGCTATTTGGAGATTGTGCTCACACACTAGTTTGTAGTGTTACATGGCTGTTTTTTCCATAGCATCCAAACCAGTGAGAAAAACCAGTCTGTTGTGATTCCCAGGGTCAAATAATGCTATGCCTCTCACCGACACGCTCAGTGTGTCCTTTTGCATTAGCGCTGTGACACACCAGAGGCTATGGTCTGTCATTCCCATCTTGTCACATATGAACACTTAGGACCTCTTGGCAACACTTTCAATGCACAGGAAAAGCTGTTGTGTGAGTACTTTAAGACAAATCACAGTCAGTTCCTGACTGTAACCAAATAGTTTGGGCTTCTAAATCTAACCAAACAACAAGTTAAAAGGAAACAAAAAAGTGAAACAAAGCATTTCCCTTTTTTGAATTATGAATTTATTTGCTCGTCACAGGAGAACCATTATCTTTCAGCGCACACTGCATCCGTGGGAGACCTTGTGAGTATCTCTGCAACACCAGCAGCATCTGTCAGAATTGCAGAATCAGACGCGCTGAGATGAGAACAACTTTTAAAAACACTTTTAACAGCAGTGACAGCTGCAGCTTCGATGTCCACAGCGTAACATGAAGAGAAAAAATACTTTCCAAAAACCAACTACGGACAAGAAATTGCAGCAGTGTTTTCATAGAGTGATACAAAAGTCTGTAAAGAAGAAGCAGTAAAGAATTTCAAAATGTTTGCCACCCTAAGGTGATGGCCTGTTCTGATATCAATATGAGTACATTTAGTGATGAAGGAAAAAAATAAAGTATTCCTGCTGCAGAGAGACTGTGAGATATTATTGGTGGAACGGAGACTGAATAGAGAAACATACGAGCTGTAAATAGGCCACCCTCTGAAACACTCAGATTACTGCAAACAGTAGTGCACACACACACACACACACACACACACACACACACACACACACACACACACACACACACACACACACACACACACACACACACAAGAATGCAGACAGACTTAAGGACAAGGATACAGAAAGAGGTGTGTTATAATTATAGATGGTGAAATGAACCAAAAACACTCGGTGCAGTGTCACAGCTTTTAAGGCTTTCATTATTCTTTGTTCCATAAAACCTGACCCTCTCTTGATAAGCATCAGTAAATAATCCAGCAGCATTCACCCATTTTCATCAAACAACCTCAGATAAAACCACTTTGTAGAATTAATGGTGACAATTCCCAGTTGCAGAGAAGACTGTGGCCCCTGTCCTTTCTTTGCATCACCTCATCAATTAGGGACAGGTTTGAGGCCCTATTTACCGCAGAGGGGACGTCATCATTGGTGCTTTGGCTAATCCACTATGGCCTGAAGTTATCACTGGAATATTGTGTTACCTAAAGGATGCATTTATCAAATCTGTTTATTTAGACATTATTCTTATGTGTGATTAGAAATAAGATAAATGATTAATCCCTGACTCAATGCTATCAACTACAGCTGATTAATCCCTGTAAGATTAGTATTTTAAGATTAGTATGTCTATGACTGCACATAATGATGATTATATGCAGTAACCAACTGTACAAAAACAACAAATGTTATTAAATTCCACCACTTTGTCCAAAATCAACCAGCTTCCTGTCCTCTATAGGGATCATGAGCTGTAGAATTCCTCACTATAAAAACAATATCCAGCTTTATCGTTTTAGAGAGCAGAGCTAAAGTGAAAGTAAAACTTTCAAAGGGTTCATGCAGCTTTGATGTTTTGGACTTGCACAGCCAGCTGTAGCAGTAATAATTATGATTATGGCCAAGAAAACAGAATGAAAGAGCCAAAGCTTGTGTTTTCATTTGTGCCAGTAGCTGTGCTCAGTCCTCTGTCGCCCCCGCAAGTGCGTGTGCTCGCCTGTAAATGCCTTTGCCTGTGTGTTCCTGCGGGTCTGCCTGTGTGGCGTATATATTATTCAGGTGTCAGGTGGCGCAGGGCAGTTCCTATTTATCAACACTGGAGCAGAGGTGACGAGACAAGGAGTGGAATTATAAAGTCTGTCCCGACCCTGTGGGCATTGTGAGTATACTTTTGTGTCCGAATGTGCCTGCGTGTGTGTTTCAGAGAAAAGATACAAAGGAAATGATACAGTATGTGGCCATTTGTGTGTGTGTTCAAGAGAGGCAGCTGGTCTATTATAGACGTCTGGTCTATAAGTGCTGCGGCGTTCTGGGTCAGACTCGTGGTTAAATGAGCGCCTGAGGTGCTCTCTCAGAAAGAATAAATGTGCAGCTACTATTAGCGCCTGTGGCCGGGTTTTTGTGAGGTGAAGTCAAGGTTTGACCCGGAGCTTCAATAGAGCCAGAATGAAATTTAGACAGCAATGGTGTCAAGGTTGGCAGTTCCATTCTCAGTGTGGCTCAGAGGAATGAGGAGGCCAAGCCTGCAGCTGAAAAAAATTGAACAAATGAGAAAGAAATGAAGCTTTCTTAATAACCTCCATCCATGAGATAATGCACATGTCATTCTGGGAAAACTTTCTTTTTCGTAATTTGTATTTCATGTTAATGAATGAATAATTCATAGTTTATTTTTCTGAACCTCTCTACTATAAGCAGGTTCCAATAACCCTTCAGTCTCCACACATCAGCTAATTTAAAAAACCCAAAAAACAACCAAACAAAAACTTTCTGTTTTATAAAATGTGTTAAGCAATATTTCATGAATTCCCACAGGACAGATAAGACCAATGACCAGCAGAATTTTTGCAGCACTGGAAACCTTCTCTTGATGAGCATTGATGAACATTATCGAACATTTTGCAACTCAAGAACTTCCTTATAGACAGTGAGCAGAGCATCTCTGTGGACGCTCCCCCCTGTGCTACGGCTGCGATGTTCAATAACCAGCCACTGACAGCATTCATAGTATCACTGTTTGCCAGCAAGAAGATAAAAGAAAACACAACCCAAAGACCTCAACTGCAAACTATTCAGTGAGGCTGATGTCGATGGTTTGCTCCCATAAGCACACCAGCAATGGATGTTAAATTATTAATGGAGTACCGTCGATTGTACTGAGTCTGCACAATAAAAAATGTGTACTCTGCATGCCTTTAACTTTTTCCTCATCTTTCCTGTATTTCTGGTTTTGTTCTGTCCCTTGTTTGCATTCTTCAGGAGACTGTGTGATGGTTGTAGTTTTCCCACTCGTGTTTGCAACTCTTTACCTTACAACAAGCAGCTTGACTGTCGTTAACTGTTGGTGTGAACTGGCTCGGTATGAATAAAAAGCTTCTAATTTAAAAGACTGTATTAACTTCCCTTTTGTCATATACAAAGAATTTTTCTCTCTTTGAGTTTCAGGCTCACTGCAGCCAATAAAACAGCAGGTTTTACATTTCTTTACCTTCTCTGTGCTATTCATTTTTGAAACACTCCCTCCCTTACTCAGATTCTTTGCTGTATAATGTCTCTGGGTCTCGAGGAGCTTTGTATAGCTTGAGAAAATATCCATGATGATGTCGTGGTGATGTCATGTCAGGGTTTAATGACCAAACATAAACGTATTGAAGTGGGTGAGGACATTTGAAAGATGAGAACATGATCTTCATCAGGCACAGAGATAGATGTAGTCAAGTTGCATTAGAGGAAATGGAGCCTTTTTGGAGTCTGACTCATACACAGTAAATTTGAAATATTTCTACTTGCTTCTAAAGCTCTCATTATTTTTTAATCTCCTTTTATAAGACTCTTAAACATCCTCTGGTGTTATGAGTAAAATACTGATTTAGTGTGCGGAGAGGTGTGCACCGCTGTAAATTAATGAAACATAAACGGCATCGTTTGTGCTCTCTGTGGATATTTAAAGATAAATATGTGCTGTGACTCACAGCAGGTCATATTATTTGTCAGATTATTTCATTGAAATGCTCACCACAGCTGTAATTTTAAGACTGAACAGTACTCAGCTGGGAGCATAATAAAATCACCGTCTTTACAGTTGTTATAAAGAGGGAAACTATCCAAAGAGGATGAAACTGTACTTTGTACTAAACTATAAATGAGTGTTGAGGGTTTCAGTTGACTCACTTTCTGAGACACCCTCAAGTGGACACAAAAGGAACTGCAGCTTTTCACAACAACCCCTTTCCTTCAATGAAGCAGCATCGTTGATGCTTTTGTAATAGTTTGTGTTTACTTCTGTGTTACTAGTGTGGACATCATGAGCTTGTTTTCTCATTTAAATTCTGTTCTTGTGATTCTTGGAAACAATCATGAGTTTGAGTGAGCTGAACAACACCATATTTTGAAAGCCCACAGTTCCAGTCCTGTGACAACATGCACACAGCGTGCTCGTGACTTGATCATTCAGACATAAAGCTGCAGAAAAGGCTTAATTTTAAGAAATATAAATTCAGTTTATAGTGGTTTCTTTTTTTGAACAATGAAAGCAAACAATAAAGAACTCGACTTGTTTAGGATACACACAGAAACTTTGTGTCCTTGTATAAATAAAACTTCCCACTGCATTTAAATGTCTGCGGAGGTATTAAGAACTCAAATAAAATGAATCGCTGCATTTGGAGCTTACAGCCACTCAAGGTTATTCTTTATACTCGAGCTTTACATTTTATTTTACCCTTCCCTCAGGCAGAGAACAAGTTAGGATCCCACAAAATGAAACCGAGAAAAGATCCCAGATAATAGCAGATTAAATATGTTCTCGTGGATACATGTATCATTTAGGGTTTTGAATAATGCAATGGTAATAATGATATGAATAATGTTGAATACACGATTTAGAGAAGTGCTGCCTCTGTTTCTGTTCGTGGTAGCTTTGTGAATAATGCAGTGGCCGCAAACCAAATGAAATGGAGCTCCTCTGGATTTTTTATGAGATGTGACACTAAATCCAGCCCATCTCGAGGGTTACATTTCATATCAACCGCTCCGTGTTCCCTTTCTATATGTATGAAATAGCTAAAAGCCTCTGCTCACTTTATGCTCCAATCTTAAATGGTGAGAATATGAACCTTTGTTTTTTTTTTACTTTTGCAGGAAGGTTTGTTTCCTGAATCGAGGTCAAGACTTTGCATCCATCCATCTATGCACAACAGGCATGATGAATGATTTATTTCCTAAGATGTTTAACAATATACACTCATATACACAATAGTTTAAAAATATACAGCAGTATATAATTCTGCACTTCATACTGGAAAAGGAATCTAAAAATATACCATATTCAAACGATTTTGGCAAACATGCCCAAAGTTAGTTTGGAAACATTTGGAAACAATTTCTTTTGTACATACTTATGCAATATCCTTGATTTAATTTACATCTGTAGAAGAACAACATAACAATATTATCCACTCCTTACAAAGGACAAGTGATTATGTTGTACATTTAATATCTTACTTTAAAATATCATGTCATGCAGTATAACCACAGATAAACTGGCTTTAACTAAAGACTGACAGATTAGACAAGGTTCATACTGCATGTGTTCTTTTGGAAGAAAGTGAAGTTTGCTAACAGATGTATAATGAGCATGTCCTTGCAAAAGGATGAAAGTATAAATGCTTTTTAAAGTATTTTAATTAAGGTCCTTTTCAAAGGCCTACTTTGAAAAACTAATTTTGAAAAATCTAATTTTCAAAGTAGGCCTGAGTTCATAGATACGATGCACCAAAACAGGCAGGCATCCGAAAATAAACGTGCGGTGGCCCAAAAGGAGAGGCTGCGGAAAATAGTATTACTCTGTTTTGCTGAAATTCCTCAGAGTCTGGAATCCAAACAAACATCCACACATCTCGTGAAATGTCCGGCACTTTATCGCCACATAAACCGCAGAAGCGTGAGGGGAACATGCCAAAAACGGCTTCCTGGGCACAGGTGTAAAAATACAAAAGCCTACAGGGTGTGCGAGCTGGCCAACAAGCCAAGTGTGTAATTGATAGCAGTGAGTCAGAGCTACACAATTAGCACTGCACCTGAGGGAACCACCTGTCAGCGATCTGAGCCGATGGAAGAAGACAAGGGCTCTGCAACGATCCCATAATCCATTAACACTGGGCTTTATGGGAATCAATCGATGATCAAATACTGTACAATTTCATGTGTCTGTTATACAAGTCCCAAAATCAAAGTTTACACCTGACATAAGTTAAATCTCTATTTTCAAATGATTTTAGTTTTTGAAAACTTGATTCCACTATAGCTATAAAATACATACAGCTAATTCCCTTCAAAGCTCAAACAAGGTCAAGATCTCGCTGTATGTCCTCACTTTCATTTCCTTTCATTCTCTGAATATCAATAAGGGACAAAAACGAGCACAGGAGACAAAAAAGACAGATGAGAGCCAACAAAGTGTAGGAGAAGAAATGAGGGAGACAAGAAGAATGAGCGTGAGGAGCTTCTTTGTAGAGATGAAGGGAAGGAAACCTTTTAGACCATGACTTATTCACAAGCCAGTACACAAAAATGTGTGTTTGACATCACACAGACGAATGGATGATGATCAGACCTAACAAGCTAAGTGTAAAAAAACTGACCGGTACACAAAAAAGTTTGTGATCTGATCTTGAAAAATGTATTCATGCTACTTTAAAAAAAGGCTGAATACAAGTTGCTTGATCTGGATGGATGCAAAACGAGTCAAGAGACTGACGGAGAACCACAGAGACGAGCGGCAGGAACGACAGTGGGCATCATTAGTGGAAAAAGGTCAAAGTGGGCTCAGGATGGGTTTGTGTAAGAACATGGAGACGGCTGCATTTGGTGAAGGCAGGTGAACGAGGTCAGGAGATAATGGGTAAAGATACAAGATGTGCGTTAAATGTGTGTAGGGGACGACAGATGAAAGTACAGAAGAAAAGTATACCCAGCTCGAACAAGAAGCAGACTCAAAGGTTGAAGATCTGACAGACCGCAAAATAAATGTCCACAAAACAAACCAGGCAGCAAAGGAGCAGGCAAAGGCCAAGAAACAGTACAGAATACAAAACCCATGTAATTTATGAGCCTTACAAGCAGCAGGCAAAAGCAGTGGTCAGAAAACATGAAAAATACTTAAAACATAATGAAATGTTTGTCTGGGAAGCAGAAAGTGTGTGGAACATGGTCATGGCTTCACAGCATTATTTGTATAAGGGGCTGTAACTGGCTGAAAACGAGTGTCACAGAAATCTGGTGGGGAAACTGATATGGATGCAAGACAAGCTGAAGATATGACATATAGATGGAGGTCACTATTTACAGTCCAAGCTGGTCATCGGTCATCAGGCTGAAAGAGATGGGGATGTAAAACTGTATACAGCAGCAGCAGGTCTCTGTTAGCGGTAGTGCTCGAGGTATGGAAATTCATGCAAGCCAACAGCTTCATTTTATCAGATGTGCAATGATTAACTGCCAGATGCTTATCCAATTCAGGGTCACAGGGGGCGGAGCAGACAACCAGTCACACCTGTGGGCATTTTAGAACGACCAGTTAAGCCAGCACACAAACTGCATGTCTTTGGATTGTGGGAGGAAGCCGGAGTTCCTGGAGAGAACCCACACACACAGGGGAAGAACATGAGAACTCCACACAGAAAGGAACTGGCCAGATGGTGGACTGGAACCCGGGACCTTCTTGCTGCAAGGTGCCAGACTCCATGCTTGATAGATGCTGATAAAGACCCTGCTTTTAGTGTTTGCTAGTAACGTGGGAACTTTGCACAACTTCCTCTGAAGTCCAACACACCATCCACTGTGCCACAGAGCCATGTGTCATCAATAAACCAGATATATAATTTCATATGAAGTTGAATCAGTTGGTTTATATGGTTACATGTGTGCCAGTTATATACATAGCATATGTTTTCTTTATGTGCTTCAAGGGATTAAAGAACTGGAAAATGTTGATTCATATTACAGGAGCTAAACGTTTTAGATGTTTTAGAGTGTATTAAACAAAAAATGTAAAATTTGAAGTTCATTTTGAAGTGCAGATCAGGCTGACAGGAAGTCAGTGTTCATTTCGTGGTTATCTCTTAGCTCGAAACAAGCTCTGGCATGTTGGCGAGGCTAGATGAAAAGCAAACCACTAAAAATCTGTTTAATACAAACATCTTTCTCAAAGATTATTACTTTCTATTCATACTCTGTCATAAGATATTTCAGCTCCCTCCAGCCCATCTCAGATACATAAATGACTGAAATTATGCTTTCTAAATTTCTAGCATTGAGGATGATACATTTGTCGCTCTGCTGTCTGTGGCAGTGACACTGCAAGCTCAGCTCTGAGTGTGAGCATGAGAGAAAACCTTTCTGATGTGATCTCAGCCTAAAAGCCCCCGCTGTCATCTTCTATACCAGATGATTTCTAACTGGAGACCCGGTGGGACAAAGTGACATTTGGCTGATGGAGGGAGGACAGAGGGAGGAAAAAGAATAGATGTGGAAGGGCAGGAGGGAAGTATGCAGAGGTGATATGACGGAAAGAGGGAGGAGAGAGAGAGAAAGAAGATGACATTACAGTGACTTTGTAAAGGTCTGTGCACTGAAAATGGGAGAAGGCAGAAAAACGAGAAAAGGGAGTGAGTTGTAAAAGAGGAAAGCTAATGCCTCATCATCTCAGCAGAATATGATCAGCTGTCGTTTCCTCAAACCTTGCTCTCTTCCTTCCTCACTTCTATCTACATATCTCTGTATCAGCTGAGTCAAAGAAACATCTTCTCATTCACGGCACTGCAGCAATCTGTGCCTCTCCTATCGCCCCCTCCATCCAGCTTTCTAATTTTCTGTTCTACCTCTCTCTCTCTTCTTTAATCTCTCCTTTGAGAGCCAGGCAGGATGGTAATTAGAAAGCTAGCACACACACAAATTCAAATTCGCGCACCCACATATAGTTTTTCATGCAGACACACAAACACACACTGGTGGAATAGCCCAGAAAGCGAAAAAAAGGAGCGGAAGAGAATATTAAAGGAGGAAGAATCAATAGATTCATTTCCTGGTGCTGACTGAGGTTGATCTCTCCCTGGACCCATAATCCTTCGAGTGCACGAGTGTTTGAGTTTGTGTGTGCATGTGTGAGAAAGAGAGAGGGACAGTAAGTGAACGAGGTGAAGGAGAAAGCTGGTCAGGTTATTCCTGCCCCGGGGCAGAGCTGAAAAGGAGGGGGGAGTACTGTAAAAATACAACTTCCTCTCCCGTCTATATTGCCCACTTGCCCACTGTCAAATTTAGATCTGTGGGACGTACTGAAAAACTACGTGGAGATGAAAAATAAATGAGATAAAACAGGTCAGAATAGGAGGAGACACAGAGCAGGAAGCCAGCATAGTTAACACACGGATTTGATCATGCCCTGAAAGCAGCTTTCCACTCTGTCTAGGGTTGGGTGATATGTAAAGATTTTCCAACCAGCAATCGTCAGTCCAACAATCACCGATTGGGCAACATATTTGCGCATGCGCAGACTTTTTGATGGGTGGGGCAATGTAATCATACAACACAGAAGAAGTCCAAACATGGTCTCAACCCATCTGGAGCGCAGAATGCACAGAATTTGGACAAACTGCTGAAATGCGTTGACAGAGACATCTCAGGGATTGTTGTCTCCAGATGGGTTAATTGTTAATCGTGTTAGTCAATCATGACGGCGAGTTAACGCTGACAGCACTAAAGAAACATAAAGTCACCAATTTGGGATTTCTTTGGCTTTAAACCAGGCAAAAGAGGTAAACCTAAGGATGTCACCAAAGTGGTGTGCCGCTGGTGCAGACGTATAGTGCGAGTCTATCTAGTCTAGTCTATCATCAATAGTTGATATATTCGTCCATTCTGTAATCCAGCTTTCCTCTTCCCTTCCATCCTTCACTCTCCCACTTTGGCTGCATTGCTTCTTAAATCTTCTTAGTTTTCTTAAAATTCACAATCAAAGCAAATTTTCGACAATTTTGTTTTCAGACGAACAAAAAGAGGTCATTTGAGCGCACTGCCTAAGGAGCCAGAATGGGACACCTCCACGTAAGTGCTATTTGAACAGGACTAGCATTTGGGACCTCTTGCTATTAGTCAAACATGCTGTGGTCATCACTGATCAGAATCTTGTGCAAATCTGTCATGCCCATAATTCATAAAAGCAACACTTCCACCACTGATTAACATAGTTTGTCCAGATCACAGACATCAATCTCAAATCTCCGATCCAAATCAAAGGCTTCTTTTGATTATAAACACCAGACTGTATATAACAGGGGGAAGCGCCCACAGTGGTCTCATCCATTGCATCTCAGCTCTGCCTTTAAAGCTATCAAGGTCACATTTTGGCTGACACTTAACTGCTTACATGGCAGCCAATCAGAAGTGACCACATTTTGACAGGAGGATGGAGTGATTATCGATAGATAATATTTTCACACCCAAGGATTCCCCTTTGCGGTCGCTCGTGGAGACTCATGAGCAAGGACACAACCTGAAGGAAAGAGAGATCTGGAAGAAGGACGAGATTGTAAAGCTGCTATGTTGGATTTTAAACCACTTCAAAGTCACTTTAAATCTCAATTGTAAATTGAGATTATACATACCTCAAAGTGTATATAAATTCATTCTTACTCTTCCTATATTTATTGTTGTTCTTTTGCACTGAATGGAACTGGAGTCTCGTTGTCTCGTCTCTTTATATACTGTACTTGTCCCGACCTGTGGGATCAGCAAGGCGCAGATCATCATATCCTCACACTGCCTGTAAATACACAGAAGCCTGAACGAATGTTTGAACTTTTAGCTTCCAACCATAGATGTCAGTAATTCTGAGCAAAAAAGATTATCCTGCGAACAAAACACAGACCCACGAGAAGGTTACTAATGTAGCCGGGTGGAAGTTCAATATTATGGGACATGCCACTGGATGGCGCTGTTTTTCTTTTGGGGTACCTCTGAGAGCGGAAGGGATCATGGGGATCTACGGAGACATGCCCGAGTGCTAGCTTGCATTGGTTTTATGTGGGTGTGCAATGCCTTTTTTTTTCGCTGCGTGATCTGTTTTGAACGCAAAGTGTGCAACAGTTAAGGCACCAGGAGTAGCTGCCACCAACTTCGCCGTTCGTCTCAGAGGGATCCATATTCCGTTTTCTGCTGGATTAATGCACTGAGAAGCCACTACAGTTATCTTTGCACTGCTAAGTTTTGTTTTATTTATGTTTGGGTTTATATCAGACACGAAATGACGCTAGATGTCCTTGAGTTCCAGATGCTGATAAAGTTGGGGAAATAACCTGCAGTAGCAGTGGGTTACCAGAGCACAAAGCTGTTACTGGATAGGAGCTGTCTGTAACAATTTTATTTCTTTATTTTTACAACCTTGTTATTTTCTTCTGAGCACTTACTTTATCATTCAGATTAAAAGAACCCCAAAGATAATCTGTGTTCTGGGCTGGTTAATTTAGCCAGGCTACACTAAAATACACAGAGGTCCCCAGTTTGTTACTAGCCTTGAGTAAACAGGTCTCTAGTCTAGGCCTCACTGGATATTCCCAGTATATTCCCTCAGTATTGCACTAAATTTGTTGCAAGAGGATTCCTCTGCTCCATGATGATGATCAGGGAAACATCTCTTTTCAGTTTTGCCCTCTTTGTAATAATAATAATGGATTGCATTTATATGGTACTTTTTAAGACCCTCAAAGCGCTTTACAATTCCACTATTCATTCACTCTCACATTCACACACTGGTGGAGGCAGCTACAGTTGTAGCCACAGCTGACAGAAACGAGGCTGCCATATCGTGCCATCGGGCCCTCTGGCCATCACCAGTAGGCGGTAGGTGAAGTGTCTTGCCCAAGGACACAACGACCAAGACAAACAGAGCTGTGGATCGAACCGGCAACCTTTCGGTTAGTTTTATGCAGAATTATATTACTGTGGATAAACTTTGTAATATTTAGTCTTGATCGCTCTTTTTTGTGCATCTTTTCCTTCTTCTTTTATTGCAGTGTGGGCTGAAGTCAGTCCCTCATGTTACTACTATGCTGCTGTAGCTCAGAGTTAAACTGGTTTACCAAAGAAGACGAGGGCCTGTGTTCCACAGAGAGCTGCTCGATGTAAGAAAAAACAAATCTGGTGAACTTTTTAACATCCTTTTAAAAGCATAGAAAAAAAAATTGGAAAAGCTGAGGGGTGCAGCACCATTTTTGTAATGCATAATTTGTTCGGGTGAACTGTGCTCCCTGTGGCATGGGCAGCAATGATAACTGCAATGATGGTCACTGAATTTTACTGAAGTTCTACATTTTTCATTGGCCCATTTGTCATGCCATTATGATAGGGCAGCAGAAGCCTAAAGGGAACAGCTGGCGGCTTTGGAAGTGTAGATCAGTGGCTGGGAAAATCAATGACTAACCCCTCCTTTCTTCCACCATCGCTCGACAACTTCCACGATGAACTCCAGAGCTGCTGCTCCACAACTGGCTGACTGGAGTTAATGCTGTTCAGCAATTTTGGGCAGTTCCCAAATGTGAATATGAAGCAGGCCAGTGAACGACAGCAGGCATGCTCCCACTGACTTTCCTTAGAAAGATAAAGGTTAGAAAAGGGCTACGCACAATTAGGATAAGCCCTTTGTGGGAAGGCTGACTGCATAGAGACTTTGCGAGTGTGAGGGCAGTTTTTAATGAGTGCTCAGAAAAGGTAGGTAGAGGTGTCCTTGAATCAAATTTGACAGAAAATAGGGGGAAAAGTAGAATCTAACTGGAGGCAGAGAGATGAAACTCGGCAGTGTAGGTAGTCTTACTGAAGGTGTGCAGAAATCAATACTTTTGCTGATGCTGCAGTTCGTATTTGCGGTCCATAAACTGAAGAAAATCTCTTGTGTTAGCTGAGGACCTGTCATAATTGTGGCCATGATGCCCGTGCATTCCTGCCTGGCTGCTCTGCCTCTGTCAGTTCAGTCTGCAGAGGAGGAGCAAAGTTCACTGTAGTCGTTCTGAGACACTTTAAGGCTTTTTTATGAAACTCACAGTGGTAGAAATGAGACATGTTATTCAGGCAGCCAATCTTGAGCCATACTTTTTCAAATATACTGTGAAGCTATGAGGTGATGAAGAATCTCACTTTTCAAGATAAAAGGATCAACAACGAAAGCGTGATATGAATTGTTAGTGTGTGGTTACTGAGGCTTACATATCTATAGGACAGATTATAAAAGAAAATAAAAGGTTTCAGGAGGAGGTCTGGGTCATGTTACACATTGTAAGACACAACTAGTTATAAGATAGAACTGGTTAAGGTTAAGGGTGAGATGGGCCCAAGTTAAGGGGAAGTTCATTCACATTACTTCCTTTAATTCAAAACAGTTCACAGCAATATGAATTTTAAGCAGATAAATGGAGCTAACTGCTAATTCTGCAAAACTCTGTACTATTTTCTTTACTTGTCCTGTGTGAGGCTCAACTCTTTAGCACGTGCTATCATAAAAGATTTCGGTTTTGCGTCCTGTCTGCTCGTGCATCCTGCTCGTCACATCATTCATTCCCTTCAGACTACTGAACAGATCTATTTAACATAGCTTTCTATGTTGGAATCCAAAAGGAAAGACTCATTTATTTATTTCTAACCTGTTGAACTACCTAACCACAGTTTTCTGCATCACAGCAACAGCAGATTTGTTTTCTGTTGAATCAGAGAGATACTGTCGGGGTGAGGGATAAGGGAGGGTTCCATGCTTGTTGGCAGGTTTGGTCAAGAAGCCACTTTGGAGGATGATGTGGTGGTTTTCTAACTTAAAAGTATTGTGTTTAAAGCCACTAATCATTGATGAACAAAGAAAATTATGTATCTAAATTAACACACATGGTGATAGGTTTGTAGCATAAACCTATTCGCTGGAACGTTAAGGACAATCTGCTACACAGCAAAAAGCAAGACTCAAGGCACCAAAGTTCTCTGGTTACTCATGCATGAGGGAGACCTGGCTGGGGCCAAGCGTCGTTCCACCACTTGACCACCATCAGACTCTCAGCCAGGCTCCCCATAGCACTCCTTTTATTGTGGTTACATGAATATGCATAGGGTCATTAACATATAGCATCTTACATAGGTATACATGTGAACAAAGAATACTGTGTGTGTGTGTGTGTGTGTGTGTGTGTGTGTGTGTGTGTGTGTGTGTGTGTGTGTGTGTGTGTGTGTGTGTGTGTGTGTTACTGCTGATCAAAGGGTCAAACATCCTTGGTCAGGAAGAGGGTAGACTCCCCCCGGTGAGGAAGTCCAGCAGTTCATCTAAACAGAAAAGCACTTAGACTAGAACAGACGTAGCTACGTTAATCCTACCATAAAACAATTAAGACAAGATGCGACCTCTTCCCATGCTCCCAGGATGTAGGTGTGCATTCTAGTGGAATACACACCAAGCCTCTGTAGCCTGTTAAAGATCACACAACTTATCACTACACAATTGATTATACACCTCTAAGAATATATGGTTAAATGTTTCCTAATACAAATGACAATAATAAAATCTAAACCCAACACATGGCATGCATACACAGTAGCTTGCACAACTTGCACTTTGGTAATAGATTCAGCATTTTTATTGCTGCTTTAGTTGTGCATTCATAGTTTGCTCTTATTTTTACATTGAATCTATAACTGACTCATTGGTGTTCAGCCAATAAGAGGTCGTGAGTGACAGCGATTACAACAACAGATCTGAAGTGCTGCAGAGCAGAGTAAGTGCTGCTGTGGGAGATGATGAACAGCAGCTGAAGCTGCTCTGACTGGCGGTGTCTGTAAAGACTGAAGCCAGACTGCAGAGGCAGGCCAGAAAGGGCAGAGTGGGCGTCATAAGTCTCTCCTATTACAGTGCACAGAGTGGAGAGGCCAATAACTCTGCTGGAGAGCTCCAGTTGAGTTATAAAATGTTTTGCACATAAAGTCAAAAGTATAAGTACTGCCACTGTAGCTGGAATTGGTGCTTATACTTCTGTCATGGACTCTAAAACAGATCAGAAAGGGAACACTGACTTCATATTTCATTGTAACAATAATCAGAGTATTTCATTGTGGCTGTGCATATATCTGTCATATTAGGGTGTAAATGAAACAGAAAGAAAACCTACTTGGTATCCATCCCATGATGCACCTGTATGGAGATTTGTGCACCTAAACCCAATGAAACAACTCGATGAAGTAAAAAAACACTTAAGTGAAACAGGAAACACATTTACAGTCTGCCTGCTTATTTCTGCTTCAAAACAACATTATATGTGAACTTTATCTGGTTATATATTGGAGCAAAGCACATTCGTGATTCATATTCATCATGGAGTATGTGTAAATTTAGATTCAGTACCTTCACATATAGCATTATTAGGCATGTTATCTGTAATGTTACATTGTAACGTTCATAACCTTTTCAGATATAATGTATCAAAACACTTGATTTGATGATAGTAAATGATTATTTGGCTGCTTTAAAAACTCTTAGTGTTAAAACTGAACAGAGAAAGTTCTTCACTTCTTTACACCCTCTTGCATGTAAATCTGCTGCCGGCTCCACTCAACAACTGTAGGCTCTGAATGCCGAGCTCAAGAGAAAAACAACAGTTGGCCTAAAAGCAGGAGAGCAATTTTCTTTTACTTCCCTGCTAAGATTTTCCCCAACGAGCCAGAGAATCAAATTGTTGACCTTTAAAACACAAGAAGGCTGCATCTCTGTGCCTTCAGGCTGCCACAGCAGAGGGAACGTTAAGAGCGGAGAGGGCCCAGCTTTACCTGCTATAAATACTAGAAACTCAGAAAATACACAGGAAACAAATACCACCTGTCCACAGCGCACTGCTACAGACAACTCCATCAAAAATGGTGCTAATGAACTAATTGACTCTTATGATTCTTTGCTTTTGTGTAGCTAACAGTGAAGTCAGGCACGATGTCATGCTGAACAGTCCCTTCTTTCTTCCCTTTTTCGTTCATCAGACTCTTCTACTTCCAGCTGCTCCCTTAAGGGTTACCACTGCAAATCATTTGCCTCCATCTCACCCCATCTCTAGCATCCTCCTCTATTAAATCAGCCCCCTGCATGCCCTTTTCCAGTTCTTGCATACATCTTCTTTGTGGTCTTCCTATTTTACTCCTACCTGTTAGCTCCATATTTAGCCTTCCTTGTCTAATACATCCTGGTTGACCGCAAGTATTAAAACTTATCACAACCTCTAGAGCTTGTAGCTGCTCCCGGATGTAACCCCACTGCCACCTTAAGCCCATCTGTCACTCCTACCTCACCATTGTCTCGCTGTCCTCATACATGTACACATAATTCACACAATTGTGACCTCTCCAACATCGTGTTAAGCAATCTGGTGAAAGTTTACTGCCCTCCTTCCTACATATACCTTCACAGGTATGTCATCTGTACCAACCACCTGTCCTTCTTAGTTCTCTGCTCTTTCCTGCAGCCATCCTCTGCTCTTCTGTTTTCTTCATCCATCAGCTTCTTTCCAGCTTGATCTGTCTGTCTAGACAATTGTTAGAAGTCATTTTCTCCTTTCTTATATATATTTGTTTTTTGCATGATTTTAAACTAAGAAGGAAAGCAGCAGCCCAACTATAAAAATTCATCATTCATTCGATATGTAGTTAATTGTGCCTAAAGTCTGTGTAGATATTTTTGCTTTCATATGACACAATTTGCAAATATTTCTTTAAAAGAAAAAAAAAAATAGAAACAAAATTTGAATCCTCAAAGCAGAATTTCACGACCTAGTGGATGATGTTGCACAGATGGTGTGCATTTCTGCAGTCTATATTTATGACATACACTGTTATGTTCAACTGATAAATTCCACTCATGGATATATTAATAACAATGGTTATTGTGAATTTAAGACTAAATAAAAGTTTAATAAATAAAGTTTAATGCATAACACAATCCATGATGGTTCTCTGACTATATTGTTTTTGTAACTCGATACATTTACAATCACAATAGCAACAGTTTTAGAAGTTACTCACAAAGATATTAAATTAATTAATTAGAGTCAAAGAAATAACAGATTACAATGTTTTGAGTCATTATTATATACTGCAGTTCTCTTGTGGGTGGAGATAAAAAGAAATCAATCTGTTTGAGTGGGCTGTGGCATCTCGTTTAGCCTGCTGACATCAACCTGCCTGGCTTTAGCGCTCAGCTGTGAGCACAATGCTGTCCTGGTCATGGGGAAAATGATCACATCACCCCCACAGTTCAATCTGAAATTATGCGTTTGGATGCTAAAAGTGCTCCCTCCATTTGTAGGCTTGAAAATTGTCACATTCATGTCATTGGTGTCTGGTTAAAATGAGAATTAAGGCTGCGGCCACATTTCAAACTGTCATCTGTCACCCCTGGAAATGTTTTATAATGACCCTCAATTATGTATTCTGGATGATGTTGCTAGGTGACCACACTGGCTAAGTGGCTAATGGGATCAGCCGGTGGTCACTCAGAATTGTGGGCTTTAAGCCGGCCAACACTCAAAAGCCGAAAACTCCCTAAGAAAACCACATCTGGTGATAAAGATTCCATCATCGAGGATGGGCTGCTTATTTGCCTTTTTCCACAGTGTTACAAAAAATGCATTACATAGATTCATTCATTACCATTTCACTATTCATGTCTAGTTTACATTGCTAAAATATAACTATTGTAGCAGGACTTGTTTTCCATCTGCAGTTACACTGACTCTTTCACAAAGACATTTTTCGTTATACAAAAATAGTAAAAAATGTTTGATAGCCTACATTTTTTCCACGTTGGGGTTTGCAGCTCTGCTGGCTGCTGCGGCTTCCTGATTTCCCAGCAGGATGAGTCTGACTTCATCTTATCTTCCATTATCACTTCCCCCCCTTTGTCTACACCTGTCTGATGACTGAATCACGCTGAGGAGCCACACTTCTCCATAAAGACCCTTGCGTGAATGTCTTTATTAGCAGTTGTTTGCCCTACGCTGGGTTTTTTTTTCTGTCTACATTTGAATCCTCCAGGAAATGGATTAAGGACCAAATTAATACCACTTATTGTGACAATGTCATTACACCCTCCAACTGAAATGTTAGCTAAAGTGCTGATCTGATATCTGCTGCCTGAATCCAAATCAGTTTCTCAGTTTACTCCCTCTTTATTTCTCAGTGAGCCGCTCACTTCCCCACACCCTGAACAGCCTCCAACATGGCGGAGAACATGCTTATAACTGCCCACTCAGGGATGATGTGTGTTTTGAGCAGTCAGACAGAAGAGAAATCGCTCTCACTTTCTGCCCTTACTTGTGGCTTGTAGCACAAACACAAACAGCAGAATGAAGCGGTGAGAGTGCACATAAACACAATTACTTAGCAAACTCACCACTCTGTCAACTTACACATCAAAACATGAACAAAACAACATGTCATACACTCTCTTAGAAGAAATTTTAGCTACTACCACACAGAGACCGCCATATGCAGTACTTCACACATGACTTCTAGCTATACAACAGCTGAACCGCATCATACTTGCAATCTCATGCCTACAGTGTTACCTTGGCACCCTGGGAGTCCAGAAGCAACCACCTTTCTGCAATGAGAAAAATTGCTGGATACACGGTATGCAAGCAGTATGGTGACAGGAGGTATCACCCTGGAGTAAAATTTATAAAGTGGATATTGGTGCCGTCAAAAAAAGCAGATGGACTCACAGAAAGGCAAATGAAAATCAATGGTTATGACAATTTGCATATTTGTGATCAAGAAACTGACCTCACAGCCAATTGCCCACCCTCCAACTCCAGGTTGACAAAATCCCAGTTGCTTCATTTTTCTTTTGCTTTCTACTTTCACCTCTGAGGTGAGAAAGCAGGTCTTCCACTGCTCTGATCTTAAAGCGTGTGGCCTTGTGTGACCTGGCCACGCTAAGATCTCTTGACGTTGTACTCTCCAAACAGACACCATGAAAGTCTCCTAACTAAAGTTGCAAGACCCTGCAGAAGAGACCCTGGTTAGCTTAGTACACACCACTAACAAGGTGAAAAGGTTTAAGTTTAAGTTGTTCCTTCATCAAGAGCAACAGAACAAGTTTGCACAGTGCCATGAGACCCATGCATGTCTTTGGAACCAGGCCTCTGGAAGGATAGCATCAAAAAAACTAGAACTAAGAACTAGAACCCTGAATGAGCACATCAGCCTGACAGACAGACATAATCCCTAATACAACAAACTATATTCAAGGAACATATGCTGGTAAATCTGTGCAAATGTTGTTGTTTGATTGTAGGAATGGTGCCAATTTGCTATGTGTAAAAGATTAACAAAACAACTGAACTGAGGTCACAAGGTTTCCATGACGTCCTGTGACCAACCTGTAGTCCAAAAGGAGCTGATGATGTAGGGGCAGCAGACACAAAGACTACACTGGGGTTTCTACACTGGACTGCTTTATTTCCCAGTTCAAGGTATTTCAGTGCAAGGCAGTAATAAACACAGTAACACCTACTCACCCATCCACCCACCCACCCACCCACCCACCCACCCATCCATCCATCCACCCACCCACCCATCCATCCATCCACCCATCCATCCAGCCATCCAGCCATCCATCCATCCATCCACCCATCCACCCATCCGCTATATTTTTCTTACCTGTATATGAGTATATCATCTGTGGAACTGTTGTACTGGATCTGGTACATGCGCACTCCTGGTATGTGGTTCTGTGGAGGCCATCTAATGGTGGCAGAGCTGGACGTCAGATCCGACACGCTGACCCTGTGCTGGTCAGAGCGGGCCTGGCCTCCGCTGATATTGGATTTGATGGACGTAGGGATGTCTGAAGGCCCCGGGTCAGGGTCCAGCTTGGGGTCAAAGTGTGGAGAAGGGTTCACGACTAACTCGACAGGAGCAGTGGCCTCCCCGGCAGCATTGGACGCTATACAGGTGAACTTTCCAGAATCCTAGAAATCATTTAAAAAGATAAGAAAAAAGCCAACATTTATCCAAATTATCAACCTCATAAATCCAAATTATAATGAACATTATTTTTATAGTTATTTTGTTTTCATATAGTAATGTACGTTTTCTTCAATAAATGAATAAATAGGTTGTTTTAGTAAAAGCTGTTTGATATATATATCTACCAAAATGCACATCGTACAAATTTAAATTTACAAACCACGATTTGTTTGTTTTTTAACAGGCTTGAACAAAAATAGCTTGTTTAGTGACAATCTTGTATCAAACCAATTTTAAATGAGTTACTATTCTGCAAAATGAAGGCACCAGAGCCAGTTACACTTACTGATGCAGCATTAATCTAGCACATTTATAATAAACCCTTGCATATCTATATTCCTTGAAAATGAAAGTGCTTCTCTACCTTGACGGAGGCCTTGAGAATGTCAAGGGAACCATTCTCGTAGCAGATTGTTCTCGATGTGTTTCCAATCAACTTCCCATCTGGACTGACCCAGTGTGTTGACGGCTCAGGGTCACCGATGGACTTGCATCGCAGGCTGACTTCCTGACCCTCCATTACAAACATCTTGGAGGTGTGGCGCGTTATCATTGGTGGCTCACAAACAAACTCCTCCTATGAGGGGAGACATGAACTCTCATTTATCCAGAAATGTAATTGTTAGATAGATACAGCTAAATCGGTAAACAACAGATGGAACAGGTGAAATGTATCCAGTGGGATTAAAGTGCATCTTTTCATGAAAAACAATAATTTTTTTCTGCTTCTGCTAACACCAGCAGTGCATTCTTCCAACAGCAGAATACAGAAGGAGTTTGGTTGTTTGCACATTAAGATTAAGAGATCTCAGAGTTTCTCAGCCCTTGCATTATTTAAAACCCACCCACTGGCACCTAAGCCTGTGTAAAGCCAACCAAAACCCTGGTGGAGTATTACTGCGAGGCCAAGGAGGGGCAGCCGAGGCTTATCGGGGCTTACTCATCATTCCTACTACTCAGCAAGTCTCCGAACCTTTTTCAGGGTCTTTTTTTACCAGCAGAGATGATTGCTGACCTGATGACCGCTGGGCTGGAGCGTCAAATAAACCACTAGGGCCTTTCAGTCCTGTATTACATTTTGACCCTCAATTGCTTCTGTGAATCTCAGAGTAAAAGACTGATTGAATTGGGTTGTTTCCCAGCGTGAGCATGTGAAAGTGTGAAAGTAGGAGAATGTGAAGTCAGGGCCTTGAATGAAAACTAGTATGAATACTCGTTCACTTGCCTTACAGAAGTGGATAAACAAAATATCCTGTTTGTCCCACTAAATTCAACTAGTACCAACTCCCCCTTGTTGTCCGAGAATATTTAAGCATCAGTCAAGAAACAGAGCAGATGGAAAGAGCAGCCGAGCTGATGCCAAAGCAGGAATTCCCTTGCTGACCGACTGCTGATGTCTGACCTTTGTTGGAAACTGTGGAGGGTTTTTTGTTCTTGCAATGGCAAAGAGGCTATTAACTCTCTGAGTATTAATATGCCCACTCACTTTGGTGACACAGTGGTCTCTGGACAAACCTCTTCACGAGGCTAATCCTCTTAGAGTTATCATACAGCACCTGAATCAAAGGTCTCTACATCATCCTCTTTAAAATGATACCAGTTAATCCTATCTTCACCTCAAAGTGCACCTCCACTATTATCCAGGTAAAAAAAGTGCTTGGTATCAGCCACTTTAAGGGAACAACTTAAACTTTTATTGTTTTTTTTAATCTGGTGTGCTTAGTTTTAACACCAGCAGCAACAGCAGATCTGCTTTTTATTGTTTTTTTTCTGCCTTTTATAATATGATATTAATGCATTAATATACAAACATGAAAGAGAAAAAAATTGTAGTATTATGGCCTTTCAGGTTGTAGATATTAAAGTCAGGTGTTAGTGTAGAAATACTCTTGTCTTCTGTCTTCTTCTTAGCTCAAAATGTATACGTGAAGTGAGTAGAAAGACTACAAACGGTCATGGATGCCTGTGTTCTCATACACCAATGACATCACAGCAGTTCTTTTGCCGGGTACATGCCCAAAAATTACACTACACTAAAATCTCGAGTTTGAGTTTCAACAGCTGCTGTTTGTGGCTCTGTAAAGTCAACTTTTAATGCAATCTGCAGTGTTTTCAGCCAGAGATGTGCATGGCACATTGTGTTATGTACTTTTTACAAAACACCCTAACCTTAATCCTAACCCACTTTTTACTTCCACATTTCTTTTCGTTCCTCTGCTGAAGTTTAGACTGTAAGATATGTCACATCAACAACAACAAATCTGCCAAACTGACAAGACGACAGTAAAATTTGATGCTCAAAATGAACCAATCCACCTCGAACGAGGATACAAACAATCTCAAGCTTTTGGTAAAAGTATGTTTTTGTATTTGAAATCATATTTATATATGAAACCGTTCTTACTCCCAACGCGTAACATACTGACGATTTGTCACGCCCCGAGGCGTCCCATAAAAACGCCAAAGGTAACCTTCTGCATCCTATGATACGCGCCAGTGTGGATGGAATCCAATAGAATGACTCCCCGGCAGTAACACATGTTCCAGCCGTGTTTTTAACCCTAATCTTAATCCTAACCACAACCATAACCTTATCCCTAACATTAATCATTAAATAGTGTTTTCCAAAGCGATTCACAATGAGAAAGTAAAATAAATGTACATGTGTAGATTCATTCCAAATGGTTCTCATGTTTCTGAATACGACATTGGCTGTGTTGTGTGTTACGTTTTGGGATGAGAACCTGTTGTATATATATATCTATTAGGGGTGCAACGATACACAAAATTCACGGTTCGGTTCGATACTTTGGTGTCACGGTTCGATATTTTTTCGATACAAAAAAATGTTCATGCATTTTTAATTTGTCATTTATTAAAATTATAAATATATATTTTAACTCAAAAGTACAGTTTTTAAATTTAACCCTAACCCTTGTGTGTGTTTTTTATTTTGACAGCGAATGCGCACCTGCGGACCACTTATGTGCAGCCCTGGTTATTTAGCTCGTCATATCGCAGCCACAGAAATTCTTTTGTCCATGAAACCATAAAGCTGCACTTTCTTTTTGCCTCATAGTCTGATTTGTCATAACTTCTCCGTTTTGTGGTAAGCTTTTCTTTGGTTGTCACTTCTTCACCCTGACCTGTCTTATTTGGCTCAGCAGAACTGAAATGCTTTTACACGCACTCACATAAGCTCAGCGATTCTCTGCGCTCAACCTCTCACATGTTTAAGCTTGCTGCAGGAGATTTCACTTGTCATGTTTGCATAGTAAGCTAACGATTAATAAGACGATGTCAGAGGAATTGGTGCACAAATTATCATCACTCACAGATCAGTGCTGTCGCTCTCTATACACAGTTCGCACGATTGCAAAGTGAAAGCAAAAAAACAAGCGCAAATTCAAACGCGACTTCAATATGTCACATATTGACAGTGGCTCACTGATGCCAATGACATAATTACCCAGCTACATTTCTGAAAGAATGCAAAAGCATTGACATATATTTTTCCTACAATAGCCCGACGGGCAGGGCAGAGATAGATTTTGGTAGCCCGACTGAAAAAATCGCTAGCTCCGGGACGTCAGGCTAGCGATATTGCGAGCCCTGTATCTGATTGAGGAATCACTCATCTTTGGAAAAGAGAGTTTATTACAGAGAAATGTCTCTTTCCAAAATAAAAGCTATACTATCCGCTTCTTCTGGGCTATATTCTCAGCAGCATAAGGAGAATCATGTGCTAACAGCTGTCTAAATGACTCGGCTAAAGTTAGTAGCATGCTTGTTGTTTTTGTCTGCTTCCACTTGTCTTTGCACTACGATGATGTCGGCGTAAATGTGCAGTCATATTCGTTGTGTTCCCACTAGTGCTTTCAGGTTAATCTCATTGAAATGACCTTAACGCCACAACACGGCAAATCTCCGTTAACGAGCTACCGCCGATCGCTCCGTGCATGGGGCTAGACGGCCAACACGTTAACGAGATAACTGCGCTAACACACTAGTTCACACCAATGTAATTGAGCATTGCATGGCACATTCAACATACTGTTTTACTTTAGTCCATGACTCGCTTACCTTCAGGGTCATACGTCACATGAAAACCAAAATAATTCCAAACGCCAGATCTGAATGACGTTCAATTTGCCTGTTGCAAGAAGAGCTTAACTTCTGTCTCGCTAGCTTGCCCTGCGCTCTTCCTTCTGACTATGCTGTCTGTGTTGAGCGCTCAGTGGATCTGCGCTCGACAGTGCAGCCTAGGCGGAGTAGTCGAACACAGATTCACTGAGCGCTCAACACAGACAGCATCGTCAGAAGGAAAATTGATAAAATAAATTACAAATGTTGTATTGTACATATGCGTACCGAACCGAAAGCACTGTATCGAACGGTTCAATATCGATACGAATATCGTTGCACCCCTAATATCTATATATTAATATATAAAGCATGCTTGATTTTAGAAGGATGATTCAGCTCAGCATTTCTCTTTTATGATTTACTGTGAAAAGTAGTAGAAGTATATAAATGTGCAATAATACATACGTCGGTGATGATAATGGCACAGTTCATATGCTTGCTTAAATAGTGATTATTTTTACAGTTTTACTTTCAGGAGAAACTGAGCGTGCTGCAGTGAGCTATTGCAGTTTTCTAACATATCACAGTGTTAAATATAACAAGGCTAACAAGAGAAAGCTGACTTTGTTGGGAAAATGATCGGGACTGCAAACATACTAAATGACAGAGATGTGTTCATTGTAAAAGTAGAAAGATTTCTGATGTTATGTAGGCACTGTTAGAGTTAACATCTTTTATTTTTCTGCCTGTTTATATTTTATTTTTTAAAAAAGCTTTTGTTCTATTGCATTGGTTTGCCTTTGTAACAAGTCTCCAGGGACTCTCCAGGGATGAAAAATAGCTTTGTCGCCACAGTCGCTGTAATGTTTATCTAATGTGTGGTGTCTCTGTTAAATAAACCAATAATAATACATGTATATGGATAAAAAACAAATATTGGGATCCATCTGTTTTAGTTTTGCCTCTCGTGGCCTCATTTTACTCTGTGCTTCATCACTGTGGCTCAATAAACCATATCCTGGGTTTTTGCTAGAACATAAGCCTAAACTTTTCCTCTATCATATAATATAATGAAACTCAGTCTTTCTAATGCATTTTTGCAGACCTAACTCCATGACTCCACACTTTCAGCAGAAGGTTCACTCCGCTGTGACACCAACCATCTGGCCTGCTGATATGTCCTTGAGAAAGAACGTGATTATGTCTCCACTGAGGGCTTCAGTTAAAGCAGCAGAAAATCAAATTTTGCTCTGTGGTTTAATGGTTCAAGGCACCAAAAACACTGAATTACACAATGAATATTTAAAAGTATATATTTTTGGTTTGAATTAAGGGTAATGGTGACTTGGAGCTCATTAAGTATGCCCTCCATGAGTATACACTTCAGACTGTTATCAAAAAAATGCATTCTTATAATTTAGACTCTAGAATCTATTACCAACAGTAGTGAGTTTGTTCTTACACAGTAGAAACCTCCTCAGCTCAGAGCATAAAAGTAATGCCAACACTGCAGTTCCTCTCACTGCCATGAAATGTTTAGAGCCTAATATAAAAATGGTTTTGGTCTCTATAATTAACTTAACCGTTTATAACAGCTCTATAAGTAGATTTGGATTTTAAAAAAAAAACAACTATTATTGTGCTATGGCCACTTCATAAGACCTGTGGCTATAATAAGCTGCATGGTGACAGCCAAAAAGCTGGAGTCTGCAACAAAAAGATTGACATCAAGGTAAAAATGTATCAACACTCGTAGAGGTTTAGCAAATTGCAAATGTTACATTTCTGACCTATCATTTTAATTACTTTGGCTTAAGACTCTGTTAAAAAAAACATAAATAAAATAGAGTGCTTTATGTTGCTTTTGCTTTAGTTAACAAACAACATCATAGTGTGTTAATTTGCAAGGTTACAAAATGAGGTTTTAAAATACACAATAGCTTCAGCAAACCTCTCTTATGGTCCAGAAGTATTTGCCAGCCAGGTCTTTAGGTGAAGCGCAGGTCTCCAGATCGTCCTCTCTGGTCAGCCTGCGAAGCCAAACCAGCTCACAGTTACAGTGCAGAGGGTTCCCGCCAAAACTCAGCACCAGCGCTGTAAGAGGAGAGCCCTTCATCTTGGCGTACACCGGGATCCGCAGGAACAGTGGGTCTGGAGGTATTTTCTTCAGCTTGTTAGAGGTCATGTCAAGCCTGGTGACACAACACAGAGAGTTCATATTTTTCCATCACAGCTATTTTTCTGGCAGTTTTAATGAAAGCTTTGAACATTCTGGAGATTAGAAGAAGATCCATGCCATGATCCTGATCAGCGGACCTCTTCAGAAACAAAATAATAATTATTATAAATGTGGTGAAAATCTATGTGGATGAAGTGGGAGGAGAGGAGATGGGTAGTTCATCGATCAGGTGGGTGGGCATGTCCAAAGGTGAGATAGAGGGATGGAAGGAAGAGGAGAGAGAAAGGTCAACGATAAGGGAGAAAGTGTGGGGAGGGGAGCTGAACACGGCTGCACTCAGTCAGCCAGCAGTTCTGCTCTTCTGTCTTGTTGGATTGTAGTTAAAAGAATCACACATTTCTGCAGAAGGTTATTAATCTCAACAGTGTTTCCACACATTTTATTTTAGAAATAAAAGAAAAGTCTGTAAAGTTGAGAAAAAATTTTCCCCTCTCTGGCTGCCACTGAGGAGAAATTCAGTCTTTAAAAAACGGGCCGATTCAATCACTTACAGTTAAATAAAAAAATAAAAGCCACAATCATTTCAAAAAGCAAGTAAGTCTTCAAACACACACAGAGAATAACCCTTGTATGTAGACGACTGCCTCCAAACCCAGTGTCATGTGATGAGGTGAGCCAGTATCTGTCATACACCAGTGGGCTCCTTTACCCCCCTGGATGAGACTGCCCTCGCCTGTGCTGGAGGAAAATGGGCCTATGTGGCTGTCGTGGGAGACAGGAATACTGGTGCCCCATTCCTGTGACTCCTGTGACATGCAGAGCGACGTGGTTCCTTGTTTTTGTATTCACTTCTGAATCACATTTAGTCTGACCATTCACCCAGAACCACTTTGCTTTGGAAAAGCTTAACAGGAGCAACTTGCCCCAATAACATAGTTCTCAGAATCACTTTAGGATATAATTCCCTCCATCCTGTTAAGATGTTGATCCCTGAAGGGATCAGAGGCTGCAGCTCTCAGACAGTAAATGGTGGAGTAGTCTGGGTGGTGAAAAGTGGCTGCCCCAAGTGGAGAAGTTCAAGTATCGCAGGGTTTGTTCATGAGTGGTCATGAATGAAGGGAGAGTGGAGCAGGACACTGACAAATGTGAGGTGTGATAGAGATAGTTTGCATTTTCTCTCTTTGCCTGCATTCTGGAGGTTTCTTCCTGTTAAAAGGGAGTTTTTCCTCCCCACTGTTGCCAAATGCTTACTCATAGAGAATCAGTGTATGCTTAAATGTGCTTTAAGGTCTAATTTGTATGAAAAGTACTATAAAAATGCAAGTTCAGCCAGCACTAGAAAATAGATGGTAAGAAAAATGGTGCACAATTTTTGTCCGATCCAACACACAGACTCACGAGTGACATCAAAGGCAGTTGAAGTCTTCTCACACGTTCCAAACAGCATGTAGAAAATCTGAAATTAAAGCTTGTGACCGCATCACAAAGTGACATCAGAAGGAAGAGACCTAACAACATACAGATATTCCATGGTGGCTTTTCCATCAACCATTCGTCGTCTCCGAGGATTGAATAGTAATTTTCCTCAGCAAAACATTGGGCCCGGTAATAACGCAGGAGAGTCAAGCTTTCACTGCTGTCAGCAACAAATACAGGAAAGTGTATTTCCCTCTAGAAGGTCCCCGCAGAAATATTCACCAACAACGATGACTTAACAAGAAGTTAATGGCTGTGACAGCAGCGCACAATCTGCACTTGACAAATTTCAATTATGTTATTTCATGTGCAGCAAGCTTGTGGTGTATTATTTGTGAGTGTGTGTGTGTAAAATATATGTGGAGGCACCAACAAACACTGAGTAAAAAATTTGTCTGCAGGGCAAAAATATCTAATTGAACCTTTAAAAAATGCTTGAATATTTATCCATAGTTGCCTTTAAAACATCAATCAGGGACTTGAATGAAAATTGATTTCAGCTAATGAGCTTTAAATGCTATTTTTTGCCAGTTGGGGGGAAATTACGTCACACGTAAACTAGCTTCAGCATAAAAACAGCATTTTGATTGGGGAGCTGTCACTGGTGATTCATTGGCTTTTAGACAGGTCTGCTGTTGTGAATCACATGCTTGACTATGATGCAAGAGCATTTAGATGTTTCATTAATTTTTTTTAAAGAATTGTATCCTTCTTCCCAAAAAACATTAATTTCAGCCTTGTTTTAAAGACTATTTATCTTCTGTTAGTTTTTTCCCTTTTACACATAAATGAGTGATCATTGTTAATGAGCTTTAAATGGCATTTTGTGCCTCTTGACTGAATTTACTCCCCATATAATAAGAGCATTAATGCAATGTTGGCATTTATCAGTCAATTATAAGATTTTCTGCAGTTTGGATTGGGACTGGAGAGCACAGAGCACTGCAAACATTTAAACAGTGTGTAACCAGCTCTAAGAACAGAGACATGGAGAAGAAGTCTGCCTGCAGAGAAGCAGTCCAGGTCACTATTTCAAATCCCCGTTGAATGAGGGCTGCAACAATTACGATCATCCAATATTGACGTGCCTGCAGGCAAAATGCTGAACCTGCAGCTGCTCAGGTGAAGGCGTAATACAGTCCTGGTCATAGGGGGCATTTCTCAGGTTCAGAGCATAGAGCTGTTGAACAGCTTTCCTCCAAAGCGAGCTGATACTCAAAGGCTTAATTTCCATTAAAATGAGCTTCAAAACTGAAGGATTTGCTGTGTGATTTTAGTTCCACCATATCGTAAAAGAAACTCAGAAGAATTAAGCCATATATATAAATATGTAAAGCTCTTTGAGTTGTGTGTGTGTGCATGTATTAATAAAACATAATTTTACAAGGTTTATTTTAATTTTAAAGCCTCAGTGCAAATAAAAACTCCTGCACATAATGTGTATTCTGGCAGGACAGAAAGAACTCTTTTAATAAGCCTTTTATTCTTTATCCATTCAGATATTTCTGTCACTGGAATGATGGCAGCTTTAAATAATCTTCCTAGAAATGAATTTTTTAATACTATGAATTTTTTCCACAGTTGTTATAATTCTGCCTTTCTATCTCAAGCATATTTAACCAGAAATGTTCATGTCCTAAGAGCATATTGGGTTCTTCAGCTGCTGCATGTTTCACTGTCTTTGCCAGCTGGTTTCTGACGGTGTCATCGGGGCAGACATAGGGCATCAAGCTGGCTTGGGAAAGCCTTGGAATACCCCAGAAGAGCTAAAGAGAGACTGCGGGATGAGGGCTGTCTGAGCACCTATATATAGACTGTTCTGTCACGAGGGTGGATGGATGGATGGATGGATGGACTGGTGAGGCTTTTAAGGTTTAGAGTCCCAAGATTCTTTTTCATTTGGATCATCTTCTACACTCTCCAAACTTGACAAGCAACCTGAAGCTCCTCCCCTTTCATCCCCTTTCTACTGGTCATTAAGTAAGTACACGCATTAGGTGGACCATGTGTGTAATAGACACGCTGGTCAATGTGTCCATTTCACGCTTTGCCTCTCCAAAATTCGAAATGCACACACATGAAAACGTTGCATTAAGTTGCAGAAACAGAAGCCAACATGTAAATAATCACTGGAAGATGTTTAAACAGCCATTATTAAGTCATTTACATGGATAGACATATTAATCCAAGGACCCTGAAATGTGCATACGTTTCTTGCTCACTAGAGACTTCGTGGCTTTAAATATATTATCTCCCCCTGCTGCGAACGCAACTTCTGCATGTCCATTACACGTTTCGTTGTGATACTGATTTGTGTAAGTGCAGGTGAATGGTAATTGGCAGTTTAAATTAAATACAGCTGGAGCTTTCATTTTCCCACTTCCAGTCAAACCCAGGCAGGCTGCAGCACTGCAGTGTTATGTGATCCTGACCTGGCCAGTTTGTGCAGGTTGGAGAAGATTCCCTCTGGGACGCTCTCTATGAGGTTGTGGTCCAGGCTGAGGGTGTTGACACTGACGAGCAAAGCAATGGTGTCCCAGGGGATTTCCACCAGGTTGTTGTAGCTCAGATCCAAATCCTCCAGAGTCTCCAGGAAGTCCTGTGAGGGCGACAGAGGCAGGATGCTATCAGTGACTTTAAAGGCTCAAAGTGGTATAATTAAAAAAAAAACAAGCATGACTTTGCTTTATCTTCAAGTGCTGAAGTATAGCATTAAAGGGTAAAGAGACAGATAATAAATAAGAAGGATATAAAATGGAAAAGAGATGAAAATGAAACTTGCAAATAAAAAAGGGAAGAAAAGAAGGAAGGCCCAACAGAAAAAAATACAAAAAATTCCATTTCCAACAAAAGTGGATCAAGTACAAAGAAAATCTTTGGTATGATAAGAAAAGATACAAATTTAGAAATAGAAAGAATGAAACATCCAGATGAACAGAATCATCTTTCTGGGAACTGAATCCAAACAAAGAAAAAATGAAATCAGTTACTGCGGTCAGTGGTGTACACTCCAAACCAGGCTCTTCTCTCTAATTGCCTCTAAACAATTCTCATAATGTGGACATAGATGAAATGTCACGAGTCAGCACACATTCCAACGAGCAGAAACACAAAGATGGAGAAGAAGATGAAGCTGGATTGAAGGAGCGCAATAAAAGCCTGGCGATCAGCTAAAGTGTTGTTGCTGCTGTAATTGCTCTCATAATTCACACAATCAGGACAGTGTTTGAATGTCACAATGCCTTGATTCTCATTACAATAATCAATGCTTTATTGCTTTTTCAACAAAGGGAATCTCATTTCTCACTGACAAAAGAAACTTTAAGAGGCGTGAAGAGAAGTTCAAAGACAGCAGAACAGAGTCCCAACCGTTCCACGACTGTCCTCTCAAGAAAATGACTGATTTTGTTCAAACTGCTGAAAATAACTGTTTATGTGCAGTTTAATGGTGGGGAATCGGTGCTTGAAATAACTGGTTTTCACAGTGGGGACTGGAGTTTCCTACCATCATGCCCCAAAGCCAGTAGACGACGATCTCAGCCACGTGCAGCATGCTAACGAATAGCTTACAAATGAAGATGATATTTGTCTTGTGTTCCCATTTCACTGATTTTTGTTTGCTTCCTTCAGTGTTAGGCTCACAGTATTACCAGTATTTGTACACAAACTGAACACATTGTTATAAAGTTTGGCTATCTGCCATTGTGACATTCTATACTTGGTTATATGTCAGAAAACAAGTGAGAGTAGATCAAGGTTAGTGTATTGTGTTAATACATTATATTTATCTATGTTGGAGCCTCTTCCTTAGAGAATGTATATTAGACTTAAAGAAGAAGACGTTCTTCATGTATATTACCTGGCAGTGACTGACTGTGATTGGACAGCTGCAAACAAAATATACACTGAAGTCTCGTCAAGTGCAGTGTGTTGATATTTTTATGCATATGGACAAAAAAAATATCTTTTTTGTGTGCTGTCTGCAGGATGTTTGAAAACACTTGTATTTAAACTACATTTAGTGGAAATTGACTCTGAGTGCTGGATCT
This sequence comes from Rhamphochromis sp. 'chilingali', assembly GCF_963969265.1. Taxonomy (NCBI): domain Eukaryota; kingdom Metazoa; phylum Chordata; class Actinopteri; order Cichliformes; family Cichlidae; genus Rhamphochromis; species Rhamphochromis sp. 'chilingali'. The sequence continues at coordinate 3,266,750 of NC_137935.1, read as the reverse complement.
CAAGGGACTTTTAGTAAAATCAACTTTTAGCTATTATTATGATTTAGTTGGAGAAACAGCACTTGTTCTTAGATAATAAAGTCTTGAAAGTGAGAGCGACACGAAGGAGGAAGGAGGAGAGGGTCAAAGCCATGTGTAAAATGAGACACTTTCTGATACAGCGAGTGAGAGCGGAGCAGTGAGGGTCGGACTAAAGTTCAGACAGTTCAATCCATTAGTGAGGTCAGAGTTCACGCCACTCTAGTTTATCTTCATGAAATGTCCGCAGAGGTCTGTGAGCCAGTCCTGAGGGGACACTTTTAGTCCTTTAATGAGCAGAGAAAGGACAGCATCATCAAGACGGGGGACACGGTTTATTCTAGGACCGGGTTATTAAAAAGGTGTCCAGCTGGGTGGCAGAGTGAGGCGGGCAGGCAGGGCTGGCTGCTTCTGCTGGACTTTCGAGTTAGAGCCAAAAATGTTGTCTTACACAACACTTGACCCTCAGCACTGAAACTTTTCATTAATGACTTTGCAATAACTTTTCCACTCACGATCTTGGCTCTTGTGTGAACGCTTGGTTGACAACGAATGTTAAAAGCACCGATTAAAATTAGTTGGATTTAAAACACTTTGTTAGTGTAATTTGGGCTTACCCAGAGGAGCTGGTGGCAGCAGAAAGAGCAATTTAAACACTTCTAAGAGTTTTGCATCCTTTATGTGAGTGATTTTAGTTCATTTTCAGAGCAAGTTCTTAATTACACTGTGAAATGGTTTTGCGTATTGAGAAGCAGAGCTTAATTTGTAGGACCGCTAGGATTATTTTTTAAATTGAAATCATAATTTTAAAGCTACTTAATGTCCGAGGTTAAATGGACATTTTTGTCCCTGTAGTTTTATTTATGTGTCTAGATTTTGGCCCAATTTCTGATACGAAATTAAATTAAAAAGTTCTTCTTCACGTGTCTTTGAGGACACGATCAAGATGGGGATTTCCGTTCTCCAGAGTTTCTTTACTGGTTTAATAAGAGTTAAAATATTTTTACATATTTAAAAAATATACATTTTCTCTGCATGAGCTGGATGTTCAGCTATGCTTTAGTACCTGAAAGGCTCCCTCTGATATACTGTGCAGCTGGTTGTTGGCCAGGATGAGGTGCCTCAGGTTGACCAGGCCCTGGAAGTGAGAGTCATCCAGCACGGTGAGGCGGTTGGCATCCAGGTGGAGGGCGTGGAGGTCCTGGAGATCGGCAAAGGTGTACGGCCTGATCTGGCTGATGGTGTTTCGACTTAGTGTCAGGTGGATCTGGACATGCAGGAAAACACAAGATCCACATTAAATGACCCATTTTCATGTAAAACACCAACACGTTGTTTTTTGCCAACTCAAAAATGGTGCAAAATGGATAAAAGCAATCTAATAAGGTTCACTTTGGCATATTTCTGTGTAGGGAGGTAAGTGATAGCTTATGAGTCACCACTTAAGATATAATGTTTAGTTTGAGCAGGTTGAACTCGCGGGTCTGTGGAGATTAAACTTGTATTTAACCTTCCACATTTTTTCATGAATGATACTAGTAATTAACGTGAGAGTACAATGGGTCAATGAATGAGTCCGGTATCCATTTATACTTAAAGCTATCATTAAAAAGCTCGCTGCTGAGGTCAGGAATTGCAGTCTGCTTAATACCTCCACTGTACACAAAATATGAGTGCAAAGATGCAAAAATATATTCGATTAACACCCAAGAAAGGGTCAATCAGCCCCCACACATTTCGAATCTGCTGTGGAAATGAGCCTCGATCACAGGGGACATCTGTGGCGCTCCGTCACGCTCATCACCAAACGATTAGAGCCTCATTTCCCACGTTTCCTTGTGTGTGAGCAAACATCTTCCATGCTGTTGTGCTCACACTAGAGAGAAAAGTTATGTTTCACACACTAAGGAAGTCTCCAGCTGTGACGAGTGTGTCTATTTGGTGCGTAAATATGGTGATATTGGTGGTTTTCTTCTTGAGCTGCGTGCAGTGAAGCCTCGTTGCCCCCATTACTGTGATTACGGTGGGATTAATTAGTGAAATCCATTAAGATATCAGAAATGTCACCTCAGTCAACATGTTATGCTGTAAGGGGCAGATGTTCCTAATGTTTTCTGAGCTCTCTGTGGAATAAACATGACATGTTGCCTCATTTCTTACTTTCACATTCAGAGTTTTCTTTACTCTGACTGATGAATGCTTGCAAACCCTCCTCAGATGCTATCACACCATTAATCTGTGATGCACGGTTTATTTCCGAGTTTATTTTGAACTCCAGTGAGGCACTTTACTCTTTCTGTACTGGTTACTCTTTTCTGTCAGGTAAATGTACTTCAAATAGAGGTGTCCTCAATTTCTGCATTTCTGCCATAGGATGCTGCACGATGAGTCTAGTTTTTGACCGACGGTTTTACAAAGATGCAAATATCATAAATAAAAATATTAGATATGATCTAACTGTGTGACAAAACCCTGTTCTAGATAGTGTTAGAAAACGTGTATTTAAGTATCACTCTGGTCTGTTGCTCTTTGTTTGTTGGGTCTGGATGGTTCTGGCAAAGACTTGCAGGCTTTTTGGGTCAGCATCTTTATGTAAAACATCATTCACCCTGTTTCATTTCTGCTACTGCAACATTACAGAGACACAAGGACGATGATTAAATTAAAGTATTTACTTCATTTTGCAGTAATGATGTGTTTCAGTGTAAACGTGTTCATTTCACGTCTTAACATGGGAGTTTATGGACCGACTCACTTTTGGAGCCTGCCTCAAGAGGCCATTAGAGGAACTACAGTTTTTGGCATTACTGCACTGGCTTCACTTTTCAGCCCCGGAACAGGTTGCCACTCTCTACTCATGCATTACTTTGTCTCTTATGTTCTCAGTTTCACCACATATACTCAGAGAGGAGCACACGAAATGAAGGTGAATTGACATAATGGGCCATGACAACAAATAATTACAGGCCAATGCAGGTCAATCATCAACTCCTCAAAAGGAGGATGGCTGCAGTGTCAGGTGGGACTAGTTACTCTGTTACTCCGTTTCAGAAGTTCATTAGCAAAAAGGGAAACTCCTGTAATGAGCTATTTCACGGCATCAAACGCTCTCTGTAAAACCCTGGAACCTGTTCAATGTGGAAAATGTTCCATGATTAACACTTTATTGTAATGTCACTGCGTGACTGAGACTTGACAGCAGAATCGGGTAGAGAAACCTTCCTCCAGTTGATCAAAGCTGTTTTAACTCTGCAGCTTCAAAATGTTGCATTTAACTTAAGAATGACCGCTGCTGTTCATCTGCAGCAATCCAGTCAAGCAGGCTGGGAGATGCTGAAGTACAGGATTACTTTTCCCAATAAATTCAAGCATAACATTAATAACCTATAACATCTTGCATGAATCTGAACTGTTGCTGCAATATAACTGAAGTAATAATGGGCACTGATTCATCTCTGATGGCTTAACAAGTCTTTTGGCTCAGTGTGCAAAAAAATGTAATTCATGTAAACAAAAGGCTGTTTAATAAGCTAATAAGTAGAGCACGGTTGAGTAAATATAATCAATATGTGGGGCAGCAGTAACATAAATGTTTAGAATAACTTGGTTGCTGTGATCTTTTTCATGCAAAGCTAAAACAACATTAAAAAAGAGTTTCCTGGCAGGAGCGGCCCAGGTGGAGCCTGCTTAGCAGAAGGAAGCTACAGTACAAACATGAATGTGAAGGTGTTAAAAAAGTGAGCTCTGACCAGGCTGGTCATGTTGGCGAAGTCACGGTGCCTCAGCGTCGTAATGAAGTTGTCCATCAGCCTGAGTTCAGCCGTCTGGCGGTCAATGTTGGGCGGAACGAAGAGGAGGCCTGTCTTGGCGCAAAGCACCGTGTAGGACGGCAGCAGATTCTGGCACGTGCACCGCTTCGGACACAGCATGGACGAGGAGCAGGAGGGGAGGGAGGACAGGAGGATGAAGAGGAGAGGGCAGACCAGCAAGGAGATGATATCCATGGCTGCTCTCCTGCTGCAACAGAGAAATTAGGAACACATCAGTTCATGCAGCAGCACACACTCAAGTATCAAACTGGACTTTAAAAACACCCAGCAGGGGACAGAAATGACTTCCAGAGCTCACACGGAGCATCAAATTAAGAAAAAAAACTGCACTTGATCCAAATCAGCGCTCCTTGGTTTGATTTAAAGGGTTGGTTATTCAGCAAAGACAGTCAAACACTGCAGGATGACTCTATAAATGATTATTCATCACTGCAGAAAACACGCTGTTTTTCTTCTTTTCTGCTTTTTTTTGGCCGTACACAGCAACAAAGCAATATTTCTTTTATGCATCTTTTTCCACAAAAAGTTTCAAGAAAAGAAAAGTTTTATATTAAAGGATAGAGGAGACAAGAGATAGATGGTTAAGGAGATGGGAACGGGAGGGGAATCAGAGACGCTGAGGTAAATGAAAGAATTTAAGAGCATGTTATTGCAGCACTTTCCCTTTTTTTTGCTGAGTGAGTTGTCCTGGGAAAGTGAAAGTAAACAGCATGCATACAACCAATTAACCTCAGCGCACTCTTATGATTGCAATCTAAGTAGAACATTAAAGAACACAAATTACACAGTGTGCAGTTGTCTGCCTCACTTCATAAATTTCAGAGATGTTTTTGTGCATGAAAATGAGACCAAACCAAGTTTCCCAGCCATGGCAATAAAGGAATACATTTACATTCATATTGATTTCGCTGTATGTTTGTAAGTTCAACTCGGCGGAGCCCTGAATAAATTCATATGAAGAGAAAAGGGAAACACACAAAAGCGGGAATGACACACGCAAAGGAAAATCATGAGAACGCACACACTCATTCATGCATGCGTGCGGACTCCCGCATGTGCACACACTCTGAAAAGTTCTTCTGAGTTAGATGCCGAGCGACTGGAGGAAGGTCGATTGCAAATAACAGCGGAAAGAGACGCGCTCTTTTATTTATGGTGCAGAAATATTCAAACTGTGCCTCAGCCTGCAGCACAGAATACAGAAGAGGAAGCGTCTGTGTCCTCATAACATGGTAGAGTGCAGGATACGGAGTTAAATGTGAGCAACTAATGAGAGAGATGTAATGGAATGAGATAAATTCAATGGAAATGATGAGGAGAATTCAAAACCCAACTGAGACTACACCCAAATGTCAATGGGTAATTCAGGAGTGTGCACACGATGGGAATTCAAGCGTTCAAACAATAATGAGCGCCGACCGGCGCTCACAAATTTGTCACGTGAATGAGAATCTCAAAGACGTTTGGCTAGGCTCAGGGTAAACGAAAAAGTTTCATATGTCGTATCTGTGACTCATCCAACAGAAGGGTTTCATTGATTGACCAGGAAGTCCTGCTGATATCAAAATGTCTTTAAAAGGAGAGACCTGGCCGAAGCAGCAGCAAACACAGCGTGACAGTATGAGCATGTGCCTCCTCAAACCACATACATTCAGATCTTTATGGAAATGTATTCCACGTCCACGATGTACATTAACAATACGTGCATATGAACAGCATGCATGAAAAATGAAGCTCAAAGAGGAGCATGGCTTGGAAGTTTGTTTCAGTTTTAACTATCACAGAGTTTCCTGCAAGTTGTCAGTGACGACTACCAAATTATAATAAATGTAAAGGTGTGAGAGAGAGCATAGAGATGCATGACTGAATCAAATGAGTTTAAGTGTTATCAGAACAGAAATGCGCTTCCCTTTTTTGTCTGGACCCTTTTTTAATTTGCAGTTTTAAAATGGTTTTGATCTTTGATGGAGGACAGTCCAACTCTACAGGCTTGAACTTGACAAAAAAAGAATTGAATTCAAATGGTCACCCATACATATGCAACCTGTTCTCATTCCTAGGGCATGAGCACTTGACATGCTGGCTGAGGGAATATTGGACACTGAGAAGGAATGGTCCACTTGTTTGGTTCAGCAAAATATGCTTGTTTTTGTTAAAACACACATTAACAACATTAACATTTAGACTGGATTCTGAACTCCCGGCGCAGATACCAAGTAGCACCTTGTGGTTGGTTGTTGGCGTTTTAGAGAACAGCAGTAATTGATGCCTGGGAGAGAGGATGAGCTGTGAGAAAGCATTTGCCCTCTTTTCCTGATTTTTGAATAAAACATGTAAGCGTGACAAATATTGTCAGGACCAGTGAGTCCACCTCTGAATGGGTCAAAAATACAAATTGAATGGTTTTGGTGTGGCTTAGTCAAAGTTTGGACTTAAATCCGATTGATTTTTTTTTTACTTTAGGCTTTAAACTGGCCGTTCATGACTGAAAACCCTCCAATGTGGATGAATTAAAGCAAGTCTGCAACTAAGAGTCAATCAAAATTCCTCCACTGCGACGTGAAAAGGCTCATCGCCGATTATCAGAAAAACTTGACCGCACATTTTCCACACAGTGGCAGACAGGTCTGAGGAGCTCTTTGTAATAAACGAATCATTCAAGTAAAAGCTAACTGCATTTTACAATTACTCGGGTCATCTTTGTCTAACTTTAGAATTATTTGGGTGATCTAAAATATGTAAATATGTAAAAATAAATCAGGAAGGGGGACATGCGCAGCGCTGTATATGTGCTGGACACATTAAACACAGAACACTGTTGGTGTGAGGCAGAGGTGACCAATTATCTCTACTGTTTCAATTTGTTTACAGCTCGTTAATATACACTGTTTTGTACTTTTGCAGGTTTTTCAGGTGCCGTAAGATGTTGGGTCTCTGAAGAGCACTGGTGCTCTGAGAACAGATTTAATTTGTTTAGTCAGGCCAGCTTAGCGTGAGAAAAATGCAAAACAGTTCTTTTTCAGACTACAAGCACTTCTCAATCTCCGTCGCTCTCTCTCCTCTTTTCATCACTTGCTTCTCGACTGAAAGTGCTTCTCATTTCAATTGCATTGCCTCTTTTTTCCATCCTTCTACTTATCTTTCTGCCTGCATCATCCCATCATCCCTCTCTCAAACCCTTTTCAGCTGTTTCCTGTCACCTCTCACTTCTGAGACTGCAGACATCCCTTCATTCCTCTTTCCTCCCATCCTATCATCATTCTCTTCCTCCATCTGCATCACTGCCTCTATCCATCCTTCTGTCTCTCCATTTTCATCCCTGGAAGAGCATTTACTCATCTATCTCTCCACATGACTTACATGTCCATCCCTTTCCCCTCTGTGCATCTCTCTCAACTCTCTTTGATCAACTCCTTCTTCATCCATCTATCCTTACCACTAATTTTTCACACTGTCATCCTCCTGTCATCTCCCCTTCTATTCATCGCCTTTGCGTCATTCTCTTCCTCATATTTAAAAATAGTATGTTACATGTTTGGGATCTGCTGCTTGCAAAATAAAAGGCACGTGTTGAGCAACATGTCCTCAGATGATAAAGAAATATGCAATTTAACATTAAAATGATCATTTGTATGTTGATTGAACTTCATGGTTTGCCGGCCAGACCTGAGTTAAAGTGACCTTCAAAGAAGCAGGAGGTACTATTGAGAGCAGCGGTACTTCTACTTGCCTCTAATTTGTTTTGTTTGGACCTTGGGATAAGATCTCAGACATGGTCTTGAAATTCTTACCAATCACATCTTGGCATCTTGGTTTGTAGCGTGTTAGTGTGAGGCTATCGAGTTGCAAACGCCGGGACTGAAAAATGAAGCCTAGTCAGAAAAAACTGCAGTTCTTGGTTTGGCCACATGAGGCTGCCTCATGCGTCTCCCATGTTAAATGACCAAACTTAACAGCGTTAAGCAACACATTTACCACCTGATACAAAAGAAAACCCCCTGCTAGGCATGATCTCAGCGAATTTGAGATGCCGAATACGTCCACCATTTTCAAAACAACCTGTAGTGCTGCAGCTTTGAGCTGCATAATAACTCTCATTCCAACATGCTCCTAATCAGGATACTTGCTAATTAAAAAAACAATTATGACGATGAAAATCATCATGATGAGCCAAAAGTTTCAAACTGTAGTAAAATGTTTGAACCTGAAGAAGGTACAAGTGGCTGGAGTCTATCGCAGCTATCACAGGGCAAGAGGCAGGGTACACCATGGTCGCCAGTCTGTCGCAGGGCTAACACTGACAACCATTCACACCTTGGCAATTTAGAAGTACCAGCAAACCCAACTAACTGCATGTCTTTGGATTGTGGGAAGAAGCCGGAGCACCCGGAGAGAACCCACGCAAACACGGGGAGAACATGCAAACTCCTCACAGAAAGACCTGAAGGTGGAGTCGAACTCAGGACCATGAATGTGTGAACCAACTTATTAATGCATTTTCACTGGAAAACTCGACAAAATCAGTGGGATGAAATCTCAGGGAAGTGCAAATATCTATAAAAATGTCTTTTTGCCAGTCCATCCAACCAAATTTTGAACGTCAGAGCAACCTAATATTCCTAAAATGCCATTATTCTTTTTGCTCCAAGACCACCTCTGCAAATGTCACAGCTTTGTAAAGTGGTGAAAAATCCTACTAATTATAGTAAAATATGGTAGTGGGATAAGCTTCTCTTTGGGGCACTCTAAGATGCGCTCAAGCATGCGGTTCATGGTTGTCAGCATGCAAACCATCAGCTGTTCCTAAAGCTGACCAAGTACTTTTCTTTCCTAAAATACTTTTCATTTCTTTTTCAGTTCAGTTTTATTCATATAGCACCAAATCACAACACCACAGGTGCTTCACATTGTAAGGTTTAAACGTAAGGTGTTGATGTCTCTAGAGTATTTTTTGCATTAATATTGTCAATGAACAAAGGAAAGCTTTGACTGTGTGTCACATACATTTTGTCATTCATGATAAAAAAAAAAGTGCCTAAAGAATCACAAGAGTGAGCAGAAATCACACAGAGAAGTCACAGAGAATAGTGTGGATGTATAGGCTGAAGAGAGAAATAGAGGAAAGCCATTGAGTGGGTGGGAGCTTGATGAGAGGACAAGAGCAGAAGTTCCTTTTTCCAACCAGCTGGTGGAGATGTTTAGCTACAGCTTCAGAAACATGAGAACACACACGCCTGCAAGTGCACACACACAAACATGCAGACTCAGGGCTGAAGCAAAGTCAGGCCACTGTGCTAAAGCGATGTGTATACTGCAGGAACAGAATGAAGACGAATGCTGCGAGAAACAGAGAATAAAACACACAAGGTAGAGCGACATCTGACAACTGAAGCATGAGGGGATATTTTACATTCATCAGACTGTGAATATTCAGTAAGCCCGACTGCTGCCTCTACCTCACACTCATAGGCTGCTTCCTATAACTTAAGCATCAAATGCTGCGGTGGCTTGAATACATTAAAGGAATAAAATGACACCTTGCTTACATTCTGCTTAGGTTGCAGGATCTTATACCATATGTTCACAGCTGTGCTGCGATGCAGTGCAGGACTCATGCACCCTTCATGTTGGAAGGGTCAGCCAATCAGAAAAAAATGGCTTGGAGAAAGGGGGGTTGTGAGATTGTTATATTATCTTATGCCACGTTGTACCCCTAATTAAAGATTGTGAAATCATTATGTAGTTTTAACTCCTGACTTAGAAGAAGGTGACAACTATTAGATTTATTAGACTGATTTGTATTACATTAGACTGCTGATTTATTGTAAATGAATTACATTGTTTTATGCTGATTTACAAGAAATATTGTTTTCAGAGAATCATGGCCTTATTTGTCTGATTAGAAAGAACGGAACATACTGCACAGGAAGCCGAGGTCATAACTTCGGCTCACTGAGAGAGAAAGAATGTGGATGTTTAGGTTTTATGACTTTGGAGGGGGGCTGAAGCTACAAGAATGTGAGAAACGGTCAGACACTTCGAGATCTTGCGGACACCCTCCTGTCCACATCTCCGTCTGGACGTTTTCTAATGCTCAAAGTGTTGTATGGAATAAAGAGATTGTTGATTGAGCATTTATACACCGAGTGTTGTTCTTCCTTCAGCCCAAAGATCAAAGAATTGGGATATTTAACAGGATTGAAGCTAAAATGGCTTATTTCAGACAGATGGCTTATTTCAGACAGATGGCTTATTTCAGACAGATGATAAGCTAGGGCTGCACTGTAGCTCAGTATAAGATAAATAAAGATTACTTTTAATGTAACATTCCCACTTTTATATGTACGGAAGCACTTTACAAAGTGCTTTAGACTACAAGTCACATTTTAACCAGTGGATTCTCTACACTTTAAGCACGTTATCTGTCTCACATCCAAGGCCAATTTATAATCAACAGCCTCACTAAGTTGCAAGTCTTTGGACTGTGGGAGGAAGCTGAAGTACCCAGAGGAAACTGTACCCAGAGGTAACATGCAAACTCCACACAGAAAGGCCTGAGCCAATGAGATGTCTCATTAGTGCAAGAAGTCTGCTTTGAATCCTGTATCAACTTTGTCCAAACCAGCGTTGTGTTTCATGACGGTGGGATAGACTTAAAGTTTGATTTGATTCAGAAGAAGAAGTTAATGATAATGATAACAGGCTGTACATGCATGACTGTGTTGTTGGTATAATATATCATGGCAACAATTTGGGTAAACAGAGTATTTTTATTGTGCAAGTCTCATTTTGGTCCAAAACACATCATAAATCAGTGAATAAGCCTTTGTTCCTCTTCAGCGCAGAATGATTATGCAGTTTGATCAATAAAGATATGAAAAGTTTGTTTGTGTGCTACTGGTTTAGTCCAAAATATGTTTTGCAACTGTACAAGCAAAGAAATTTATCATAAATATTCTTTATGAATAACAAAAACGGTTGTTGTGTTTTAACACTATAAAAATGAAACTGAGCTGATTTAAAATCACTTCTCTGAAGCTCACAGAAAGATTCACAGATGCTTCAAGTTACACCATGTCGGTAATGTCGTGCTACTTTTTTTTAAAGACTTTTTGAGTAAAGAAAGTAATCTGATCCCAGCGTGTCCCACTTGTAAGAGAATAATGTTTCACATTTTTAAAGCAACACTCCTTAAATGAGACAGGATTTTACAGAGTGATCACAGCATGTCTCCCAGCAGGAGAGAGAAGCTGAGCTTAAGAGTTCTGTCACATCATCTCCATCTATTTATCTGCGTGTCTGCCACTGCTGCTCTGACACAACCAACTCGCTGCTGATGATCTTTGAATCGATGCATCTGAAATGGAATTAAAATCAATAGTAACTGACATGCAGAGGCCAACTGATGTTAATGTCTGGGTTGGATTTAAACATATTAATACAGAATGTTTACCATCCATACCAACACCATGTTCCTGTGCAGATGGAAAAATTAAATCATAGCAGCAAGTGCACAGAATATTGAATTTATGGCACGATCCACTATCATTTATAAGAGGCTTAAATTGATAAGATAAAACACAACTCAAAGTAATAAAAAAAACTGTTAGTTTAATTAGTTTAAGGAATCATAAAATAGGAAATAGGTCACTGAACACAAATTCCCATTCATTAATTGAATAACGGCCTTCTAGACACAAGGGTCACCACTCCTTAGCCATCTTAGTAACAGCTCTGTGCATTTATTTAGGAAGTTATTTTTGAAGTTTCCTTCTAAATGAAAGGCAAGAAAGCCATAACTTCAACCTTAAAGGTCACTGGGACACAAAAACTGCACGTGTGCTAATTGAATCTACTGAAAACTGCCGACTTTTTCCCAAAACAGGCTTTAAAAAGTCTCCTTTTCACCTTTGCACAGTCGCATTAATGGATCAGTCTGTAGTGCCAACACAGTCAACATCTCTGGCTTCCTGCACCACAGCACGAAACTGCTAAATGCTAATAGTTGCTACTTCTTCACTATGAAAACGAGTAGCTATGCTCACCAAAACATGGAACTGTGGGTGAGTGCAACACCATGACTGGCTCGTATGCTGCTCAGCTTAGCTGTTGAATAGCAAGTGCAGGACAACCACCTTTATTTAAGCAGCATTTCTTTTAAATCGTGCCAAAAAAACACCACTATTTAAATGACTGCGATACGCATTTTATAGCAACGTTGATTAATGAGTTTTGCTCGTATAATAAAGACTCTGAAAATGCAACTGTGCAAAAAAACGACTGCAAACAATAAATGCAACAAAACTGTGATAACTGTATATCTAAAACAATAGAAAAGCATAAGAGAAAACACTCTCACAGAAGTTAGTTTTAGGTGCATAATTCAAATATCATCTGACGCCTGAATGTTTTACTCTGCTGTGCACAGATGTGTCATCAGTGTCAGGTGGTTGTAGTATTAGCAGATGAAAGAAAAAGGTTAAAAAAGTGATAAAGTTGTTAAGCATGTCTGCTTTATTGATTGAGATGCTTTCACTTATGGGTAAGTATGTGTGCCCACTTTCAATGGAAGCTATTGTTAAACTCGGAGCAGCTCTGAAAGGAGACCCATCGCTCAGCGACAGACTGAAAGAACTAGTGATAGAACTGAGCAAAATGCTTGTTTTCAAGTAATTAGACAGCAATCAGCGAAGTGCAGTTATTCTACACAGGTCCAGACTGCAGTCTTAAATTCAACATTTTATTATAGTATTATAGTTTTGTGATCAAAACAGGCTGTGACAATAATGCTGTCGCAGCCAAATATAGAAGTGCATTTTCCTGTAGTCACAGTGCTTTTAAAAGTGATGACAGTAAGAAGTTACTACAAGTTTACAGCTTACAAGAAGCCCTAATGCTGCTCATTTGTGTGTGTGTGTGTGTGTGTGTGTGTGTGTGTGTGTGTGTGTGTGTGTGTGTGTGTGTGTGTGTGTGTGTGTGTGTGTGTGTGTGTGTGTGTATACGAGACACGGGAAACAGGCAGACAAATTTCAATTTCAATTAACATCAATCACTGTCATTTATACCGATGACATGTTAATGGATTTTGCATACACATGACACACTGGTAGGCCGAGCATCATGGAAAGTGTCATTTATATTTAAATGTCATTTCATTTCTACAGTCATCACCGTTATGCTCATTACAAGCCACACTGGGTAAAGCTGACAGAGTCGTACTTTAACCAGGAGCTGTAATCAATATCACTCAGAGAGCAGCTTCCATATTCAAATGCACATCCTCTTTATCTCACGCATTCCCAGTCTCCACTGCTGGCTCTGTTTATTATTGTTTTATTTACGGAATATTTTATTTGATGCCAGGGCCACGAGTGATTACATAAAAACACCATTACCATGCAAATCCCACCATCCCACCAGTCACCTCTAATCAGATAAATCACCCAACTGTGTGTGGCACATACTGAATATAATAAGAACTAAAAGCAACACATATTCGTGCATCTTTTATAGGGTTTCAAGCTTTTCGAGTATCTGAGTATACAGTATATTTAGAAAGGTAAGGAGACAGAAATGGGCAAAATAAATCATACGCTGATCATTTCAGGCTGAATTTTTACACACGGCATAAACATCTATATGTTTTATGAAAGCAACAGAGGGGATGTTTAATTAATTAATATAGAAATAAAGCAATGCTGGAGGACACGGTGAGCAGCAATGTGGATGCTCCAAAGAATGAATATAGTTTAAGTGAGAGCATGCACCATGGATGCAGTACAGTTTATTAATCTTTGTGTAACGAAGAAGACTGCCAACTGTAGCATGCACACGAGGGCTTCTAATATCATTTTGTTAACTTCATTTCTTGTTCTGATCAAAGAGACTAAAATCAAACCTCAAACTACGTGTGAAAAAATAGGAAAAAGACAAAAACACTTTTTTCTTGCTGTTGCTTCGACTCAAGTTTCATATCGTTGAATGATCACCACCTCTCACGTTATCTCACTTTGACTGGGCTGCCATCGCTGCCTGGTAGTGATAATCGTATTCCTGTTTGTTCAGGAGATGAGCTGTTCTCAGGAGAGCCTGGGAAATGCAAATGCTGTGGTAATGTCACCAGAGGGGTCTTCAGGCCTACTGAGACTACACGCCATCATTAGATATTGACCAACATTACTTCTTTCCTCGCTGCTGGGGAGGAATACTACACTTTCCATCTGTCTGAAAGTCTTTCAATCCAAAGTTGGCACCTACATAAAAGAATTCACTGCTTGTTTCACCATCAGAAAAAATAAATAAATGGATACATTTTGTACGAGTGAAGCGGAGCACTGACAGATGTATTGGTGCAGCATCAGCAGGGATCTGAACAGAGAGCTCAGCCTGAAAACAATGTTGACTGGTTGATCTGAATTCCTGCCCTCACTTATGGCCACAAGCTCCTGGTAGTGACTGAAAGAATGAGATGATGGATCGGAGCAGCCGCTTCCTCCAAAGGTTAGCTACGCCCAGCTTTAGAGACAGGTCATGGTCACTCAGAGTAAAGCTGCTCGTCCTCCACAACAAAAGGAGTCAGGCAGTTTGGGCATCGGACCAGGATGCCTCCTGGGCACCTCCTAGATGAGGTGTTTTGGACATGTCACACTGGGAAAAGACCCCGAGAGGACGCCCTGGGGCAGACCCAGGACACACTGGAGTGATTACATCTCTTGGCCAGCTTTGGTACCTTAGCTTCCCCCTGGAAATGTTGGGCAGGGGGGTGGCTGGGGAAAGAAAGGCCTCGCTGCTCAGACTACCCCCACAACCTGTGGGCATGGATGGATGGATTTTTCTATTATATTCATATGCTTATTGTTTTTAACCCAGTGTCACACAAAACAAACAGAGTTAAGGTAGATGTAATAAACACAAGTAAGAACAATCCCAGAATCATCCATCCATTCGCTTCCACTTATCCTTTTTCAGGGTAGCGGGGGGCGCTGGAGCCAGCTGTCATAGGGCGAGAGGCGGGGTACACCCTGGACAGGTCGCCAGTCTGTCACAGGGCCAACACACAGGGACAGACAACCATTCACACCTAGTGGCAATTTGGATTATCCAATTAACCTATCCCCACAAGCTGCATGTCTTTGGAGGGTGGGAGGAAGCCGGAGTACCCGGAGAGAACCCACGCATACACGGGGAGAACATGCAAACTCCACACAGAAAGACCCCGACCTGATGGTGGAATTGAACTCAGGACCTTCTTGCTGTGCGGCAACAGTGCTAACCACCGTGCCACCGTGCTGCCTGCCTGTGTAAAACTGACACTGAATTAATTTAAAAAAATACTGACTTTAAAAGTAAAACAGGAAGTAAAGAAAAGACAAGTACAAACGTTAGAGACATGAAGCCCGACAGGAGCAAGAGCCACCAAAGAAATGCAAGACTGAAGGAGGAATACACTCAGAGACATCCAAGTCACCACAACTGTACTGTTGCATTTTTCCCCCAATTTTAAGTTAATGTGTTGATGCCTGTAATGAGAACCACAACAAACATTCTCCTTGCAACATCTAAGCTTTGTAGTGTTCTTTAACATAGACGCACACAATCAGCACAGATTCATAGTGGTGATTTTTAAGGCAGCGAGTTTACATGTATGTTAGACTACACGGATAGTTCAAAAATCAGCTCCATCGCCACTCGTCTCCATCTCTCATCGTAGGCTGTAGAAAATAAATGAACATATTCTCAGTGCTGCTGAGACTCTAAGAGGGACTGTTTTCTAGCATTGTTATCTGGCACGAGTTTCTGTTGGATTAACATAACCTAAATAGTGCAGCTTTGTCCAGTTACATTTTTCTTTTGAATATCCTTTCTTACATGTCATACGCCGTGATTGGATCATCTAAAGCTTAGAAAGATTAATTATAAGTGAGTATATTCCTTTTGCTCAGTCCAGTCTTTAAGTGATGACGTATGAACTCTGCTTCTAGGTCCAAACTACTCTGTGCTTATAAAGGCTGTTGTGTTTTTAACATGTTTTAATACTTTGTATCTTGTTCTATTTAATCTGAACAAGCCCCTAAAAACAGTCAGTGATCATTGTCGGCTTCTCTCGGTTTTGGAAGGCGCTTTGCTAATAACTTTTATCTTTACCAACATCACTGCTATCAGCTATCACTAGGAAACGTTGGGACTATGGGCCCACGTTTTTGTAAAATAAATGTTTTCTTGACAAAACTGTATATGAACCAAACTTATTACAACCCTAAAAAGTTGCGTCCTCTGGTTTTGAGGACGAATATGTGTCGGATAATCATCATATTCCATATTTCCAAGTGGCTTCGAATGCATTTGAATTTGCCTTTGATTTTATCTCCAGAAACCAGTGAAGCTCTAAACATTGGTCATTTTAGTCACCTTAATAATGTCCGTGAGATGCTACTGCCTGCCCACTCACGGGTTTGGGAGTAATGGGAATAAAAAAATCTGATCCGTGCAGCTATGAGGAGGCTTTTAACAGCTTGGCCAAAACACTTTACTTCTACCACATTTTCTTTTCTTTTTTTTGTTGCTCAAAACAAGGCACGCACACCAAATCAGTGATTGCCTGCAATCCTGTGATCAAAAGGGAGCAAACACGACGAGCTTTCTTAACACAATTCAAAAGTCATTGATTTAGAGAAGTGCAATGTGCATGATCAAAGACGTATTAAATTGAATTTTTATGAAAGGCGAACCAGATTTTAGCTCGACTTTGATCTTTGGAGCCTTTGAGGAAAATTCCACGCTGCTGATGAGCCCTCGTTCATCGCTTCATCGCAGAGGCTGAGCTGCTGGACAGCGGCTGATACCGGCTGCGGTGGCATTAATATGAATGATGGTGTTGGGAAGTTCATCAGTGCGGAGGAAGGAGTAGCGACGGCGTTGGGAACGGTGTTGTTTTGGGCTGAACGTGTTCATACTCAAACAGATGTAAAAACCTGAAGATAGATTGACTAGATTGGGGGGGAAAAGCTTTTAGGCCTTTTTTAGCTTTTAACATGCATGAATTATTTAAATATATCTATTCTTATCTAAAATAGTCTCTTTGGGACAGATTTACTAACAGTGTAGATCCTTTTTTTGATATTCACTAAATGCAGCGTCAGTTTAATTTAAAGTGCTGCTCGTGCAGATGTATTTAAAAGTTTTCCAGCTAAGGGAGCTTTCACAGTGAGCCACAGGTTTGGAGTGTTTCAGATTTTAGTCACATTTCAACATAAAGATTGGTCCACAGTGAAATACTCTCCGTCTGGCTTTTCTTAACAAAAATGAACTTGGGTGTAATTTATTTATTTATTCTTCTCTGAAATATTGGATCTGTTGCAAATCAAACTGAAATATCTGTCAAAACACAGCTATTAATGGAACAAACACACCTGGAATGTCTCAGTCTTAAAATATGTCACACTGGCTTCAATAAATACCTGCAGCTCAACACAGGCTGCGAAAAGAAGAAAAAAACTAAAACACAGCAAAACAGAGGAATCTGCACATTTATGCACATGCTGCTGTAACTTCATTATCTGTACATCGCACAGGTCAGTTGTGTCACAAAGATTAGAGGCAGCAGTTTATTAGTAAAGAATGAGTCCTGCACTCCACCTGAGCTGTCAGTAACCAATAATGTGCAGCTGGTGATTTTACCTTCATATCAAAAGCATCAGTTCTCCTTCAGCTGCCTCACTGATCTGATTTTTCACATATGCATCAAACCTGTGCTTAATGTTTAGTAGATTATTTGCTCCTTCAGTGGCTCTACTTGTTTTTAATTGCTAATTTGATGATGCCCTTGCTAGGATGCTGATCATTATTGAAGCTACCTGCCTATATTTTGGTTTATAAATTAGCGCACTGCAGATTGGCATAGTGCAAACTGACATCTGCAAGTTACACGCTTCACTCTGCATACAGAAAAGGAAACATGGGGCCAATTGTTTGCCTGTTCCAACATGTTGACAAAGAACGAAGGCTATTTAGCATGATTTAGGCCCACACGCACTCGTTCTGCATCATCCAGTCTGCTGTGTAAAGTGCTCACCTGCCTCTCCTCCATACTTCACTGTGCCCTGCCCACACAGAAGACCCTCGCCCGAAAAACACACATTCAGTGAAACAACAAGCTGAGAAGAGATAACATCTGATAAACCACGGCTGCATGAAGCACCAATTAATCTCAAACCAACAAACAGGAAGACTTTCCTTCTGACTTCACTTGTTTTGTGATGATTATGGTAAATAGACTGGTTCTTATATAGTGCTTTCTTTTACGCAACACGTCTCATTCACCCATCCACACAAGCTCCTCCTTCTGTGTCTGAGTGCTTTCTAGCAAACATGCACACTCTGATGAACTTATCAGGAGCAACTTGGGGTTTGGTATCTTGCCCAATGAGCTCCAGAGATGGTACCACCAAACTTGCAGTAGTAGTAGATGACCTGCTACCTCCTGAGCCACAGTCACCCCATAATGGATGATTGAAAACACTCCCCCACAGAGACAATCATTTGAAAGAGGGTGAAGCCACATGCATGGACTTATTCACAGATACCAACCTGACATGAAACTAATAGGGAGGCAGGTTAAAATTTAACATCATTCTAATAATAGTATAACATTGTTTTAATGCATTACTATTAAAACAATCTAAATTATTGGCACAGATCCTCAATCAACCTGAACATCCCCGTGATGTCCCAACTCAGGAGCATGTGTCCTGATGCAATAAGTTCTTAGCTTTTTAACCTGTAACTTGCAAACTAAATGATGAGCCACAAAGAAACAACACAAAACTGGTTATAAACTTGTTACTGTGTGGCTGTTTAATCTTTCTTGTATGTAGTATACGTACAAGAAAGATTAAACAGTGGTTTTTGATGTAAGAGGACAGAAACAGGGTGTATCATTGGCACAGTATTGTAAACGGGATCTCCTTCTCAATAGGCTATAAGACCCCTACGGTACGTCCTCATCCCATTACTGATCCACACTTCACCTTTTGAGACACTGCTGCACCCGTTACAGCTGCCAGTCACCGAACCAATCAAACAGAGGCTCGAGAGTACAGCAGGGGTGGAAAGAAAGGAGCGCACACACGCTTTGGCACTCCTGAGCCTGTTCCTAACCACAGGGATCACTCGTTTGCCCTCAGTTCGTCTTGTAAACTAACATTTCAGTTGAAAGGCTTATCTGAAAGATTTCACATTGATGCTTAGGTGACTCGAGGGGTTGTGGAGACAGTGGGCTGGCAGCGGGGCGTCTACGTGTGTGTGTGTGCGATCATGGCTGGGTGAAGGTAATCAGAGTCATCAGTCAGATCGCTTCATCTCATCTCTGTCTCAGTGTGACTCTGGAGCAGAAGCAGGTCACATGACGTGTGTGTGTGTGTGTGTGTGCGTGTGTAAGAGATGGAGAGTAATTACGTAACAATTTTTTTCGACAAGCCTGTTTAATTATATTCCTGAATGTCACCGGTGTGTGTGTGTGTGTGTGTGTACATGTATAAACTCTCAGTTCTGTCATGTGGGATTTGTGAAGACTGTATTTAAATAACTTTACATGTTTAATCTGTGCACTGCCACTGCTTGTAGGTGATTGTGTGTGTGTGTGTGTGTGTGTGTGTGTGTGTGTGTGTGTGTGTGTGTGTGTGTGTGTGTGTGTCACTGTGTTTGTGATTGTTTTTAGAGTCGATTTTGAATAATTTTACATAATCCACGAACAGAGACGTTACAGCAGAAACAGAGACGACATTTGAAACACCAATCAGCTCTCCGATCCACTCTCTGCTGCCTCGTGTTAATTGGGAAACTGTGTGTGCACTGTGTAATGTGTGTGCAGAATAAAAGTTCTGCAACAGGATAATTGTACAAATCAAGTTGAGATTTTAATCACTGCATTTTATGACTGAAATTCAGAGCATTCTTTTTTTTTGCAGTCTGTGGAGCGTTGTCTGCTTATTTTTATCTTATGGAAAATAATATTTTTGCATTTATTTTAATATTAAAATAGACACTGAAGTATTTTTATTTCTTTTCTCATCTAACTCTGCAACTGCAATACAACGCTAAGGCTCAAAATAATTGGTTTCAAACTGTTTTTTTCCTTCTTTAACCAGTTTATACTGTCACTGATGATGTCACAGCTTTAAGCAAATAAGCCCCACCCACCAGGGATTGTCAGTTTCTTTTACAGAAAGTGTGAAAGTCAATAAAAAATGTTTAAAATGATACTAGCCTGCAGTGATTGGCAGGCTTGGAGCTTTTTACTTTGCATCATGACAGACAATATAAACAGCAAATGGCTGCATTTATTCTGTGCTTTAATCCAGAACCTTCTGTTACTGATCACAGCCTGACAACCAGGACGTTCAGCGTCTTAAACAAGGTTACTTCAGCATGACTTATAAGCACAGGCTGTATATAAAAGATTGACATAGCTGTCATGTCTGAGACAGAAAGCCAATGCTGATCATTCTTTCTAACGATCAGCAGGGGGCGACTCAGATAGAGGTCTACTGGAAAATGACACCTTGGCTCCTTCAATCTATGACCCCATGAAATACTTTCCTGACACATTTATGGTCTCATTCATTAGAAGACACAAAGCTAATTTTCCTGCCCCAGTTAAAGCCAATGAGGAGGATGACACAGGATATGATTTGATAACATAGCATAGTGATAATACGCTATTTTATCAAATTGTACCTACGCTAGTAAAATTTGTTGTGATTTTTATACTTGAGGTGCATTCAGCCCATTTAAACAGATACAGGTCTAATTTCCACCATTTACAGTAAATAAACATGTTGGTGATATTGTGGCCACTTCAGAATTTCCACAAACTCACATGAAATCTGAGGAAAGAAAATAAAGACTACAGCAGTGGTAATTACTGCACTTGGTGACCGTGTGTACCTATTGTGTGTGTCAGCTGGAAGAAATGGCCGAATAGTGGCTTGAGTGATTTGACTGCTTTGTTCACCACATTTCTATTACCTGGCTCTGTGTGGTACAGTCATGACAAGGCAAGTGAACAGAACAGGTGTTCAAGAGCAAAGAAACGGGTTTTATTCAACTGCAAGTGAAACGTCGGAAAGAAAACACAGTAATACATAAATAATCTCGACACACATCCTTAAGCACACACAGCCACACGCATCCCTACACCTGACGGAGATAAGCATGTCTGCTCATGCACAAACACCAGGCTTATAACTGTTTCTATAAACACAGGCGGCCGGTGCAGTGACAAGAGGATTATCATGTCAATAAGAAACAGCAGCAGCAGCAGAAAGGAGGAGCGGGAGGAGGAAGAGGGGGAGGAGGAAGACGACAGACAGAAAAACCGGATGACAAAGAAAACAAGTGAGGCACACCAAAAAGAAAAGCTGAAGGTCTGTGTAGATGACTCTAACGGTGTGCTTGTTGTACTGTCATGCTGCGGCTGAATTGTTTATGAGACTCTCTTAGATTGGCTGCTGACGGCAGTGGAGATGCACTAATATGAGCTGCTGGGAAGCTCCGTGCTGCAGCAGCATTCACGAGCAGCAGATGCATGGTGCTCCAGCCAGGAGATGTGCAGAAATAAACACAGACAGAGATAAACTCAGTGAAAATGTTCATTTGAAAAAATAATCAGCAAAGTTAAAAATGGTTCATTTGCACGGTGCACTGTGTACATGCCTGCAGCGTGCCGAGGCGTGTTTAATGGCGTGGCTAATAAATATCACTTAATGTAACGTAAGTGGTAAATTATGCATGCAAGGCATGTTATGTTAGCATACACTAGATTGATTTGGAGGTAATCTGTCTCAGCGTTGACCTGACCGTGATGTTAAACAAGCAGATCTTTTGACTCCGAGGTCCTCGGGGAAATTTCCTCACCAAAAGACAATCCATCTGGTAGCTGTGACACCAACAGATGAAACCACCAAACTATAAAGCTATACGGTGCTACTGAGGAAATAAATGAATACCTTCATTTATGACCTCAAGTATGAGAAGTAAACCAAGAAAAAGAAAAAAATACCCTTATGTACCATTTGCTTTCAGTTCTGCACAGGAATGTTGAAGCAAAGTGTCACATTTATTAAACAGCGTACAATGATTGAGGATAGGATTAAAGAAGAAAATAAGACAAAGGAAGAGGACTGTTTGCAGCTGGAGCATGGCAGTAAACCATGCCAAAGATACAACTTTTGCCCTGATGGAACATTTAAAATGACAATAAATCTCCCAAGATGAATGAACTGCTCCTGTTCCTCATCGCCTCCTCTTCTCTGATGAAGGTAAAACATGTGAAGCTGTAACAGCTTTATTTCCAAAACTGGAATCGAGTGTCAGGCGTCTGGAAAAAACTGAACCTCTAAATTTAGATTCATTCTATCTCACTTATGTTATGATTCAATGATTCAAGAAGGATTCACAAAACGTTCTGAGACATCCAATCTCATTCAGGCTGTAAAGGGCACAAAAGATTGAATGAAGTCTTATATCTGAGTGGTCTTTTTGTCAGTTGACCTCAACTGGGAATCATACCAGATAATAACACAAGAATCAGCTCTGTGCAAAACTCCATTCACATCCTTCTCTGACTTTTAACACTATGACTCTATTAGTCTATTCAGAATCTATTCAGATCAATAAAAAAAAGAATCTATATTCCACGTTAAAATAATCAGTGACTTGCTTTTTGGGCTTTTATTTTAAAGTTAGCAAACATTTGTGACTTTCAAAGCTCTTTAAGTAAAAACTGATTTCCATGTGAGGAGGTAAATGGCAGTGAGGGAAGAGCAAGGAAACAGATTTGAACCATCACTCAACCAGGAGACTACTTTACTTTTGAACCTCTCAGTGATGAGACGCAACCCAAAGAATGTTTTTGAGAAAACAAACCACATTTTTTAGGGAACAAAAAAAGCATGGATGGGTGGGTGTTTTTCCAACCCCGGATTATAAAGCTGTAAAGTCATAACAAGCTGCCAACACAAATGACACGTTAGGTCTCACTGTGTTGGAGAGTAGCCTCTGACAGTAATGGAGGAAGGAAACGGCAACCCACAATTTTTGCCACATATGCAAAATGGTAAATGGCCTGTATTTGTATAGCGCTTTTACTAATCCCTAAGGACCCCAAAGCGCTTTACACGTCCAGTCATTCACACACTGGTGATGGTAAGCTACGTTGTAGCCACAGCCACCCTGGGGCGCACTGACAGAGGCGAGGCTGCCGGACACTGGCGCCACCGGGCCCTCTGACCACCACCAGTAGGCAACGGGTGAAGTGTCTTGCCCAAGGACACAACGACCGAGACTGTCGGAGCCGGGGCTCGAACCGGAAACCCTCCGATTACAAGGCAAGTGTGATGTAACCAAACTTTCTCTCCAGCACCGTGTCACATGACGCTCCAGTTTATGAGAGAGCAGACAACCTTTAACTGGAAGTGTTCTTCAGATGTGGTAATGAACCTGCATGCTCACTCATGATCATTCGTTCCAGGGCATCAGATAATGTTCTGTCACTTTGCGATGGTGTCGCAGAGATAAACACACAGTGTTGTTTAGCATCAGCGTGTTGATGGATAGCGACGTTTATGAATGACAAGAGATAACAGTGCTCTAACAGTCTTCTTTCAAACAGCGATAAAGTCCGCACTGGTACTTAGTAGTGATGGACTGCTCGCACTCTGTTGACGACATGTTGAAGCAGAGCCAGGTCTCGAGGCGCTTACATACCGAGGAGTAGCGACATAAAAAAGCCATGTAAGGTGCTCTGACAGTTTAACAGACTGGCGTATCCGCTGTGACATCATTTATTGGTTTTGCACTCCTCGTTCAGAAACACTAGCATTAGCATTAGCATTGTGTTGTTTTATTGACATTGGAAGTTAACTCATAAAAATGAGAGCGCTGGGTGGTAAGCTATCAGGGGCTCCCAATTCTAGTATGCAGGACGCAGGGTCAGTTATAAGAAAAAATAACCCTAAGCAGGCTTGTTATGAGTGGAGGGATCAGTCCAAAGAGCCTCGATCCTTCTTCTACAGACTGCAAACATGGTGTTTAATGGTGGAAAAGTCTGAAACTGTGAGAATGTAGAGGAACTGATTCTGGGGAGTAATTTTGTCATCGTCCTTAGGTGGACATTAGAGCAACTGCAGTTTTTGGCATAGACAGTTTAGTGGTTGTCACTCAGCTTTTATTTATTATTTTCTACCTTTAGGAAAAGATGCTTGTTCACCGCCTAAATAAGCTGTGGTTTGTTAAAGGGTTAAAGTCTGCTGTTTACGGTTCATTTACAAGGTTCCACACATAATGCACATGTGTCACTATTGGCATAATGAGGGTACCAACACCAAAGAACACCTTGTGTCTCTGAGATGTCAACAGCTTTGAAAAATCCCAGTGTTTGGCTCGTGGGAACGAGAGCAGCCTGGATCACTTAGGAGACTTTATCATGGCAGAGAACCCTGTTGTGCTTTGAAGCTACAGGTGGTAGCGCCGGCACCACTTTCCAGGAAATCATGTTCCAGTTGCATGTCATGATATTTGTTGAACCAACACTAAATTGCCGTAGAAGCAATTTGTCAATACCGTGTTTATCAAACATAATTTCATGTCAGAATTAGCAACTCTGGAACACATTAAATAACACTGCAGACCAAACGCGAGGCTGATTATCATAATCCATGCATAACATTCACTGGCTCTCACATATTCACTTCATTCACCTTCAAACCTTCAGGTTGTTTACTGTAATGTTTCAGCTCGTCACATGTTTTAAACTACAGATATTTCCCTTACAGCTCTCGCTGACACACATTAGGAAGAAACACAACGCAGATGAAATTTGCCCCTTCATCTATGATTTCTTCTTCCCTGCAACATTGGAAACCACTTCATCAACAGCAGCACTAATTGACACTCTCAGGCTCAGAGTGCGTGCATGGGGAGTAATTATGCAAATGCGAGCGTGCACATACATGTTCGTATTTACTTGCATGTGCCTCTCTGGTGATGGAGTGACTGGAGAGAATCAAGATAATGACTAGGGAGCAGTGGAGGTTAGATAAATTGTAGAGAGGAGGAGCAGGGTGGAGAGAGGAGCGATATGGGTGGATCAGGCTAAGAGGGGAAAAGGGAGAAGGAGGATAGAGGAAAAGGAAAGTTTGCTGAGACAGAGAAGAAAAAGAGAGATGAGAAAGGCAACAAGAAAGCTGACACCTCAACACTGATGGAGTACGTCCTGTACTCAGCACAACATAGAGAGAGATGAAGATGGGGGAGGGCAGACTGTGACGCAGAGAATGATAGACTGTGAGATAAACAGATGGAGGAAAGACTGAACTGTGGATTGAAAATAGTTATACTCATAATTATTCATGTATTTAGGTTCAAAGTGTCCATAGAAATATACATTCTGGCTAACAATGCGTCTCTATTTTTTCTTGTTAAAGAGGCAGCTGTCTGGTTGATCCCCTGAGAGTTTGATTGTCCATCATTGTGAAGCTCGTGGTTTAGTATCGGAAGGATAAGTGTTTTTTGTACATCAAGTAAGTCAGCAGCATTATTTTTTTTTACCCCCTTCGAGATCCTTTTCACAATTCGATGCCATTTTTGAAGCATATAAATAAACTAAAATGTGGTCACATGACCCCAACTTTACAAACTCTAACCTCACCTCCTGTGTTCAGCCCTCACAGCTTCTGTAGACTCACTTAGCTACTAGTTAGCAAGTGGATACCGAAAAAAACAGTGAAAAGCAGGGAGTGCTAACTCATTCTTGCACTCTACAATTTTTTTGAAAGAACAAATACATAAATATATATATAGCCCCTAGTTCACTGGCTTTTATTGAACATTCAAAGCTTTAAAGCTTCAAGGTAAATCCCAAAACCAGACCGAAAAACTGAGGTGACCGAGCTTTTGCAGTTGCTGCCCCCAAGCTCTGGAACAGTCTGCCCCTTAACCGTTTGAAAACGCACTTGTATTCTCTATCTTTCAATTATGAATAGTCTTCACTATTTTCATTATGTGTTGTTTTAAAATGTGCTTATAAATAAATTTAATTAGATTTTATAGACTCACAAATACACAGTTTCATTCCCCAAAACAGTTGAACAGAGTCATTTTTATCAAAATATAAAAAAAGCACATTTGTTTAGGACTACTTTCAGAGGTGGATTAATGCACTTTGGTGCTACAGTGAGTCTACTATATGGACAAACTGGCACACTCACAAGAGCTCCTCGGGCATTCAAGCCCATCCCATGAAGCTCCTGGTGTACAGCATCTGTGCTGATTTTAAGGCCAGAGGAGTTTTTATGCACTGTGTGCATGAGCAGATATCTAGGAGGGAAGAAATTACACAAACAGATTTGTTGCAAGGGTTGCAAACTTTTACAGTACCAAGCAGTGAGCGTCTTTAGAAATACTCATTGTTTCACAAATGTTGTAAAGGAAGACTGAATTTATGATGACCGAAAATCAGAGAAAAGGTGTATAAAAAGAAAACAATACTAATAGATCAAACGTGTTAACATGTTTAATACAGTTTTAAATAAAATAAGTATTTAAAAAAAAAGCAAAAACTATTTTTGTTCGCGTATGTGTGTGTGTAGAAAAAAATACAAATAAAGAAAGACCCTGCTGGAAGGAATAATAAGGCTGAGATTCTCAGATGACAGTTTGAAAGACGGAGGATAACAGGTGGCCAGAGAGACACAGAGAGGGGTGGTATAGCCACAATTTTCCCATCCTGGCTTGCAGAGAGGCTGGAGGTCGGAGCCTCAGAGGGCTTGTTGTTCCTTCCAGGCTGACACTGCCAGCCCTAATCAGCCTGAACAACCAGAGCGCTCGGCCAAGGTCTGCACGGGAGGGAAGGCTGAGAAAGCTGTCGAGAGAAAATGAGTCTTCCGGGGTGACACTCTGGATTCTGAGGAAACCACTGCAACCAGCGGCACAGTCTCACGGGAGGTCAAAGTGCAGCGGCGCACTGGTAAATGGCTTCAAGGCTGCTTCCTTTGTGCCTCCATGGCCTCGGGCATAAACAGGAAGTGAGCTAGCAGTCAGTGAAATATGTTTCCTACGATAGCATTGATGGAATTTTAATTATTATTATTACTTATTTTCTCCATTATTACTAAATGAAATTCATTTTTTAGTCATCATTTGGTCGTGTTGCTCAGAAATCCATTAGAGCCAGCAACATAACACAAACACTGAACCAAGACGAAGAATTTTAATTAGAAACAAGACTGTGAAGGTCCATTAGATTTGGAGCCATATTCTGATAGTAGTTGCTGTGACTACACGTAAGCAGTTTATATTTAAAATGTACTCACATCTGAAAGTTTGATTGATTGACTAATAAACAGCTTTCTTTATTACCCATGTAAGAATCTACCTACAAATCGTAAATTCTTGATTATATCAAACACTCTTTGACAAATACATTAATTCATGTTTTTGTCTCTTTTGTTTTATTTTTTCTATTTTTTTTATTCTGAAAACACAAACCTCATCTTTCCCACAAAACTGTATAAACTGTTTTACAAATAGATCAAAAAAAGGGACAACCATTAGTACAGTACACCAAAGTATGAAGAACAGATAATAAAAGTGGAAACACAGTGGAGCTAGAACAATAAAAACTGAACATTACATTAATGTTTTAAGAAACTGTTTACTGCTCAAAGGCACTCTAGTCTGTGCACACAAGTACGACCTTCACAGAAGAGTAGTCAGAAGGAAAAAAAATCTAAAAGTTTTTTCATTTATACCATCAAAAATTTACAACTGAACAAAGAAACCATTCTAATACATTTGGTCAGAACACAAAGGAATAAAAAAATAGAAGAAAATCTGGGACGGATCGATCATGCTTGTGGTGCTTTTGCATCTGAGGAATACAACCAGGACAATAATCCTAAATCATCTCACTCATCCACAACGGACTACCACAAAACATCATGACAAATGTGTAGACAGACCTCAACAATCTTGCGTGAAAGGTTTGCAGAAAATCTGACAGAAGTCGGATCCTTCAGGAAGAAGATTGGACCCAAATCACCAGAACAAGAATGAAAGTTTTTGTAAGCGTTAATACCAGATGGGGTACTGCCTATGCAGAAGGCTCTTTTCTTTTCCTAAAATTTATATATTATCATTATTTTCCAGATGTTGATACTGTGACAGAGAGAAATGAATTTTGGAGTAGTTTTTCTTTAATTATTGACAAAATCTGTGATTGTTAACCACAGACTGTAAATTAAAGAATATATATGTAGGTCTGAAAAGTGATCGGTGCAGAAGTCTCAAATCTGCCTTTGTTCAGGTGGGATTTGAATCCTGTGGCTACAACAACACTGTTTGCTTTATGCCTACTGGTACTTGCCTAAATCTGTCTACATGGCGAATGACTTCTGTTCCTCAGCTGTAGTTCTGCACGTCTGCTTCAGACTTCCTCTCCTTTGCTTGCTTGCAGGGGGCCATCAATCTGCTGTATCGGCATCACTGTTCATTCTGATGATGTGGCGATTATATATTTATCTGCTCCTATGACCCCAGTAAACACTTCATTGAGTTTATGGACTCAGTCACTAGTTTTATGTACTATTTAACAACATACAACAATAATCCATCCATCCATTCGCTTATCCTTTTCAGGGTCGCGGGGGGCGCTGGAGCCTATCCCAGCTCCCATCTCATAGGGCGAGAGGCGGGGTACACCCTGGTCTGTCACAGGGCTAACACACAGGGTCAGACAACCATTCTCGCTCACATTCACTCCTATGGGCAATTTGGATTAACCAATCCCCAATAACTGCATGTCTTTGGACGGTGGGAGGAAGCCAGAGTACCCGGAGGGAACCTACGCAAACACGGGGAGAACATCGATTCCATCATCAGACC
The DNA here is from genome assembly GCF_963969265.1 of Rhamphochromis sp. 'chilingali'. NCBI lineage: Eukaryota > Metazoa > Chordata > Actinopteri > Cichliformes > Cichlidae > Rhamphochromis > Rhamphochromis sp. 'chilingali'. The sequence goes on along the minus strand of NC_137935.1, from coordinate 3,237,963 downwards.
CCGGCCTGATGGTGGAATCGAACTCAGGACCTTCTTGCTGTGCGGCAACAGTGGTAACCACCGTGCCACCGTGTTGCCCTATATAGATACAATATAATATCCAGTTTAAATTAATTACCCCTTGGAAGTCAAAAAGACGGACAAAGAAAGCTGTGAACTGGGGCGTGAGCGTCTGGTTTCAAAAAGCTAAGGTCGCGCTAGGACTATGTTCTACACCCATGTACATTCACATTATGTGTCTTTAACGTCTTCCGCGTATTTATTGTCATCATGTATTCACAGTAAATGCAATTTTGACTTTAATTGCTGAAAACTTTGCAGGTGACAAAGTTCTACAATTAGTGTCAATACTACAGTGAGTCAGCAGTGATGAGTGTAGGAATTATTTAATGAATTCTCAGTCGTTGCCATCTGCCTTGAGTGCATCAGTAATAACATGTGGGAAGAGTTTCCATACAGCTGTTTACTAGTGTGCTAATAATATAATGAGATCGTGTCATCACTGAAAAGTCACATTGTGTAAAGAAGAAAATTTCATGATATCCGTAAAAACTTCATAACTGTATGTGAGGTATTCGATTGACAGTTTGTGTTTGGATTTGCAGCCCTATTCTGTGAGGTCCAGGTTGCATATTTCTGTAGCTTTACAGACTCAGGTCAGTGTAAGAGAGAAGGTAAGTGGCTGAGGAGATGCGAGAGATGTTGTTGGGTCATCTTTATATAAACACTCTAAAACGTATCTGCATATTTACATAAACACAGAAAAATGGTTTATTAAATGTATGTGTAGGTAGATGCCTGTTTTAAAATGACTCTGAAGGCAAATGTCAGCTTATATAATGGTGTGTGTGTGTGTGGTTAACATGCTATATGAGACTTAATACTCAACCCTCCCACTCTAAGTGTTTTTTATTTTTTAACTGGAACATGTCATCTACTTCAAACCACTTTTTGCAAGTCCAACAGTTTGAATGTCAGTCAACACAAAGTCAAGCTGGAATCTTAATCTGATGTTTTTAGCTGTAGGAAACATCTGGAGCATTTCCCTTCTCCTCGCCTGCTCCTCACTTCCCCCGCCCACACTTACATCCTTCATCCTTCAGCACTAAGAGAGAAGTTCAGACCTTTTTTAGTTTTTCCTAAAGCTGAACTCACATGTCACATATCTGTCGATCCCCGTCTGAGGAGAGGAGTTTAAATATCTTAGAGTCGTGTTTATAAGTGGTGTAGTGACCAAAGGAACAAAATCGCTGTTTTAGGGAGACACAGTACATATTTCTTAAACACAAACATGACTGCAACCACCAAAATGTTCTCAAAAAACAAAATGAGCTCCAGTCCAGCGTGTCAAACCTATACTAAGTCATAAGATAAGATAAGATAAGATAAGATAAGATAAGATAAGATAAGATAACCTTTATTAGTCCCACACGTGGGAAATTTGTTTTGTCACAGCAGGAAGTGGACAGTGCAAAAGTTATGAGGCAAAAATTAGAATACAATAAGAATAAATACAGTACACAACTGTACAGAATAGAATAAAATAAAATACTATATACAGTAGAATAAAATAAAATAAATATACAATAAGATAAAAATAGAATACAAATACAAATACTATATACAACTGAGTAAAAATACAACGATGACAGAAAGGATTATTGCACTTAGTATTATTGCATATGTATGGATGTGTGTGCTTGATCAGTTAAAGTCTTTATTATGGAGTCTGACAGCAGTGGGGAGGAAAGACCTGCGAAATCTCTCCGTCCCACACCGTGGGTGCCGCAGTCTCCCACTGAAGGAGCTGCTCAGTGCTGTCACAGTCTGCTGCATGGGGTGGGAGATGTTGTCCATCAGGGATGACAGCTTAGCCGCCGTTCTCCTGTCACTCACCACCTCCACTGGGTCCAGAGGGCATCCTAGAACAGAGCTGGCCCTTCGGATCACCCTGTTCAGTCTCTTCCTGTCCCCAGCAGAGATGCTGCCGCCCCAGCAGACCACGCCATAAAAGATAGCAGAAGCCACAACAGAGTCATAGAATTTCTTCAGGAGTGGGCCCTCCACTCCAAACGACCTGAGTCTCCGCAGCAGGTACAGCCTGCTCTGCCCTTTCCTGTAGAGGGCGTCTGAGTTATGAGTCCAGTCCAGTCTATTGTTCAGATGAACACCAAGGTACCTGTAGCTGTCCACAGCCTCAATGTCCATACCCTGGATGTTCAGTGGTTGCAGTGGAGAATGCTTGTGCCTGCGGAAGTCTACCACCAGTTCCTTGGTTTTACTGGCGTTGATCTGGAGGTAGTTCAGCTGGCACCAGTCCACAAAGTCTTGGGTCAGACCTCTGTACTCCTTGTCGTCCCCATCAGTGATGAGGCCGACTATTGCAGAGTCATCAGAGAACTTCTGCAGGAAGCACTGGGTGGAATTGTGGGAGAAGTCTGCAGTGTAGATGGTGAAGAGGAACGGAGCCAGAACCGTTCCCTGTGGGGCCCCCGTACTGCAGACGACCCTGTCCGACACACAGCCCTGAGTCCTCACATACTGTGGTCGGTCGGTGAGGTAGTCCAGGATCCAGGTAGTGAGGTGATGGTCCACTCCAGAGTTCACCAGCTTGTCCTTTAGAACCGAGGGAAGAATGGTGTTGAAGGCACTGGAGAAATCAAAGAACATGATTCTCACAGTGCTTCCAGCGGTCTCCAGGTGAGCGAGGGAACGATGTAGGAGGTGAATGACGGCATCATCCGCTCCAATGCCAGGCTGGTAGGCAAACTGAAGTGGGTCCAGTGATGAGCTTATTAGGCGCCGAAGCTGAGCCAGGACCAACCGCTCCAGGGTCTTCATCAGGTGGGATGTCAGAGCCACCAGCCTGTAGCTGTTGAGGTCCTTGGGGCGTGAAGTCTTTGGCACTGGTACAACACAGGAGGTTTTCCAGAGCTGTGGGACTCTTCCCAACCTCAGGCTCAGGTTGAAGAGGTGCTCCATCACCCCACACAGTTGGTCCGCGCAGGACCTGACGACCCTCGAGCTGATGTGAGAGCAGGTGCAGGGTGGCGATCTTTAAAGCAGCCTAATAGTTCCCAGTAATTATTGTAAAGTAGTGTTTTTGCGTAACAAAGCCCATCAGTACTTCAGAAGCACATTCTGTTCTTTAGTTCTGCCAAAACACACCCACCCCCTCACACACCCCCTCCCAAAAAATGAAAATAAAACAAAACAAAAATGTATAAATTATTTTTTGAAGACCAGTCAGAATCAGAATCAGAATCAGAATACTTTATTGATCCCTGGGGGAAATTATTTTTTGTTACAGTGCTCCATTTTAAACCAACATTAAGACAAGACAGACAATACGCTAACTAAGAATAGTACAATATATACATATATATACATACATACATACATAAGTCACTTATAAATAAATATTTGGAAAAGAAACATGTGTAGTTGTAGCAGCAAACAGTGTGTTAAGTGGATGCGTTGTACAGGGAGATGGCCACAGGCAGGAAAGATTTCCTGTGTCGTTCAGTGGTGCTTTTCGGTAATCTCAGTCTCTCACTGAACGAGCTCCTGTGACTGACCAACATGTCATGGAGTGGGTGGGAGGTGTTATCCAACATTGTCTTTATCTTGGACAGCATCCGCCTCTCCGACACCACCTTGAGGGAGTCCAGCTCCATCCCCACAACATTGCTGGCCTTACGGATCAGTTTATTAAGTCTGTTGGCATCTGCGACCCTCAGCCTGCTCCCCCAGCATGCAACAGCATAGAGGATCGCACTGGCCACAACAGACTCATAGAAACTCCTCAGCATTTTCTGGCAGATGTTGAAGGACCTCAGTCGCCTCAAAAAATAGAGACGACTCTGGCCCTTCCTGTAAAGTGCTGTGGTGTTTTTAGCCCAGTCCAGTTTATTGTCAATGTGAACTCCAAGGTATTTATAGTCCTCCACAATGTCAACACTGACCCCCTGGATTGAAACAGGGGTCAAGTGTTTCCTGGTCTTCCTGAAGTCCACGATCAGTTCCTTGGTCTTTGCCACGTTGAGCTGCAGATGATTCTGCTCACACCACGTGACAAAGGAGTCGACCACAGCCCGGTACTCTGTCTCATCATCCCTGCTGATGCATCCAACCACCGCAGAGTCATCAGAAAACTTCTGAAGATGGCAGGTCTCTGTGCAGTGGCTGAAGTCTGTGGTGTAGAGGGTGAAGAGGAAGGGGGAGAGGACAGTCCCCTGTGGTGCCCCTGTGTTGCTAATCACCTTGTCAGACACACACTGTGGGAGACGTACATATTGTGGTCTTCCTGTCAGGTAATTAAAGAGCCACTTTAATTCTATCCTGACAGTGACAGATCGCTGCTACTGTTCCCATGTCTGCCTGCAGAAAGAAATATTACCTTTCATTAATGCTGCATCTGCTCCAAGCAGGGAAAGCTACAGTGTTTATGATGAACTACAACATTATTTTCACATGAAATTATGAAAGCAGGATCCCGTAAATGGTGCACAGCCCCCCTCCCCCAACAGGCAGTTTATTTTGGTTAGCAAAGTGTTTAAAGCTCAAGCTACAACATATATGATAGTAGCTATGTTTCAACTATGAACAAAACATATCACATTGGTGTCCAGAGTTATGGATTGTTTTTGTTTAGTTTTTTTGTTTTTATTTAATTCCAGAGATGCCTGCTCAAGAGAAATCCCAGCAAACTTCCAGCAAGTGCTTGGCGGCCAATCGTTTCCAGGTAAAAGTTGTTTTTACCTGTGAGGACAAAGAGAAACCAGTGGTGCACCTGCCGGTTCAGGTGTTGTCTGGGGAATGCCAGCCAATCTGCATAGTGCTGGGCTGTGATCTCATGTTTTACTCATAGACATAAAGACTGTTTCTCACAATTTGATCAGAAAGATTCATGTAAGTAGTGAGATGACCACTTTAGTCACTTTAAGGGTCATATGTCTACATCCTTCTTGTACTAAAAAGCAGATACAGGTCCTGTGTTTGCGTTGATGTCCTTCTAAAGCCATGTCTTGCTTTCTACATACAACGTCCTCTCAGCAGACCTTCTTGGAATATAAACACGTCATCCTTGAGGAGCTGAATTACCTGTGCAACCTCGATTGGCTGCAGACACTTTTTCATGCTATTGATTGTGACAATGGCACTAACAAAACACAAACCTAGAGAAAATCAGTCAGGAGGAATAAGGAGAGAGCATTGGTCTGTGGGTAGTTATTTAGTTCTTTCCACACACTGCCAAACGTCTCGAGGTGCTCAAAGAACCAGAGGAACGTGTCATGTTGGCATTGTCATTCCAATTTTAGAGTATCCTTGGTATTTTGCTTTTTTTGTGTAACTATTTGTTCTGTTTAGCTGTCCTATTTAGTTATTCATAAAAGTAATGATGCAAACGAATCAGGTTATATTGATAGAGCAAAACTGAGGTTGCATCCAACTGTGTTATCAAGCACCAAATGTTTTTGTTCAGGTCATATATTTTATTGGTGCTCTTTCATTTCTTACAGCATTAGAGGCCTTGGACTCCAAAGATGGTGACATTTACCTTCATTGAAAGCTGTTCAAATAGGTATTAAAGTATAACTGAGCAGCAAAAGGTCTATGACAGTGACAAGAGCTGCAGTTTCCAGTCTCACAGTGTGGTATTGTACCAAGCGGGTTGATGGCCTTGCCAGGAAAATATACTTTTCTGTTTTCACATTTGGAAAAAAAGTCATTCCAAGCAGGAAAAAGTATTTTTTCCTTCTGCATTTGCCATCAATGTCAAATAACACCATGTGAGTAAAAAAAAGCGTTATCACTTTGACAAATTATTTGAATTTTGGAAAAAGAATGAGTTTGGGTGACATCTCAGCAATGACTGACTGATGAAAGAATACTTGATGGCACTTCAACAAAATAGAAATGTATCTTATTGCTAATGTTTAATCTGTTTTTTTCCCTTCTTTGCTGGTAGATTTACAGTTCAGTTCAATTTTATTTTATTCATACAGCAAAGTTGTCTCAAGGCACTTTATATTCTAACACAAAGACCCTACAATAACACAGAGAAAACCACAACAATTAGGCGACCCCCTATGAGCAACAATGTGGTGACAGTGGAAACGACAAACGCCCCTTTAAGAGGAAGAAACTTCTGGGAGAACCAGGCTCAGGGAGGGGCGGCCATCTTGTTTGGGGTAAGAGGACGAAGACAGGACAAAGACAAGGTGAGTAACTATGTTACTGGAGGCCAAGGTAATGTGATCCAGAGTAAGCATCTGGTTACCAGATTTCTAAGATCTTTAGGACCAAGTACAATAACCTCAGTTTCATCTGAATTTAGAAGCCGTAAATTAGAGATTAACCAGGACTTTTTGACATTTATTCAGAGTTTGTTCTTCAGCTGGTGTTTTGCAGGGTGGGGGAAAAAAATAGAGACACGAATGGGTTGGTGGTAAACCGAGGGCTTCTGTTTATGACTGTGCTTCCTCCTCGCTATCAGTCAGCCATCCTGTTTTCCCACCTGCTCAGGACAATCTGCCAGGGGAGAGCAAACATTGGTTGCGCTCTCTTTGGCCACACCGACTACACGGGCCTGACTCTCTATGGGTTTTTCAAGGGTATGGAGCAAAGTCTCCAATCCTGGCCTCCAGAGCTGTAAACAGGCTAAATTTATTATCAGTATCATTGTTATTAAAGGAGGCCGAGGAGTAGCTAAACATATTACGCAGTGAGCAGGGAGGAGGGACAAGGAAGAGGCCATGCTGCCTAGCAAGTTGGCTATGAGCTAAGCTAAGCTAGCGAATCCCTAAAAGCACAGTGAACGTGTGCTTTGTAATAAAGCATGTGACGATAACACTATGAAATATATTCAAATATATTCCCTTACAGGGAGGAGGTCAGCGCCCTGACCCACTGGTGTCAAGACAACCATCTCACCCTCAACGTCGCAAAGACAAAGGAGTTGATAGTGGACTTCCGGAGGTGCAGAGAAGTACACACCCCCATCACCATCAACGGCGCTGCTGTGGAGAGAGTGAGCAGCTTCCGGTTCCTTGGTGTACATCTGGCTGAGGATCTTACGTGGTCAGTACACACAAACAAAACAGTGAAGAAGGCGCAGCAGCGCCTCTTCTTTCTCAGGAGACTGAAAAGATTCGGCATGAGCCCCCGCATCCTCAGGACCTTCTATCACTGTGCCATTGAGAGCATCCTCACTGGATGCATCACCACCTGGTATGGCAACAGCACCGCCTACAACTGCAAAGCTCTCCAGAGAGTAGTGCGGTGCTCTGAACGGATAATTGGAGGTGAGCTTCCCTCCCTCCAAGACATCTACAGGAAGCGGTGCCTGAGGAAAGCGGGGAGGATCATCAAGGACTCCAGTCACCCCAGCCATAAACTGTTCAGACTGCTTCCATCAGGAAGGAGGTTCTGCAGCATCCGGTCCCGTACCAGCAGACTGAGAGACAGCTTCTTCCACCAGGCCATCAGACTGCTGAACACGTCATAGACACCTCAGCTTCACTACTGGAACTTTAACATTATGCACTCCATACTGTACAGTAATGCCACTGTTTTGCACGTCTCACTCTGTATATTTTTATATATTTTATTTATTGTTTACTCTATTTAATTTGTAAAATATGTGTACACACACACACACACACACACACATGTAGAAAAATATTTAGTATACACATCCAGAAATGCATATACTATTATATATTGTACATATATTTATTAGTTTCAGATGTAGCCATTCTTGTATTTTGCTTGTTTACGTTATTGTATTTTGCACAACTCTGTTGCTTGTGAAGCTCGCACACAAGAATTTCACTCACATGTGCTGTACCAATGTACCTGCACATGTGATGTGACAATAAAAGTGATTTGATTTGATTTGATTCAAGAATATCAGTCTTTGGAAAACACTAACAAATCAAAGAATTTGACTATCACAACTGTAACATTACCTGATCGCTCTTTAGTCTAAACACAGCGTGCTGTCACTGTGCGAAAGTGAAAGATTGGTTTACAGCAAAAGTCATGTTTTTGCACAAGTAAAGCTGAGAATGAATTTTCATGGAGAAACAATCGTGTTGTCGCCTGAGAGAACATCGCTGTTTCCTCTTTCCACAGATTCAACAGGCGAGGCCATTTTAAACAGAGCAGCTGACATTCATGCTCAAAGAATTTCATTTCTGTTTGTTCCGATTCAGAGAGTTCAGTGTCAGAATGTGTGAATGCTGTTGCAACCCTTTTCTACTCCACCAGGAAAGGGATTATGTGAGAAACATGGGGAGATAAATATACCCAGCAGTAAATCAGTTTATCCACCTACCGTTTATTTAGTGAAGCCAGCGCCTCTGAAAACACAGGGTGGACTGACCTGTGCTGCCTTCACCTGTAGATGTGAGTCTTCGGTGTATCACTGTTTAAAATCTGTTGTGAGACCTTTGACCCCACCGAGAACATTTCAAGGCAAACAGAACAACTGACAGTTACAACAGAAAACATCAAGTCTCCCCTCGACTGGCCTCAGCTAATACTTTCATCTGGTTTAGTGAAACAAAGTCTGTTTTGTGGGGAGTTCTGCAAACCAGTGTTCAAAGACAAAGAAAACAAATAGATTCTGACTGAACGGCTTTGTGTTCAGCTTAACTAACCAAAAACAGGTGAAGTTCCCGAAGACATGAATGAAAGCATTAAAATAAGCCATATAGATTCACGAGCAGGCTTCTTTGACGCTCTCTTTGTCCACCATGTAAAAGCCCTGAAGCATCCAAATGTAAGCATTTCAAGTGCATCCAAGGCTTCGTGTAGCACATAAAATTGTAATTTGACAATTCATCTCCCTTCCCTGGCTGCTGAAGAGGAGCTAAGGGAGAGATGCCTCATTAGATGAACCACTTCAGGCACAGCACCACTTGCCAGAGGACGACGTAGTAATGGAGAAGGAACCTTTGTCAGGCCAACCAACCATGTGGCTGCAATATCTTCTTGGCTAGCAGCTACAAATCCTCACGAGGGATAAAACTACCCTTTAAAGGGCTGTCAGACCTGTGATCTTATGATGAAGGCACATCAATAAACACCTCAGAAATACCAAACTAAAAGTCAAACATGGGAACAACACGACAATAACAATTTCCCTTAAAACCTTTAACTTACAGCTACAAAGATCTAAAGACATGGCTCGCCTTTAAGTCCAGAATTTTAGGACACTCACTGTATCTGTTCCCTCACTGGCTGGACTGTCATTGTAATCCATACGGAAACCCAACATTGTATTTCAGTACAATGCCAATTTTCAGTACTATACACATATAACTCCAGCTGTTATTAAGCACAGTGTGATTTTTCTGGAAAAACCTGGTACATTTCTATCTCACTGCACAGTTTTTACAGCTACATTGAGCAATTCACTCAGAAACATTGATCAGTCAATTCATCCTTCCAAATAGTCACCTATTCATTTTTTTGTGTCCACCTGCTCCAGTGTCCACCCGTCCATTCATCCAGCCTAATTGCAAACCAGGTCTATTCAAACATAATAGTTATTATACAGCCATCATTTCCAAACGATCCAACAGTCCGTTTTATCTCATTTGTATGGGACACAGTCAGAAAGACCATATGGAAAAGTAAAGAAAGTGAAAAGAGGTGTGAGGCAGAGGGAGTTTGTGCTTGCGTGCGAGATACTGAGAGAATAAAAGAAGGGGAGTGGAAGATGTGTTGAAAGTAGCAGAGTGGTTGGGTAATGGTCTCAGAGGGCTGAAAGCGTTTGTGTTGACCGCTCATCAGTATTCCCCACCTTTCTACTTGAATTCTGTGTCAATTGAAAGCCTCCTCTCTTAGTCTCTTCATTTCTTCTTCTTCTCCTGTATTCCTCTCACGCACGCCACCCTCGTAACCTTTTCTGTGCTAATGTTTCAGCTCACTCTGTATGGACTTTAGTGGGGTTTACCTCTCAGCTGCCACGCTACCAGGATTTTTGTAGAGCGAGTGAGACGAGGTTCAACCCGCAGAGGTGTAAGCAGGCCCCCAAAATAATGAGGCGATACAGCGAGTTCAAACCATCTCAATATTCAGCCCCTGCTTAGTGCAGTGTGAAGCTGGAGCTTTGCTCGCAAAATGACTTGTACATAGAGCGACCACATAAGCGTACACGTATAGCCCCAGGCTATTCGGGGCCTGAACCAGGTGTAGGACTGGACTCTCCCAAACACGTCACCACTCGCACCACCACACATTTCCTATAATCCTATAATTCCTATAATTTATAATCCTTATCTTTATAATCTCTTCTGCTATTTGCACATTCTTTACTGTAAATTCCTAAGTTAATTTGTAAATTTTTTGTAGTAAACTGTAAATTGTAAATATTGTAAAACTTTTCTTCTGTCATTTAATGGTCGGGCATTGTACAGCTACAAGCATTTCACCCCCATGTCATACTGTGTATGGTTGTGTGTGTGTGACAAATAAAATTTGAATTTGAATTTGATATGCTATATATAAACATTTAGCTTAGAAATAATATGAAACGAAATAATAATAAAAATACTTAATATGAAATAATCTGTTGTTGCATTATTTGACACACTATGCTGGACATGCTAATTTACATAGACATAACACATATGTTCAGAATCAGAATACTTTATTGATCCCTAAGGAACTTCTGTGGGTTACAGTCGCTCCAAGACAGCAACAGTAACATATTTAAATAATACAATATGTTACAGTTTACAAATTTAAGAAATAGCACTAATATATACAAATCACTCAATTATAAACATCAAGAATTTTGTGCCATAAATAAAAAGCAGCTACACATAATTTATTTATAGATAGCAGAACAGCTGATGTCATTGTGAAGTGCTGTGCTGTCTTATTGCTTAACATGTGTGACTAATGCGTGCATACTCATTCAGCTTCTGTGTGTGAGCCGTATGTACGATCACTCATGAAAAGAGAGAACACGCTAATTATGATGCTTTAAATTGATGTGAAAAGGGCAAGTGTGACATATATTCTGCAAATATGACACTTTCATGTTTAAGATTTTGCCTGCATTTCTTTTCTTTTCATTCCCAGATAAAGAGCATGCCTTCTTAAATCACTTTCAGATCTTTAGGACTCTGGTAACCAATTATGTAGAGGTTTGGTAATACCAGCGTTGGCTGTGTTAATATTAAAATCTGGAAAAAATGAAGAAATGGGAGGAAAATGGGAAAAGAAATCCCGGCGAAGCTGGTAGTGCTGATGCAATCCTGAGGAGGAGTGTGTGAACACATTTCCTATGATTTCAATCCAGAATCAGGTCTGATTTGAGGTATTAGCTGTGCTGAAGCTGAAACACATCAACTGTGTTTCATAGCAGATAATGAAGTGAGCTTGAGGTTAAGAGTGAACCTCAGTATTTAAGGTGGTTTGAGGTGAGCCTGTGGGCCTGTGAGAGGAGCTGTGAGGAGGCAGCCCCGGTGAAATGCAGAAAACACTCTCAAATCATTTTGTTTGTTTCGGTCTGTGTGGAAAACCAAGCTTTACGGCAGCAATGTAGTCAAGAGGAAATCCCACAAACCTCAGTTTACCCAAGCTTTTATTTGGAGTTTATCCACACTTTCAGATGAGGATGGCAGCTGACACAATCCTCCCCCGTATCGGCCAAAAACACTACAAAAACTATGGTGAGTGCAACAGAAAATGGACTTTATGATCATATTCTGTTTTGCAACAATTTGCATGCAGGTAGGTGCTTCCATTCAAATGCCCTGATGCTCTTGATTTGTGATTATTTTGACATTTTGAATCCATAACTAGTGATAATTAGCACTTATCCCTGTATCTGTCAGGGTCCTGGGACTGGGCGACCCAGGATCCCTGAGCAGTCATGTATTATATTATTATTATTATTATTGTTGTGTATTTTGGTGTTGCTCCCCCTTCCCTGTGCTTGTGTATATGTGTGTGTGGGTGGCTGAGCACTTGTTTATAGGCGGCGTCAGGCCTGGAGGGTGTGGCCCTGCAAGGGGACTGGCCACACCCGAAGCCACACACCTGCTGCTGATCAGGCCTCGTCGGGGGAGCTACTTAAGAGAGTCTTGGAGCTCCCACCGACGCGGGATCATTGCATGAGACTCCACGTTAGTCACCCTGTCTAAGTTTAGTCAGAAAGTGTATACCTGCCATTTCTGAGTGTCCTGACAGCTGCGCTATTGTTTCCCGCAGGAAGAGCGTGGAAGGCACGGAGAGCAGCGAGCACCGGGGGGTGCTGACACGGGAGCAGAGAGCACACGGACTATTCACGGGAGACACGACACGGGAGTCTGGGAGAACACGGGGATTTATTGTTACGTTGTTTTCACTCTGTAAATAAACCCTGTTTGTACATAGAGCACCGCGCCTGGGTCCTCCTTCCCCACTCCTTCCACGGTGTGCCATGCCATACCGTGACAGTATCTGGTACTGAAAACATGACTTTTTATCTCAGCAGCTGATTAGAGGCAGAGATGCTGTTTATCTGTTTTCAAAGCATTATTCCATAAATACAGCCTCACTATAGGATAATTAACGTACAGACAGGAGCTGTTGCTGTAATCACTTCACATGAAAAGACATTTTGGAACAGGATAAAATCTTATTGTGATTGGATTCATCTTTTTGCTGGCAGCCCACATCAAACATGTTTATGTGCCATGTTTATTAATCAGCTCATATTTTCAGTGCTTTTTCTAAGTACTTTAGTTTAGAGATGCTTCTGTCTAAAACAGAATTTACTGTGGCATCATTTGTAAAAAAACACAAAACCAAAAAAATAATAGAAATTGTGGTGCAACACTGGGAAAAAAAAATTAAAAAACTTATTTTTTCTGTCGTTTTAAGTCACAGAGTCATGCTGACAGTGTTTCGTTTACCACAGCATTTCTTTACATGTAGAAAACCTGGCACGTATTTTTGAAATTGCACAGTTTTTTCTTATATTAAAATATCTGAGGGATTAAATGTGTAGTTAAAGTTTTTTACACTGACACAAAGGGGAGTTTCCCTGGTCTGGTTCCTTGGAATGGCCACAATGTAAAATGAGTTTGACATCTCTGGTTTAAAAGGTCCGAGTCTCTGGTCCTGTGGGTATTACCCTAATAGGCTGACAGAACCTAATTTAAGCCGGTGGTGAGGAGACTCGGCTAACTCTAACTGTTGACATTCGGATGCCTACCCCGTTTCAACTCGATGATTCAACCCACCACCCTTAAAGTTCGCTGCAATCAACAGCCAAACCCTTTAATGGCAGCTCTCCTCCATGATCCTTGCATTTGGTGAATGCAAATTACTTATTAGACTTATAACTTAAGTGGTCAGGAAAATAGTCCTCAGGTCAAAGGCTAGGACAACCTGTAAGAACCATTTGAGAAATGTAATATTTATACACAAGTTTTACCTTTAATGTTCCCAAAACTTTCTCCCAGGCTTCAATCCAACACAGCATAAACAAGGAGGGAATTTTGGAAAAGTGTGATTTCAAATCTTAAATCCAGTTGTTTTCACTCCTTTCAGGTTTCTTCCTGAAGTTCTTCACTGCAAACTATAATTCTGACCTTGTGAACTAGTTTCGTAATAACGGTTATCTCTTCTTGCATTTTTATATACACCATGCAAACATTTCCAGGCATGTCATCTTTCTTTCTCTCTTTCCTTGTCACACAAAGCTTGCTCCCTATGAGTCACTTCCATTGCACCATTGACCAAGACCAGTACAGGCTCCGCCCCTTTTCTAAATCAACCCAAGCTTCATTACAATGGTTACAGTTTCTCTTTCAGTTTAAAACACAACTGTATTTCAACATGATTTGTAGTTAACACAATTACATATGAATATACTTTTACTGCAAGAGTCTGTGTTAACTCAATCACATTATAACGTTACTCCTTTCACTCTCAATCTTCTGTGATGATGATCATGAGCCAGGGGACCTCGCCCCTCTTTGACACAGACTAACTCGTGCTGAAGAGTCATGAAGATGGAATCGATTATTTGTCTTGTGATATTATTCTGTTATCATATGTTACCTTATATATGTAATCAAAGTAGTTGAATTAGAATACTGCTGTAGATCATATTATACCCTTTAATATAGAGTGTGTGAGCTGTATGTAGTTTAGTTCTCATTATACTTTTGAGTTAACAGAACATATTCACATATTAGTTCATTAGATAAAGGTGCATCACTCTGTATACTTGATCTGCTGGGAATGTGTTACACTGTTTTCTTGACATGTTCTATTGTTGAATCATGAAGAGAAGGAGACTCTGTGTCTAAGACAGGGGAGATAGATAGACCACATTCCACACCCCCACCTTACAGAAAGCAGAGAAACAACTGCCGAGGTCATAACTTAGGCGCTGTAACAGAGAAAAAATGTGATGTTTTGGCTTTTACGACTAGATGGGGGCCACTAGAGACTATAAAAAGCTGAGCAACCCGTCACCATTTTGAGACTTGCTGTGACCCTCTGCAGGCAGGTCTCCCCATCATGATGGTCCTTGTGCTCTTAAGTGTTGAATTGTATGGAAATAAATGATTGTTGATTGAGCATAAATACACCGAGTATTGTCCTTCCTTCAGCCCAAAGATTCAAAGAATTGGGAGATTTCAACAGTCTGCAGAGATTCATGTAAAGCAAGTTTTTATATTATGTTTTATATTAAGTAAGCACAACTTACAAGTTGCAAAAAAGTTTATTTCCAGCAATAATGTTACTGTAAGCACTACTATTGCTTAAAAGCTAACCTAGCAGTCTTATTACCTAAACCTTACCAAAATACATGTGAGTCTAGAACTTACTGTGCAGTTTAATTGCCTCAACCAGCCCCAGTATGTCCTGGTGTCTAAACCTAACCAAACAGATTTAGTGCACAAACCCAACAGGGTGCTTTTCCCCAGCTCTGATCGAGGATCCTTGAACCTAATCATACAAGGATGAAACGGACCAAACAACTCTCCATCTCCTCTCTCATCACTCTCCATGGCCAACTTAGAATAACACACACACACACACACACACACACACACACACACACACACACACACACACACACACACACACACACACAGTATGAAATCTCCACACAGAAAGTTCCCAGCCAACCAGAAGATTCAAACCAGGAACCATTCAGCTTAGAAAGGGCACTACCACACTTCTACTCTACTCAGCTGGTGTGAGGGTGTGCAGTGTGCACATATGAACATTAAAGCTCTTTTTTTAATTACTGTGTTGCTGTTCCTTGATCGGCAAGACAGTTCGAGCCCGAGTTCTGTCACAGTTGGGTCACTGCCACCAGGATCTTTGTCGTGTTCCTCAAACCACTGAAGGGCAGCTTTGTGTTTTTTCCACATGCCAAAGAAAATGCCAGAATGCAAGTTTTCCTGACAGAAATTGCTTCACAGTAAAATGATTGATTTTCTTCAGTTCACCTGGAAGGGGTCTTCCAGTATATGTATTTCTGTTGGCAGAGGGTGGGTTTGGGCAGGATTTGAAAAGGCTTCCTTCATCTCCAGCTTCAAAAGTTCAGACGGAGTTTTGAGCACACAGCCAGAGGTCGTTAGACGGGAGTTTCATCTGAAAGGTGTCAGAAGTAATGTGACCCCTTATTACAAACCAGAGTGGAATTATTTCTGACAACACGAGAATGAAAGTGTTCACTAAACACTGCTGGATGCTGATGGCTCATCACTGCATCACTACGGCCGACGTTCAGGACAGTCGGTATTCTGTATTAGTAAATGGTAAATGGCCTGTATTTGTATAGCCTTTACTAGTCCCCAAGGACCCCAAAGCGCTTTACACATCCAGTCATCCACCCAGTCACACACTGGTGATGGCAGCTACATTGTAGCCACAGCCACCCTGGGGCGCACTGACCACCACCAGTAGGCAACGGGTGAAGTGTCTTGCCCAAGGACACAACGACTGAGACTGTTGGTCGTTGTGTTAGTGATACACTAACGACCAGCATGGAGCTACAGTATGGGAAATCAAAGTCAAAGTAAACTTTATTGTGAGACGACACTATGAGGCTCCAGTTTCATTCAGTGCAAAAGACAAACAATAAATATAAGAAGAGAAATAGAAATGTCATTTCAATAAAGATTTAAGGTATGTCTGAAGAGTCAGGGGTCGTTTTAAGGTGAGGGATGATGGAAAGCTGTTTGGGGGTTTGAATGTTTGTTAAGATGAATTTAAGATCAGAACGAGAACATTTGTGTGCCCCTGGCACTCTGACTTCCACCTCACTGCTCTGTCCCTGTGCCCCCTCATACCCTCATCCGCTACCTTACTTCTTAATTTTGTTACTACTTTTTTCACACTTTGACTTCAGCAGCTCTTTGTTGTTCTTACCTTGGCATCTTTTGTTCTTCAGTGAAGCCTGAAACCGTGTGCACTTGCGTGTGCGTGTATGCGCGCTTGTTTATTTGCCCGAGCGGCTGTGTGATCTTTTCTTCATCTGCCTAAATTTGGAGCGTGTGAATGTATTCATGCGTGCCTGTGTTTTTTCAGGAGCCAGCCTGTTCTGAAAATATGCCCGAGGATGTGTGCCTGCATGGACAAATCACTTTGCGTGTTTGTGTCTTTGGGGGAAAGAGTGCTGTGCCCAGTGGGTAAAGAGTGTCCAGACTGGCACCAGCCCTGCAGGTGAACTGTAGCGCCTGGTGGACGAGTGTGTATCCATGAGGAAATCAAACGCGCAAAAGGTGCATCCCGGTGATAAGCTCAGCACAATGAGGACTGTGTGCAAAAGACAGAGATGGTAAATGAGACAATAAGGCGCTCGCTGCCCAGTGTTGATAGCGAAAAGTAGCCCAGCGCTTCTCGATGAGAGACACCAAAAAACAGCCAGAATATTGAAAACTGCAGATTTTTGCATTTGCACACGATTACCTTAAAGTTGTTTGCTTGCTGCATATATGAGACACAAGATAAGTTGATAAAACAACATCAAAAAATCTCTCCCGTAATTACAGAAGAAAAAAAGGGAGGCAGAGCGGCACATCAAACGATGAAACAGAACAGAGGCTTAATGTTTAAAACCGAGTAAGGAGATCATTAACATGAAACTATTCAATAAGCACAAAACAAATTTGAGCAGCAATCAATCAGCCAGTCAAGATTTGAGCGCAGGTGACGCCAGAAGCATGAGCACACAGGAAGTTTGTGCAGCGGGCGGGAACACAAACACGAGTGTAATAAATGTTTGATCTGCGTGGGGAAAATGTTTCTGTAGCTTTGGATGAAGGAGTTAGAATAGAAAATATCAGCTACTTGTCTTCTTCATATAGCTAAGCACAGCATAGTTCAAAAAGGCCCTTTGCTTCATTTCATTTAACTTGCTCTCCCTTTAGTTTCTTCACACCAGGAGGAGGGGAAAATTTATGGTTGATGAGGACAGGCTGTCCACATACAGACAAAACAACCTCCACGTAAAGCTGTTGTGGGCAGCATGGCCACTCACCAGTCTAAAGCCTGCTGGGTGGAGTGGACTAACTCCTGATGCTCATGGGAAAAAAGAAATCTTGTGAAAATCAAATATTTCACATTTTGTGCCAGCAGTTTTCTTTTCTACCATTACATCCAAGTGTCAGCTCTGTTTTCTGTTTTAGCTTTGCTACCAACGTCATTTTAATGTTCCAATCTAACTATTGTGCAAAAAAAAACATAACAACATATATTCACATTCCTGAAGAAGATCCAATGAGCCGGATAAAGTCCATTTACAACTTTTCATTTTCTTTGCATGTAACCAAATAGTTTTGCCTTCATAAGCACTCGTTTTTTCTGTCTCTCTCCATTACTATGTAACTTTCTTATCTTAATATCCTAAAATCTTAATCTGACTTGTTTTTACCAGCACCTTGGATGATGCACAGCTGCACCCAGAAGGTGGCACTAATGCACCTAGACCATGTTTGGCATCATTAAACAACAAAAACAGAAGAAAAAGATTATTAAACTGATATTTGTGGGAACATTGGATTCTGCTTTATACAAAAGAGTCATATAAAAACTCAAAGAAGACTACAGCCATCAAACTAGGTGCAACTCTTCCAGAAAACACATAAATCAACAGAATGAGGTCCAGTGCAATGCTGACACTTAAAGCTAACAGCTGTTCACCGTCATTTCAGAGCAGGTGGGGATTCTCTCCAAAGAAAGGAGGATTAGTTACCAGGAAATATCAAACTGTCATTTTTATGTGTCATTTTTAAAGTTCTCACAAAACATTGCACACATCCTGTGTGGTGCGAAATATTTATCTAATATCAAACATCACAGAATGCTGGATAAAAAACAAAGCAATATATTAAACTAATATAATGTTGAACAGGTGGATGAAGACTGGAGGAGACTAAAGTGGACATGTAGGTGAAAGGAACAGAGGTGATGAGGAGGTTTGGGTAAGTATGATGCTAAGGAAAAATGCAGAAAGGCAGATGGTGGCAAATTTGGCAAAATGGATGGAAATGGCTGTGATGAACACAGAAGTATGGACATAGGGTCACATATAAGAGTGGAGGGTGGTGCTCACAGCTGGACTATATTTTATGCAGAAGGTGCAATATAAAAAAGAAAGGAGGCTGCAAGGTGGTGGCAGGCAAAAATGCAGTTAGTAGTCTGTAAGATAGCTTTGGAAATAAAGAGGGAAGAGCAGGTGAACCTAAAAGCAAGGATTCAATGGTGGAAGCTAAAGCACGAAGAATGCTGTGCAGAGTTCAGGGAGGAGTTAATAGATGACTGGGAAAGTGCAGAAAAGAGTACAAGGAGACTGGTGGTGGAGGAAATATAGGAAAGTAATTACAGGAAGAGATTAGCAAAGTATAAAAAAAGTGTTATAGTGAGGGAGATGACGAGTGGAGAGGGTGGAGAAATGTGGATAGCAGAAGGATAGCAGCAAGAGTCAACGGGAAGGTTTACAAGGTGGCAACAAGACCTGCTGTGATGAATGATTGGAAACTGGAGATTTTAAGATTTTGATTGAGAATGATCATGATGGACATCTCAGGTTGAGCAGTTTGGAGACAAAGATAGAACGGCAAGGCTCGACAGAGAGACAGAGGAAGATTATCCACTGTGATGTGATATAAAAGGGGGGAGGAGGAGGGGGAGGAAGATGAAGAAGAGTGATGATGCTGCATACCCTTTGAAGCTTCTGACCACCCAGGAAGTGTTGCCTAATTTAAGACATGTCCTGAATAACCATCTTCACCTTTGATTGTCAGGTCACAGTCGATCTAACGTGTCTTTTGGAGGTTGGCTAGTTTCCTTTCCTTAACGATGTAGCACAAAGGGAATCTTTGAGCTTATTCTCAGGTTTCATGTTCACAGTTCAGGTGCGACCATCTCTAATAAACAGATGACTGTGTGCCTTGTTGACTAATGAAATAATCTCCCAATATCGACTGAAAGGTGATGGCTTTTTTTTCATCAACTCCAGCTTGGCAGTACATGCACAGACACTTAATTTGACCCCTTCCATGTCAAAGCTCTCGTAACCACACCTCTATCCTTTAAAAGAGCCATGAGCTGACTCATCTTTAAGACTCTTGTTATGCTTAATGAGGGCTTGCTGACCTCACTGACCTCTCGGAGTTAAGTACTCTGGGACAATGCAGTGCTTGTATTTCCCAGGTTGAGCGATAGTGCTGATGCAGGTAAAATTTGTGAAGGTTAAATTAACTTACAAAGGACTCTGTTTCAGCTGATGTTTGTTGTGCCACAGATGCATGTGTGAGGTCACTGCCGTCATAAAGATTAGCATTTTAATCAGATCATCTTTGCAAATTCTAAACCATACTGACTTATGGTATGGTGTCCAAAGTATGTGTGGCTCTCCTGATTAACAGTATAAAAGATGGGCGTAGCTTCCAGGTCTGAAAAGTGAAACCAACATGAAAGTGTCCTAAATCTGCATTCTTCTTAACAGCCACCTCAGGACAATGCTCACGGCTGCAAAAAGGCCTCTGGTCCCATAGATATCCATGAGAATGTAGCCTTCAGGCCTGAACTCAGTAACCACTTTCTTGATAAATTAATGGGCTCAGTCATTCTGAGGACATTTTATTTTTTAAAATTCATTTTGGTTATTCTGAGAGTGAGAAAGGAGGATAATTCAGATTCAGTGTGCAGTTTCACAGTCAGAGCCACTCCAAACTAGTCACATCTGGTTTTAAAGCACGAATATGTCAACAACAAAAACGCCCAGCTTGAGTCTGCATAACAGGGCGGCGATGTCACGGTGTCTACGTCCACCTTTTATACTGTCTGGGGTTCTTCCTCAGCTCTGAGCTTTTCTCCACCGAGTGCATATTGTTGAAAAATGCTATTCCAAAAAGTTTGCAACAGTGGGGTTGGGGAGACGTCAAGACGATGTCTGTAACTTTAACCCTCACTCCTCAAACAGACACAGAACAGCAGTTCTTTTCTGCAAAAGTCTCTTTAGAGGTGGAAAATCTTCTGAAGCTTGAATTGTTTGTCACGAGTCATTGCAATTCAAGCTGCCCAAACCCTCCTAATGCCAGAAGCCAGAGCGTGTCCCTCTCCGTCTTTCTTACTGTCTTTCTCTAACAATTGAGAGGATGACGCCATGTTTTTGGATTCGTTTTTGATTAAATGGCCTGTATTTATATAGCGCTTTACTAGTCCCTAAGGACCCCAAAGCGCTTTACATATCCAGTCATCCACCCATTCACACACACATTCACACACTGGTGATGGCAAGCTACATTCTAGCCACAGCCACCCTGGGGTGCACTGACAGAGGCGAGGCTGCCGGACACTGGCGCCACCGGGCCCTCTGACCACCACCAGTAGGCAATGGGTGAAGTCTGGCTCAAAGTAGAATCCCTTAAACAATTTTACAGGTCTGTCCTCAAAATAAAATCTGACAAATTTTCATTGTCTCAATAAAGATTCATTTACAGATGCTTGAGTAAACATTTTTCCAACTGAAAAAAAAAAAATAAAGTTTGTACTGGTGCTTATGTGAGCTGTAAATGCTTTTGCACTTGAAACCAGTCTGTTTTCTGATTACTCATCCTCATTAATTATATTTTTAAAAAACTGCAAATGAAGGATACACGTAGATTTTAAATAATGTGCAACAATGTTTCTTTTTTAAATGCAATCCAGCCTTAGTTCTTTTTCTTTCTGCTGTATAAAAGGTCATAAAAGTATCTTCACTGATTCCCAGTGGTACTAAAACAGAGTCTGGTCATGAAAACATGATGCAGGTATTCTGGGTAATGAGGTGTCAATGACAGTAGAAACTGGAGCTCACCAGGAAAACCTGAACACCCATTGGAAGAACATACAAGCTGCTCGCAGATGAACTCTTTTGTGAGGCAGCATTGCTGAGAATCTGGCCGAGTGAAATCACCCCTCACATTGGTTTTGGGTCTTTATGCAACTTGTTCATAGCCACAAAAACATATTTAATTTAAATTGTTTTACCACGAGCAAGGGAACATTTAATTTCCCCAAACGTGGAGATAGCAAAAAACTATCTGATGCAAAATGAAAAATAAGTGAGGGAACAATATAAGAGAAAAAGAATCCATAATTTCCCTAATAGCAGAGCTGAAATCCCCAGAGGCTGTGTTGACTACAGCCTACTGAAAAGACTCATTAAACCTGAGTGAGGTTCTGCTTGACAATGTGTGTGTTTTCATAGGTGTGCTGTTTACTGCCATCATAAAGGTCTGATTGAGTTTTACAAAGGCATGTAATCATATACCACAGGAACTTGAATCAAAGCACACCTGGAATAGATGGAAGCCTTTCTCACACATACATACATCCTATAAACTCCATTATTGTCCATTCATCATCTTGCCAGCTCCATTGTGTTCAATACAGAGCTGTAATTGCTATGTGCAGTCAAGAGAGAGAGGGTGCTAATGAGGAGTGTGTGCCTGCACGATCACTGAAACACTTTGTGGAGTCACAGTTTTGTATGCCTGCATGATTTGGCCTTTAGTTTTGCATTGGCTGCTTGTAACACTGGCTAAATGTGCACAGAGCGTGCCGGCTTTTGGCTTTCCAAACTTCTTAATGGTTCACATTGATTTCGTTGAATGTGAAGCCAGTCGGTCATTAACAGCACAAACAGGTCTGTCTACATTTTGCGCCTTTAAAGTAAAGTGAAGTTGACCTGAGGAACAAGACCAATTCTTTCTGGTATCCTTGTAGTTTTTGAAGCTGTTTTTACACAAGAAGTCAGAGAAATGTTGAGAGGATCAGGTTGGGAAATGTAGCTGCCGTCATAGGCAACTCTCGCATTTAAGTTCATTTTATTAGATATGTAAGGTTGAAACAATTAGTAGTTGAAATATTAAGAAATAAATCAATAGTAATTCATGTTTTGTTCATTGGATTTATATGTTTAAATGTGTTATTTTTACTAATTGTGCAATTAGATAGGAACCTTTTCTATAGTTCCGTCTGTTGTTGCTAAGAGGGTATTTTTGGCTGGCACACTCAGCAAGCTAATTGAGACGAGCCACGAGGTTTGCACGTCCACAGTAAGATAGTAAATAGTAAGATAAATAAAAGAGTGCCTTTTTTGGACCTCCCCACGATGTAAGGATTAAAGTTTTATTCCCTTTGAGTGAGGCCAATGAGGTAAATGTTTTCTTTTGTTTATTTTCGTTGTATGTAAATATGCTAGTGTTGCGTGATATTCTAGTGCAATTACCGCAGTGTGAGGTGTAATGTGTATTTTATTGATTGTTTTGTTGGAATGTTTCGCCATATATAATGCTTAGGGGCTTTATTAAGAATATTCATTTAAGTTTGTATTTCTTTTTAGTTCTGACGGCATTGTATCGGCTGTGGTTGGACATCATTACATGTTAAGGCATGTCGAAGAATCCTCCTGTCCGAAATAAATGTCAGTTAAAACACAAGGAACAAGTTGAGCTTTATTACGACTCGAGGGGAGTAACAGGAAATGTTTCCTTTTCTCATTAGCAGAAACAAAGTGCAAATAGTTCATGTCAGCCACTTTTTCACCTCTGGAAATTTTCCATTTACTTAAAGGATGGGTGATGCCTGAATACAACACAGACTAGAAAAGACTTGAAAAGTTTTAAGCTTAAAGTAAACAGGGTAGCATGTTGCAGCTGTTCCAAGCAGTCTGAGGGGCTGTCCAGCACCGGTGTGTCTTAATCCTAGACTTATTCAGGCCTCTTCTACTTCTTTTTGCTGGAGAGATGTAAATATTCCATAGTGACACAGTCAGAACCTATAGTCCCTGATGGTATTGTGAAAAGGTTAAGTAATGAGTGCACAGTATTTCAGATGATCAAAATAAGCACATTAAACTGTCAACTGTATGTTATACAGGGAAACGTCTGATGTTAAAAAAGTGAGAGAAAAGTAATGACTATGATTTAAGATCTTCTTTCATTCTTCTCTAAAAACTCTTCGTGCCATAAATGAGAAAAGGTGTGTGGTTAGAACGGGCAATAAAGCCGTCACTGTCGCGGCTGATAATGTCATGCAGATATTATGGGATTAGCTATTTAACTAAATGTGTCTTTAAGTGCACCATCATTCCTACATTAAAGTCTGAACTTGTGCTCATTGCTGTCGCTGACTGGGTGTGTGATTTAGCAGCAAACTCTGCATGAACCAGCAGCAAAACAATACGAATAGTTTTGATTAGTTTTAAAGAGAAATCCAACAGCTTGCACATGTCCAGCTCGATCATGTTGTAGGACAGGTCAGAACATTGGGATTTTAATGAGATCTTAAACTTATCTTACACTGTTCGTTGTAGCATTAGAAATGCTAATAGTCCTCATAAAATATCATGCAATTATGCTCCAATAACATTTTCATAATCTGATTTTTTTCACTGGTTTCCTAATATTCAGGTTAACTTTTGACTCTTTTGTTGATTCCACTAAGCTTTCAAAAGTGTGGTTGACTAGAAGGAGTCCATCCAAAGCCACACACTGATTAGAATCAAGTGGGCCAGCTCTGTGGGTTATAATGCAAATTATACAACAACAATACAATGAAACAAAAGTCCCATTTTAATACTGGTGCCTGCATGTGTGTGGGTGTGAACGCACCGTGGTAATTACTGACTGCTTTAATACGCTTACACAAACACACAAACACACACACCATGCGTGGCCTTTTCATACTGTTTAAAACCATTGTTTCTCTGCTAGTCTGATTAGACTGGAGGCTTTAGAAATATGAAGTGGGCCACTGAGGAGAGCTGGCTGGCTAGCAGGCAGGGTGAACGACAGGCCAGAACTGGATGCGGTGTCCTCATTGTCCCTACAACTTTAGATTTGCAGGTACACACAGTAAAGGACTGCACAATGCAATTATACTTTACTTAATAATGAAACAACAGATAGAGTTTCCAACATTATTCTCTCCGGCACTATGGGACCATCATGTATAGCTGTAATGGGAGAAATGTGACTGTTAAAGTCTATTTTAACACATCAAACATGTGTAAAAGTCCAAAACTAAGTTTTCAGACTCTCGTGCTAGAAATAGCAGCTCTTGAGTTATTACACTAATGTTGTTATAGCACAGTGTTTAATGGATCAAGAAGCAGGAAAGAAGCATTTTATGGCCCTGTCTCACATTTTTATCTCTAGATTATCACATCCCCGTGTCAAATGTTCCCATCAGCCAGGCTCAGCGCAGGCAGAATGCCAGAGTTTCCTGTTTAGTTTTAAAGTAAAGAAAAAAATTTAATAATAATAACAACCACACTGCTAACTTAGCAACTGTTTGAAACTTTTTGCCCAACTCGTCAAGTCATTTTAAGCTTTTCACATGTCATTTAACATCACACCCTTTCATATCGTTAAACACCTACTGAGTGCAAAGAAAAGGATTGTTTTTGTCGTTAACAATCAACCAGGTTTCCCCGCTGCAGTCAGGGGCAGCTTACTACACCTTGGTCATCCTTTTGAGGAGATACGTTGAAGGAGAGTTGCTTACTTTGCCTTCTTTTATTAAATTAATCTGGGATTCACTGAAAATCGGACTTTTATTGATAAATAAGGCAAATCTGACTTTCTCACGTCCATCTCATCAACATGAACTTTAATCTTGTTAATTTGTGAGCAGTATGCACTCAATATAAAATAAATAAAGTCTCTTTTGCTACAATGATGAATTAAAAAAATGCTGTTAACAATCCTCGACATGTGACATTAGAGCTACTGAACCTTTCAGCAGCAACTTTTTCCCCCACATGGGAGAAACAGCTGCTGAGTGGTGAAAACAAATCTTTCAAATTAAGCGGATGATAATTTTCCTCTTTTTTTTTTGCCTTTGCTTTTATTATTTATTTTATTAATGATAATTTTGATCTTTACAGAACATATTTATTTATGCTTTAAACACACTTGCAGTTATTGGTGCTTACCAGAAAGAAACACGCAAAGCAGAAAACATGGTAAAAACAGAATAGACACGTGTTTTACACTAAACTGTACCCACATATTTAAGAACAGTGCACATACAGTAGATCACTTCACAAAGGAGAAGACATTCAGTGAACAACTATTTACAGGTATGGACACGCTGGGCCTTTTAACCAACAGATACGTACAAATATGAGGCCCTTAATCAAAGACGAGCACGCACACCGGGACTTTTAATAAAGGTATGGATGAGACTATTCATCAAAGATATGGGCACACTGGGCCTTGTTATTAAAAAGGTGCTGATGCCTGCTGGTGTCTGGAATGTAAACACCACAGATACGTTACAGGCTCTTTGTCAAAGGCGTGAACACACGCTGAATCAGATACTAAAGTCACGGCCACACGCGAAGCCAATCGATGCCGCAAACAAAATGAAATGAAAAACACTTCAATTTTATCTTTTTAAGGTTTTACAGTGATATTTTTTGAAACTGATTGGTAAAAAAGAGCACAAAAGGTAAAGGCAAGGCTATTCCTTTCCTTCTAATTCCTTTGTCTTGTAAAGTGGTTTGCTTGCACAAAAACACAAAAAGTGCAAAGACAGGAGAAGTTCTAGTAAACGGTTTAGTTTCCATGTGGCAATTTAAATTATAAATGTAGCTTTAAACAAAGAATTTGCTGGTAGCTGACAATTTGATGAATGAGCAGCTGTTTTTCTTTTAAGAAAACATACATTTTCAGAAGCTAAATTGCCATTAATCAGTGTTTGCTTTTTGCAACCCCTGCAAATGCATTTATTTAAAACTTCTGGCACAGCTTATAGAATCAGATTTACATCAAACATTTTACTCTTCAATATCCCTGAAGTCAGTTTGAAGAGTCAGAGATCGGACTGGCAATCCTCCCAACTGACTGCTGCCTGATCCTCAAACCACCAGCCTCTACAACTCCTGTGACCCATAGCAGAGTGGACCAGTGTGGCTCATTCTCAGTGCTACTGGGCCTCGTTGAGTAAGCCAATAATATCGGGCTTCAAGACTTTCTCCAGGGTCACAAAATAGAGCGAGTGCAATCATATAAATATCTTGGGACCATAATCAATGAAAAACTGAACTTTGATGAAATCGGTCTGCAAAAAGGTCCAACAGCACCTTTACTGCGTTAGGAAACTTGATTATTTTCACATTGACAGAACAATTTTAACTTTGTTTTATCATTCTTTCATTGAGTCTGTTTTATCTTTTTGTTTGGTGGCATGGTTTGGTCAGACCTCTGTCACAGAGACAAACTCACCGAATCAGATAGTGAGATGCTCCAGTCGTCTGAGAGGTGAGTCACAGCCCTGTTTAGCCTCCCTGTACTCTAAACAGCTGCAACAGATGGCTTTATCCATTTTTAACAATGGTTCTCATCTTCTACGGGATGAATTTCAGCTTCTTCCCTTGGGACGGAGGTTCTAGTTCCAAGATGCAGGACAAATCGTTCCTAAAACAGCTTTGTCCCTGCCACCACCACTAAACTTAGAAGGAACTGTTTTTTATGTAATTCATACCAAATATGTGTCTGTCAGGTTCAAATAGGCGTTTGTGTTTCATTTTTCTGGAAACCAAATATAACTTCGGGTATAAATAAAGTAGCATTGAACCTTAAGGGTGACGCAAGTCTGTTAGTCTCTTAGACTTGTTGTTCTTAGTGTCTTTTGCCCTCAGACTGACTCCATACCCATGATCAATTTTTCTTGGGCCTACCAAAGATAAATTTCCCCCAACAACAGCTCCAGGGAACACTCTGGGAATCAAACTATTCAACTGTATTTGGGAGGTGATTTATGGAGAGGGTTCACTGAATGATGATTTGCATCCATGGGGTGGTTTTTTAGCTGACTGTGAAATGGCTGAAATGAGATTTACCACCTCCAAGTCTGAGGCCATGATTTTCACATAGTAAAGGATGGATTCTATCTTCTTGGTTGGGGAGCCTATTCAAGTTGAAGAGTTCAACTATCTTGGTCAATGAATGTTGACATGTAGTCTCTGCAGTGATGTTGATACTACAATTGTATACTATCCAGTTGTGGTCAAGGGAGGAGTTAGCTATTGTGTCTGGGCTTGGTTATGTAGGAGGGCCGCTGTTCCTCTGTATGATAGATATGGTGGTTCAGGCATCTGATTAGGATGCCTTCATAATTAAAGTGGTTTGGTCATGTCCAACTGGGGCAGACTCCAGACATGCTGAAAGATTCGTGTCTCTTGACTGGCTTAGGAATGTGTTGATATTTCCCTGGAAAACAAGGTCTTAATATCTCTACACCGGGTTCCAAATTATTATGCAAATGATATTTTTCTCTGTTTTTCCTAAATAGTCAATTCAAATGACAGTTGGCATAATTTTCGAGTCATCAACCAATAGAGTATAATTCAAATACTACTGAACAAACCTCCCAATTAAAACAGTATGTTTTTTAGAAAATTATTACGCACACAGAGTTTCAAAAGATTTTATAGGTTGTAGAGAATTGAAAATGGTCATTTGTTGAATTTGCAGCACTAGAAGATCAATTTCACTGAAATCAAAAGCTATTTCAATCAAAAACATCTTAACAGGTCAAGTTACATATTAACATAGGACCCCATATTTGATAGCAGTTTTACAATTCTTGCATCCATGGACCTTTTTGGAAAGTTTCTACTTTTCTACTTGAATTTCTTTGCAGGATGTCAGAATAGCCTCCCAGAGCTGTTGTTTGGATCCCTGAGCTCCAAAGGTTCTCAATAGGACTGAAGTCAGGGAAGAATGGTGACCACATTCTTCTCCTTTTATGCCGATAGCAGCCATTTCTGCTTGTGAGCATTGGTTAGGGGTGGCCGAATAGAAGGTTTATGCATAACTGCAAGTCTCTGGAGGATCCTACACCTTGATGTTCACAGGGCTCCAGAGGCACCAGCAGCTTCAGATATGTGTTTGCTGCTTTGTGATGGCCTTTTAGCTGCTCTCTTAATCTGATGTATTCATCTGGCGGACACCTTCATCATTGTGGCTTTATCTGCACGAACCCATGTGTGCTCTGACTCAGCCACAAACTTTTAACATTATGGTGATCACGCTAAAATATTCGTGAAATATCTAAGGTTTTCATTACGTGTCCAAGGCATTCAACTACTTCACGCTTTTCAGCAGCAGAGACATCATTTTTCCTTCCTATTTTGCATGAAATTTGTGGCCTTCTTAATAATGTGGAACATCCTTCTTTAGTAGTTTCTCCTTTAATTGGGCTCACCTGGCAAACTAATGATCATAGGTGTCCGAGATTGATTTCAGTGATACAAAGAGTCCTGAGACACAATTCCATCCATGGGTTTAATTGAAAAACAACTTATTTAGTCTTTATGACTCTTAAACACAATTTGCATAATAATTTGGAATACAGTGTATAGACTCCTGGCTCCACAGCCTAGATAAGTAGAAGAAAATGGATTCTACTTTTAGTGTAGTTGAGGTGGAAGCTCAGGAAGAGAAGGTAAATCAGAAAGATGGTGGTTCGATCCCTGGCTGCTCCAATCTGCATGCCAAATATCCAAATATCCTTGGGCAAGATACCAACACCAAGTTGTTGAATTTTAAATACATAGCAAATAAAAATGTGCTCGTGTGAATGTGTGAATGAGACAAGTGCTCAGGGTTGAAATTCGCTATTTAAGAATCAGTCCATTTACCATTTACCGGTTAATGATTACATGGAGTTATTTCAGTATCTAATAAACCTTTACACATTTTTTATGTACATACCACAGTACAAATAATAAACATCACACCTCCTCTATAAATAGCAGTCTTGAGGTGGGAAGTAGTATTGGTGCCTTGCTTCCCGCTTCAGTATGTCTCACTGAGAATCTCCATTCAACCAAACCATCACATCAAGCTATGAAGATCAGAGGGTGGAAAAAGAGAAACCAACGCCATCGGTGACGGTTTATTAAACTCTTACGGTCCAACTGACACGTCAGTTTGCTGACATGAGGAGAGTGGGGCTCAGCACTGGAGCCCCCCAGGGGTGTGTTCTGAGCCCCCTGCTGTACTCTTTGTACACATATGACTGTGTGGCCACTACCAGCTCCACCACCATCATCAAGTTTGCTGACGACACCGTCGTGGTGGGCCTGATCTCTGATAACAACGAGACGGTGTGGAGCAGGGAAATTATTTTACTG
Organism: Rhamphochromis sp. 'chilingali'; assembly: GCF_963969265.1. NCBI lineage: Eukaryota > Metazoa > Chordata > Actinopteri > Cichliformes > Cichlidae > Rhamphochromis > Rhamphochromis sp. 'chilingali'. The sequence goes on along the minus strand of NC_137935.1, from coordinate 3,208,292 downwards.
CTATTGCTAAATAATTGTCATCATTACCATTGCATTAATAATACAATCTGGAGTTTATATTGCATTCAGGGGTTGAACAGTGTGTCTTTCAGAAAGGCTAAAAGTAACAGGACAGGAAACAGGCTTGGAGAGTTTTGCAGAAGTGGAAGTTATTTTGAGCAGCAGGCTAAGACGAGGCTTTAACAATGTAACAGATAGCTTTAAGAAGGCCTTAAGCAGTTATGACTATTTTATACACAATGCATATCTGTGCTTATTAAAGAGTTGGAGCTCGGTCAATTAATTGGGGGTCGGAAGCTTTGTTCGGCGCGATGTTCGGACAATCTATTGTGCAAGTGACTTGGAGCCATAGAAGGAATTGCAATACATGCTTACAAAACACTTATATATCAGATCATTTTATATTAAGCTTTTAAGTAGAGGTTCTTGGTTAAAACATTTATTTAGTAGAAGACATACACATAGTCTCAGTGAGCCTCTGGTCTGGTAAAAGGTCAGAAGTGCAACAGGTGAATTGAGAAAGAGCATTTGAGGACGAGACACAGACAGTAGGTGAAGAGGTGACACAAAGAGCATGTGAGGTCAACACATACACACACATTAGTTATGTCTGGTTGTAACTGCAAAAGTGTCTCGGCAAGAAAGAGGAACAATTCACTTTAAGATAAGAACGGAAAATACCAGCCATGAAAATAGAAGATGATCTTCTGGGTTAAAAGTCTGATCTATGTATAAAATGTATCTGTGACGCATGAAGGGGCGTCAGTAAATCAAACCCTGATGCTATAAAATATCTGTTCATGCTTTGATTGAGTCGAGGACTACTGGCTGTCTGCGTACAGAGTGTCTTCCCACACGTGTGTTCATTAAAATCATCGTTTGACCAAGAGCTTCTGGACCATGGGTGGTGTGTACTCTCCTTCCTCAATTGTGAACCTTAACATTTGGGGGCTCGTCCGGTGGTTGAGGAGGTTTAGATGGAGAAATTTGGTGGTCTCTGAGGTGGTCTGACGGGCAGACATGAATTCCAGTGGTCGAAGTGAGTGGGCATAAGCCGGCTTATCCAAAAGGTAAGGCACTACCTGTTGAATTATTTCCAAAGTGTGCCAAATTGGACATGATAAAATTTAAGTCTACTCACTGAAGTTACTGGTGGATGTCTGTTTTGATTTTGATGAAAAATCTCATGAGTTGAAGCAGTTAGAGTTCTGCTAAGAAGAAATGAAAGCAGTAAAGTCTGCTAAAGCAGTTAGAGTCTGCCAGGAAAAGTTTAAATACTGGGTTGAAGTCCCAAAGAAATTGAGTTAGAGTCTCAAGTAGTTTGGTAGGGAATTGGTTATTGTGTTGGTTAGAGTCCAAATTTGGTCATAAGAGTGGACCTGAGCGGTCATTTTGTGAGTTGGAGTCTCCATTGACCACTAGGTTGCACCTGCCTCAGTCATACACTTTGTTGGGTGTTGATTGTTGTTTCAAAGTATTATAAATTATTCTAGAACGGCAGTTCGAGTCTGCTAGGAAGCGCAGAGCCCGGAGGTTACGCTCCCTCCTTGTCGTGGACGCGCGACATTGACCTGTCGGCGAACAGGGTTAGTTCAGTTTGGCTTAACTGTGGGGTACAGGGCATCCTGGAATGAAGCTAGGAGTTAGAGTCTCCTTACCGTTTGGAACGGTACCTGCGCTTTTTTGGACAGGAGAAGTTGGACTTCGGGCGTGTAACTTTAACCTAATACTTCAGCGTAAGCCTTGGCTGGGAAATGCCAAAAATAGAGCTTCAGGCAAAGTTTGGGTTGGTTGACGCTTTTAAATTGTGTTAGGGACTTTAGAGATGAGGCCAGAAACAGTTAAAGTCTTGATACTGGTTAATTGGTCGCAAAAAACTCAGGGAGTTCATCCGCTGGGAGGTTATTTTAAATTTGTCGAAATTGTGTAGGCGCTAAAGCTGACAGATCTGACAGTGGTTGTAAATATAAGACGTCGTTGTAATATAGAATAAGAACATTTGGTGTGAGAGATCTCTGTGTGTCGAGTCAGTAATGCACTGACTGCCTGCTGCTATTTTTAGACGGTGTGTGTGAGTGAAAATGCAAATGAGTAAGCAGTGAACTGTTTAAACCACAGTTGGTTTTACAAATACTGCTGCAAACATTGTTGAGTGTGTGTTTAAAATGCCATTTATGTTTATTAGAGGACTATAAATAAAGTTTTGAGTTGCCGTAGTGGATGTATAGTAATTGACTGAGTTTGGATGCAGATATATAAATATATTGAGTGCACTGTATATATTTAAGACTAACACATTACTTGCAGTAGTAACTTTTCTCCAGCATTAGTTGCTGGTGTGGTTTATTTTTTCAATTTCTTGTGTGTGCGGTGAGAATTAATGGAGGTTTCAATTTTTCGTTTGTTTGTTTTTGACTTGCTCTTTTTGATTATGACAAGCATGTCTAAAATACTCTTAGGGAAGTGTGTTTTGAGTTATATTCCTCAACTCTGGTCACAGTTTAAGTGTGAATGCGGTGACTAGAAGGTTTTAAATGATGAATAAAGGTGTGAGAGGTATTTCTTTGGTGATGTAAAGTAGGATGTTTTAAAGTTTGAAAGTGTTTTTAATTTAAGAGATGCATGAGTGATGTTATAAGAGTTTAGTTTATTTAAAAGGTGTGTGTGAGAGGATTATGAAATCATTGTGTGAATGATGCTACATTTTAGATCAAAAGTTAGTAGAATTACAGAGGGTTTGTAGATTGTAAATACAAAATAAGTTTGATTAGCCTGGAGAAACAGCAAAGCAGCTTGAGCTGCTCTGAGCAGCTGCGTGCTGTGTGTGTGTAACAGGAAATGGTGTGGGTGACAGGAAGTTTGCATGCCCATATAAGGTGACGAGTGAGCACCCAGAGAGAGAAATAGATGAGTTAAACTCTAGGCAGATAAAGCGAATGGAGGTTTTGAGAAAAGAAATGAAAAGGATATTAATTGTATGTTTTAGTGTGTCAACACAGATTACAGATAAATAAAGGTGGACTTCTCTCAACCTGGAATTTTGAGTACGGCGCCAAAACGACTAGAGTAGCATAATTGGGAGAAAACAGGCCAGATTTTGGCTTAAAATTTTACAGCTTGACCTCGCACTTGTCCCCATCCTGAGAAGAAGCTCAAAGGACAGTTAATCTCCTGATGAAGACCGACAGAACATCGTGGACTTGAGAAGAATTAATAGCAGGCAAAAGACAGTGCAACGGAAACCACACTGACGACACCAGCAGCAGCATGTAAGGAACCACGAGGTGGAAACATGTACTGTAAATTACAGGCTGGGCAGTTGAACAGTGGGATAATGAACGGTGGTAAAGCACTGGACACTGATTGTCAGATTTGCCATGCTTGGAGTAATCTTGAAAGAGATGACTGAGAGGATCAACAGAAAAGAAGAAACCACGTGATGAACCATGCACGGTGGACAGCAGGCTGGTAAGAACAGTGTGACATGACTGTTTAAAGGCACTGAATGTGGTATTTTGCCAGGCTGGGACTTGATCCAAAAGGAAAATACTGAAGAGAAACAGAGAAGAAACAGACTGTGTTTGCTGGAATTCAAGACAACAAAAGGACACTGAGAGAAGAGGACAGTGACCAGTGAGAGGTGAAGCCGGACGAGTTCGACTGTGAGTATATAGGGTGTAATTGGATTGAAATGAAAGCCTGAACTCATGATGGTTTAGAGATGTCCACCGTCACAAACAAAGAGGTAAACAAGAATAGAAAACACACATAGACAAAGTGTTACATGTGAAATTATTTCTGGAAAGGATCAGAAGTGAGATAGTTTTGAATTAAGAAATCAGGGAAAAGATGCATGAATTAAACCTGACTATAACATATAGAGGCAATGAAGAAAGCAGCTTACACTCACTGAACAAAATACATAGGAAAAGCAATGAAGACCTGCTTACACGTATATACATGACATAATTTGGGATTTCTGACCAGAGAGAGGGAAACGGGTAGTTTAAGTACTTATGATAATAATGAAAATGTCTCAGTTGTGTTTCTTTAGGGGCTAAACAGACCTGGATCAATTCTCCCCATGCAGCGGTCGGAAGAAACCTGTAGGTTAACTTGACTGGACATGCCAAGGCAAGTTTCTGGTTGAATTGTTTACAGCGCCATGTCTCCATAAACATGACAAGTGGGCCCTAACTTCTGGCTGAGGAGCAGGGACGCGGTTAATAAGGTGGGAGCTTAAAATTTGGGTTAGCAAATTTGGGAAAGAAACTGACGGCTTAAGTGGAGAATTGTGCAGGAGTCTGACACACTGCAAAAGCAACATATGCAAATTCACATACACAAACAGAAAATGCATTAACCTTATAAAGACAAGACAAGCTCATGGAGTTTAATGCATAGACACTGATTAAACCTGGCTAAGAACACAAACATATGCAATGAAGAACAGCTTGCTATTTTGTATGAATGATACAATGGTGTGAATGTTTAATAAAATACATTTGAGTTTGTAATTGAGGAATAGAAGAAGCCATATGACAAAGGGAGTGAGTTATGTAAACAAAAAGTGATTAGAGTAGTTTTAAAAGAGTGACTTAGGAGTGCTCTCTCGTACTGAGTGATCAAAACCAGTGATCACTGTAGAAAGAAATAAAATGATTTAATGAGTTGGGAATGTTTAAACATATGTTTCTGTTGTTACAGCAACTCATTGAGAGATGACTCAGTATGCAAATTAGTTGGAGTGAGTGGTGACGAAGGAGCTTCCTGTATGTGTGTGACTGAGGAAGTGACTTTCAGAAGAGGAAGCATGGCAGACAAGAGAAGTGCAGATTTGGGTAGGAAATTTATAGTTTAGTGATATGTTGTTGTAAGGGGGGTTATGTTTTATGCTGAATTGAAGTATGTTACAGAGCATAAGGGGGTGATTTTTGTGTGCAAATTGTGTGGTTTTAATGAGACTTTCGGTGTATTGAGGAGGTGAAATTATGTGGTGGCAAGACTTGTGTGTTTAAGGTTGTTGAGGTTGTTGTGGTGATGGGTTGATTTTGTCAGTTAGGTTTGGGTTGTTGTTTTTGTTTTTAATAGAGGGAGTTTTAGGAAACATGGACATGTCTAAAATTGGGCCCATTATTTTGTAACAGTGCACTTAAAGAAAACCTGTCAGGTGATTTTGTTTTGTTTTTATGAGCTAATAATCAGCTCTATTTTTTCATTTCTGTTTTAAGCAGGCCTGCAACAGTGAATAACGGCGCTGAAAATTCTCGGGAAGAGCAAATATAAGGCGGCTTTCCAGATTACAATTGGCTGAGGAAAAGCTACCTGGGGACTATTCAGGTCGTAAGTCCCTGTAAAAAGGATTTTATGCGAGTCAATCCAGTCCAAAAGCATAAAGAAATATTTTCCTATGGAAAATAAAAAATGACTGAGCTCATTTTGCTGAGGGTGGAGAATCTGACGCGGGAAGCTCCACTATTAGCAAAAATATGGAGTGAATGTGTGAGTGAATGTGAGGATGAATAAATGTGGACAAACAATTGTTTTTACCAGAGAAAATTTCTGTTTTGTTTTATTAAGTGGGGTTAGGTTATGGGATTATAGTATATTGTTGGGAGAATGCCAAATGCTAAAGGGGAAATATTTTTTGATGTAACTCAGTTACCATTAATTGTAGAAACACATGACTGATAACTGTTCTGTTTTAAGTTTATTTTTATGACATAGATTGGATCATGAGTGGGGAAAACTGAGCATTTTTAAGTTTTGTATAGTATCTTGACACATGAAATGTATCAAGATAAAGGGGGGTTTAGGGTTTATTAATTTAATTGTTTAATAATTTAGGATCATTTTAGGACTTTTGGGGTTTTTGATCATTTGGATATGGTAAAACTGAAACTGTTATTTTTAAGTTAAGGTTAAAGGATTAAAGTGAACTTGTCACGGTTTGCGGGGCAAGCCGTGTGGAGTTGTAGAAAAGGACCCAAAAGGCGACAGCTCTGGTGCAGGTGAATATTTATTTACAACGGTGGGCACAAAACAGCACTGGTGGAAAAACAAGAAACCGGAAACCTAAACTGGGTAAGCTAATAACACAAACCAGAAACGAGGATGCAGGGAGGTCCGGGGAAATACACAAGAGATGCAGGGAGACCAAGGGGAAACAACACAGACGAACCAGCAACTACCATAACAGAAGACACAACTTAAATACACCCAGAGAACACAGGGAGATTACACACAGGTGGGGAACACAGGTGACACTGATAAACATAACGAGACAGGGCAGGAGTGAACACAAAATTACGCATACTGACGAGAGACTGTCAAAGTAAAACATGGAATAAACACAAAGAGAGACGAGAGCTCATAAATACACAGAGGGGCACAAGGGGGTAAGAGTCACAAAGGGAAAAACACTTAGGGAACACCACAACAGGACACCTCAGAAAACATGGCCTAAATAAGGAGTGAAAATACAAGGAACCAAGAATACTGGGCCAACATGGCCCAGGACCATGACAGAACTGAATCCTCTTTAGAAGATACAATGCCGGTTTTTCAAAGCTGTGAATAATTCTTAGAGGGAAAATTAGTGAGGGTTGAAGGAGTAGAACAGCTTTGATTTCTTTTTGATTTCTAGAAGTAGTGGTTATAATGTAGGCTTACACATACAGATATTACATAGGAGGTATTTTTAGGATAAAGGGGAGAGCTTATAAATAGAAATGATTTTTATATATTGCATTTTTTGATATGAGTTATTGAAGTCATTGAAGGATTGCACACGCTTACAGACACAGAGTTAAGAAACACACATGACAGTATTGATTCCAGGCAAAAGGCCTCAAATTCATTTAGCTTTTAACTGAACTTAAAAGAAGGACCAAAGAGGAAGGAAAGCATATATTTTGGTTAAGTCTGATAAAGTAGAATTAGGAGGTATTGTTACATTAAAGGGAGCAAATGAAATTAAAAGGCTATACCAAAAAACGGGTTATAACATAGGAAATGTGAGGTTAAAATGAAGTTAACACATAGGAGTTGTTTTTAAGGCAGCATTCAGCTATGATGAAATGTATACAGGAGTAATTGCTTATATGCTTAAACTTAATTGATTAAAGTGGTTGTTTTCTTTTGGATCTTTTAGAGTAGAGGAACTTGCAGCAGCGACAATTTGTACACAGGATGTTGATGATCAGATAAGGGAAAAATAGAGCGAGCAACCGGACGTGAAAGCAGGGCTTAAAGAGTTTTAAAGTGATGAGGAACGTTGAAGAATATACATAAATACAAGCCAATAAGTTAAGAGCATAATTAGGATCATGCTGTTGATTAAAGAGTCCCAAAAAGGATAAGTTAGGGAGAGGCAGGAAAAGGTGTTTTGTTTCCTTTGCAGAAGATCTCAGCGACCACAGGAGGGGCGAGGATCCTGGAGATCTCGAGGCCTGCTGAACCACCAGAGAGGGTCTGAGCGAGGACACAATGTATTGCGACCTCTGGTGTTCCAGAGGTCGAGAGAGGGAGTGTGGAGCAGGGAAATTATTTTACTGCTATTGCTAAATAATTGTCATCATTACCATTGCATTAATAATACAATCTGGAGTTTATATTGCATTCAGGGGTTGAACAGTGTGTCTTTCAGAAAGGCTAAAAGTAACAGGACAGGAAACAGGCTTGGAGAGTTTTGCAGAAGTGGAAGTTATTTTGAGCAGCAGGCTAAGACGAGGCTTTAACAATGTAACAGATAGCTTTAAGAAGGCCTTAAGCAGTTATGACTATTTTATACACAATGCATATCTGTGCTTATTAAAGAGTTGGAGCTCGGTCAATTAATTGGGGGTCGGAAGCTTTGTTCGGCGCGATGTTCGGACAATCTATTGTGCAAGTGACTTGGAGCCATAGAAGGAATTGCAATACATGCTTACAAAACACTTATATATCAGATCATTTTATATTAAGCTTTTAAGTAGAGGTTCTTGGTTAAAACATTTATTTAGTAGAAGACATACACATAGTCTCAGTGAGCCTCTGGTCTGGTAAAAGGTCAGAAGTGCAACAGGTGAATTGAGAAAGAGCATTTGAGGACGAGACACAGACAGTAGGTGAAGAGGTGACACAAAGAGCATGTGAGGTCAACACATACACACACATTAGTTATGTCTGGTTGTAACTGCAAAAGTGTCTCGGCAAGAAAGAGGAACAATTCACTTTAAGATAAGAACGGAAAATACCAGCCATGAAAATAGAAGATGATCTTCTGGGTTAAAAGTCTGATCTATGTATAAAATGTATCTGTGACGCATGAAGGGGCGTCAGTAAATCAAACCCTGATGCTATAAAATATCTGTTCATGCTTTGATTGAGTCGAGGACTACTGGCTGTCTGCGTACAGAGTGTCTTCCCACACGTGTGTTCATTAAAATCATCGTTTGACCAAGAGCTTCTGGACCATGGGTGGTGTGTACTCTCCTTCCTCAATTGTGAACCTTAACAACGGCCTACCTGAAGGAGATTAGGAATCTGGAGAACTGGTGCCAGAGGAACAACCTCCTTCTAAACGTCAGTAAGACAAAGGAGCTGATAGTGGACTTCAGCACTAAGCAGGAGAGGAACTACCAGACCCCCGTCATCAACGAGTGCCCAGTGGAGAGAGTGGACAGCTTCAAATACCTCGGAGTTCACATCACGCAGGACCTGTCATGGTCCTGTCACATCAACACCGTGGTGAAAAAGGCCCGACAGCGTCTCTACCACCTCAGACGCTTGAGAGACTTCCAACTGCCCTCCAAGGTGCTCAGGAACTTTTACTCGTGCACCATAGAGAGCATCCTGGCGGGAAACATCTTAACCTGGTTCGGGAACAGCACCATGCAGGACAGACGAGCTCTACAGAGGGTTGTGCGGTCAGCTGAGCGCACCATCCGCTCCGAGCTCCCTGACCTGCACTCAATCTACAGCAGGCGGTGCTGGACCAAGGCCAGGAAGATCGTGAAGGACCTCAGCCATCCCAACAACAGACTGTTCTCTCTGTTGAGGTCAGGAAAGAGATTCCGCTCCCTGAAGACCAACACAGAGAGACTGAGGAGGAGCTTCTTCCCGCAGGCGATACGGTCTCTCAATCACACCACCACACAGTACTGACCCACACATATGGTTCTTACACACACACTGGACTTTCTGGACATTGTTTTTGCACACATTGTTTTTTTGCACAACACTGGTCACTATATTCTTCATTTCCGGTTAATACTTGTACAGCTGCTGTTATTGTGTATATATTTATTTATATTTAGATTTCTTCATACATTCTTATATAGTTCTATATTGTGTATTTTGTTGTACAGTTATTTTATTTTCAACTTTAATTTATATATTTTATCTTATTCCTTCCCAGTTAAATTTACCCTTCATTCTAATTTGTGTTGTACAGTTATTTCATTTTTAACCTTAATTTATATTTTATTCCTTCTTAGTTAAATTTACCCTTTTTAATTTTTCATATTTATTTCCTATCTTATTCATAGCCTTTTCCTTTTTTGTTTTCTTTAGGTCACGAGCAGTTGTCCAAGCATTTCACTACATATCGTACTGTGTATGACTGTGTACGTGACAAATAAAATTTGAATTTGAATTTGAATTTGAGAGTCAAATAAACCAGAAAACACAGTCAATCCTGTAAACCAGTAACGCTTAAAGATGTTATTTATAGACATAAACCCAAGGATTTTAGTGCTTTAGGTTCAATGACTAAATTCAGTCTATCCATAGGAATTCTTTTCCTTCTAACATCAAATATGTTTTCATATTTATGTGCAAGGGCTGACTGGCTGTTTATGCCAGTTTAATATTTTCCATAGCAATTAAGAGCTTAAGCAGCCCACCTTAATCTTTAATGACTCCTTAATCAAGTCCATTGTGTCCAAATCAAATCCATTCAATCGGGAGACAAAAAAGATGAAAAAAGAAAGTAATAAATAAAACTGACATACACAGAAACACACTGACCACGGTGAACCAAAGCATTAAGAATGCAGTTTGATTTTATCTGTTTTTCTAATTTTATTTTATTTTGTTAACAAAACCTGCAAAGAAAATGACAGTGCTGCTGAACCTGTTCAACATAAGACAATGGACTATCTGATTGATCTGTAAATATGCACAGTACTGAGTGAACACCATCTAAACACCAAGGAGCGGCACAGAATCTCATATTTAATGCATACCCAGTCTGAAACCAGTGGGGAGATAATGAGTTGGTTGCCAGATATGGTCGATCGGGAGGAGTTAATGATGAAGTCGGTGCAGTGGATAAACTAAGCGGGGAAAAGGCACAGGAAGATATGTTTACATTTTTTTTGGACAGTTACAATAAATATACCACTATGGTTTTAAAACTTTTGGTCAGAATTAACATATTATGCTCAATTCCAATGCCACATTTTTTTTGACTCGAGTAGCTTTGCATGACTTTAGCTCCTCCCCTGTAAAGCCAACCTGAGATGAAAATTGTACCACAGCTGTAGAGCCAAGAGTAGAAGAAAATAGGGATGATGCATCAGATTAACCAGTCTATTGGCCAATGTCAGCTTCATTCACTGGTAACAACATATCAGCAATACAGGTAGCACTTGTTTCTATAAGTCACATTAGTTTGACACACGCTGAAGACTTAACAGTATAATCATGAGGTGAAAGAGTCATTTGTTTCCCAGACTCACAAGAAGATACAGAAGAAGCTACTTCAGGTACTCCTTTATTCACACAAAAAAACAACCTGAGCTTTTAGAGCTAAGCTTTTGGTTCAGAGGGATTATTAGTACATACACCAGCGCTATTATCTGAAACTCATAATAAATGAATATGAAGATCTGTCTTTGGAAAATAATATATTTGATAGAAAAGAAGGAAACAGGAAAGCTGTTTTTCCAGCAGACCATCAGATTATGTATGAAAGAAACTGTCATGGAAATTTCCATTGTTTTCTTACATGCCTGCCCATCTGTCTACCTGTGTGTCTGTTTGTAGGTATGCAGGGTGCTGAGCATAGACTCGAGGAGCAGAACAAACAGAACACACACACACACACTCAACACACACACACACACACACACACACACACACACACACACACACACACACACACACACACACACACACACACATACGCTGTTGTTGTTTTGGAAAGGTCAGTCTGACTGTGAGGTTGGACGGTGGATGGTAGCCGACAGGTGTCACACAGCACCAGGTAACACACTTGTTTTGTTTGCACTCTGTCACGTCTTGACAGAATCGCCTCACAGAAACGGCGATGGAGACGGACGCACATGTATAAAAACCACACACAAACGCAGAGAAGCTGACACACAGAGATACACAGAAATGTTTGGCTGCTCGTCTGCTGCTGTGTTTGCTTTAACTACAAAAGGCCATTAAAAATAAATCATTAAAAGGACTTCAAAAGGTCTGTCATCCACATTTAGGTTAATGAGAGCACAAAGATTTAGCATTTTGTTGTTGGGATCAGGGACCTTAATATTTAAATATAAACAACTCTGGATTATTCTAGCATTATGTCAAATATGTAAAAACCCTTAGCACTGAGTCAAAAGACGAAATATTCCTAAAAATTACATTAAACACTAACTTTAGCATGTTGTCAGCACCTCTTAATGTCAAAACATTTTTCAGAGCTTTAATATGTCAAAATGTGTTTCCTTCCTGCCCGGTTAAAACACTTTTCTCCATTTTTACCTCAACTACAAGTACAGCAATTAGTAAAACATCAAAACCTGCTTAATCTATTTTTTAAGCGTGCTGTCCTCTGCATTAAAATAAAATCTGTTTCCTTTGTACTGTCAGCACTGCACACGGCTGTAATGATTTATGAGATTTCACTGACTCTGATCAAAGGACAGATAGAGCGTATCAATAAGTTTCTTTTCCAAAACGTGTATAAGATCATGTGATGTGGCGCAACAGTAAATACAGCTTTTTACTGAGGCAATAAACTCATGCTGCATAAGGAAAGCAAACTTGACTCTATGTGGAATTATTTATCACAAAAGAGAGAAAATTGGAAAACTGTTTTTATCTGGATAAATAGATAAAGCCTATCTTCAGTGAATTTTGGATATCCTAAACCAGGGGTGTCCAACTCCAGGCCTCAAAGGCCGGTGTCCTGCAGGTTTTAGATGTGTCCTTGATCCATCACAGCTGATTTAAATGGCTAAACTACCTCCTCAACATGTCTTGACGTTCTCCAGAGGCCTGGTAATGAACTAATCATTTGATTCAGGTGTGTTGACCCAGGGTGAGATCTAAAACCTGCAGGACACCGGCCCTCGAGGCCTGGAGTTCCCCACCCCTGTCCTAAACTAAAAAAACAAACCCAATGTTATGCTGCTTAAGCAAAGAAGAGAGGTGCAGTAGCTCAATAGATCCAGGAGGATGTGGCTGCTTCTTTTTGTTTGTGTTGCGTTATAGTCAAGCAGCAACGTCCAAGACTGACAACATGAAAGTGAGCTGTAGTTCCTTCAGCCAGTGGCTACAAAAGCAGGGCTTTCTCCATTGGCTGCCACATAAAAACGGCCACGTTTACAGTACAACTAAACATTCACAGCCTGGTAAAAAAAAAAAAAAAGAAGAAGAAGAAAAAAGAAACCTCCTAAACCAACCCTCACAGCAAACTATTTTAAGTGTGATAAGTAGGAATCTACAGTAGTGGAATATTTATTAATTCTTTTTTTAGGCTGAAAATCTGTAAAGAGTGTGTTGTGTTGTTAGCCTCAGTCCCTCAGTGCCACAGAAGAAAAAACAGAAAACAACTAAATAAATGAACAACATATTGTTTCCTTTTAACTTAGACCAACTTTCACAACCAGAGATTCCAGCATGAATATTTCATGTTTCCCATCTTTTAAGCTAAGATCGCACAGCATGAATAGGGCTCAAAAAGGAAGAACAACTTGAATGCTGACTGAGAGAAGCAACTGCAGTCTGTTAAGAGATTGGAGCAAAGGCTAAATACATCAACATATGCATACATGAATGAATGAATAGCAACCTGACAAAGAAAATATGAAATGAAGGATGGCAGCAGAGAAGTCTGGGCTCGAAACTTGAGATTCTCATACTTAGAGACGGCACATTTTACATACTTCCCAGCAGCAGTGTTTTCTGTGAGAATTTATAATTATGTTGTAAATGTATTCATGGTATTTCCACAACGCTGTGCATGCTTCCCGTATCTGTTCCCTGGGCTCTCACTGCCTGCATATGCGAAGTGTATGTTCACATGCGTGTTTGATTAATGAGTGCCCTTGAATAAGAGGAAGGCCTTCAGGGATGTGTGGAGAATAATTAGAAACTTGAAAGATTACATTTACGCTGCCTAAATGAACACAGGGATGGATTTGTAATTCATAAATTAAGTATCTGGAACGGTCACAGTAAACACGACTCTATACGTGCCGTAAGACGACCTACGCTGCACAGAATCGGCATTTTGGAGTTTGATTTAAAGCCAACGCAGCACGCATATCAATCAATTTTCAGCCTGTTTCCTTCACCAGCGCCGAATGTCAATGTCAGCTTTGAACTCAACAGTGAGAAGAGTTTTCAAAAATGCTCCCTGCTCAAGACCGCACCATGTAACAGCAAAAAGAAAGACTTGGACACTAAGAGAGCAAGAAGAGGGAAAGGTGGAGAGGAACAAAGAGAAAAGAAGTGAATGGAAGAGACGACAGACAAGTAAAAGAAGAGGAAGAAGAGGAGATAAAAATAGTGGTCTGTGCAGTGAGCTGTCAGCTTTGGAAGTGTGGTGAATTCAGCTGGATGCTTCAGTCCAGGTGCTGTTTCTGGCCCTGAGCAAACAGCATGCACCTCCCTCTCTCTCCGCTTGTGTGTGTTTGTGCTGACTGAGAGGAAAAGTTCTCAGTTAAACAACAATGAGGAAACCCAGAGGGGAAGCCTTTCTGCTGATGGATTAACACAACAGACACACTCACATTATGCCAAACACACACTGGATGCAAGTGAACAGGTGCAGACAGCAACACGAAGCATGCACGCACACACAGACACTCCTTGGATGGGACTGAGGTCAGGGATCTGTCAAGTTCCACCACAACAAAGTGGCGCTTTGTGCACAGGGACACTGGCACGCTGAAAACCTTGACACAAAAATAAAAGACCTGTCTAAGACATCACTGCACGGTGTCCTAAAAGGATCTAGTCCTAACCAGGAACCAGTGAAGTAAGTCAAAAGTACACTGAAGACAGTGTTGGGAAGGTTACTTTTAAAATGTATTCCACTACAGATTACAGATTACATGCCCTAAAATGTATTCTGTAACGTATTCCGTTACGTTACTCAATGAGAGTAACGTATTCTGAATACTTTGGATTACTTAATATGTTATCATGCTGTTTACAACAACGTGAATGTACTATTGCTGTGATTTATTACTGTTACTGAAGGTCCGCGGCTCCGAACTGCAGTAAAGGGACCTCTGGCTGATACGTCGGGTTCGTGTCGGCTCGTAGCCGAAAACTAGCTTTACTTTGTTGTCTGGGTCAACTTTGAGACAGAGAGAGGCGTCGAAAGGCTGCTCCAACGGAACTTATTGTTTCGGAGGAAAACACGAACACAGCGTACAGTCGAGTCTAAATAGCTTACTTACAGCTGGGCTCGTCAGGCACTCTTCTTGGCTGCAGTGGTTATTATTATATTTACATGCTTCCAGCTCCCGTTTTTGCTTGATGACAGCTCGTACTTTTCCTTTTCCTCCCTCCTCGTGCTCACAGACACATAACGGGTATGGCCGTTCATTCTCCCTGCAGCACGGACTACACTGCCCATGATGCTACATTCTTTAGTGTTATGTCTGTAGCATTCTGCCTATTAGCTTAGCACAACAACAACAACAACATAAAGGCGCTCTCTCACCCAGGAAACACACAGTCGCAGAGACCATGGCAACCGTAACACTGCCACCTGGAACAACAGAACATGTCAAACAAAAGCCAAACAGTCCTGACCCGCCACAATATGAAACAGGAAAGTACCGCCGTGTAATCCATTTATTTCAACAAAGTAACTGTATTCTAAATACCACCTTTTAAACGGTAACTGTAACGGAATACAGTTACTCATATTTTGTATTTTAAATACGTATTCCAGAATATTAACAGCACTCAACAATCTTATCTGACAAGCACACTTGGCAGTATTTGCCCTGCTGTCAGGAACCAGCAGGATCATTACAGGGATTAATTAGCACTGATGTGATTTTTTTTTCAATCACCACTATAAAGTGCACGGTGAAAACACCCATTCACCAGCCTGTTAGCAGCTGTGTGTGTGTGTGTGTGTGTGTGGGGGGGGGGGGGGGGGGGGGGGCACTGCATCAAGAACAACAAAGATGATGAAGAGCAGAGACCTCTACTTCAAAGCTGCACCTTCACCGTGAGTGGGCTCTATATGCAGCAAGAAAAAAAACAGGTGAGGTGATAATCAAGTGCTGCTCGAGCCTGTCAGGTGATTTTCCACATGACAAAATATTATGTGCCAAAAAATTTGAAGAACAAGTCGAAATGGAGTCTGTGTTTGCTGCACATCGGCATTACATTAGACCTCTAATGATAACAGGCAACACGGTACAGACCGGCTCCACACAGAGCTGGATGTTTAATTTGAGATCAGGCAAGAGGCAGGATACGCCCTGCACAGGACGCCAGTCTGCTGCAGGGCTAACACATAGGCTGTATCCCAATTCAGGCTCTGCAGCCTTAATAAAGGCCGCTTTTTAAGGCCAATTACGTCACAGCGACGCGACGAAGGCTGTCCCAATTCAAAGGCTGCTCGAAATGCGGCCCTCAAATGTGTCCTTCATTTCACTGAATTTTAAGGATGTGGCGGTGTAGACTTCGTGGCCCAACATATCCCAGAATGCATAGCGCGGCGGTGAGTGTGGATAATTTTGCCGGAAAAAAAAACAGCGGAAGAGGGGCGGCCGAAGAGTAAAGTTTTAAAAGTAAGTACTGAATATTACTTATTTATGTGTGAATGTTTAATAACGAAGAACAAACATTCCTGTTGGCCACATGTCGGCAAAGTTATGTGACATTAGTGATGTTTGTACTAACTTGGTTTTAAAGCCTTTACTTCAAAATATACGATAAATATATAAACACAATACATACATACAATACAAAATATACCAGTTCAATAGTTGACTTTAATCTATAAGAGAATGTGATGATTTCATGGATATTTAAAGTAAGCATTGAGACAAATGTAGTAATGCCAACATATTAAAAGAACAATATTTGTCTCTCATATATATAACACAGTTATATATACAGTGTCAAAGAAACCTGTCTTTGAGTGAAGATTTAAGGTGACAGGAAATATAAATAAATGCAACTTGAATCTTTACTGAAGCTCAGTGTTTGAAACAGAGTCATTCACTGCTGTTATAACTAATAATGATTGAAATGATAACTTTAATATTGGCCATGTTATATTTACATTAGCAAAGTGAGATGACTTTAGTCTCATGAACAACATTGGCTATTTGTTATTTACTAGCTAATCTTAAATGACTGTTCAGTACAGTGAAGCCCAATAATCATGATTTCACAGTCCTGTGGTCTCAGCCTCAGATACTTATTAAATCAAAGCTCATGTAGAAACAAACAACCAAATGAACAAAAGATTTCTCCTTCATTTCTGTCAAACAAAGCTGTATGAAACGTTTCCAGCTGTTAGTGTCACGGTTGCTAGGCAACCTGGGCAGCGCAATGGAGGCTAGACCGTCCCATTTCACAAGCCTCTCACTTCCGGCCTCAGCGTTCTTTGAGTACGCCGCCCTTGTGGACCGTTAAGGCTGCGTACTTTAAGGCTGCAGACCCTGAATTGGGATACAGCCATAGAGACAGTGTTAGGCCTGTCTCACAACTATGGGCAATTTAGAGTTACCAATTCACCCATCCCCACTAACGTCATGCCTTTGGACTGTGGGAGGAAGCCGGAGTACCCGACGAGAACCCACTCAGAGAGAGCAACAGTGCCACCATGCTGCCCCTACATTCTCCCTCTCAGAAAGTGGACTTTCCTCAGTCTTGCAGGCTTTGATGCTTTCTGGCCTCTCTGGGCTTGTGTGGTGGCAAGATCTTCAGAGCTGTTGGCTTGTCGCCTCAAACCTCAGTGGCATACACTTTGATGATTCTGACGCTGGAGAATTTTCCTGTCGATGTCTAACGCCTTCTCCTGTCTCAGACTGGGGCAGGTTGCAGGCAAGTTTTTAACTCTTGACAAGCTCTGGCTTTTCTTTTTCTCCCAAATCATTACTGCGTGCGCCGTGCCGGGAACTCCGACTCTTACAATGACATGAAAATAATTTATGCAAAAAAGGAAGCGATCATGTGTCAGCCTCAACAGACTTCTTAGATAAAGAGGTGTCCATTCATAAAAGATGCAGCGTCGCAATGTGCAGCTACACCTGAAGCTAAGAGAGGGAGAGCAGAGATGTTTCTCTCCAGAGAGACAAGCGACTTTGTCACTGCTCACTTATGTAACATAAACAAGGTTTGCAGGAAATGAATGAGCAGGAAATGCTATAAAAACAAGAAAAAAAAGGAAAGAAGACAGATGGAGCTGAAAAAAGGAGAGAAGAAAAAAAACTATGAGCAAACTCCATTGTGTGTCTACAGGGTTGTTGTGACGTTCTTATTGTGCCACTTTGGGCAGGAGGACGAGCCATTCAGCCAGAAGAACTGAAATCTCAGTGACAAACACAGCTGCTCTGCTGAAGTGTCCTTCAGCAAGACACAGCATAACTCAGGGCTCAGTTGTTACAGGTAGGGCCTCCTTTCAGAGAGAATTTGCAGCTTATACCCAAGAACACACAGCAAATGAGGTGCAAACAAGCTTAGCAAAGATCTTCTACCAACACCACCATCCAGAATCCCCTAAGTCTTAAATGGATTCCTCTCTGAGGCTGTGGGACTGAAAAAATCTTATTGGCTTCATGAATTTGGTGAAGACAAACAGTCTACAACACACACTCGTTTTAAACAATCAGCTAACAAGCTCTTCTACCGATGGTGTGAGAACATTGATGCGTTATTGCGCTCTTTACACACCAACAAATCTGCAGGAAAAACAGGAACATGCAATCTATCAAAGCCTACTTTTTACATGCCAAATTGGATTTCTGTCTTGTGGGAGTCAGATGATAACTTGAACAGGTGAAGGAGCTTTGAGAGCATCTAAACTTTTTGTTCTTTCAACATCACTGTCTGGCAGCTTTCCCTCAATCCTCGCACTTATTCCAAAGCACGCCTCTCTGATTTATTTGTTCTGGGGGCATAGGGAGTGCTCTTTCCTCTGCACACCTTTGCTGAATTGAGGGATGAATCCCCACAGGCTGTAGCCTTTATGTTCAGCAGCTTAACTCTGACCGAGCTGTGGGAAAGAAGAGATAACACTGAATTTCCCTACAGGGAGTAATGCAGGATCAGAGAAGACCAAAAACAAGAATCCCTCTTGAAAAATCACAAGAAACAAATTGAAACTTTGGCAGATTAAGAGGAGTTTTAAACAGCTTGTTGGCAAAATGTGTGAATGAATATCAGGAGGATTTCATTTTGCCTCCATCTGAAGAGAAAATGCAGCTCGTGTCCTTTAAAGACAAACTAACAGTAAAAATATGTTCTGGTGCCGTGACAAAAACTGAAGAGCATAACTACGCTTCTTTATAAAAGGTTTACCAGCGTCAGACACGGACAGCATTAACTATTACTAACAATAAGCAATACTGACAAGGATAAAGTATCCATATGACTAACTGGATATGAACTGAGACCTTCTCCTGTTGGCTTCAAAGAAAAAAAATTATATATATATATATATATATATATATATATATATATATATATATATATATATATATTAGTGCTGTCAGTGTTAAAATGACGTTAACGCCACAACCGCATTAACACGGCAAATCTCCATGAGCGAGTTATCGCGGATCGCACGGCGTCAACGTGTTAGCTCGTTAATTAATACGCTGACAGCACTAGCACACACACACACATATATATATATATGTATATATATATACATATATATATACAGTATATACAGTCTATATATAGTCAGATGTACTTTGCTGTAAGATATTCAGCACCACAACTGTGTTAAGAATGTGTTTGGTAATGTAGGGCGACAATAATCACTGCTGCTCCATATCTTCATTTACATCTCTGCAGACGACCGTTTTTAACAGATGAATGTGCTGTGGAGGCAGAGACGACTGTGAGCAACGCAGGAAACACATCTTGATAATAAAAAGCTTGATTGTTCTATTGTTCAACCAAGAGTTGTGAAATCCAAACCTAGAGAATACAATATGAGCTCTAATAACAGTCTTCACAAATTTATCGCCTCCATTTCGTTTATTAAATCCTCCTTTATTTTCCTACCGCTTCTCTCCTGCTCGCTCCTCAATTCATTCATTTATTCCTCCCCTGTGGTTTCTGTTCTAAGCCAGTGGAGATGATGGTTTTAAGTCTCCGAGTGCTGGTCCCCATTAGCAGCAAACTAAAATCTGCCTCTCTGACTGAGATGCTTTTGTTCAGCATGCCTGCTCATCACTATTGTTCGACGCCGGGGCTCCTATTTGCAACCAAAAACCTCTAATGTTTAATAGCAAAGAGGCATCTTTAATGTGGCTACATGATATGGGAAAGAAAAGATCTGAATGGATTCCAAACGATGAGAAGCGAGCACAAAGTACAAATGAATACAAAGCGTACAAATGACACACAGAGAGACGAGACAGTGGGATTCACAGTTTCCTGGAGAAAACCTGTTATTGCTCCAAATCTCTGCAAATGAAAAGACAAAATGTGAAAATCAGCTCCAATCAAAATGGTTTCGAAGAAAAGATACTGAAACTTTTAGAAGCGAATGTTCAAAAATGTGTTGTTTAAGATATATCAGTCTTTACTGTTTATGTATAATATTGGCATTAAAAGCTACATACAGTCAAAGTCATCGCTCTGTTCTGTATCTCACCGCAGCTACAGCTGCCCACCGTGTGGAGAGAATCCCAATTTGCAGTTTTAAAATTAGATCCTGCTTTAAC
Source organism: Rhamphochromis sp. 'chilingali' (assembly GCF_963969265.1). Taxonomy (NCBI): domain Eukaryota; kingdom Metazoa; phylum Chordata; class Actinopteri; order Cichliformes; family Cichlidae; genus Rhamphochromis; species Rhamphochromis sp. 'chilingali'. The sequence goes on along the minus strand of NC_137935.1, from coordinate 3,188,133 downwards.
GCTGCTCACGCCAGCTGATGAATGATCTTCATCTTCATTAGTCTTCATTCTAATAAGCTCTACTTCCTAGACACACTAAGCTACTATTAGCCAAACTGTAAACACTTGCCGTGTGATTAACTCAAACTAGCACGCAAAAGTTTGCATGTCCACAAAAGCAAAGTCAAGTTTAACACAACAATGGTGGAAAAAGTGGTCTTTGAATTGTTGAAGCCTGCAGGAAATTTAAATGATGTCTAAGCCGTTGTGAAAGATCTTTGTCACAAAGGGAAGCTGCTCTGGGATGCAGCTGAAAAACCCATTCAGTCAGCAATGAGGGGTTGGTTTTGTGCTTTGAATTGAGCAATTGGCAGTCAAATTGTCATTTGTGGATATTGACTGAATGCGTCGCTCCTCTCTGGGGAAAGAGACTCACTCATTTTGCATCTAAATTTGTTTACCAACTAAAAAGCAATCACATCATTAAAAAATGAATCCTGTGATACATTATATATGATGAAAGGCGGTGAAACACAATCCTTCCTAGAAGCTGAGGATTGTTTCCCTCAGCACTTACAAGCAAAAACACGAACAGGTGACAAATTAATGGAAATGAAAAGACAAGCTATGTCGGTGCTTGGTGGTTTGACAGACGCTCGAAATCTCCCAGGTATTCAGATATCCGATGACGTTGCGTGATAATCTTCACCGTCATCAGAGCATTCAGTGGGGCCTCATGTCCTATCATCCCGGGAGAAACCATTCCACTCAGGACAGAATAATTGGTGTATATAATAATTTGACTTGCAATGACCGTTCTGTCTCAGCGGCCAAGAGAACCCAAACCATGGCAGCAAAATGCTCTCACTGAATAACACAACCACCAGATCCCCTCACTGTTGGTGTCAAGGGTTCAATCTTTCACCCACGTGGACTAGAGACGTTCCTTTTTCACAGGGTCCAATATTGTCCACAGTCGCGTTGCTCAGTAACTAAACCAGACTTTAAATACAACAGCAATGATTGGCTCTTTGTGCTGTGCACATACAAAGTCAGGTTAGTCCTCCCTTGCAGGTTTGCATTCACTCACGCCTGCATTGCCTGTTTACAACGTTCTGTTACAAATACAGACGAGAACATTGCTGCAACAGAGACAATATTTCAAAGAGGAGAAAACCTGAACGAAGGTCTAGTGAAGGCCTGTAAGAGTCTACTTGTCACACACATGCCTAGTCTATATTTTGGCATTTGATGACTCTGATAGCATAAAAGGGATTATTTCCAAGTTTCAAAGTTTGTACTAGCTAATAATAATCCAACAACCTATGAGGCGAGAAGCCTTTACACTCCCTTCCCTTCTCAAACTCAAAATCCCATAAGTGCTATTAGCTTCTGGTAGACTCATCTAAACACCATTAGCAGCCATCCACTATAAGTTTTCATTGCCTATAAAACCATTGTTACTGCTGAGAAGCTGCAGTGCTGGTCTGCTCTGCTTTATAGCTGCTGCTGCAGATGCTTACACTGCCCTTACCTCTGCTTTAAGAGGCAGCACACGTCCTTGAAACGCTTGTTTTGTGCTGGCAAACAGATGTGTCCTTGGTCAGCATGAGCCTAATATACAATATAAGGGTACACAACACAGGACACAGACAGGATATCTTCACACTGATATTCATGGTGCTATTATACCTAACCTTGTACAATGTAAGATGCTCCACAAAGAACTCCAGTAAAACAGACACCACATTGTAGTTAGTCCTCAGTTTTGGTGTTATAATTTACCCACACATGTCTTGAGTTTCATGCAGTCTCTCTTCTTTCTTTCTCTGCTTTCTGCTGTTTCTTGCAATCAGCAGTAGAGCTGAGTTTATTATTAAAGGGGTTAAAGGCAGGATAGAGCATGCAGGACAGAGAACAGCCAGCCACTGCAAGCAATTAACTGAGCTATTCTCACAGGCACACAATCTGATATTACATGAACTTCATGCTCAGTAGCTGGCAGGTTAAAAACAATTTGATGTCCAATTGTGCTGAAACGTGCACTCTCAAATGATGCTCAGTGAGGTCATTTATGTGAAAGATCAGGCTGCTGCACAGGTGTGAAAATGCTGCACATTATTATTATGTGGTGCCTACTCGAACTGAACCGGAACAGAGCACTGTGCTAATGCTCTGTTTATATCACAGGCAAAATGTGAAATGCAAGGTTTGCAGATCTAGAGATGAATACAAACTCATGGCTTTAATGCTGTCATTTTACTTTCCACTCAAAAGACCACTCACCCCAAATCCAAAGCACAAATGTCGCACACAGTTTACACTCTGAGTGCAACAGCAGGGCGCAGTCTGTACTCAGGGAGTGTAAACTGTAGTTGGGCTGAAGTTGGTTTGATTGGTTTGACACCAGATTCTTACTGGCCCAAAAGATTTTTCCATTCATGGCATAAAATCCTTTTTTTTCTCTCTTTTTTTTGTTTGCAGACTTTAAATCATTCAGTTCATGATTTAAAGTCTGCAATGTTTATGGGGAACTTCATTTGTAACCTTAGGGTGTGCTTTAAGGTGTGCCTGCCTCATTATGAGGATGTAGGGTTTCCCTCGGGTCTCACTTATGTCCGAACCTCACTCATTGGTGAAAACACCAAGACTGCACCATCGAAGTAGCTCAACATGAGGCACCACGATGGAACTAAAGTAAAGGTTGGTATCGTCATAGTGGCTTTTATCTGCTTACAGGTAAAAAGCTCAATCAGCACTTCCCGTGCTAACAAACCCAACAACCTGTCTGTAACCGCTAACACGTTGTACCTGTTGTATGACCAGTTTCATGTTTTATACAACTTCAAACACTCATCGTGTCACTTTATATGTCTCAGTTTCTATCAATATACAAAACTCTCCCCTAACCCCCCCCCCCCCCCCCCCCCCTTGACATGCTTTCCCTAGCTACTTACCCTAACCATTAGCTAAACCTAACCATAACCCAACTGTAACACTGACAATGAAAACACATTTTGAGAAAAATGCCATCAAACTTGTGGGGGCGGCTGTTTTGTCCCCATAAGCGACCCCACAAGTATAGTGGCATGCCAATTTTCTGTCCACACAAAGATGTCTAAACATGTACACGCACACACGCGTACAAAAAACAGCATCATGCTCATCACTAGGACTGCCACAAACGATTATTTTGATAGTCGACTAGTCACCGATTATTTATGCGATTAGTCGACTAATCAGATCATCATCCACTGGACGTAAAACTACAGCTTATTGCACCAGCAGCATCTGCTCTTATATAACTATCATTAGCTTACAGCTTTAAGCTTTTAAGGTGCTAACTAAAAATAAAGACAAGATGATAGTTTATTCAATTTTAATGAAATTTGCAGATTGTTTCGGTAAAGTTTAATAAACTCCTTGCTATCTAAAATATAACAGGACACCGGAGTATATTCTCCAGCATCTCACACTTCTGATAATCAGCTGTCTGCTTGACGTTTATTCAGCTGTGTAAAAACTATAACTTTAATCTCAGCCAAACCGATTTACTCAGGAACAAATAAAATACTAAAAAAAAGCCAAACAATAACATTTTTAATTTATCTAAGTGACTCATATATATTTAACCTGAGTCGCGAAAGACGGCGGTGGGTTTGAAAACAATTTGCCGGGAGTCCGGTGTTCTCACGGCGCTAGTGACCTAGCCCCCGGCTAGCTATCGAGCTAGTGGGTAACAGACGTCTCCGAAAACGTGGTGTCCTGATAAACTGAGCAGATATTTGAGGTTTACACAGCTACATTCTCGCCTGAAAATATGTTAAACGTTTATTTTGTGACCCAGAAAGAATAATAAGAGTAATATTAAAACTAACTAGCTACCGCCATTGTTGGAAACTAAGCTGGGCCGCGCTATGAATTCTGGGACACAGCTGCTTCTTCTTCTTCGGGGTTTAACGGCAGCTGGCATCCTTGTACATGCTGTGCTGCCATCTTCTGTTTCAGTCCATTATTACACTCTTAAATCCTGCTATTATTCCTGCGTCTTTTGCGATCTTACAAAGCTTCAAACGACACGTCGACTATTAAATCAGTCGTCGACGATTTTGATAGTCGACGTAATCGTGACTAGTCGACAAATCGTGGCAGCCCTACTCATCACACATTCTTCGCGTGCTCTGTCAATATACAGTGGGGCAAAAAAGTATTTAGTCAGCCACCGATTGTGCAAGTTCCCCCACCTAAAATGATGACAGAGGTCAGTAATTTGCACCAGAGGTACACTTCAACTCTGAGAGACAGAATGTGAAAAAAAAATCCATGAATCCACATGGTAGGATTTGTAAAGAATTTATTCGTAAATCAGGGTGGAAAATAAGTATTTGGTCAATAACAAAAATACAACTCAATACTTTGTAACATAACCTTTGTTGGCAATAACAGAGGTCAAACGTTTACTATAGGTCTTTACCAGGTTTGCACACACAGTAGCTGGTATTTTGGCCCATTCCTCCATGCAGATCTTCTCGAGAGCAGTGATGTTTTGGGGCTGTCGCCGAGCAACACGGACTTTCAACTCCCGCCACAGATTTTCTATGGGGTTGAGGTCTGGAGACTGGCTAGGCCACTCCAGGACTTTCAAATGCTTCTTACGGAGACACTCCTTTGTTGCCCGGGCGGTGTGTTTTGGATCATTGTCATGTTGGAAGACCCAGCCTCGTTTCATGTTCAAAGTTCTCACTGATGGAAGGAGGTTTTGGCTCAAAATCTCACGGTACATGGCCCCATTCATTCTGTCCTTAACACGGATCAGTCGTCCTGTCCCCTTGGCAGAAAAACAGCCCCATAGCATGATGTTTCCACCCCCATGCTTCACAGTAGGTATGGTGTTCTTGGGATGCAACTCAGTATTCTTCTTCCTCCAAACACGACGAGTTGAGTTTATACCAAAAAGTTCTACTTTGGTTTCATCTGACCACATGACATTCTCCCAATCCTCTGCTGTATCATCCATGTGCTCTCTGGCAAACTTCAGACGGGCCTGGACATGCACTGGCTTCAGCAGCGGGACACGTCTGGCACTGCGGGATTTGATTCCCTGCCGTTGTAGTGTGTTACTGATGGTGACCTTTGTTACTTTGGTCCCAGCTCTCTGCAGGTCATTCACCAGGTCCCCCCGTGTGGTTCTGGGATCTTTGCTCACCGTTCTCATGATCATTTTGACCCCACGGGATGAGATCTTGCGTGGAGCCCCAGATCGAGGGAGATTATCAGTGGTCTTGTATGTCTTCCATTTTCTGATGATTGCTCCCACAGTTGATTTTTTCACACCAAGCTGCTTGCCTATTGTAGATTCACTCTTCCCAGTCTGGTGCAGGTCTACAATACTTTTCCTGGTGTCCTTCGAAAGCTCTTTGGTCTTGGCCATGGCGGAGTTTGGAGTCTGACTGTTTGAGGCTGTGGACAGGTGTCTTTTATACAGATGATGAGTTCAAACAGGTGCCATTCATACAGGTAACGAGTGGGGGACAGAAAAGCTTCTTACAGAAGACGTTACAGGTCTGTGAGAGCCAGAGATTTTCCTTGTTTGAGGTGACCAAATACTTATTTTCCACCCTAATTTACCAATAAATTCTTTACAAATCCTACCATGTGGATTCATGGATTTTTTTTTCACATTCTGTCTCTCACAGTTGAAGTGTACCTCTGGTGCAAATTACTGACCTCTGTCATCATTTTAGGTGGGGGAACTTGCACAATCGGTGGCTGACTAAATACTTTTTTGCCCCACTGTAACTGCAAACACAAACACACAGACATTAGCAACACGCATGTAGCTATCACTTCTGTGTGTGTGTGTGTGTGTGTGTGTGTGTGTGTGTGTGTGTGTGTGTGTGTGTGTGTGTGTGTGTGTGTGTGTGTGTGTCAGACAGCAACAAAACTGACAGATGTGCAACAAAGTACAGCAGTAACCTTCTAACCTGTGCGGGCTTCAGAATGACAGAGGCATTATGAGTGTGCGGGTGGTGTGTGTGCTGTGTTTGTCCGTGTGTTAGCCTTGTTAAAGATCCATTTCAATTCTGGAAGATTCAATATTTATCAAATAGAGACGCAGGTGTCTGCCTGCGGGATCTGAAATTACCACAGAGGATGAACGAGAAATGGAAAGAGAGGGAGGAAGAGAGAGAGGGGAGCTTCTGTAGCTTCTCCCCAGACCTCTGATCATTCCTATGCTTAAGTGGGTTTCAAGTGGTGCATTTAGAAAAAATTCAGTAAGAACAGTCATACTCTGGACCCCCGGTGGAAGAAACCATAAGTTACTCTGCAAAAGCGATCCTACCTGCTTCAGAGGGTTTCAGTATCTCTTCAACAATGTCAGCCTCTCACGACGAAGTACGGTAGCGATGTGATGACTCGATCAGGAACAGCCTGAAAAAAAAGAAGATTTTCATTGATTAAAAATCTTTTTTTGGTTAATTAAAATGAGAATTCAATGTCATGTAAAACCTTATCTGCCAAGTCTCAATGCAGGCTCAATCATCCAGGCAAGGAAGTCCCAAAAAGTTGATTCTGTTCACCTGGATATAGATATTTCGCGCATCCAGGTAATAATAATAATACTAATACTAATACTAATACTACTACTACTACTAATAATAATAAACAGTACAGTGTGGTGAAAGTGGTGAAAATGCTACGTCCAGATGAACAGAATCAACTTTTCAGGACTTATCTGCCAAGTTTTCAGGTTCTTGGCATCGATACACAAAAACCAACTGCAGTTACAAACAAGCTGCTTTTAAGCAAACACCTTTTGAGAAGCTGGGAAAAAATAACTTTTTCACAATAATATAGTTTCAGAAGATCTTTGACAAATATACTGAGGCTGGACATTTTATACCTCAAGAATAAACTCACTTATTAAAAGTAGCTACTACCTGTCTGCTCGGCCTCACCTCCATTAATCTGTGTCACTAATTATCATCATTATCAATTATCACTAAAGTCATAATTTAGCACTCACATCTTACACAAATATATTCCATTCTGGATCCAGTAAAATCGAAACAAAAAAACTGAAAAAGAGAATGAAACAACAGCACAAAAGATTAGGTAGAGTTGAAAAACAATGTATGATAATAATAATAATCTATTCATTCTCTTCCGCTTATCCTTTGTCAGGGATGCAAGGGGCTGGAGCCAATCCCAGCTGTCTTAGAGAGGCAGGGTACACCCTGGACAGGTCGCCAGTCTGTAGCAGGGCTAACACATAGACACAGACAATCATTCACACTCACATTCACACCTATGGGCAACTAACCTATCCCCACTAACTGCATGTCTTTGGACTATGGGAGGAAGCCACAGTACCCAGAGAGAGCATGCAAACTCAAAGATCCTGGAACGGTGGAATTGAACTTAGGACCTTCTTGCTGTGAGGCAACAGTGCTAACCACCATGCCCAATAATAACAACATTAATAATAATAATAACTTTATTTATATAGCACTTTTCAAAACACAGAGCTACAAAGTGCTTCACAGTTCAAATAACACTAACCTATAAAATCGAGTTTTCAGCATTCATAAAACAAACAACGTGAGCCGACCTGACTGTCTGAGGAAGGCTGTTCCACAAAAGCCTCAAAAGCACGATCACTCCTGGTCTTAAAATCAGAGCATCAAAGCAAAATGATGTCACAGTAGCTATAAAGTTAACATGGAGGTGATTTTAGAGCCCTTCATGGCTGTTGCCATAGTGGCCACACCATGTTACTACAATTTGATTCCATGACCCAAAAATAACTTTTCTCTTAATTTGGTTGATCGTGGCTCAAGAGTTGGCAGTTCATCTTGTAACCGGAAGGTTGCTGGTTCTAGTCCCGGCTCGGACAGTCTCGGTCGTTGTGTCCTTGGGCAAGACACTTCACCTGCCGCCTACTGCTGATGGCCAGAGGGGCCGATGGCGCGATATGGCAGCCTCGCTTCTGTCAGTCTGCCCCAGGGCAGCTGTGGCTGCAACTGTAGCTGCCTCCACCAGTGTGTGAATGTGAGAGTGAATGAATAGTGGTATTGTAAAGCGCTTTGAGGGGCCGCTATATAAATGCAATCCATTATTATTATTATTACTAATGTGAAAAAGGACTCTGTTTATCACTCGAGTATATTCCATCTGGTCTGCTGACATTTGGAAAGTATAGAGGAGCTGTATGATTTTGCAGAGAGCCAGCAGGAAGTCAGCTAGCTTGGCGGGAAGAAATCTGATCTGAGCATGTTCTCTATGGGCTTCACTTAGAAAAAGCAACACTGTAGAAGCCCGTGTTACGTCATGGTACCAAATGGAGGAAGACTGGAAAGTTTTTTTTGGCGTCTGCATCATTGAGCAGCTGTCATTTGAATGCATGAGGCTTTTGGCTGTTTGTGAAGATAAAAAACAAACTCCGCAGCGCAGTATGGTGCTTCTGCATATTCTACCTTTTACAAGTTGAAAATTCACGTCGACTTGTTCCCTGCTCGCAATAAAGTGCAAACATTCAATAAAGATTGTGAATCGGGATTATGAGGTCACACATCAAACATATAGCTTTGTGTGATGTGACTGGATTAACAAGACAGAAGAAGATCTAAATGATCATGAGAGATTGAGGTCTATTCAGCAGTTAGAGATGATCCCCTTCACTTAATCTCGCTAACATCTGAATCAAACGCCACCCCTCGTCTTCAACACCCGGCAGCTGCGCGTGAATAAAAGCAAAGCGTCCTCCCTCTCGCTCTCTCCCAGAGTGCTGATATCGATGATGGCACAGCGAGGATGTCAGCGTTTCACTTTTAAATGAGCAAGTCAGGATGCTAGAGTGTCAGCTCCAAAGGAAGCCCTTTGTACTGCAGAGGCCAATATGCCTGGTTAATGAGACTGTGGCTCAGACCCGGACAGTGAGGCCTTGTGGGAAGAATGCTGCCGCTCCTCTGGTCTTATTAAGATGAGAGGAGAGATAAGTAGATGGGAGAGAGTAAGTCTGTCCAGCCCTCCACTGTATATAATCTGTCTGCTGACATTGTGCTACATTCAACCGTAATTACGCTTTGGGAGGAGTCGTCATCCACAGTGGGAGACGTGATACTGAGGATAATCATGCTCATAATGATAACCAGAACTTTACAAGATCTGATCTAAAGGCGGCTACAGAGATTTTCAGCAACTGTTTTGAATGCCACACTGTGCAACATCGATTTAAAGACTCGGGTTTGATATATAAAGTGTGGATTGGCATTTTGAGCAAACTCACCACTGAGTATTTGCTCTCCATGATTGTTGGTATATACTGTAGAGTATGGACTGGACCTTCTGGCTGAGAAACTGTGGGAAATTACACATGCATGTGTCTGTGAAGGTTCTCAGTCATCCAGGTCATCGTAGTCAAAGGAGCTTGCAAAGAAAAGCGTCTGGACTTCTTTAAGTTGCTTGAAGACCAGAAAAGAAGACCAGACACCAGCGAGGGAGGATAAGAAGGACAGACGCAACAACATTGTCATCCCCTATGTAGCCGGTGTATCAGAAAAACTCAGGAGAGTTTTCTCCAAGCATGACATCCCGGTGCATTTCAGACCCAGCAACACGCTCAGACGCCTTAAATCCCACTCACATCCTGGGCCATCTGACCTCAGGAATTCGCATGATAAGGTGGGGCCAGGTTTCACAATGAACTCACCCGAAACTCTGGCTGATTGTGACCCACACCCAGTTTCACACCTTGGCTCAGGCGATTAGAGGATCATCAGGGGGTCCTTTTGTCCCTCTGTGGGGGGAAACTCCCACTAGGTTTATATCTGGGACTCTCCACCATTTGACCTTAGAACTGAAGAAGCTTCTCGGATGAGAGGTGAAACGTCTTCAAGCAACTCAAAGAAGTCCAGACGCTTTTCTTTGCAAGCTCCTTTGAACACATGCATGTGGCAAGGTAAGCCCACCATAAAGCATACCTGCTTAATTTTTTCCTTTTAACTAATAATAACCATAATTTATGAAATGAATGCCATGCTGCATTTAGTAAGACTAGAAAATAGCAACTGAGACCAGAAGAAAACATGTCAGAAATTACAGTTTTTTTCCATGGACTTCTGGAGTTGCCCCCTGGTCTTTACTTTGTCTTTACTTCTTAGATTTGGAAACTACATCCAGCTTTATTCATGCAGTCTGTGGTAAAAAGAAAGAAAACGCACAAATAGTTGCATAAACAATTTGATTTTTTGCATCCATCATTTAATGACTATTCACTTATTCAAACATCATGACCTTCTGTACGATTTAAAATGTAGATCTGCATGGTGATTCTCTAATATCTGCTGTTTCACAGCCTATGATGAGTGTGCACTTCCTTGTTTCCTCCGATGCTGCGTCCTACTTAACTTTCACGATAACACCTGGAGGACACATGCAAACAAACAATGTGCCAAAACTATTATTTGTTCTTCTTTGTTGAAAGAAGTCTTTCACTTTGCATTTTTTGCCTCCATTTATTCTATTCTGATTTTTTAAAGTATTTCACCGTTGCACCAGTGTCACATTAATTAGTCCCACTGTGAGATCATTATTCTAACTTTTGCCCTTGATCAGAACAGGAGGGACTATAACAATGGCCAACTTCTCTCATAGTGCAGCTGGAGTGGTGACCAATGATACCACCACAGTTCTGTCACACTGGTCATCTTTCATCATGAACAATGAAAAATGGCACAGTTTACTTTCAGCTTTATACATCTTTAATACATCAGATAAAGAGAATGTTATTATTTTTTCTTCAAAAGCACTGGCTTTTGTTCAAAGTCTATAATTTATCCATAATTCACTGATTACAACAAGTCCTTTGAAATTAAACATGACACTGGCAGCTTGCTCTCACCAAATAAAAATGATCTGTAGGAGTCCAGAATTAGTGGACCAGCCAGCAGCAGCATTTTTGCTCACCTAGCTTGGTGTGGGTTTGTCCTCAACATTACATTAACAGAAATAAAGTTAAAGCCACTGAACTGCTTTGGTAAAGGAATAAAAAACAATTTAGCAGAAATTCCACTGTTTACCTGATCAGTTCATTCATGTAAAGCTCCTCCTATATGGACTTTGTGGCTGTAAAATCTTATAACCGCAAGTCTTTTGTCTTTCTCCGATCATAATGACTATGGCCACTAGTTAAACAGAAACAATGGGTCACAATAAACTGCTCAAATAACCTAAAGAGTTGGAGAGAAACTTGCTGTGATGTGAGTCAATCACTCTGTCCAATTCAGTTCCAAATAGTCATGTTTGCAAGTGAATTGGCTACACGGACTGACTCCATTGCATGAACTTATAATTTGGCGTCTCTATTCATTCATTCATCTAACCAGTTTCTTCTGCGTATCCAGTTCAGCCTCACTGGGTTGACATCCCGCTGCAGGGCTAACACAGAGAGACAGACCACTATTGATCCTCATGTTCCCATCCACAGCTACTTTAGAATTATCACTTAACCTAAAATGCACGTCTTTGTATTGTGGGAGGAAGCTGGAAGAAACCCTGCAACGACAACTAATTCACTGAGGTCTAAATCATCATAGATCTGTGAATAGTTTTTGATATTTCTCACAGTGATTATATTGTTTGTTCCATGATTGTTGAGACTCGGAAGAACAATTTAAGAAAAACAAATTACATATTGTGATGCCTCGAGGTGGGGTTAGGGTCGACTTACACACTGAGGATTAATACGGCCGGAGCTTTGCCTCCATACAGTGTGTTTCTCTACAACCAGCTGGAGAGTCTCAGAGTCTCCAACTAAAGACAGACCTGACACTCCACAGAGCGGATCTCTCTTTTTCTTAATGAAAAAAACATCCGTCTTCTTTCTTCTCAATACTTCCAACCAGCAAAACAAACACTGAGCAGTGAAAACTTCTGCTGGAAGAATACAATATTTTTTATAACCACACCAGTGTTGTTTGTCTACATGTCTGAACATATATTTAGGCAGCAATGAAACAGCGGTCATCGCTTGTAGCAGAAGGTTTACTGATCGTGGATTTCCATGATCCATGATAAGCTGATGGTGACAGAAACTACATCCTTGTTTCCTCGGCATGTTTTCAATCAATTCTAGTCCACTTAGGTTGTTTGGTAAAAATGTTTGTAAATCATTTCATTAAAAAAAGTCTCATCATTACCTCTAAAGTGATCTCAGTAGGATACCTTTATATTTATACTCTGGCTGATCATCAGAACAACTAAGCTGTAGTGCCTCTTCACCTCACTGTGCAATACCTTTTGTGCAATACTTTTGTAAATAGTCAACGGTGCAATAGACTCAATACTTGAAATGTGCAATTCACTTGTATTTTTATTTTTATTCCTATTTATTCTATTTATCCCCTTCGTATATTTTATTTATATTGTCTCTGTACTTATATATATGTGTGTGTGTGTATATATATATATATATATATATATATATATATATATATATATATATATATATATATATATATATATATATATATATATATATATAATATTCTGTAACTCTGTAACTTCTGTCGGTGCTGTGCTTTTTTGGAAATCGAATTTCCCAGAGGAACCCACCCGAGGGATTAATAAAGTTCTATCTAATCTAATCTAAAGAAAGAAAAATAAAACCAGTAGAACAGCGAGGATGACGATGCATCAATAATGAGCACTGAATATTATAAAAATGATTAATTTTTTATTGCATTATTATTGAAGATGAAGACTGGACCAACTGAACTGATTTGTCCAATCTGTCCATCCATATACTTCAATCCCCAGAAATAATTCAGGGGATTGATCGCTTGCAAAGAAGGGGTGCAAGCCGATGGCTGAAGGTGAATCTGAGGTTTAACCTGAGGTTTGAGCAGAAAACAAATCATGATTCACACGTTGCACTTGTCATTAGAATGAAACGATAAAGTCCTTAGCACTGAGCCATACAACCTCCAACAGCTACACTGTTGCAATGGAACATATATCAGGACTTTACAGATCAATTTGGCTGCTGAACCGGCCCTCTCGCTTGCATAAACAGCACATCTTTTTCCTCAAGATAATTCCACATGCAACAGTGAGCCCTGTTACTGGTTTTTTTGAATACTACCAGATCAGCCCATTTCTGGCTTCTCGCCATTGGCTACAGATCACTTTTAAAGCACATCGTTGTCTGTCCCCAAACTACATTCAATTCAGTTCACCAAATCTCAACAGTTGCTTCAAGCTCGGAGCTTCATATTGTGAGGTAAACCCCATACCATAATACAGAGAAAACAATCAGATGACGAGTACTTGGTGACAATGGGAAGGAAAAACTCCCTTTTAACAGGAAGAAACTTCTAGCAGACCTTGGATCAGAGAGGGGCAGCCATCTGCCCAACCAGTTGGGGGAAGAGGGAAGAAAGACGGGACAAAAGACACGCTGTGGAAGACAGCCCGAGATTAATCATAACTCAGGATTAAATGCAAAATGCTGTATAAACAAAGCTGCTCTCTTGATGGCACTCTCACTAGGTGTTGGCTCTCTCTGCAGTATTTTATCACTTCTTGTTCCTGTTACACTCCACAGTGGTGTTCTGTATGGCTTCATTTGTGTAGCTTGCTTTATTACAGACCTTTAAATAAAACTTATTTTGTAGTGTAACCTTCAAGTGCTTTATCCAAAGTACAATTTCTGCTAAATCAGTTTCAAATTATATTCACTGATTGTATCTTTAGGGATTCACTAGCTTAGCGTAGCTGCTAGCGTAGCTCCTAGCCTAGTCACTAATCACATGGCTTCCTCCTCTTTCTTGATCACTGAGCCTCCTTTAGTAAAAACAGTCGTGTAATAAATAAGGCTGGAGGCCAGGCTCAGTGAGTTGGACATATGGGTCCACACCCCATTGTCCCAGGCAGCCAGGAAACTGGGTCAGCTGGGTGACGGTGAGGATGAAGCGTACCCTTAAATAACAACCCAGTATGCCACCAACCTGTTCACATTTGGAAATGTTCTGACCCAAGGCCAGAGCAGGCAACACTGAGGTAAGTGCTTTGGGACCATAAATAGGTGCAATAAAGATAGATGGCATTAAAATCCAGGGGAAAACAAACACTTTCAGGTAAGACAAAGATAATATTACTGCTGAATCAGACTCCAGATGTCTGTTTTCCTGACAAAGCTGCCACTGCAGGTCAAATGACCTGCAACAGCTGACAGGAGGACTTTATTTTAACACCTTTGTCACTGATGAACAGCTGCAAGTGAGACCATCCTCAGAAGAACCCCCCACACATTAGAATATTCCAATGAATAAAGCAGGCCAGTGAAAGACGACTAGTGGGAAAGGTGAAGGAGAAGAAAGGAGCAAGCAATGCAAAAAACAGGACCAACAAAGGTTTGCACTCAATTAGAAAGAAGGGATGGATTATATGGTTGGAGAGTACAGCTGTCCCTTAATGGCTGAGCAATGAGAAGTCACTTTGTGGAGCAAGTTCACGGACAGTCATTATCATCTGCAGGATTGCTCCCCGCGGTTATTCGATAGTTTCTGCATGAGGCTGGAAATCCCAGGATTATTTTGTGAGGGTGAACGTCTTAACTTTGCAGCTGGGCACTCACTGACCTCAGCTAACGGCATTCCCCCATCACCACCACTAAAAAGAAAAAAATACATTTTATTTGCTTTAATTACCCGTTTAACTTACACGCCCTCGTTTCATTTCAAGACAGCGTGAAAGTCTCTACAGCACACTGCAGTAATTTATGATCACTCCACTTTCATCGTTTGTCTCCTCGGCTGTCACAGCAAGTGGGAAATGCGAAGTCAGAGAGGCGAGACAGGGAGAAAAGAATATAGCGACTACAGTTGATAACTCATTAGCCCAGTGCAAATACATCAAAAGTTTTCAAACAAGTGTTAATTAGTCTAAAACCACCGATGGACAGACGGCGACTGAAACCAAATGTCTAATGTACAGACACAGAGCAGTGACAGAAAAAGACAGGACTTAAGATCATTCAAAAGCAAATGAAAGAAACAGAAAAGACTTTATCGTCTCTGGATAAAGTGCAGAAGAGGAGATCAGGTGGTGTGGGAAGAGATTTCCTTTTAGGTTTATGTGAGCTTTTTGTTTCCAGTGGTCGGCTCACAGAATGAGCAGCAGGTCTGATGACAGCTTTCTGATCATTTTGGTCCAGTTATAGCAAACCAGCAACAACGTTATTGTTGGAGATGCTGTTGAATTATAACTGGGGAGAGATTTGGAGGGATAATTGGTAGCCAGTTGGAATGGTGCTCACTCATTACAGGTTATCCTGTTGCTTTGTAGCATATAAAAGCTATGTTTGAGATAAATGTCACTTATTATGTTTCCACCTACAAAAAAATGCATTTTTTTAATGAAATTACTTATAAATGTGAGATTAGTTGGCTGCTTGAAACAAAACCTACTACTTGACTGGTAAAGTCTTTGGTTGAGTGCAGACAGCAGATGATGGATGAGTCACTGGATGAATGGCCAGGATTAAAGGGTGCTATTAATTAATGTGTGGAACTGATAGATTGATCAAACCGTTCTGCCATATTTCTTGGTGTTTAACAAACATGTGCTGTGTTCTCAAATGGAACAAGGAACTATAAAAAAAAAAGAGAAACTTTGGAATAAAGTGCTCTCATCACAGCGATGACAACTCAGTCTAATTCTATTAATAACCATCATCTAGCACCCTGATTAAGTCACTAATCCTCTCTGCTCTCAGCTCCGCTGATTAACGCAGGATCACACACAGCAGAAACACGCTAAGTCTGACAAATTTACATGTGTTGTTCCCAGTCTTCACACATGCTGAGTACACATTGAAGGATCAAAAGCCCATGTGTACAGAGCTACGCCAAAGTTTAGAAGATGCTTCAAAAAGAATGCCATGAATAATTTTTATTCATGAATTGAAATTTGAAAACCTAAATCAAATCAATATTTGCTTTAATAACGACACCAGCCCCCTTAACACTTGTGCAGTTTTTCGAGGTACTTCATTCCCGCTGGCTGTATACTTGAGGACATCATAATGCTGTACAGTGACTTTGGGATTCGATGCTTCTGTGATAGATGCAAATCTAAACTAAACACCTGAAGTGCCAAAAACATCTGCACATTGATCCGCATCTGTCAACAGGTGGCATGTTAATAGAGTCGCACTGTGTTCTTCTTTATGAGGTTCAAACTAGCATCAAGCTCCAGAGCTCCAGAGTGAAGTCAGCTCGGGGGGGCCAATCACCAAAGACTCCTAAATGTCCAACTTTACAGCACAGGCATGTTTACAGCCTGCTATGAAACACAGTGTAGGTCTAACTTAGCTCATTTCTCCTTTCATAACAATTGTAAAGAGAGTGAATATTTTTCATAACTAAACAATGACTATAGCAGTAAAGTCTAAAGCTAGGGCAAGGCTGGCATTACTCATTGAACTCAAACTTTTGGGACAGTTATTTGAGAAACAATATTGGTTGGTTTGAGGTGGCTAGTTTTCAATCAATCAATTTATAAGCACATTTAAAAAACAACACAGGTTGACCAAAGTGCTGAACATAATAAAAAAGTAAAAAGTAGAACAAACACACACAAAGAACAAAACAAAAAAACCAAAAAACTGTGTTTTCAGACGAGTTTTAAAAATGTCAAGTGTTGGAGCGATTCTAATTTCAAGAGGCAGACTGGTCCAAAGTTTGGGTGCAGCAATCGCAAAGGCCCGAGCTCTGTTTTTTAGCCTGTTTCCAAACTAGAAGCAACTTATCAGCTGACCTGAGAGTTCTATTCGGAGTATTTTAAGTTAACAGATCAGAGAGGTATGACGGAGCTAATCCATTTAGAGTTAAAAAAAATAAATCTTAAAATCAATTCTACAATGTACTGGAAGCCAGTGTAAACGAGCCAAGACTGGGGAAACATGGTCATGTTTACGAGTGCCTGTCAAGAGTCGGCCTGCAGCGTTCTGAACTAGCTGAAGACGAGAGAGCAGAGCCTGGCTGATACCAAAACCCAAGAAGCCTGCATCCACGTTTTTTGCGTGAAAATAACTAAGAGGAATGTAGAAACAAGACAGAATACACGCGTATGATAGAAGGCAAGTCAAATGATGAAGTTGCAAGGCAGGGTGGAGATGAGTGTTACTGCAAAGCTACCTGCAAAGCTGAAAAGAAAGGTCTAAAAGATGGCACCTCTGCTCTGAAGTATATTAGAAGATGGTAGCACTGACAAAAATGGAAGTGGATCTGGATGCAGCACAACTAATGATGCTAAGAGTTTGTTGACAGACAGGATTATAAATGTGTACATCTGAGGGTAAGCTCACAGTTTGGAGATGTACAGGAGAGGGAACGTCAATATACTGGCCTAAGGATGTTGAAGATGTCACTGCAAGGAAAGAATAAAGGCGGAAGACCAAAGCGAAGGTTCGTGGATGTGGTGAGAGAGAACAACCAGATGGTTAGTCTGACTGAAGTCAGTGCAAAGTATATGTGCAGGCCAATGATCAGCTGTGGTAATCCTTACAGGCCCACCAGAGAAAGACGATTTAGTACTAACTACTGTAGCATGTGTTTACGTGATGAGCTCGTGCACTTTATGGCTCCAGCAAGCTAGCTAGCATTATCTGATCCTTCATCACCCCACTCTCTCATCCACATCTGGTCACTTCTGGTTACAAAAAACAACACTGGTGTGACAAAAAAGCTATTGCTGAAGCTGAAACCAACGGGGGAAATTGCAGTGGGTATGTCTATCTTTCATATACAGCACATGGGTACAACGAGAACAATTTCTGAAATTTGTTGTTAATGGTAAATGGCCTGTATTTATATAGTGCTTTACTAGTCCCTAAGGACCCCAAAGCGCTTGCTCGAACCGGCAACCTTCCGATTACAAGGCGAACTCCCAACTCTTGAGCCACGATCGCTTTCATTGATTCAAACTTTGTGCAAGTTGCTGAGATTTTAACTCTTTTTGTAGTAGACTCATTTGATTTTCCAAGTTTACAAAAACTCATCCATACATCTGAAAACATCGGCGACATCACCACCATAATTGCTGTATCAATTTATTATGACATCGTCCAGATGGCATCTGCTGCATGCGCTCTGTACTCCCCAACAAATGTTGATCTTTTCATCTTTTAAGTAGCAAATATTTGACAAACTCATTCATATAAGGGAAAAAAAACAAAAAACTTGCCATTTGACCAAGATTTGACAACATTTCCAAAAATATTATTTTACTTTGACTGTTTTTGACTTCAGCATCATGAACAGTTTGACCATGAACAAGCAAAAATATGTCAAATGTCCATATATATGTAGCAACAGCTCTTATATGGTGTACACATACTGGAGTGATAAAAGGAGGGACAGATAAACCGACGTGGAATTTGTGGAGAGAAGGCAAAGACGAAGAAGAGGAGGAGCAGAAACAGAAGGTGGAGACGCAAGGATGGCTGGATGGAGAAGTTAATAGGTGGAGGGCTGTTTTATCCTGAGAGAGAAGTGTAAATTCAGCAGGGAGGCAGCAGAAGTGCCAGACCCTGCATCTATCTGCCAACACACACACATACACATGCAGGCTATTAACGCTCCTGATTGGCTAAAAATATACAGCGTATAGACACGTACGGTGAATGAATGTATGCAGGCAGAAAGGATGCATTCAGGGTTGTTTGTGTAAGTGTGTGCTGGCAGCGTCTGGAGGCTGGCAGATGGTCAGAGCTGAGTCTCTCTCCCCTGTGGGTCCCTCATCTCTCTTCATCCCTCCCTCCCTACAGCTCTGCCTCCAGGGGCGCCCCGCCAGCATTAAGCCCCACCAGAACATCCCCCAGCTGGGCACAGATCTCCACCACCTCCTCCCTGCCTGGAACTGAACCCGCTGAACGTTTTTGGATAGAAATCTCACCATTTGCGCTTACTTTTTTTCTTTATCCATTTGAATTGAACATGGATTGAAGGTTAAAGCTGTCTATTAAACAGTAAAGATGTTTCATCACGCTGGGAGCAGCCAAACATTTTCAAATATCCATGGGCATCAGTTTCAAAGGAAGGCTGTTTTCTTTGATTCCTGGTGGATTTGATTCGTGACACGGACTTAGATTTTCATTTTCACAACTGAGCTGAGAGGTGAAAGGAGCTCAGGTGTCACATTCAAGGATATTCAGCTCTTTATAGGGACATTTTGTTGGAATCACACCCACAGACATCTAGAGAATTAAAATTTGTTTTGAACTGTAAAAACTAAAAAGAAGTTTTTAGCTTTTGTTGCGGGTCATTTAGATTGTTTCTCATGTTACAGACTCATAAAAGAAACCAAAACAACATCCAAGGTAGTCCTATTTAGAAAAAAATATTTGCAGCTGCCGAAGGCCACAAACAGCCAGACTAAATACAGCTGTTTGATGATTCTCTCACACTGTTTGTGAGCAATCACAGCATAAAAATAGAATTCTGAATAAACATTCATCTGCTCTAAACCCAAACAGCTCCATTATTGACTAAATGACCTCGACAACAGTTGCAGCAGCCAATGAGCGAGGCGGATAGAAGGTCAGTGACAATTTCAAGATCGAAATGGCTGAACTTCAATAACAACACAAAATAAGCCTTTAATGCAAAAATCACCTCACACTAACATTTTATCTACAACTGTTCAGCTGATACGTGTCCATTTACATTTAGGTCCATAAGTGTGTGGACAATAACACAATTTTTTTGTCATTTGTCATATCACCTCGTTCATACTCTGTTATTGACAGGGACAGGGAGCTAGAGACCCGACATCCAAGTATTCATCCCTGCAAATTGTCTGCAGATAGGAATGTGAACATCTCTATCTGGTCTTTGAGTCTGATGTCTTTAGCTGTTTCTGGGTCAAACAAACACTGCGGCATCACTGAGAGCTACAAACTGTCTAAATTCTTTCATCTTTAATAAAATGATCAGCGTTGCTGGCATCCATGAAAACAGAATTTATGAAGTTTAACGGAGTTAGAAATTAGCAGGAAGTTAGTTTCCATTTAAAGATGATATATCATGTTCTGACAGAGATTTCTGAAAAATTAAACGTACAGCTCTGCTAAAACTTCCCACATAAATGAAGACAGAAAACTAAACAGCAGTGACATTTGTAGGGTTACTGAAGTTGGGCTAGCTAGTATGTAATTATGTGGTGGCTAGCGACACAGTTATGTTAGCATAACATAAACAGTGAAGCTGGAGGATGAACGTTAACTTTCCCACTCGATAAAAGTTAACGTGAGGGTTCCCGATGGTTAGGTACAAATGCAGTCGCATGGCAGGATGCTGTAAATGGACCAAACTTCAGTCAGGAGAACAACTGAGATAATCCATCCACAATACGAGGTTAGTCAATAATATACTGCTGCATGGTAAGGATTTAAAAACTGAGCTTTAAAACGTGCTGCCGTTGAACAGTGGTAATAAAAACAGAGAGAGGCCGACAGTGATCATTGACTGTTTTTAGGGGCTTGTTCAGATTAAATAGAACAAAGCATTAAAACATGTTAAAAACACAACTGCCTTAATAAAAGCAGAGTCATTTGGACCCGGAAGCAGAGTTCATACGTCATAACTTAAAGACCAGATGGGCTCTTATGCTCACTGTTTGATGACATGACCTGAGCAGACCCCAGAGAACCTACAGATGCAGGAAGTTTAAACCCTGTCTTTGTTTCATCCATCCAAACACTTTATTTCAGAAATGTGTAAGTGCTTTTAGGTGAACTGTTTTTTTTTTTGTTGTCTTTTGCAGAATCATATCTGACTTTGCTGGTCTCGAGTGTAATCAGTGGTTTGCTCGTTGTTGTTGTTGTTGTTGTTGTTGTTGTTGTTGTTGTTTTGCACATGCATAAGGCATCTGTGGATTATTGACTTTAGTAATGTGGCTCTAGATCAACTTTCAGGTAGAATTTTTGCATTTTTTAAATGAAAATTGTAAGTAAACAACTGTCGTTAAGGCTGCTTTTATATCCACAAATTAATATTGATTTTCATTCAACATACAATTGAATAAAAAAATTTAGCAGTAATATCCTCTGCTGCTAACTTGAATGGACGGCAGTCCTTGTTCTTGAATGCTGAAGTGAATCTACTCACTCGTGCGCACTAAATGTCAGTTAAGGGTTTTTTTCTCCACATTTGTAATATACAATGCAGTGTTTACAAGCAATTTATTATCCATCTCATCCTCACTTCCGCATCCTCCACCTGGGACACGCGGAATCCCCAGGGGGGGTTAGGCATCATCAAAAAGGTTTGTCAGAGTAAAGAGGAGACTTCAAGGGGACACCACAAAGGTATGAGAGGATTTTTCTACCAACACCCTTTAACTTACAGGTGAAACTGATTCATCAGCTGATCAAACAGGAGAGTTAATAATAAGATGGATGATTACAATACTGTAGCTCAGATAAACTACGTGTGGTTATTAAGTGTGCGTTCAACATGAATGATGAGCGAGTCACAAACAGTCTGTAAATCTTTTTTAACCCCAAATCTTTTCTATTTTTCATCTTCTTTGCTCATCCAGTGAAATACTTCTCGACTCTTTAGACCTCTTGGATGAAAAATGAGTCGCAGCTTCTCCAAATATTTGTCCAACACAGCAGCACTGTTACAGGTACTGTTACTCCTACGCTATCAGTTTGAACCAGAAAAAAGCATTTGTCATTCTACCTGCAGCCTTTTGTTAACAGAATTTATAACTTTTTGAGGATTATCCTGTTATAGTGTGACACAATGATGCTTCAACATATCTGCTGTAAAATCAGTTGCGTTTGTTTGTCTATTTGTTAGCAGTCTAGTGTCCACAGTTTTCAAGATATCATATTGAACTTTTGGGTGATGGTAGATACCAATAAAAGCTGCAGCTGATTTAATTTTGGCAAAAATCGGGTCAAGTCAAGGTCACGCCCTTTAGGGGGCACTGGGCTCTCTGAATGTTGTTGTTTTTAACAGGCAAACTCTTAATCTGCAGATTATAAGACATATACGATGATGAATTTCATATAATCATCTATCAGAATAAGCTGATAGATGAATAATCATCTATTAGCTTTTGCCACTTTCATAGTTTTGACCAGTTCGAGCCTTCCAAGTTGTTGTGTTCATCATTCGTGTTAAATGGTGCTTGCATAGGTCATACGTGTAATAAAACTGTGCATGGCTGGTGTGGCTGTTTGGTTAGATTTGTAAATTTCATGGAATCAGGTTTCCTCAAAGCAGAAAGAATGCTTCAGGAGATTGTAATTTGCAATCTGTCAAACCATTTACTGTATTTCTACATTTAGGAAACGTGAGTGGCATTAATGCTCGAGTTCTGAGACTGTCCTCCCACTGTGAACATTTATATACTTCATTTCATACTTTTATATTCTCTTCATTCCGTCACTGGAGTTAAATACTTTCTAATATTTTGTCTAGAAGCTCCTTTCTGACCTTCATTTAGCTGCAAATACAAGTAAAAATAATACAGACAGATGCCAGAAACAGACTGAGGCCTCTAAGATAACAGATACCAGAGCGAGGCTTCAAGGTCGCCAGCAGAAACCAGACATCATGTTACAGAGTGGAGTCATGTGGCCTGAGCCTTAGACTCCTTTCCAATAAAAAAGTAGAGGCCTTATCTAAAAGTCTTTATTGGGTTTGTATTAAAGTTATTGGACAAACGTCTCTTATCGTGGCGCCTGAAAGCAGAGATGGCACTGTTACGATATCCTGTGGATCTCTATATGCAGATTGTGGTGTAATACTGGGATGGACAATACCAGCAGTGTGTTGAGCAATCAGCAGAGATGACACATACCTTCTGGCCAACATAAATAGAACTGTTGGACAGCTGAATGCTGTTTATCTGGCAGGATTTGGGTAACATTTGGGTGAAATGGCAACAACATGATTAATCATCTCAAAACCTGAAGAAAGTGAGTACTTTTTAACTTTGAACCCAAACCTTATATGACACTGTTGATAACTCAAAGGTGTCTGGATGACTGAATGTTTGTATTCATCAATCAGAGAAGCGCCAGTGGGACCTGTCACTCGGTCAGTCAGACAAGTCTATTTGGTACGAGTCTGATTCATTGTGGGTTACTGTGTCTGTTTGATGGGTGATTTCCTGGTTGACTGATAGTGTTTTGAATGACTGATGAGGTGGAGATTTGGTCGAGTGCGTCTGCGTCCCTGAGGTGATAAACTGAACCCATCCTTAGTTTACAGGCTGAATATCAAATTGGCCTTGTCTCTGGGTTTTGTCACTTCATCCTTTTTCCTTTCTCTTTGAGCTTTTTTCCCCTTTTGATAATCTTTCTCATGTCACACTTTCACAGGCTCTGCCTCTGTGCTCGCTGCTGACCTTTGTGACTGTTTCTTGTCAACTTTCCCCTTTAGCTCCATGTCACATTTGCTTTGCCTCTACTTGACACCACTTGTTCTTTTTTCTCACTTTACTTTGTTGTCGGACTTTGTTCTACATTTGACATTTACTTGCAAACAAGATACGGAAATCTTCACTGCACACAAAACTATTTCTACAACGTGTATTCCTTTAACAATACTGTGGACATCAGTTTAACCCTTTAACACCTACCATAGAACCAAGTCCGCCAGAGCTTATATTAGATTTTTACATGCTGTGGAGCCATTTTCAAGTTGATATACATCAATACAACCATTATAGCCCAAAATTTAATAACATGTATGAATTAAGTGCATAGTAATTACATTAATTGCAAAAAAGTGCAATAAACTACAAAAAAATTGAAAATCGTTTTTGTTTTTTTAACATAAGAGGCTTATCCCTCAAAACTGTAAATACAAAAAAGTTGCACAAACTAGTTTCCCACCACAGGAAATTTATTTTGAGTGTCTTCATAGTTTTATTTTCGAAATACACCAATTTTTATATACTGCAGGAAAAACGAAAATAAATATTATAGTGCAAATTTGCAAAAAAGCAGCATATGCATCAAAATAAACTATTTCCAGCAGTGCAATATGAGTCCTAAGCATCCCAGAAGCGACACAGAAAGTCATAAAGTCAAACATAACTTTTAAAAACACCAGTATAGGCTCATAAGGCCCTGATGGTAAAAAACTACATTTCCGCGAAAATGTCGTTACTTCCGATTTCGGGCTGGATTCAAAATCACACCAAAAATCAACGTTAACATTATCCCAGTGTTTCCTTTACTTCCTGTAGCAGTACATCTACAACATATATTACAACTGCTTATTACAACCTGAACTTTCAGTGAAAAGTAGTGAAGATGTTGGAGTTACCAGAGCGTAATAGCTGCTCTCAGGCCAAAGGAGCTTTTTCAAACACATGAAAGCTGCAAAATAAAAAGAATGAAAGAGGACTAAAATATCATATCTAGAGGTAATGCTATATTACCAACTGCTGGCCAATTAAGCTGAATCAAGGTGAGCAGTTTCAAGCATGTCCAATCAGGAGAGGAAAGAGAAGATTACTGGAGGAGTTGGCTGAGGGGAGGAAGATTTGAGCATCAGTGCTGAGACTGATGGATCTGTGACCCGATATCTGAGCAAAGAGAGAAAATAAACTGAATTGATTTGTAAGTTTTTTGGAAAACAGAAAATGCTAATGTGCAGAGCAGATGTTCCACGTTATTGTTAAAATATGTCAGCCCTGCTTGGACGAAAAGAAATAAAATAACTAGGGCCTGACGCAACGCCTTGAAAGAAAACCACAAAAAACAACAGAAAACCGAACCTAGAATCAGTGTAGAAATCATCCGACCTTACCGAGGGTACATACAAGCACAGCATCGCAAGGACAGAATAAAAGAGACAAGGATGGCGTCTATAAATAAGTCCGCTTTGTATTATCCCTTTCTTTTACGGCAGCAAGAGAAGAGACCAAACTATAAATCTCGGGTCATCGCCGTGAGTGTGTTCGTTTTTATAACTGCTCCTTGGAAATCCATTACCTACCTACCTACCACAGCTCTACGGGGAGGATGTTCAATAGAGAGAGGCAGAGATTCAGAGGGGAGAGTGAGAGAGCAGGGCGATGAATCACAGAGGAAGGTCTACTCTGAAATATGTGGCTCTAAATCAAACTGTTAAACTCCGACACGACAGAAAAGGAATAGTGTGAAGATGGATGAGAAAGACAAAGAGAACAAGAGAAAAAGATATAATAGATAGTGATTGTGTCATTAGGTCCATGTTAAGTTAAATCACAGTGCGGCTGCAGTTTAATTTGTCAGAAATTAGACCTAAAATGGTTTCATTTAGTACCAACTGTGGTACATTTTCCTGACATTTTAAACCAAATCGTGATACAATTTCTCGGTAATAGAGCAGCCTTATTAACTGCTGTAGAAAAAGATGAAGGGAAATAAAGCTCAAACGTGAACATTACAAAGCAGTTTGACATCAGAACAAACTTATGACATACAAGCAAAAGGACACATTTACACTTTTAGGAAGAAGAAGTGTTGTGGATAGGCATAGCTTTGGGTCACGTGGTGTCGGTAATAGTAATAGTGATTGCTATATCACCTGTTCACGGCCCGAGGGAATTTTTGTGAATGAGTGGGTGATGGGGGAAGTCGACTTTTGCTGACCGCTCAAGCTTAGAATGTTTTTGATCACAGTTTTTCTACGGATTTTAAGAATTTGATAACAAATAAAGGAGTTTTAACCTGGAACTTTGACTTACGTTTTAAACAGCGGGCGCGTCACCATTATTCCCCTATTCAGCTGCTCGGCAACTCAAAGGCTTGACAGTCGCCAATATTTGTCAGCAAAAAAGTGCGGCGGCAATGGAGCCTCCCGCAATCAGCGCTGAATAAACGCCAACGCGAGCCCACACACCGCCGCCACTACACCCATAAAATCGGCTAGTCTGACAGATAAGGAGAAGACGATGGTGGTATGTAAACTGTGTTTTTGTGCTGCGTGTTGTTTGTTTGAACGCAGTTTGGATTCTGACCATACAAAGATGTTTTTGTGACACGCCCACCGCTACGTTTGCTGTTGGATTTGGTGTGTGTGTGTGCTGTGGCTCTGCAGGCGTTCAACTGAGTTTGAAGTAATTGCTGTTGCCTTTGTTTTGGATTTTGGCATGCTGCTTATGTTGAATGCTTAAAATGAGTGGATCGCAGGCTGCATCTGTTGTTAGAAAAACTGAAAAGGATAAAAGATTAATTTCCCACACTGAGAAAGCTCTTGCAAACAAAATTGAAACCATCCAAACAGATCGGAAAAGGCATATAAACAAAATGAAAAATGTTATTATGTCTCTTAAAGAGCTAATGAAAGATGATAAAAATCATTCACAAGTCAAAAAACAGTTTGATGAGTTAACACACCTGTTTAAGGATGCCAGTGCATTGCATGAATCTTTGCTTTCTCTAATCTCATTTGATGAGAAAGATAAACAAAATACATGGCACTCAAGCATCGCTAAATACAATAAAGAGTTTATGGAGGATATTAAGATATGGCTTTCTGAAACTGATAAACGTTCGGGGAGGCCATCATCTGACAAGGCACAGTCACAGGAAACTTCTCTGGGAGGAGAAGTGGAGGTGCGAGAGCACACTGGAAAAGAACCTCAATCATCTCTTAATCCTCAGAATGATGTTAATGATGACGTGTTGCCATCCGACAGTGTGTCAAATCAAGGCAGTAGGTCAAGCTCAAGAGTATCATCTACTTCATCTGCACGTCTCAGGGCAGAAGCTGAAATGGCTGCCTTGCTCGCACGTCAACATATGCTGAAAGAAAAACACTCTCTTGAAGAACAAGAGGAACAATTGAGGAGAAAGAAAGAACAACTTCAGCTTGAAGCAGATATAGCTGCAACTGTTGCAAAGGTGAACGTGCTGAGAACTGGATCCACTATGCGGAGCGTCGCTTCACGGAAATCTAATGGAATGGAATCATATTTTAAAACAAAGGGAAACAGCCTTGAAATTCTTAATGTGGATGCAGAGACTTTTGTTCCACAGACGCTTACAAAAGGAAATGAAGCTCTGCATTCCCAGTGATTGCAAGTAAAAACAGTGCAACAGAATATGAAAAGGGAAAGACCTGCACCCACTCTTATGGGGCCTTCTGACGCTTTTGGATCAATTCCACCTTTGCCTAAACCACAAGCTGCTCATCCATTAGCCAATGAAAATCTGTTGTCCATTATGGAAAAACAAAATGAAATAACTTGTATGTTGGTCCATCAGCAAAGTCTTTCTTCACTGCCCAAAAGGGAGATTCAAACCTTGGATGGTTTACCTTTACATTTTCAGGCTTTTATGCGCTCGTTTGAACAGGTCATAGAAGCAAAGACTGGTGATGCTGGCGACTGCCTGCATTATCTTGCACAGTACACCAAGGGGCAGCCCAATGAACTTGTTAAAAGCTGTCAACATATGTCTGGAAGTGCTGGATATGTAAAGGAAAAGACTCTGCTGTATGAGCACTTTGGGAATGGACATGTGATTGCATCTGCTTATTTGAACAAAGTTCACTCATGGCCACTGATTAGATCGGAAGATGGAAAAGCTCTTCAGGCATATTGTTTGTTCTTACGTGGATGCTGCAATGCAATGGAAGAGATTAATGATCTCTCTGAATTAAATACACCTTCCAATATGCTTGCTGTGATTAGGAGACTGCCATATAAGTTAAAGACAAATGGCGAACAGTAGCATGTGACATTCAGGAGAGGCAACATCGCAGAGCGGCATTCATTGACATTGTTTCCTTCCGTGAGCCTCAAGTTTAAATTGCAACAGATCCCGTCTTTGAAAATCTATGTGACGTTCCAGCAACACATCTAGCAGCCAAGGGCAGCAATGGAGGGAAACGTTCTCCACATCTAAGAGCTAAAGGAAGTAGCTTCGCCACAACAGTCTCTGATGTTGAGAGACAGAATCAGACTGGGGCTCAAGATCGTCACAGCACTGTGAAGGCTTGTTTTTTCTGCAAAGGCGGAAACACACTGGAGTCATGTGCTCTGCTTGATAAGAAACCTCATAATGAGAAGATTTCTTTTCTTAAAAAGAACAGCATCTGTTTTGGCTGTTTGTGTACTGGGCACATAAGCAAAGAATGCAGAAAACGCCTTTCATGTAAAATCTGTGGTCTCCGACATGCAAGTATACTCCATATTCACCACAAAGAGAAGAATGAAGTCGAACCTAATAATGAGGCAGATAACATTCCTGTTACGATCCAGACTAGTGGTCTTACTGGGGCCGGTGAACAGGACTGTAAGCTTGCCATTGTGCCAGTTAAAGTAAAATCAAAGAGAGGTCAAAGAATAGTGGAAACGTATGCCTTTCTGGACCAAGGGAGTTCAGCATCCTTTTGTACAGTGGGTCTTATGGACAAGCTGAATATTGCTGGGAGGAGGACAAAGATTCTCCTGCGCACCATGGGACAGGAGAAAGTGGTGGACAGCTTCATTGTACCTGAACTTGAAGTTGCTGGATTGGACAGTGACATGTACTGTGATATGCCTAACCTCTTCACTCAGCATAAAATGCCTGTAGATATTGGTAACATCCCAAATCAACAGGACCTGGATGACTGGCCACATTTGAAGCATGTTCATTTGCCAGAAATTAAGGCCAATGTTGAGCTTTTGATTGGCATGAATATGCCCAGAGCTCTAGAACCTTTGGAGGTCATCCGGAGTGTCGGTGATGGACCTTTTGCCATTAGGACTGTGCTTGGCTGGACAGTGAATGGGCCACTTAATCGAGAATGCTGTGGAAGGCCAGGATGTTTGGCAACAGTTACTGTCAACAGAGTTTCTGCTGTCACACTGGACAAGCTATGGAAACAGCAGTTCAAGATGGACTTTCTCTTAAACTCTGTCTTTTGGACGGATGGCACCGCAGTGTTGAAATATATAAACAATGAGACTTCCAGGTTCCGTGCTTTTGTGGCGAACAGAGTGTCAGAAATCCTCAAGGCTTCTAGTGCCTCCCAATGGAGGTATGTGAACACCACACATAACCCTGTGGACCTTGCCTCCAGAGGTATGAAGGCAGAGACCTTTTTACGTGACAATGAATGGATATCTGGTCCTGCATTTCTTACACAGCCAGAGAACAATTGGCCTGTGAACCTAGAAAACTTGCAGGAACTTCCACATGAAGATCCTGAAGTTAAGGTGGCTGCTGCCATCGAGGTCTTACAAGCACACAATGATGATCATCCTCTGACCCTTTTAATCCATCGTGCCTCATCCTGGACTTGTCTCGTCAGGGTGATGGGTTGGATTTTGAGGTTCAACACATTGCTATTGCATCGCAAGAAGAAACATTTCCAGTCTGCATCTGATACAATTCAGTCTGAAGATGCTCAACATAAGGTTGATTTCCGGCATGGCTTTCTTTCATTGGGAGAGATTGAGGATGCTGAGATGCAAATAATTAAGTTCTGTCAGAGGAAAAGATATGCCGAAGAAATTTCTCATCTCCAAAGGGGAGAGTCTGTGAAACGAAGCAGCCACATATATAAGTTGAATCCTGTTTTGGAGGATGATGTGCTGCGGGTTGGTGGACATCTCAGTAGGGCTGTCATGTCAGAAGATTCCAAGCATCCTGTCATAATCGCTAAAGAGCTCCACATTTCTAATCTCATTCTACAGCACATTCATAAAGAGGTGGGTCATGGTGGAAGAAATCACATACTCTCAAAGCTGCATCAAAAATACTGGATTCCTGGTGCTGGTACTTTGATTCGAAGCATCATGTCGAGGTGTGTGACCTGCAGAAGGTTTCATGGAGCTGTAGGCCAGCAGCAGATGGCTGAGTTGCCTGAAAGCAGAGTGACCCCTGAGAAACCCCCATTTAGCTTTGTTGGAGTGGACTATTTTGGTCCATTTGAACTGAAGCGTCGGAGAAGTCTTGTGAAGCGGTATGGTGTTATTTTTACTTGTTTGGCAATTAGAGCAGTACATATTGAGGTTGCCTCATCTCTTGACACTGACTCTTTTATTAACGCCTTACGACGTTTCATCGCAAGACGAGGTCAGGTACAAGAACTGCGCTCAGACAATGGGACTAACTTTGTGGGCACAGAGCGCGAGCTGAGACGAGCTATGGAACAGTGGAATCAGGAAAAGATCTCTGATGCTGTGTCTTTGAAGGGAGTGAAATGGATCTTTAATCCTCCAACTGGATTGCATCATGGCGGAGCATGGGAACGGTTGATTCGTTCTGTCAGAAAGGTCCTTAATTCCACTCTCCAAACACAGCATTTGGACGAGGAAGGGCTCCAAACTGCTCTTTGTGAAGTGGAGTCAATCCTTAACAGTAGACCCATTACACTGGAATCCACCGATCCAAATGATTTGGAAGCCTTAACACCAAACCATCTCCTTCTTCTCAAGTCTAACCTGTCTTTACCACCTGGCCTGTTCCGGAGGGACGATCTCTACGCACGTAAACGATGGAGGCAAGTTCAATATATATCTGATCTGTTTTGGAAAAGATGGACTAAAGAGTACTTGCCACAACTTCAGCAGTGCCAGAAATGGGGAAGGATTAAACGCAACGTTGTTCCTGGAGATGTGGTCCTTATAGTGGATGATTCTGCACCTCGTGGTTCCTGGATCATTGGGAGAGTCACCGGAGCTGCACCAGATGAAAAGGGGCTTGTGCCAATAAGAAGAAAGAATTCAATCCTATATTGTGTTGTGACATCATCAACCTTTATGACCAAGGTCACGTTCCCCTACAGGAGACAGAAGAATTTAAATGAGCTTGTCACATCAGTATGAGGTAAAAACTGGGGAAATCAAATGCTGGTGACTGACAGCAAGCCGTGCAGCCTCGTGTGACTCGCGTTTAATGAGATATGTTGCGTGGCACATCTCACAGAAAAAAACACAACTGTGCTACGGTGAGATTCAAGATTGTGAAATCATCCTTTAAACAAAGGCTTTTATTTCCAACTCAATTCACTTCAGCTGGTGAATTTAATTGTTCCCACCACCAAAATGTTGATGTTCAACCAGGTCAAACATGGGTAGAAACTGCTGGGGCTTTGAAGCAGTGAAAGTCCCCCCTCCTACGCCTCGCAGCGCTTTCATCCACTGCCTAACATCCCCAAACTCTACTTTGCAAAGGTTTGTGTTTGAGACATTTTATCTGTTTGTTCAAGCACTTTATTATTTTTTTAAAAGACTGTCTTTTGCTGTCTGTAAACACTCAAGAACTGCTCGCTAAGCAGGAATGAAACTGTCAAAAGTGCAAGACAAACTGGAAACTGAGACCAGTTTCAAAGGAAAAACGGTGCCTTTTGAAAGGTGTTGGTTGCAGTAAAGTGTGCAGTGCACTGTTTAATTGAACTGTTTATAATAGCTAAACTTTACTCTTTACCAGCATCCTGTATGACAATGATAATAACCCAACTTTTTGTCCTTTGCTCATTTTGCTCAATGAAAAAGTTTGAACATGTTTTATTTCTTCCTGCCATGTCAGGAGCATCGTGATAACACGGCAAAAAATATTATACGTCAAACAAGGTCAAACATTGTTTGGAAATATCCGGCCCGTTCTCACTCCCGAGGTGTAATATCGAGATGATTTGTCAAGTCCTGAGGCACTCCTGAGGAACGCGAAAGGTGACCTCCCTCGTTCTTATGCTACGCGCCGGGTTATGGATGAAATCCAGTGGTATTACACGTTCCAGCCATGTATTCCAGTCATAACCATAACCTTATCCCTAACCTTAACCAGCACTTTAATGACATTAGACAGTGTTTTCCAAAGCAATTTAAGTAAAACAAACAAACATGTGCAGATTCATTCCAAATGGTTCTCATGTTTTATTCATTTTTCTGATCTCGTAATATAGGGACCTGTTGGATGCTCAGAAACGTAATATATTGAGTTTTCAATTAAAAATGTTCCACTTTGGGGGTGGGAACGTGTTGAAATATCGACAACAACTCTGCACTATGTCCTGTTTAACTGTTACCTGGGCTGAACTAAGAAATAAAAATTTTTTAGCTCCAATGTAAATATCATTAAAAAAAAACAGGCGATGCTCCTCATGACAAAATCTTAAGATCAGAAACTTTCTCAGTTCTGTTTGGATCAAAATCTTGAAATCATGAGAATCAAAACAAGAGACTTTTCCCAAACACAGAGAAGAGTGTGACGATGAATCTGGAGGAGCTTGTTTCCTCTTGAGGAATGAAGGCGCAGTAATAAACAGAGAGCACAGAGACTCTGTCAGAAACAGCGGCGAGGCCGACGAGCAGGGGATTATCATGAAAATGAGACATTTGCATTGACAGAGAAAAGACATCAGCCATAATAATAATAATAACATCTGTAATAATAATAATTATCACAATAACCAGACTTCTGTTTGTATTCGGCTGTTTGCGGCTCTGTTGTGAATTACCAAAGATGGAATCAGTGGAGAACGTGATGAATGTGAATTTGCTGGACAGCTGCATAGAAATAAAAAGGGTTCCCTACTAAATCAGCGGCGCACAAACAGTTCGGCTCATGAATACTTTTACCATTTCATATTCAATGCAAACATGTCCAATTGCTGTTGATGTGTCTGTGGAGCTGCTGCACATAAAAGATGGTTTTCATGAAGACTGAAGCGTTTTATGTATAAAAGAAAAAGAAGACAAGAACCAAAACAAGCTGAGCTTCCACACTTGATATCTTTTAGTCAAGGACAGTGAAAGCTAACTGATTTCTACAAAGAGAGAAAAATAATGGTGGTTTTCTAAAGTAGCGATGTAAGGAGTATTAAGGGTTTATTAATAGTTTCAGATTAAAACAATAAAAAATAACAAGCATCCATGACTTTGTTCTCTAGCGCTTTTTAAAATGTGCTTGGAATAAACTGAATATATAATTATATATATATATATATATATATATATAATTTCAGATTCCACTAACATTTAGCACTGTATAATTGCACACTTACATTGTAAATAAGTAAGTAGTTACATTGTTTCTTTTTTAAGTGATGGAACTGCAAAAATCTGCATCGGTTAAAAAAAAAAGGTAAACAGAAATGTAAAAAACGCCAACACAATCCCAACACACCAATATGGATCCATGCATGTGCTTCAACTGTGATTATGTGCATCTTACATGGGACTCATGTAAGTGATCAGCAAATGTAGGCATTTGACTGAAAACATCCTGAGTCAGTAATCATGAGTGTGAGCAATCGATCTGAAAAATAGATCGCGGTCAAAAGCCACAGCAACAAATGAGAGCATGAAAGACCTCTGAGGGGATGTGCACTAGATTAACTGTGAAGATGTATGACTATTGATTCTGTTTCAATACTACAAGAGGTTGAAAAGATAATCAACAGATTATCCATTAAAGTGACCAATCGCATTAGGACCCCATCTCCTTTTGGGCTTCGCCTCCGAGCAGGATTTCTGCCCGAGCGCAGAGAGCGACTCACGTGAGCGTGAAACAGCAGCAGCTTGTGCAAAGCATGACACTCTTGCTTGCACATTTCTTATGACATAAATATTATTCCATAAAAAATCATCATAACAGCGGCCTGCAGTTACAGTTTCAAACCTTTCTTTCTTTATAAGTGGTATTTATTTCAAATATACACAATAAAAGTGCATTAACTATTTTGATTAATCTGGTATAATTGTATCGTTCTGTCTTTGTTTTGTTTTTTTGCAGTTTTTGCACACTCGTACTTTCGGTAGTCCTGTGTTGATGGTCTTTTATATGTAGAATCGTGGAGGAACGTTGTCTCGTTTCACCGTGTACTGTACCACTGCACATGGCTGGAATGACAATAAAGCCACTTGACTTGACTTGATATATATATCATGACATAAAAGTCCCTGTGTTGCCTTCATCTGAACAGCTTCAGCACGAAATAAACCCAAATCACTAACAGCACAAAAGCCATTTGCATCATGAAACTATACAACAAACTTCTGAAGGCGCAACTGACATTTGTCTGACATTTAATCCAGAGCAACTCTCCACTGATGCCAAAACTCACTATGAGGTAAAAGGGAAAAAATGAAATGACATTCATCAGTACTGTGTGCCAGGCAGCCAGTGCTGCTGGAGACAAAGGATCAGGAGGGCCATGTCTAGGGATGGGTATCGAAAACCGGTTCTTGTTGAGAACCGGTTCCCACTGTTTCAATTCCTTGGAATCGTTTGCCATTTTTGCAAACGATTCCCTTATCGATTCCAGTCGCCCCGAATGACGTCACCACGTTGCGGAGCGTCATTTACCTGGCAGGAAACATGGCGCCTAAGCGGCTCAAACGCTCAAAAGTTTGATTATACTTTATGAGAACGGATGACAACAGGGCAACTTGCAAAGTAGATATTTCATTTAAGGGAGGAAACACTACGAATATGCAAAAGCATTTGCTCACAAAACACGCGATGACACGCGTTTTTAATTCCGCTCCGGACTCGTGACTCTCAACCCAGCAGCAGCGCTAACGTTTGCACGTCCTCTCCCGTTAATGCGGCAGGTAAATAATCAACTAACAGTGCATATTATGTTAGCGCAATCTGCCTTATTACAAGACCTGCCATTACTGTACATGTAGGTGACCATGATGAGAGAGACAGACAGAGTCTGGCTGGCGCTCGCTGGCAGTTCTCGCTGCAGTCTACCGGTAGCGTCTCCTTTCAGGCCAGGATAGACGAATGTCACCGAGCAGTGTCTAAGTTTGTGGTCAAAGGCTTGCACCCATTTGCCACAGCAGATGCCCCCGATTTTTGGTAAGTGAATGTGTTTAATTGTAGGCAGGGACATTACTGGATATTCTTGTGTAATTGCCACAGAACAATTTATGTTATACTTTGTTATTGCTACAGAAGAATGTTGCAGCTTTAAGGCAGGGATGACTCCTGGAGTTGCTTTCTCACTGCATATGCTTTATTTCACAATCAGATCGATTCGATAACAAAAACATACAGCAGCTCCTCTCCTACTCCTAGCCCTTCGCTGCGGTGGAAAAAAGAACGACTTCAATCCCCTTCAAGGAACATACGTACAAAATAGTTTTCCTGATACACCAATGGGGCGTTCAATGCCATCTTGTAAATATGAGTACTCTGGCAGAGTAACAGTTCAAATGAAAAATACACCAGAACAAACAAGCAAACAAAAAAAGAAGTGTGGGGTACCTTTGAACCAATGAACAAAGTATAACAATTTATACTTTTTAACATAACCCGACCCCATCAATATGTGATATGTCTCACAAGAATATTTATTTTATTATTTTACATTTACAATTTTTTTTTCCTGGGGACCCTGTGACACCCCATTGAAGAGCCGTAGGCTGGATCTCTCAAGATCTCACTGTTGGGTTTGTAAGGCCATGTTACTCCTAAATTTCTATCTTGTTCAAAGAGAAGATATAAAACAAAGCTCTGAGCTAATCGACCTTAGTGTTCTCCTTTTTTTTAAAAAAAAAAAAAGAATCGATAAGAGAATCGATAAAGAATCGAATCGTTAAACAGAATCGAAAATGGAATCGGAATCGTTAAAATCTTATCAATACCCATCCCTAGCCATGTCGTCTAAAATATTCCTGTAATATTACAAACTGAAGTGCAGTAATAGAACTTAAGAGAGAATAAGGTCAAAAGGATTGTCTTTTCACAATTCAAAATACGTTTTTATTAGAGGATATGGAGCCGGGTGATATTGAAGACGGGGCTGGATGGGAGCACGCCACTGTCAAATTTACACCATGGAGATAATGAGAGCAGCGTTAGGGCCAATATATCAGACAGACAATGGATGTTTATTTAATATCAGCCTGTCACAGTTCTCCAGGTGCTGAAGCTTTCTCTCTGACAGCACATTTACAATCCTTAAATACACTGACAGTGATTATCGTTGCAAACACCGCCCACTCGTTTTGAATAATTCTTCCGTTAAAACTGCATTACTTAATTATCAGGTTAGTTAGAGGATAATAAACTCCAAATGATACCATTATATCCTCCTCTTATATGTGAAGTGACAAAAACCTCTTAACACCCGACCCACTGTCACATGTGGGGCGTTAAATGCTTATCACAAGGTAATGTTACACACCAAGGAAAAAGAAACAAAAAAACATGTGAGGTAGCAGGAGGGTGCCGCCAATCAGGGAATTTGGTGATCTCTGTGTTAAGGGCTCATGGTCCATACAAGGATTTAAATGAACCTTGTTGTGTTATCACCTATTGACAGTGGTGTAGTCCAGCAATACCTCTCTGTTCACGATCTGGTTTGGTCTTCACAAAATTCACAGAAAACGAAATGTCTCTTGGGCTGTTTAAGCTTCATTATCTCTACTCCGTACAGCTGATGTTTGGGACTAAGCACAGTCGAAGTATCCTTACATCAGACCCAAATTTGTTTAAACACAGCCTAATAAAATAATTACTACTATTTACTTGGAATATTAGAAACATACATCCAAAATAAATGGCAGAAATGGTCTGAGTTCAGACAGTCACACCCTTTAAACTGATGTGTTTCTAAACAGAAGTAAAGGACTGGAAGACATTAGCTGATACAAACATGAAATATTCTTCTGAGGTTCACGTTTCACTGCAGATGGTCTGAAGAAACACTTCAGCAGAGCTAGCTGAGGTCTAAAAACATACATCCTCTACTAGAATACTAATGATTTTTAAATCAGGACCTTTAGAAAACTACTCTTTGGAATTATTTTGGACTTAATGCAGTCCATTTTCAAAGGTCTACAAAAATACTTTCAGTACTCAGCACTGGTGGGAGCACACAGCAATTGAAATTAATGAGAAAAATAAATTACCCCTGTGTGGAGAGGTTATGGGTGTACTCACATCCTCATCAATATTTATACAACACTTATTAATTCACAAAACCTACATGGTTCGATTATCATTGAAGAGGGGCCTTGGGTTTTTAAATTTAAGACTTATCTTCTGTGTATGTGAATGCTGGATATATCTGTCTGTTTTCCCACCTTGGACAAGGCTCAGCTGGCCCGACACACCGAGGAGCGCTCAGACCTCTACATCGGAGAAACCGACCCAAACACATGGAATAGAAGAGCCACCTCGACAGGAAACACTCAGCTGTACAAGCTCCAGTCATGTCTTCTGTCTCACAAATTATCATTCTGATACACTAGATCTATGTCATTTTCTATTTATTGTTTATGCAATCAATAGCAATAATGTGGAAAAGAAAAGAATTAGACCCACGTTTAAAACACTCCTCCATCCATGGAGAGGAGAAAAATTTGGTAGGTGGAGGAACAAGCAATCCGTGTGCAGTCGGGAAGGAAGCTGAAGGTGGATAATCAGGATTTGATTCCTCTGCTGTGCTGTTAAAGATGAAATCGTGGAGGATGGTTACAGAATCCTGGTTTGTGTGTGTGACAAACAGATTATTCAGATGATACCCGACTTCCAGCCTGCAGGTGTAAGTGTATATGCGGTTATTTATCCTTGGACGGTGTATCTATGATGTGTACATCTTGTAGTCCTCCCACACTCCACGGATCACTGGACAAGTTTCCAATATTGCACTCTCTGAGATTATTGATCGAAGTCGTCCTTTCCCTTTCATCTTCACCCTCTGTCTGTCTTACATCTCTGTCACTGTCATGCAAATGTCCTCTATCAGGCTCGCCTGTCCTTGTCCGTTGTTTCTTCTCTTTCATGTGTGCTCTCTGATCAGCCTTTTCCACTTATTACATCTGATTTTCTCCACGTAATCACACATTTGTGATTCTAATTTCTCATCAGCTTACATTTAAATACCAAAACAGGAACTTCACCCAGGAGACTGGCATTAGTGGTCTAATGTGAGACCATTAATTATAAGCATAGCTGGAAAAGACTTAATGAATAACATGGTAGAAAAAAGTGCATGTTTGCATATAGGTGGTGAAAGAGTTTATACTAGCACATAAGCATCACCCATGCAATATTTTTAACATGCCTATATTATCCATGGTTACGTGACACCTCCCAGCACCGCCTCCTCATGCTGTCACAGAAGCAATAAAAGCTGAAACAACAGCTTCTGCTCATTCAGAGATGAATCTGTTTCTTCTGTTGTCTAGCTTGATGGGAACTAGATTTCCTAAATATAAAACAGATATTGGCTAAACTACAAGACTGAAGTAGCTACCTCACAGAAGCTTGTATTCTTCTTTCCATTTTCACTTCTTCAAATCTACCAAATTATGGGAGCCGCAGCTCCGACAAGTGAAGTAAATCAGTGTAAGTGGAGCATAATGTTGTGCTATAGACACATTTCTGTTGGAGTGCCTGTCCGATAACTGATTAGCACTCTTTCTAACATTTAGCTCAATTACTGATTTCAGCTTCAGAGTGCTCACAGTAAATCTCCAACTTCAAGTACTGGTGTGATAATCTTTGCCTCACGATTTCTGTGTTCTTCCAATATGGATGGTATACTCTGAGTGGAGGTTTTTTTCGTCCTGGTGAGGCTTCAATCTGTTACCAACATGGCGGCCCAACCTCGCTTGTCCCCTCACCATCTAAATCTCTCAAAAGCCAGAGTGAAGCCTGAACTTCCCAGCACGCTGAGGGTATTGGAAGCAGCATGGCATTACTTCTTTGCAATTCTCTTTTTCTGCTGGAGCCCAGATGGAGACGGAGCCCAAATCAAATACCCAGTATCCCCCGGGTGGGGAGAGGTGGTCTGGTGCTGTTAGATTAGATGTAGCTGTGTCAATAATACAGAACTCGCATTGGCATTCACCAGGAAAATAAATCTGCTCACCCGCTGCAGGTGATAACAATGGTTGATGAAGTATTACAGAAGCAGCACATATATTCTTTTTATAAAGCATCTTATAAAACCGAATCGCGCACAGAAGAGAAGCGGCTCAAAAAACTTTAAATTCTTCCGTCGGTTCGGCAGAGACGACTAAAATACCAAACACCCGCAGTGCCAACAGAAATACATGTATTCAGACAAAGACGTGGTCAAAGGAAAAGAGAATGAGAGATTTAGGATAAAAAGAAAATGAGCTGGAAAAAAACATTGAAGACAGAGCCATAAATTCAGATCAACAAGCCCCCGAGGAGGCTCGAGGAGGCGAAAAAAATTAAATGAAAAGGTTCGCTGGCAAAAAATATAAGAACAGCAAGAAGCAGAGTGAAGAAAAAAACATCTTTTTTCTGTTGCATTCATGTATTAGATCACGACAAGGAGGA
This sequence comes from Rhamphochromis sp. 'chilingali', assembly GCF_963969265.1. Taxonomy (NCBI): domain Eukaryota; kingdom Metazoa; phylum Chordata; class Actinopteri; order Cichliformes; family Cichlidae; genus Rhamphochromis; species Rhamphochromis sp. 'chilingali'. Next base: position 3,148,868 of record NC_137935.1, on the reverse strand, counting down.
GAGAATGAAAATCTGAGGGCATTCATTTCAGAAATAGAAAACAACATGGCGACAGGTAGATGTGGAATGGGAGAGAATAATGGAGGACATAATGAGGGAGGAAGGTAGAAGGCAGGCGGAGAGCCGAGGCAGAGAGATGAAGGACAGAGTCCCTTTGTTTTTGGTTGATATTTTTATCTCTGTGGTGATGAAAATGCTGCTGAAATCTTCAAAAAATGAATAAGTGTTTCTTTTTCAACCTGTGCATAAAACTTTGAAAGCCGACGTAAACTACTTTTCTTTTTTTTCCAGCCATGAACTCAACTTCTAGAAATTAGGGCATCAAGTTTTACCTTCCTCACATCGCTGCTTCCACAAAATGTCTGAGAAGGTTTAAGTCTCAGGTTTGAGCAGAGTTGGTAGCTGGTTGGCATCTCTCGGGTTTGTCAGTTCAGTCATTAAATATTAACAGTTGTGCTATGGTGCGTGGCACCAATTAAGAAGTAACTTAGCCATAAAATCGATCGGGACGAGTTAAATCTCGAGTTATCTTTAAAAAAACCTGAGACTGGAACATGTGCCACTGTAGCCATGACAGTTTAACACGTCTGACCACATTAAATTTGGACTTTTGGGGGTCTTTGAATACACGTTCACTTCGATTTATATTAAACTTTCACGGAAAAAAAGATAAGAAGTAAACACACTTAAACTGTTTTAACAGCAGTTTAACCAACGAGAATAACTGTGGCCAAACTGCTCTTGAAAATAATCAAGCACATGACCAAAGCACCAAGGGTTTTGTTGATTAAAAAAAACTGAGACAACTGATATTATAAAAAAAAAGAGCTAATTTAGGCGCTGCTCAAACTTAAAATGATAATGGGATGCTTCACGGATCCTCACAGGGTATTCCTGACTTGACTTTCCATTGCACAGTGAGGTCAGAGGTCAGGATCACCCTGAGAATAAATCCCCTGGTTGGAATTTGAAGTCAAGGATAATGCAGCTGGGTGGAGTGCACTGCATCACCCTGCGACTATGAGCTGTCAGCACAACTGTCCAGGTCCGAGGTTTGTGACTGGAACCACACAGATATTGACAACGCCCCGAGACCAAGCTTGGAGTGATGTTTTGGTGAGGCTTCAGTTATAAAAGCTTTGCGCCACGGTCCCTGGGATTGGTTGTGTTGTTGATCTCTGGATTGTTGGTTTGTGTTTTATTGCTGCTTTTGTGTTTGGAGTGCTTGATTTTTGTGTTAACATTTGGATTTCTTTATTATTTTTGAAGACTGCAACTTTGTGATCTCAATGTTAAGTCTTTTGCTGAATCTATTTCATAGTTCATTCAGTCATGACTTTCAGTTTGCAATCGTGGTTCATCTCTTGGTTTTTATTACTGGTTTCCCTGTCGGCTCCTCTCTCTGTTAGTCCCTCGTTCCTTTTTTGTGTCAAACTTATGATGTACAAAATGTTTTCCTATTCAAATATATGTTTGAATACGTTTTTTTTAAAATGACATTTGTCAAATAGAACAAAACCAACAAACATCCTAGAAATATTTACATGAATAACTGCAACTCTAAAACAAGCAGATGTTGTGGATTTTGTTTTTAGTAAAGCTAAAAAAAGGAAATATCTTTGTGTCAGCTGGGTGGACACAAAGCCTTACGTTCTGTTTACATCACTTTCCTTTCATCCAGTAAACACATATCTTACATATCATTGCATTTGTGAATACATCATCCTTTTTGCATTTCATGCTCAGTTTACATGGTACCCTGGGACTTGGCTCCATGGACACATGTGACAAAAAAAGCAGCATCCAGAAAGTAAATGAAGTGTGTTGACGTTAGATGGAAACGAAAAATAAAACAATGCTGCACAAAAAATGAATGAATACATATTCACCAAATTAGCTAATGCAAACAATTCCAGTAACGCTCAGATTTTGCGTAATGTGCACAAATGTAAGCGTGTGTGTCTTGTGTGCTATGATACGCTGATGATGCTGTTGTTTTTAAGTGTGGGTCCGTGGAGATGCTGCAGGAAAAATAGCCTGAAGATGAAAAGAGGAGGTGCAAATAAAGAGCGAGTTACCAGAGGAGGCAGAGATAGCACGATAACTCGATGGATGGAGAGATGCAGGGACGGTGGTGAAAGAAAGAGAGTAAACGATGGCAAAGAGAAGGGACAGCAGGGGAGGGATTGTGGGAATAATACTGGTCTGTTCCACTCAATATTTTAACAGATGGCAGCCTCTCACACACACTCTTACACCCACACTCACACACAGACACGTTCTGTCTCCAACACGTGCACATGAATACACTCAAGCTGTGCTCACCAAAATAAGCAAACACACACACACACACACACACACACACACACACACACACACACACACACACACACACACATAGACTGGTTGGAAAACTGGGCTACGGTTCAGGAGAAGATGGACAGTCTGTGTGTGTGTGTGTGTTTAAACCTGTAGTGGATTTACCACTACTTTCTGTCTTTTGCTGTGGATTAAAAAGTAGGGAAAGGCAAATACAGAGAATCACTTAAAAGATAAATTTATTGCATTTAGACAGTTTCAGGTCACAAACTTAAAGGTGTTAAGAAGACAGGGATCAAGGATAGAAAAATCATTATGTGCACAACACTCACAGTAAACATACCGACGCACACCCGCTCAGATATTGTTGGTATTTCGCACCACTTGTCAAAATTCATTGTAAGGAAAAGCTTTTGTGTATATTAACATCATCACTTCACCCGTTCAATTTATAAACTGCTTATCCAATTCAGGGCTGGAGGCTGTGCCAGCTGGTGCCAGTGCATTGGCAGGACAGGTCACCAGTCTACTGTAGGGCGTGTATAACAACATTTTAACTTAAAGTATACTGGTGAGCGACATATCCAGTTCACTTAAAGGAATCATGGTTCAGTTTACTGGAGATGCCAACAGACCTCTGTGTGTGCTGGCATGTGGTTGGCTGCAATGCCACATATAGAGCATGGCTGACTGAACTCAATATAAACATCTACTCAACATGCAGCTCCCAGTGGACATAACAGTCTGTTCTGACTCCCTGCCAGCTGACTCTGACTGTCTGTGAAAGTACAATAGCACTGTTATAGAGTTCATGGCATAGCATTAGTGTGGTCATTATTCCTTTTATGTAGTGCTGTGGGATCTGGTCTCAAGTGTTTGTGTGGGCAAGCATACTACAAAGGCCATCGTGATTAAGACTCCTGTGGTGAGTAATGACTCCATGTCACTGTAACATATAAAATTATATGAAGCTTTTACTTTGCAATGCAATAATAAGCCAACGTCATCTCACTAAGTGCAGCACGCTAAAAAAGTAGCTTTAGCTTTTTGGATCATTTGCAAAGTACCGTATTTTCCGCACTATAAGCCACACTTATAAACATCGACAGTGTGTCTTATAATCCGGTGCGCCGTATTGCCAGAAAAATACGGTAATGTAGATTTTATTTATCAATATTTTAAGTAAAGACAACTTTTTAAATTTGTCAAAGGACACTGAATGCTTGACCTTGATAAGTAGATGCAAATGCCCGACTCACTAACAGCACAGAGGGATGTGTTTTCAGTCCAGTCATATGATAATGGCTTATAGTGAACACCAGCAACCACAGTTCATCAGTACTAATGGTGAGTTATTGCCTGGGTCAGTGTGCCCTCATCACCTTATCTTAGATATGCTGTATGTAAGATGCTAAATAATACTGATATTCTTTACTATTATTTTTGACAAAAAATACAGTGAAGATCAACAGAACGTGTCGAAAAGGAGACATGAGACGAGAGGTAGGGAGGAAGGCGGAGCTGACGAGAGAGCGAGAGAGATACTTGGCAGGCAGAGCAAAACACTTTGACACCTTGTCATACTCGGCCCCAAGACACTGGCACATCACAGCCTCTGTGTGTGTGTGTGTGTGTGTGTGTGTGTGTGTGTGTGTGTGTGTGTGTGTGTGTGTGTGTGTGAGAGAGAGAGAGAGAGAGCGATGAGGCTGCTGCCACCAACAGGCTAATCTACTGTGATTCAACAGATGGCACCAGCTGTGTGTGTGTGTGTGTTTAAGTGCACGTGCATGTTTATTTTTACATTCTTGTGTGTGAACATGTATTGGCATGTGTGAGTGTTAATGTACTGACCCACACACAGACATCAGTTACGTGCAAAACAACAAAGCACACAACATCTAAACTATGTGCACAGATTGTGCAGTAAAAGGTAAATGTTACACAGTTTCTTCTTTTAGGTGCGGGAGACAACGTGTGCTCAGACTGAAAAATAAATGATGTACTTCAATGAGTTTAACTGTTGATGTAACTTAAATAAAACCATGTAGCATTCATTCCAACAAGCTTCCTTCTGTATCTGTCTCCATATCTTTCTAGCTCTGCCTCTGCCTTTTCTCCTGTTTCCTCCATCTGTCCACATGAATATTAGACTAACCAGTGATTCTATTTGGGTTGTAGCTGCGAGATGGATAAAGGTTCGAGTGTTGTTAGCTAACGGCAGGCAGCTTGGGAACCAAGCTGGACTTATAAACTGTACTCTACCTCCAATGCACAGACACACAGTGGAGAGGTCCAGGGCAGTGACTCGGGTACATGAAGCTGTAGCTTAGCAGAGAGCTACAGGACACTTTGTACTTTTTTCCTGGAAAGGCCTGTAAATATACTTTTCAAAGGTACAAAAGCACTACATTAGTATAACTGCCTCGTAAGTGCATAATAAAGTATTTCATCTTCTGTGTGGCTGACATTGCTCTGTAAACAGCTCCCTGAGGTGTTTGCACTCAGCTCTTCTGATGGTTATAAGGCGGCTTCAAACTACTTCAAAATTTCATGCAGTCACCAGTATGAGTGCCATTAATACCAGTTACAGCAATGACACAATCTCGCTGCTCTTTTAGGTCATAATAGGATCATACACTGAAACACAGAACAGACAAAGGGAATCAGAGTCATTCATTTCTATTACTTACAATTATGCTTCATTTTTTTCCTTCATCATGATTAATAGTGATGCAACAGACACGCAACAACATTAAAGAAAGTAAATGTTTCTAATCAGTGTAGAACACCCATTATAACCAGTACTGCTGCTGGTATTTGTCCCAGTAATTCACACTGAGCTGTGGAGTCATGCACAGAAGTTAAAAGTTGTTTTAATGATATATGAAAGTAAGGCAAGGCAAGGCAAGGCAAGTTTATTTGTATAGCACAATTCAACAACAAGGTGATTCAAAGTGCTTTACAGAGACATTAGAAACAAGAACAAATAAAAAGCATGATTTAAAATTGATTAAAACAAGCAAATAAACTAACTAAGTAACTTCCACCATAACAAAGTCGAGTGGTGGAAATGGATTCATCTCTTATCCCTGAACTTAGAAACAGAAACAGAGCTTTAATAAAGCATGTGAGCTAATCATGCTGACCCACATTCATCACGTTCACACAGACTTTTGCTCCTTCCTCAGCTTGAAGTTCTCTCTGAGTTACATTAAAAAAACCCACAAAGTTGTGTCCCAAACACAGCAAACAGACATCAGCTACTTTTAAACGGTTACTTTGATCTTCTGGAAGAAGCATGTTCTCGGCTTGTTGACCGGATGCGTTTTAATAACACGATCGATGTGAAATCACGAGGAGCAACTCTGCACACAGATTCACCGAAGAAATGCGTATGTCTGTTCTTAGGACGTTTGCGCCACAGCGCTGAGAGTTCAGAGGTTCACTGCAGCATTTGACACAATAAAATGGATCGTTGCATTACTGTGAGCTGTGTATCGTGCAGTATTAAACACAGTGAGGGGGTTGTTGTGCTTTGGTGCTATATAAATAAAATCTTAGTGCAGCTCAAAAACACAAAAGGCTTTTCGGCTCCCTAACTACAACAACAACATGCACACTTTAAATTTAAACAAGTAACTAATATAAAACTAGGTCTGGGACATATCATCACATTTTTTAATATTAGAAGACTTTGTAAATATCAAAACTTTATTTCTTTTAAGTTTAAAAACAAATGGAAACGAGTCGCACTCATAGAGCCTGTTTAAGCAGCTGTTTGGGACTGCTGTCTCTTACTTTCTGCTGGTCCTGCAGGTTAAATTCATTCAGACGATGCTCACGTGTGCAGCACGCGTTGAACTCTAGGTCTTTGTCCTTTAAGGCGTGCAGCACGTTTTCTGGATATGCAATGAAATCGAGCCTTATTCTGAAACATTTGTTCAACTTTTTGCTGTCTTTCAAGCGTTCAGACAAACGCTCGCCTGATGTTTCCAGGTGAGCGTTTGTCTGTCTGTTCATTTACATTCTGCAGGTCGACACAAACCCAAATAAGAGAGTAGTGTGAGAGTCTGCTGGATGTGGACATACAAAACAGCCCCCCTGTTGCACTGGGCCCAAGCAGCATAGCCAAAAGAAACGGGGAAAAAAGTCCCACAGCGCTAATAAATAGCTTTAGCATTAGCTCACAGTAGTAAAATATGTCTTTCTTTTCAAACCTCATCAGCTGTCTGAACTTGTTTTTGGCAGCTGACATCATTCCAGTGGATATTACCAGCTGATGTGATGTTCCAGATTAGAATAGCAATAAAAAATACACATTTGGAGGCTGTGGAGGTTTGAGAAGTGTCTCTTGGACTATTTGAAAGTTCATAATAATTTCAGTGTGGATGAGAAGTGAAAAGACCATGAATCCAGTCTTTTACACACATTCAATATATTAACATTTCGTGCTGATACACAGTGCACTAACAAGCCTCGACAAAACTATTTTGTCATAATTATCATTTTGAAAAAGTCTGAGAAGAAAATGTTCTTCAGACACCGGAAGAAGGAGGAGTGGGCTGGCATAGCAACGAATACTAAATTGCGGTGGACAGAAGTGGTGGGATGCTGCAATCAACATCACAAGATCACGTCAGCAGGCTAATTCTCATCACATCCTTCTCACACTAAATCAACGTGCAGGAGACAGGAAGACAGGGAAGGGGGGAAAGAGAGAGGGTGAAACATCTAAAATGATAAATTATGACTGACAGGAAGGGTGGGATGTCGCAATCGCATTAAAGCAACATCAGCTCCATCTTTTCTTCATATCAAATCGTTCTTTTGGTAAATAAACAAATAAATACAAAGACAGAGCGAGAGAGGGAGAGAAAGAGGAGGATGGAGGGAGAGAGGAACGGATAAAGTGATGAATTGTGACTGACAGAAGTGGTGGGATGCTGCAATCAGAGATCGCATCAGCAACACCACAGCTTCATGTTGGAGCTTCACCTAAAGTAAATAAGATGGAGAGTGGGGGAAACAGATGGGAGAAAGATAGATGGTGTGGGGGTGGGGGTGGATGGTGAGGCGGTTGTCATCGAGTAGCGATACGTTTGGAGAGATGGAAGTGGCAGGATACTGTAATCAGCATTTACGACACATCGCGTCCCACACAGGATCGCTGTTAGCCCTCCTCCCTCCCGCTCCTCCTCCTCTTGTCGCATTTACATATTCAGACTGTGAAGATCTTTTCTGCTGTAACCACACTGATGTGTAAATAACATATCAGATGGCAAGATGTCATCATATTCTGCGACATGATGCCAACATTGTGCTGCCAGCCTTTATGTAAAAATCTGAAGGAGTGTTTGTGTGAGACTAAAAAAGCTAGATAGCTTCCCAGATTCACAAGCCAGCAAGGCAATTTTAATGTCAATACCACATAACTGCTAGCTGTCAAGAAAACACACTAATCCATCGCACTTTTCCTATAAGGTGCCGGACATAGTGTGTTAACCGACAGTATCGGCCACTTACATGTATGCAGAGGGCTGGTGTGATGGAGAAGGATGCTAGGGATGAAGCGAGATGGGGGCAGACGGTCTGTTGTGGTGACCCTCGAAGAGAACAGCCGGAAGAAGAAGAATGAAGACTGTGCACCCAGTGTGTTTCGCAAAAGCAGGCAGGCCGAAGGCATAGACACCAACTCAGTTTAATTCAGTGTAATTATATAAGTGCCAAATCACAACAACAGCCACCTCAAGGCGACTAAGGTAAAGAGAAAACCACACAATCCCCTATAAACAAGAACTTGGCAACAGTGGGAAGGAAAAACTCCCTTTTACCAGCTACCAGGCTCAGGGAGCAGACATTTTCTGTGACTGGCTGTGGGGTGTGGGACAGAAGACGAGCTGTGGAAGAGAAAGCGGACAAAAAAAGAAAAAGAAACCAGAGGAACTTGAAGGTGAGGAGAAGGAGCCACCTTCAAATATCACAGGCTGACAAGCTCTTAAAGGCTCTCAGTGAGCTTTCGAGGAGTTATGACGGAGCCGAATACTGGTACAGAACACGTTGGGTTTTCAAAATAAGAGAGAGATCTGAGAAATCAGCATGCTGACCTATTAGTTCTCTGCAAAATAAAATCACTGTCCCTGGAAAAATCTCTGCCACTCTGCTGCCAGTGACCCATCAGTGTTTGTGATCGCTCATGTTCTGTGCTCATAGCTACCCTGGGCGCTGACTCACCAAATTAAAAACTACGTCTGTGAGCGCGATTTCCAATGTTAGCACTTTTTCCAGCAGTTTCAGAGTCTGTGTGATAAAAACTTTTTTTTCTTGTTTAAGAATATAACTGACAATAACCATGTCCAACGAACTCTACTAACGAACTCATAACGTGATGACTTTAGACTTTAGTGTGCCCGGTAGCTCTTTAAATCCCCTAACTCCTAGTGTACTGTATTTGATAGATTCGTTTTTGAGATTGATGTAGCACAAATTATACAAATTACAATTCATTTTTGGAAACTGATATTTAATTATTAGAAAAAAAATGTCAGATGGTTGAATAAACCCTCCATTTTCAAAAAAATTGAAAATGATTTTATGGTTTAGGTTGTAAAGAGTTAAAGAATCCTTTAAAAAGTAACAGTTTAATACTTTCATCATAACAAGCAGTTATATCTTATAAAACATACAATAAGCTGCAGAGAGACTGCAGGCAGTGTGCTGGCAACAGAAGCAACAGGTTGTCTCATTTCCTTTGTGTTTAACTCAGAAAGTGCTGAGCGAGTTTGCCAAAAACAAGTTTACAAACAGCTTTATTCATCAAAATTCACTTGAAGCCACAGAAATGATGAAAGCAATGAGCTGTTTTTACTTTACTCATCACAGCATAAGGCTACCTGTTGGTTGGATGTGCCATGTTTGGCCAACGCAGCACAATGACTGCTATTGTTTTTGTTGTAGCAGATCCATGAATCCATCTTTTACTGCCAAAACTTTGCTTTCATGATCGGTTCTCTGTGATACGACAGCCTGGCACAGTCAGCACATCCCCTCAAACTTTGCTCTCTTTTTGCTCCGTTCAAGAGCAAGAACTCGAGATACTTTGTGCTTATTTTGTTGAAGTCATAAAATCTTCTATCCTCACCCACCTATTGACCCAAATACTTAACCTTTATCACTACCTGTATCACAAGTACTGTGCCAGGAAACCGTGCACGTATACATTTCCTTCTTTCCTTCTGGCCACTGATCCACTGTGGTGCAACAACACTTAAAAGAAAACAGAGAAATTTCTGTTGGTCTCTACAGCCTTAACCCCTGCTCTCTCTCTCTCTCTCTCTCTCTCTCTCTCTCTCTCTCTCTCTCTCACACACACACAAACACACACGCACACACACACACACAAACACAAACACACACACACACACACCCTGATCTGTACGCACCTCATTTTCACTGACTTCCCAGCACAGGAAAAAGAAGTTCCCGGCGGACTACCCACAGGGTATGAGTACATTCAGCCCAGCACTCCCCAGACAGCGCTGAGCTCTGATAGGTCCCTGAGGATTACATACTGCAAAGGCTTTAGCCAATAGGAACAGGCCATTATTTCAGATGGAGTAAACACACATATAATGAAGGAGCGGAGGAAACTGAATTGCTATTGCATCTGAAGTGTGTGTACGTGTGCGTGCGATCTAAAGTATCATATATCTTCCCAGGCAACAAGGGTCGATAATAAAGCTGGCTCTGTGCTACAGCTTTGGGAAGTGTACTGGGATCTACTGGGGAAGCTTTACTGGTTTCAGCCTTGAGCAAGGCCCTGTGGTGTTGGGTTTCCTCAGAGATAAAGGCAATTCTGCCTGTCTGCAGTGATATACAAGCTTACAAGTCCTTGGCCTTATCTGCTCTCTCCTTGCTGCCTGATTTAAGCTCTACGAGTCAGGAGGAAGACGAGCAACTGGAGAAGAATGGGAAAATTAAGAAAGAAGGGATAAGTGCGCACAGGAAGGAATGAAAGAAATTTCAATAAACAAACCAATAAACATGCGTGGTGCTGCTGGCTTTGCTCCTGTGATGTGTGGGGCCCACATTTAAGTCTATCTCACCATTAATGTTGTCCAAGTGATTTTCACAGTGTCGAGTTAAAGCAACCTTTACACGTAATTATGCTAATTTATATCCTGCTGCATATGTAAAACAGAAACTGCAGTTAGTCACCAAGCGAGGAGCATGGCAGACAAGATGGTAAAAATAAATAAATAAACTGGTTTAAAATGCTGTAACGCCAAATTCACTAGAAATAAGTTGGAATTTCAGTCAAATAGTAGTTAAGTTCATTCTCCATCGCTTTCTTTTGATGCCAGTATTGAAAACAATGCCGCCGTTATGTGAAGTAGAGAGCTTGTGGATGACTACATCAGCAGATTATAGTTTGAAAGCTCTCCCTGACTTGCAGTTTGGCTCTTGTTAAGTGATCTAAATCATCCTGTTGTTTGCCATTTATTTCAAGGAGATTTTAAGTGAAACAAAAATCAGACACCACTTCAACCGCGTGATAAAAGACTCGAGATAAATCATGAATAGAGACTTCAGTTTCAGTCGAACTGATGTTTCATTGGGAGAGAAAAATGCATGAAAGAGGTCGGGGTGGATGATAGTATGTGTAAGATTCCAGAGCTGCACTGTCATAAGCACAACATCAGATTAAAAGCTTTGAAACTTTTCTTCTACCAGTGAAATACAATAAACACTGCAGTTTACATCAGGTTGGAGAATCTTTACAGTCCAAGTGTCAGAAAGAAAACAGTAGCATCGCCACTAGTCCCAGTGCTACTGGTACGAGTGTGAACCATTCACCAGGCAATACCAGCATGAGAACCTCATACATATAAATGAGTGAATGATTGATCCTGCAGCTACTGGTGACCATACAGTAAACAAACACCAACAACAATGTAAAGTCATCTCATCTGCGCTCAGATCTTTTGGATTTTTCCTTTTCTTTGGATCACAGCTCTACTTCCTTACACAGTCTGTTGTTATGTTTCCTTCACCGCGCCGTCCCCACACACAGCTGAGACCTTCACCAACATACGCGCACGCCCAGCGAAACAAAAGTTCAGCAGAGGAGACAAACAAGCCTCTCTGCAAACACCGTTACATTAAATCAAATCAACAGGCAGCAGCACTCTCCTTCTGTTTTCTGCTGCTTTGAGCTCCTGCCTCATTCGTTTATCTGAAGGAGTGAAGAGGACCAAGCACACATCTGCACTTGGTATGACAACCTCGTACATACGAGTACTAGTATGTGATACTATTTAGGATAGCAAACAGCTGATTATTTCAGTGATACAACTATGGTAGTCTCTATCTGAAGATAAGTGAATATCTATAGAATCTGCAGGTAAGGAAGTGATTATTGATATTGTTGCTCAGGAAGAGAGGGCTGTCTAAACATTTGATGATAAGTCAAATGTTTAGACAGCCCTCTCTGGAATGTCAGTGGTTCCAACAATTCATCCAGTGCGCTGTTCGGGAAAGATACTGGACCCCAAACTGTCCCCAGTGCCTCCCTGTGAGTGTATGGAAGTGAAAAAAGAATAACTCACTGTTTAACCACTAAGCTAAAGGTAAAAATGAATAAATAAATAAATTACCACTTACTTGTACTTACAATAACTTACTTACTCTCTGACCAGATATTGTCTGCTATGATCGCATCAAAATATGACCCAAGTCATCATTTATATCATCTCCATTACTCTGTTCTAAATTCTTCTTTGTCCAACACTGGCGATGTTCTTCCTGTTACTCTGAGCTCGAGGTGAGTTTGGCCTTTGGCTGGAGGCTGAGGGCGCCTCGTTTAAATTAGGGCCTGATTGGGTCAGCGTCACTTCACTGCCCTCCATGCTCCCAACGAGACAGTGCAGTCAGCAAACGCCACTAACCTCAGCTGCTCACACACTAAAACCATCAGGATTTAGAATACACAGATAGGCAATCGTATCTAAGCTACATATGCATGCAAGGAGGAAACACATTTACTGAAATGCATCATCAGTTTTGGAAGCCTTTTTATATACTACGCTTCTTAAGTACATTTGTAAACAATGAGTGGGCCTTGAATTGCGATCCACCCGCTGGATATCAAGGCTACACCGGAAGTCTTGGAAAACCCGCCACTGCAGCTGATTTAAACTCCAGTCACACAGAGACTTCTATGTTACCTTTTCACTTTGTATCTGAGGCCAGCAAAAGAATGATACAGTGGATTGAAATTCTTCATTAAGCCTTAGTTTGTAAGCGGCAGATCCAAGTGCATCCCCTGTGAAGAAACGCACTGCTCACATCCTCCCTTTAATGAGCTGCTCCCGGGTTTGCATTGGCTGGCAAACCTTGCAATACATCCTCGTCAGTCAGACATGTAACAGACTTGCCAGACCACACAGTGTGAAATCCAGACAGCCTCTCAGTGCCGCAACACAGTTAGCTCACCATTTGCTATATGTCAATGTTTGCCTCACTTCCAAAACCCTGGATGTTCATCCAGAACTCTGAGTGCTGGTGTGTGTCTGAGCCTGTCTGAGTCAGCGTGCCGCTGCTCGTAAAGGCCGTAACACCAGTGGATTTGGATTTACAAGTCATGTACACTTTTCTTTAAAGCCCAAACGAGAACAGCTTCTTTACACATCCGTCTGCACAATTAGGATTTGATCAAATCGGTTCATCCTGTCAAAAAAGCACTTATAGCTCCTTTCACTTTTAACCCCAAATTAACTGCACCTAACAGTGTGAAGGGTTAAACAGCCAATGGGTGGAGTCTCAATATGCCTGACGACTATATAAGGAAATCCCTTCTGACATAACACACATTTTTTTTTACATACACTGATGTCACTTTTGGAAACCTTTGGCCAGATTTAATATCAGTATCCACCAGCAGTGTACACTACATATGGAAGAAAACAAGTGAAGCATAACAGGACATCTAATTGTATTGAAATAATGAGTTTCAGCACTAAATTTGTAAAAGAAGCAGCATTCTGGACAAGACCTACATCACGTAAGAAATTTCATGACACAAGACTGTTCTGTTATCTGCTGCTGAAAACACTGCTCAGCGCTACAAATTAAAGATGTTGCCCGTGGCTCGATAAGACTGGGACTCCAACTTTAACAAATGACCCATCTTTTTGTGTCCACCAAAGCACAATATCCCTTTGCCCTTAGATCCACTGCGACACGGCGCAGAGCTGACTGTGGATCGTCAGCTGTGGCTGAGAGCAGGAGCTCAGTGTTTTTGAGTCAGCAGCGGGAAGACGCACAAAGATTTACTTCAGATCCACATTTAATTAAACTCTGCAAACTAGACTACGAGATTAGAGCTCAAATCCCACTAAAGGTCTTTACTTGAGTTTGATTCAGAGCAAGAGTCTCGATACTTGAAGCAAGAGTTTGAAAGGGAAAATTACAAAAATAAAAATCAATTAAAACAAACAAAAACAAAGCAACATTTGAAGGATGGCGCAGTTATGTTTCATGGTTTTATATATTTCACATGTGTATTTATAGGACTGCTATTTGCTGATAAAGGCCCTGTGGGTTCATAATAGATTACCTGCATATAAGATGGCATTTACAGTTACCAGTGGCTAAAATCAGCTTTGCACTGGAGAAATGTTTTTAAAAAAAAGGGTGATAAAGCTTTGAGGTTTGAAACAGGTCAGTTAGCTCTCTGGAACAAGGATGTGGAAGATAAATGAGAAGAGAAAAAAAGGTAATTGGCAAGATTTTTATTTGAGAATTTTGTTAGAACGAGACAGGCTTCAGTTTCAGAGAAACCTGGTGTGGAATAGAATTAGAATAGAATTCAACTTTATTGTCATTGCACATGCACAGGTACAGGGCAACGAAATGCAGTTTGCATCCATCCAGAAGTGCTTTAGTGATATAGATATATTACAATATATATTAGCAATAATATAGATATGTGAGTATGAACGCATCATTCAATCAGAGCTCCCTGACCTGCTGTCCATCTACACCAAGCGGTGCAAGTCCAAAGCTAGGAAGATTATGATGGACCTCTCCCATCCCAACAATGGACTCTTCTCACTGTTGAGGTCTGGGAAGCGCTTCCGCTCCCTTAAGGCCAAAACAGAGAGAATGAAGAGGAGCTTCTTCCCCCAGGCTATTCGGGGCCTGAACCAGGTGTAGGACTGGACTCTCCCAAACACGTCACTATAAGACTGGACTCTCACACACGTCACCACACGCACCACCACACATTTCCTATAATTCTATAATTCCTATAATTTATAATCCTTATCTTTATAATCTCTTCTGCTATTTGCACATTCTTTACTGTAAATTCCTAAGTTAATTTGTAAATTTTTGTAGTAAATTGTAAATATTGTAAAACTTTTCTTCTGTCATTTAATGGTCGGGCATTGTACAGCTACAAGCATTTCACCCCCATGTCATACTGTGTATGGTTGTGTGTGTGTGACAAATAAAATTTGAATTTGAATTTGAATTTGTATATTACAGAAATGGGTCTATTGTGGTATGTTATAATGTACACGGTATGAAGTATGTTGTGAATATTCTATAACTATAGGTATGTACAGGCTGTAGTGAGTACAAGCTATGTACAGGCTATGAACAGGATATAAATATGAAAAACTATACAGAATATGAAATAAATAACTTTACAGAAATCGGAGATATACAGTTATACAGAAATGGGAACTATGCAAGTTGTAAACAGTTGTAGGATTAAAAATTATCGAATGTACAGAATGATTATTTACACAGAGCTATACAGTACTGCAGTTAAGATAAGTGAGGGTGTAGATAGTTTCTACAGAGGCTATAAAAAGTGCTAGTGGTTGTGAGTGGTGGTTCAGTCCATGTTATTATTGTGTTTGAGGGTACGGTTTTCCATTGTGGGTGTGTGTATGTTCAGTCCATGTGTTAACGTGGGTCAGACGTCAGGAGGCAGAGTTCAGGAGTCTGACAGCTGTGGGGAAGAAGCTGTTCCAGTACCTGGTGGTCTTAGTCCAAAGGCTCCTGTAGACGCCTTTGGAAGTAAAGCAAAGGGATTTGTGCAGATTTCATGGCTTTTTCATGCTTTGGGGTTGGTCCCACACAGATCCTATGGATGGCTGTGCAGGCTGTCATTCACATGCTGTAGCCGTTTACTGTCATCAGGGGGCGATGTCACAAACAACAGCTCTGTGGGCTGCTTTTGCTTGTGGTGCTAAAATAAAAAGTCAGTTGAAGCCACTTTCTGTGCTTTGCTCGAGTCTGAAGCACAACAGCTCGAAAGTGAAGGGCTCCCTGCAGATTCATCCGCACTGAGCTGCATGCCTTTGGTTTTCTGGAGCACCGCACACAAGCATCCTCGCTAAGGCTGTAATCTTACGCAAAGTGACACAAACACATATCTGTAAAATAGGCTTTACATCGATCAGCACGGTCCACACTTTGCCTCGAATAAGTGAACGATTATGGACCGGCATCTATGTGTGGAAGCTCCGGCACTTTATAGTTGGCCTTGTTTATCACAGCCCTCTACAGCTCCTGTTTATGCTATAGGCAGCACATTATTCTATTGTAACACTAACGTGTTACACACAAATTAATCAAAGCATATCAGTATCAAATATTTAGAACATGACTGCAAACATGTATGAGTGAAGAGATTTGTATGCATTTATATTTTTCCTGGGTCGAGTTTGTCCTGCAAATTCAGAGCTGCTCACAAAACACCTGATCTGCATTTCACTTTACTATATCTATTTCTCCTGTCTCCATCTCAGCTGGTACACACTTCCTGAGATAATTTCATTTGGGCAACGTTATATATGCCACAGCTCTGCTGCACGCGCTCAGTGGGATATTAATCTGTCCAGGGTGACATACTATGTTCTTCTTTTCTTTATCAAGGTGACTTACTATATTTAATTCCCCTCTTGCATTGAGCAGCATATACTTGTAAAGCCTATTTGTTAAACTGACACTGATATCCCATTGTCTGTGGCTGGTGTTGAATTTCCTTCAGTTTACTGTTTAAAATCAAGACGACTCTCATCTGTCGCCCTCACACACTTTCATTCCATTTCTTTCGCTTGTTTTTCTGGTTTCATACAGGAAAAAAAGAACAGAAAAAAATGAAAATGAGAAAATCTGACCCTCATTTGAATTAGCAAACCTCTGGAATGTTATCAGCGTGAAGCTGAATGAAACTAATTAAGCTGTCCAACAATATTTTCTGTGATCACTGTGGAAATCAGATCCCACTGTGGCAAATTATCCCTGTCACTGTACGACCACCAAAGTGTAAAGCCACCACGAGCTCACACCCGCGACCTCATATCAGTGTTCAGCACAGTGAAGCAGTCTTAAGCTCAACAGTTGGAAAACGCCTCTCATTCATCAAGAACCACTGCACACAGGAGCGAACTGAGGAAAGTGAGTAGGAGTGAGGTTTGTGAAGTGCAGAATGCAAACGTGAAAATGCGACTGGAGCTTTTTAACAAATAAATGTGGTGTCCGAATCTGAAACCAAAAAGCTTGGAAAACAAATAAGAGCCACTGGAAGCTCAAACATGCTGTGAAGCTGCGCACGAGGGAAAAAAGAGCAACCAGTGAGTGAAAAACACCCACCAACAGGTGAAGTGTGCTTACTGACAAAATGGTGATAACATTGTGACCACCAACAATTGTTTTAGTTTTACAAACATGCACATCTTTAGGGGACATTTCAACCATCAGCTAATACGAAGAGCTAATACGAAGAGTGCCTCAAAGAGTTCCTGCATGCTTTATGGTGATTTAATGACAGCAAACAGTGAAGTGAGGCTCCTTACATCACAGGCATTCTGAAACTGAAGACTGCATATCAGACTCTGACTGCCCCAATTTAATACATTTTGCAGAAGTTATTAATCAGTATCAAAGCAGCTGTGGATAATAGATAATTTAACAACTATCTGGAATCCATCAGTTATCAAGAGGAACCTTTTTTCTTTCTTGGCCTCTAGTGAAACGTACGGTTATCCTGATAACATGCAGTTGATATCTGTGCCAAGGCTTCCCATGAGTGCAGATAAATTAGAAAATGCCAATAAAAAGCTAAAGTGTTGGCAGCTGGTGGTCTTGAGATTACGTTTCAGAAAATGGATTCCTCTCTACGCTCCACGCAGACTGTTCATGTAGCCCAGCCCTGCTTGGATTTAACCGCTGCAGCTTTTGTCTTGATGCATGCTCAATCATCCAGGTAAGAAAACCCCCAAATTAGTTGATGGTTAATGATAAAGGAAGTGACCTCGCAGCACATTGTTTGTCAGTGGTGCTAGTTTCAGTCATTGTGCAAACGTTTTGTTTTAAAAAGGATGGTTGAAGCTGCAGGTAGCTGAGGGTGAAGAAGTCCTCTGGATGAGTGAGGAAATGTTCCTCCCACTGAAAACGCTACGTCCAGATGAACACAATCAATGTTTGGAGATTTATCAGCTTTTAAATCATTTTAAATTTCTGCTGACTGTTGACAAATTACAACTAATCGCTTTTTTCCAAATAAACATTTTTTCAGTAATTGCGTTCATTTCACCTCACTGGGGAAGCCTCCAGCAGCCCAGGCCCACTGCAGTGTAACTAAAGGAGGGTTTAGCAACAACTTACAGAGCCCTGTCACTGCTCATTTAGCATTTAATTTTCTCCAAAATGTAGGAAATTAGGGGTTAGGGTGATGGCTACTTCTCAGGAATTATAATTTAGACATCAGAGGGTTCACTGGCCAGTACTCGGACTTCACATATTCAAATATAAGCATCATTACAAGCAGAACTCAAAACTCGTTCAGGGGCAACAAGGGGGTTTTGGAGGTTTCCTGTGTCATCAGCAGATGTCGAGAAAGCATTTTGCTTAAAAGATTTGCATTTACATTTGGAGATTTGTTACATTTGGAGATTTGTTACATTTGGAGATTTGTTACATTTGGAGATTTGTTACATTTGGAGATTTGTTACATTTGTCACGGCCCTGGCTGGGTTAGGGCCTGTGTGGGCGAGTGTTTGGCAACGAATCCTTTTTAGTTACTTTTCAGTTTACTGACCAACGCTTGTTTTGTTTTGTTTCTTTAAATGGTGATAGCAGCTTGTCCGTCTCTTTTAGTTGAGTTATTAATAGAAACTTTAATAAAACTCTTTAATTTAACCATTTTGCCTCTCTGTCTCGTTTTTCTGACCCAGACACTTTTTGTTACTTTTCCTAATCGCCTGGACCCTTTCAGAGCAACGTAACACATTCAATTCCTATTTCTACAGATTTTGTAAAGATGGCTTTGCTTGGTTGAGTGATGTGGGCCTAACTGAGACACACAGCATGGATGAGAACAGTCTGTACACTTAATTACAGGATTCATATTCTCCACTGCTCTCCCTGACACTCGTCTTTAAACTGTTTTAAGTCTTTCTTCAAGTTCTGTTTCGTTGTATTCCCGTTGTTTTCATTACATGATCATATATGAGCTGGACTGAAGATTTAGTGAACTTTTATCCTGCCTGCTGTGTTTGGCACTGGGTTTCTTTCTGGACTGTTTCATAACTTAAAGCCTGACCATCAATACACCAAAACATATAAATACGTTTTAATGCATTAAAGTTTGAGGCATTTTAACAGGGCTGTGGGGACGACTCACTTTTGAAGCCAGCCTCAGGTGGCATCCAGAGGAACTGCAGTTTTATCCACATTGGCTTCATTTTCATGCAACTTGTTTAGTTTAAAACATGCTGACACTTCTGACTCTGAGTCTGGATTATATTTTTATCAAGTTACATTATTCAAACCAAAATATTAAATGTTTTTATCAATATACAACCAGCATGTGGTACAATCCATGTGAGATTCTCCTGAGTGTCTTAGAGTAGGACAGATGTAGAAATTCTCTCTCAGGAAGAATAACTGAAAAAAGCCAGATCACATTCTTCTGGTCAGGACGTACAAAAGAAATGTGCACAGATGAACCACTGTCTGATGAAATCTCAGCAGATATAGATAGGCGAAGTATATAACTCCATCCTTTTAGGGATAAAGTGTAAAATTACCATGACATTCACATTCACTGAGCCACCACACACAGACCTGCTGGGGCTCCTCAGGGGGGCATTAGCACACAAAAGCAAAGCCAAGCAGCAGATCAGGCTGCTGTTACTGCCAAACAGTCAGGCCTCAGGAATTCATTTTGGCACAGATGAAGAATGAAAAATTGCTCTGACATTTACAGCACACATCCCGCTGCAGCAGAGTCGACAAACAGTGGGAGACAGCCACAAAACTAGGTTAAGATTTTTGCCATTATTAAGTTATCCTCACTAATTCGTAAGATTAGGACTGAGATCCCACATTAGAACCAAATTTCTCTGAGCTTTCATTGCAGCGTGCAAATCCAGGGATGCTAAGACGACCACAGATTCTAGTTGCGTGAACGAATTAGCTGAGAAGCTAACTATAAAACCTGTCATGTTTATATAGTGTAAGACGACCAGAGCTCAGTTGGTGTTTCAGTGGTGAACCAAAATAATTTCACCTACTCACTGGGTGCACAGAGAGAAAACTGAATAGAACAGAAAATAGACCTTAAGGAAATGTAAACCTGGCAGAAAAGAAACAGCTTCTCCAGTTAAATTTAATAAAAGACACAGAAACTAAATGGAAACTTAGAGCTGGAATTGGGTTGCAGAGTGGCTTGCAGGCATCATTTTAATACTAGTCAAACCTCTTGAGAGGTATGCAACCCTCCGTGGCATGAAGTTTTTTACGCAAATATTGACATGTGGGGTATCCACAGAAACCTTAGAATCTAAACGCTCATATAAACCATTTCTACAACAACCAAACACAGTGAGAACAAGCAATGATTAAAAGAGCAGTTACGTAATTGTGCAAAAGTCTTCTAAACACACACAACGGAGCCACGAACTCTTCCGACTTCATGTAAAAAGGGAACCAAAGCCTGGTTAGCTAGCTGGGCTCTCACAGATCCCCAAACTCCAAGTTTCAACACGCTCCGACCAAAATCCAGTGAACCAGCCACAAAAGAAGACCACCATGGAATCATAAATCTTGGCACAGATGATGTTTAAATGTTGATTACTGACTATCTGTGTTCTAGCCTCAGTAACTTTGACACAGTAACAACTGCTGCAGTATTTAAACCTCTGATGAAATCTGTTAGCTTTATTTTGATACCAAGATTGTTTACACAGAGTTTGTGATTGCAGAGAAATACTCCATGCAGGAGGCTCAGAAAGCCCTTTGGGGCTCACCAGAACAGCACCTTTTGAGTTGCAAGGGTTTCCCGCCTAAGAAACACCTTTCATAAACAGCTTTCCACTCTTTTCTTTTCCCCTTTTTTTTCACCGGTGGTCTCACCAGTGTTACCAGTGTCTGCCTCTGAGACAGCTTAGCTGAACTCTCTTTAATCAGGAATAATTAACCTTGTGAATTGAAAACAGTGTATTGTCTGTAAATTTACAGTATGTGCGTGTTTCATCAGTGTACTATTTGACTTGTCACTCCAGTGGTCATTCAGCTGATGAAAAGAATTTGAAAAGCTCTCAATTTGATTGGTTATTTACGGTTTCTTGAACAGACAGAGAAAAACTATGAAGGCGCACTGTGTCGTTGGGACTGCTGTTCAATACTGAACTCAGTATGATTGTGTGTCTGCGCACCGCTGCCAATTAAATGATAATAGAAAATACCAGGGAAAAGAATTATGGAAGTGTTTCTCTCATCGGTGAAAAGCGGGCATGCCATCACATAATGACATACAGTAAACACACCCATGAATGTGCTGTTAGAATTATCATCTCTGCTGCCACGAATTCATATTTGACAATGAATGCTTTGAGTGAAAGATAAAGAAAATATTAACCACACTGAGAAACTGAGACTCTTTTTAATTGAGAACAGTGTGAAAAAACCTTGAAATAAACATGATTATCTCTAACAAACTAAACAACGAGGAGGTGGGAACCAAACAGAAGCTACACAAAGCTTATCCACTGTTTGAGCAGCTCTGATACCTCCGCAATAAATCAGCCATTGTGAAAAAATGCTTTGAAATAATAAGAGTGTGATGTTTTATGGGACTGATGCCGCAGTGAGACAAAACAATTGCATGCAAATAAGAAACAGAAATTAGAAGGCAGATATTGAAAATGAAACACAGAAATAAAAACATGAAAATGTTAAATAATACTAAATAAATACTAAAAATAGAGCACAAACTAATGGATGAAGTATCGAGATAGGTATGACGAACCTGCGATGTTACAGAAATATAATAATCGAAAAATGGGCATTCGGATTTGTGAAAAAAGTCCCGCCCAGCGAGCATGCCGGGATCTCTTTGTACTGATGGTGCCTTACATCTTGTTGCCCCATCCAGTATATTTTCTCCTGAGAGGTTTCGTCTTTAGGTTCAGAAGTACCTAAAAGGTAGTGAAGGGTTTCTTGCTTTGGCAATGAATCACTAACAAACCTAACATACATGCCTTTGGTCTCTGGGCAGAGCGGGGTACCTGAAGGAAATTCATGGATGCACAAGAAGAACATGAAAACTTGACACAGACACAGAGAAGGCCGACACACTCTGAAATGTAACATAGGTTTACGAATAGAATGAACAAACTGATGAAAGTGATGAAACTAACACAGAAACGTGAAGCTGAACAAGAAATGGAGTTTGGGTTTGACCGTTTCTGGTTTTGTGGCACAACGTCAAGCCAGTTATAGCTTACCCAGTTTGGTGTGGAACTGGAGTGAAACCTTAAACAGAGCCAGCTAAACAAAAAACACAAACAAAACAAGTCAAAGCCACAAAACATCGCAGAAGAAAGCAGCAGCAGCTATCAGAAATGTATTCAAAGTGCTCATTGTGTTTTCTTAACTGCTAGTTGTTTTTTTTTAACTGAACTCTGGCTCATTTTCCCCTTGGTGTGGTTCTCTGGTGCACACAGTGATCGCACTCGGGTACAGACCAAAACAAGGTCTCAGTGCAGTTCCAAATGAACTCCAGAGTGGTTGATGGGAATGATGGGAATGTGATCCAACCTCCATCTGAACCAACACCAGGGGTACATTCCAAGTTTTAGCTAAAAACATATGCTTTGTATTTTGGGATTCAACGAGGTACTACAGATGTGCAAAAATCTATACGGGCTACATACTAGCTGTGAAATGAACATAAATTCTTCATGTTCTCCAATAGTGCAGAACACCTTCTTCCTGGCAAACGAATGACTGAACATTCTTACGTGACGCATTTTGGTTCACTTGGAGTTCACATGGAACTCCAGCATAAACCATGAACTCCAGGCAATGCCCCAAGTCACTCTGCAGGGAAGATATGATGCCCACACTGTGGAGGACAGAGGAACAGCCTCTGGAATTAAGATTTGAACTACCGTCAGTTCTGGTCACCTAAATTCAACTACATACAGATCTATGGAACTGGAGTTCTTAAAAGTGTCTTCTGTCCATCCATCCAGATGTTGTTGCACCAGACGTCTACTTTGAAATGTTGGACTAAAATAGTATCTAGTCTTAAATCCTCGATTGCCTGTGGGGGTCTGAAGGGCTAAAATAATAACAGCATCCGTAAGCACATATTCCCCTGATTTCCCCAAACAAAACTAAAACAACTGCTGACTCAGCACAACTATTGAATAATAACACCAATGAGCCTTGTGCCTTTAGAAATAAACTCCATCATCATAACATCATTTGTGCAACATTTTGGGTTCACAGTCTTGCTGTGCAAGAGCATCAGGAATTCTTCAAAGTTCTCACACGGCTGTAAAATGTGGACGCTCACTCAGCCTCCTGCGCGCCTGCTCTTTGCTAACAACACCTCCGGAGAAGATGAAGGGTTGTGGGTGGGGGTGGGGTGATGTGCGGAGGAGAGGTAGAGCCCATTCGAGGCATTTTATTTGCTACTCTATCATCAAAAGTGGATGTGTGTTATTGCTGAAGAAGCACCATTATAATTGACAAACCGTAGCTTTGTTTGACAGTCCAGCTCGTAGCCAAAGTTTTTTTTGCACAGCCAGCAGGAAATGCACAGCCAAAGCCTTGAAGCTGCTGACATTAAATAATATGACAAGTCAGAAAAGAGCAGGGACTTTAATGTTAATTGTGCTCACATTTAGAAGTGCCAGCGTGTCGGATTACTGATTCAAATATCAGAGGTGAAACAGAAGTAACGAGCACACATTTAAAAGGTGTTTTAAACTGGCCAGCTTTACAGAAGAGATAAATGTTGAGAGGTACATCTAAAAAAAAAAACACCTTTATGGATATTTTACATTTTCACATGAACTGTTTGTTTTTGTATCTCATCCACCAGGATACTGGTTGTCAGGGGCGTGGCTTCTTTGATTGATACAGGCAGCTTGAGCCAAAGGCTACCTGCTAGATCTCAGCTCCATCTGAGTCGACCGCTGATTTTTTTTAACCAAATTTAATAAAAGCTAATAAATAATTTGGCTTGTCCTGTGGTTAATTGTACAAACACAAACGTTATGCTTCATCTTTGGTGATTTTGCAGCATTTTATCAGTGTGTTACTGAGCACTTATTAGCAGGAATGTGTTTCTGAATGCAGCGTGTTAACCAAGCTTTCTAATATAAGCTTATGAGCTCACTCTGACTCCACACACTAACAATGGCATCCAAAACGCTAACGCTCAGCCCTCAAATGACAGAATCCAGAAACTATAGCACTGTGATTACTTCTTCTCTGCTAGATTAGATTTTTTCTGCATTATTTCTCAATATACATATAATTTTGTTGAGAATAAAACCTCATTTTGCTCCTCTGTGCCCATCACTGTAGAGGCGTTGCTGCACCTCTTCCATTGAATGACCATGAAAGAAACACAGCGGTATACAGGGTGCACTGTAATAGGCCTGTCTGCTCCACTGCTTTGTCCAGATCAATAAAGTTATAAAGCGACACAGAGAGGGAGCCAGTAAGGCCAAGCAGCCTGTCGGCAGCCGGATGTGTCCTCGGTCCCTTGGCTGAGTCCACCGCTCCTGTCAGGACTGTAATATGTCTGTTGACCTTGAGTTTACAGCGAAGGGAAGAGGGAGCGCCACACACATTAAGAGCTATTCTGCTTCCAAAAGTGTTTTCAAAGTTCAACAGCAGCAACAGTATGTTTACATTTATGGGTATATTTATGGCATTTGCCTGAAACTCTTCGCAAGCTCAGTATTCATGGAGCTTTGGCCAGACAGCTCCAGGGAGCGGACAGCCCTTTTCCCAGTCTTCTTTATATTTACAGCATCTGAATGGCTGGACTTTAGGTACCTTGATGCAGCAGTGATGTACTAAAAGTTTCTATAAAATAAATTGTTTGCATTATTTTATAGAAAAGCTGAGGGGACGGAGGCTAAAAAAAGCTTATCACTGCAAAGAAATATTCATCATTCAAAGGAAGCACGGTGTGACTTTTGATAACTGGTTGTGCTTCAGTACTGAATTATGATCAAAACATTTAAATATTAACAATTTTGCACGTTTGTAGCTCTCCACTCTTCTCTCATAACTCATTCTGAGTTTGATAAGATGGCATTTTTTTAATATAACTGAGTCTGGAGTATAAAAGCTTCACTTCCTTAACAGGTAAAGGAGTGAAGATGTGAATATAATTATTGCATGGCCTCCACCTAATTGAAGGATATCTGCCTGAAATCCATTGTGCTGCAGTTTGTGTCCGTAACACGGCGGGCAGTACCAGCTTTTTATTCATTGGTAGATCGCTATAGTCGAAGCACTCTTGGTCAACATGAACCCCACATTACTCCAGACACATCCATTACTGTTTATGTATGAATGTGATACGCAGGCCGCGGTGTGATAACGACAATGTATGGAAAACGATGACGTTTGACCAGAACCGCATCCAACTCCACAGCAAAGAAGCTGAGATATCCCCAGATGAGTGAAAACAGTTGACCCAGTGAAGCAGTTCTCATAATTATGAACCTGGAATCATTTTAAACTGCACAAAGAAAGATGGACAACGGTTTAACTATGTTTCGTAAAACTGACGCAGCAGCCTCTGAACTTTTCTTTTCACAGAGGATACTGAGATTTATATCATGCATCATCATTAAGTATATTGGGATATGAATCTTGTATAACCAGACCTCAGTAATTTCAGCTCTACGGAGACTGCAGTAGCCTCAAGTTTGAGTGTGACCACTTTATCATTGCAATTGTGGCCGTGGTAGTTACAGGCCCATTACAGCCAAACTCCCAAAGCTGCTCTTTCTGCTGCGAGGGCATTTCAAACTGCAACCTCTGTCTGAGTCGCAGGTCGAATTGGTGGGTTTCCTAATGACTGTCCTGGTGTGGTGTGCAGACAACACCAACACATCATACAAGTGCTTAATTAATAGCAACCAACATATCAGCAAGAAATGCTAGTTTGGGCAAACAAATCTCAACAACTTTACTTTTTCTCTGTTCCATTTAAATTGTCCATGAGACAGTCGTATCTGTAGGACTTCCTCTAAAACCGCAGTGCAGCCTGTTGGCCACCGAGCAGGTTCAAGAGTTTGGTCTTGGGCTCAAGCAATGGTAATGACTAGCAGAAACGAACAACCTCTCGTCTCAAACACAATTCTCTGATCTTTGAGCCTCTGTGACGCATCAGAAAACGCCTCTGTCAGTGCGCCCCAGGGCAGCTGTGGCTACAATGTAGCTTGCCATCGCCAGTGTGTGAATGTGTGTGTGAATGGGTGAATGACTGAATGTAGTGTGAAGCGCTTTGGGGTCCTTAGGGACTAGAAAAGCGCTATACAAATACAGGCCATTTACAAATGTCAAGGCTCTGTTGTCATACTCATTGTATTTCTCTTTGTCAACACGCTTACGCCTCCATTAATGCATTTTTAATATTAATATGTTATAACTTGTGCACAGCTTCATAAATCTTACATGTTAATAATATTAATAAGGGCAATGTGTAAACTTTTGTGACATTGTGCAGATGACACTGCTGAGTACACGTTGTGACCTACAGTGGCCTTTAAAACCATTAAACAGCATCTTTAAAGGCAGGAAGTTCAAACAAATGTTGTTATTGCCACTGTAGCCTTTGTTTCATTCTCATTTACTCAGCTTTACCATTTTTTGCTCACTTTTTTCTTAAAGTCTGTATTTTTAAACCAGTGCTCTTTAGTCGAACTGTTGGTTGGTTTAGGAGAAGATCGAGTTTAGGCTGAAATAAAACATTTCTAGCACCTGTTTAAAAGCTTTAAATTTTCTTCTGGTGGGATTCTAGCATGACGAGTCCCCATTCTTCTACACGACATGGAAAATTTAGGGCTTTCTTGATTTTACAGTTTTTCATTTCTGAGCCTGGGCTCGCAGATGTATGTGAAAACTGAATAAAACAACAGTATAATGGTTGGACTTTTACTTTATGTAACCCCTGAAGGTTTGTCATACCACAGTGGGATTAGACAAGGTTAACACCTGACCATGGCGAACAGTTGCGGACATTGCAGGTCAACCCAGTATCACAGCAAAGCGCGTAACAGACCTGCTGGTCCATCTTGTGGAAGTCTCTCCTAGGCTTGAAGTGCCTTGCAGTACCAGCAGAGGGCGATAATTCAAAGCCAACATAAAAACAGCAATGGGCTTTCAAAGAAAGCCAGCTTTTGTCCCTCTTTTGGGGGGAAACTCCCACTGGGTTTAAATCTGGGACTCTCCACCATTTGACCTTAGAACTGAAGAAGCTTCTCGGATGAGAGGTGAAACGTCTTCAAGCAACTTAAAGAAGTCCAGACGCTTTTCTTTCCAAGCTCCTTAGCTTTCAAAGAAACATTCCCCAATACAGATCAGCAATCTAGCTTAACCTTACCTGGCATAAAGGGTCAATAACGACTTGTTGGTTTTAATTCACTGTAGCTCTCTGCTGCAACTTAAACATTTCACGCTTATGGGAGGTAAAGCATGACACCCACATGATGGACCAGTGGGTCTATTATATGCTTTGCTGTAATATTGGGTTGCACAGAATGCTAAAATTTTGCACTGAAAATGGCAAAAGATTGTTGAGTTTCCTGTTCCGAGCCCAAACTGGGATACATCTGCCCATAAACGAAAACGAGTTAAATGCCACTGCCCCATTTCCACACACTGGACCATTAAGACCACAACCTCAGGGATGTGTAACCAGCAACACGCATTCACAAACCTGTTTAGTCAGACAGCACGTGATGAGACTAGCATATGAAGCTAATGAGGGATTCTGCAGTCTGCAGCTCATTCCAGCACCGAGGGGAATTTGCATAATGGTGGGAAATAACTATAGTAATGATTTAAGAAAAACTTTTGCTGTCACACTAATGCCAAACTGTTGCATTCACATGGTAACTGAGCGCAAACTGCTCTGCAGGTATCAGCTCAAACACGGAAGCTTCACTGCTAATGATGACTATTTATGAGTCCATTATCTTGTCACACAGCAGAACTCAACAGCACAAACAAGTGAGAGGTGGAGAGGGAAGCCTCTTCAGTATGTAGGCCACGCTTTCATGACTAAACTTAAACTTCAAAACTTTTTTTTCACGTTACTTAATCAGACAGAGCTGAATATTCAGTAAAGAAACCTTCAGATGTGTAAAATCTTGAGATGACGTCCCCAAAAACAACAGCAGCCACCTTCTCCTGCCGTGGCTCTGTTGTTTTCCCGACTCGTCTCACAGCCTTCACTCTCATTATTGCTGCTCTCATCCTGTGTCTGTACTTCTTATTATTCTGCTTGTGACCATTAGGCCTGCTCATCTCATTACTGTAATTCTGATTCAAGGTCCACACCTGCCATTACTGTGAGCACTCTGTCTCATTAGGAAAGTCCTGTCACTGCAGCAGTGAATGCGGCAGCAGCAAATTAGTTGTGATAGAAAAGCCTTCAATGACACGCGGAGTGGCAGTGGGAAAAAAGATGCGACTCTGTGTGTGTGTTTGTGTGTGTTAATTAATCAGAGAGACAAACTGCATCTGCACATTGTTGTGCATCTTGCATTTTGTGAGAACAGAAGAAGTGAAGTGTGCAGGTGAATGCAGGTTTGCTGTACTCAGGGGCCCATTTCAGCGTGTGTTATGAGATCTATAGCTACCTAATGGACCTATTTGCTTGTCCAAGTTGCTTCAAACGATTCAGCCGGAGCAAGAAACTAATGTGGCTATTAAGGCTGCATTACCCTAAGTCAGTGTTTCTCTGCACCGCGCTCTCGCACAAACACACACGCACTTTAATTGCGAACTCTTTGTAATGTTTTCTTCTATTACCAGTTTGTGTAATTCCCTTCAGTGCTGTCACCCTCGGGCTGCTGAACTCATTGCAACTTGCCACAGATTGATGAGCGTTAACCTTTAAAAATGACTTTTAAATCTTGTTTTCTGCTTTTAAAAAAAGAACTGGATTATTTTTTTGAGTCTTTTAAACCGTTTTAAATGCATCTTGCAGGAAAGCAGGACTGTCATCCGGTGCATAAAACTCATTTATCTACCTCCTTTTTTAACCCAGTGGAGTAAACTGTCTGATGTCATGTTTGATGTCAAGGTAACATACAGCGGGTTTGTGTCTGCACCGTTTCATTGATTTTCACATTCTCTAGTGGGTAGAAACTTCAGCTGAAAAGGAAACAGCGAGAACGGCAACGGTAACTCAACTTTTCATCCTGTTAATATTGCACGACTTTGCAACTCCTGTTATCATTTCATTTCATAGTTAAAATCAATCCTTATTGGAATAACACAAAAATAACTGCACACAATAAGTGAACAAATGACTTCTGCAGCACTGAAATCAGTAACAACGCTCGGCTCCATTATTTTTAGAATACGACAAAGTGAAATATGCAAATGTAGCAGTGGATAGAAGACGCTTTACTACAGCAGTCTCAGAGTTAAACTCTCCAGCAAGCCATAACTTTATTCTTTATTATTCTCTGTGGGCTATTCTTTCTTCCACAAGCAGATATGAGTTATTAGTACAGTTCCAGCTTAAATGCCAGTATCGTAGTTTCTTATTCCTAACACACAACATATGTCCACAAACACTAGACTCTCAGACACAATCACATATTTCCAACAGATTTTCTGCAACATCCAAAAGAAGCAAACTGCTCAGCAACTCAGTAGGAGGTGTGAGCGTGAAGCCCATCAAGTTCTGAGTTCTTTAAAAAATCTGATGGTTTGCATGGTTTAAATGCAGCCAGTTTCATTGCCATCATGTTGAGCACCTTTTGCTTCCAGTACAGCTTCTACAGTACGGATCACTGAGTCTCTCACTCCAGTATTTTACGTTGCTAACGTGCAGAGAGCGTTAACATCAGCTCTGCTCACATGGTTCAATTTTAATGAATTCACAAAGCTCGTCCTCATTATCATTATTGCTCTGGAGGCGATAGTCAGAGACACTCACACTGCACCTGGTTTCAGGAGTTTTCCGATTCACAGAAATGTGGAGGGACTGCACTGTTTGTCAATGTAAATATGAATAAGAATAACTTCATTGATCCCAGAGAGAAATTCATGTCTGACTTAGCTCACCTGCTATTTGAATGAGACTTGAAAAGCCTGATGGCTGTGGGTGCGAATGATTTTCTGTATCTCTGCATTATGCAATGGAGAGGTAGGTTTTTTGTTTTTTTGTTCTGTAAGGATGTTATAAAGTAGGTCACCAAAGCTGTTCCGGATGGCTTCCAACATCTTTATTGTGCATCTTTCAGCGACCTCCCCCAGTGTGTCCAGTCAGGCTCCAGTTACAGAGCCAGCTTTCCTCACTAGTTTGTTCAGTCTCCTTGCATCCTTGTTTCTGATTCTTCCTCCCCAGCAGACTGCAGCATAGAACAGCACAAGAAATCTCAGTTTTCTTAACAAAAAGAAGCAACTTACAGGATCCAATTTAAACTCTTACTTTTTGTTTTAAAGGCACTTAACAGCTGAGCTCCTTCTTACTGGTCAGAGCTCCTATTTATTTGTGCTCCAGAGAAAACCACGAGGTCCAGTTCAAAACTAATGTTATCCATTCCATGTGGCGACAGAGCCTTCTCTGTGGCAGGTCCCAGACTTTGGAATAGTCTTCCCCTAAATATTGCATCTGCACAAACACATTTTAAATCGTTACTGAAGACACATTTTTATGGTCTGGCATTTAACACACTTAACATTAACATTTTGGTTTTAACAGCCTTAGTTGTTCTTTTAGTTGTTTTTATTGACTTTTTTCTATATTTTACTGCATCATTGTTTTACATTTATTTGCTTTAGAGGCATTTTGCATTGTTAAGCACTTTGTGGAGCTGTGGACTGTTTGGAAATGTGCTATATAAATAAACTTGACCTAACTGTGCCCCTTTTAGCATAGCTTGTCTGTATTGAGGACCAATCTAGTTTGCTATCTAGGTGTAAGCCTAGATATTTATATTTTGTTACTACCTCTTTGTCCACCCCACTTTCACAGGATGGCGGGGAGGCCTGAATCATTGCAAATCTACTATCATTTCCTTCGTCTCCGAGGTGTTCAATATGAGGTCATTTTTGTGTTATTTCTAATTTCTAATATTTCTAACATTTTGAGTTATTTTCCAGTGTTAGAAAATCAGCACTGCTCAGTGTTAGCCATTGTTAATCTTCAAAACTGACTAGGTTACTTTTAAACATATAACACTGTCAAAAGTGTTAATTTAACACTCAACAGTGTTGTATTTAACACTCAGAGGTGTGGACCCATATAGACACTCTCCAGTGTTAATTTAACACTGGAGATTTTGCTGTGTACAAATTCTGAGAATGCATGAATTTATTGAGGAGAATACAGAGATTCTGACCTGGGACTGAAATAAACACAAAGCTGTCCTTCTTTTTAATCACAAAGAAAGCTGCATGAGAAGAAAAAAAGTTGGAATACTTACATTTTTATAGATAATGTAAATCTGCAGCCTGCCTCTCCTCCAGAAACGTCTCACTGTCCTGAATTTTAAATGTCCACCCTCATTCAAAACCATGTAGGTCGTGTTTTCATACCATTTCATTCCATGTCGTCAGAAAAAAGGACAGAGTTTATATAACTGAGTGTTTTTCCTGTAGGTGTGTGCTGATGTAGAGTAGCTGTCAGTTTCATATGACTGGATTACTTTAAGACAATAGAGTTAAATGTAATTATGTAAACTAAATTAAAGGCAACCACAGTCAGTGCCAGCAGTGTCACACTGAGCAGCAGCTTAACTCTTTACCAGGGAGGGGGGCCGTCCTCTTCTTACAGGGTTTATCGCAGCGATGGTGCTCATCCGGGTTCACGGGCTCATCCGTGTGGTGCACACGCCCTCGTAAATCGGACTGGAGGACCCAGCAGGCGCTCGTTAAAAGTCCTGTAAGTCTATCATTGGCTCAGTCACCTGCCCGTCAAAGTCTGCCAAGTTTGCCTGCACAGAAAGATCAGAAGGAGAGAAGAAGTTAAAAGTTGAACAGATGGAGGGTGGAACAGGAGGTGGCTGGTGCCATTGGGCTTCTTATCTTATCAGTGACACAGTGATGGAGCTCATTTTGACTGCTTATTAATCAGTCAGTGCTCAATTACAAACATTTCACTTCGGCTACAAACAAGTCATGTTTTGGAAAGATGTCTTTCATCATCTAACTTCTAAAAGTAATGAAACCCAGTGTCAGCATCATGCTAAGGTGGTCTGCCAAAGCCTTAGCCAATGACAGGGTCTGACTCACTCACAAGAAAGACTTATGGTTGAAGGCTAATAGCATTACCAAATCTGACCCCAGCATTGACTCTGCATATTATATACAATTTCATTTAGTGTTCAACATTTGTTTGTATTCAAAACTACTTAAAATTGAACCTCGTGCCAGCTGAGAATCCCCCAAAACTGCTGTGGCATATTTAATACTGATTTTAAACATCTGGGGACGTCCCCACCACCTGATGTACCAAACATGTCTGATCATTAGGGATGCACTCTCAGGTTCAGTTGGTTCAGTCGGTTTAGCCGTTATCCTCTGATTCAACCAAGAAGTTACTGGTCTCACAGTTGTGCTGATTGTTTAAGGAGAAAAGTGTTATCAGTTATCAGTACTCTTTCAGGCTCGCTTAGAATTATTTGACAGCAGGAGGGACGGACTGCCTGCGTACACATTTGCAGAACCATGGACTCGGTCAACCCTAATGGCGATGGCACAATTACGTTTGGATTTTCTGAACTTGTAATCAAATTTGGCTCGAAAAAAATTAGCACCACATCAAACGAGTCATGGGCGTGGCTACATTTTGTAAAAACTGTTGCATGTCACTGTTCATATGGCATATCAGCTAAAAATGGTGACTCGTGTCTCCATTATTATGTTCCACTAAAGGGTTTGAGCGTGGATATATCCCAGTTTTTATATATTTGCCCCAGTAATGGTTTTATAAAGGCAGGATTATCCAACCACAGCTTAACTGGTCAACATCTACAGATGGGAAATCTCCATGCTCATAAAAAGATATCAAAGATTTTCACTGGTTTATACACTTTCTGTATAAGATTAACCACGGGTTCAGCAACATCAACTGTGTGACTCCACTTATCTGGACCATCATATTAATGTTTACATTTGAGAAGGTGATCAGTTCCCTTTAACCTTTACTCTTAGCTGCTTTGTGCCATACATGTAAGCACTGTAATGTGTCCCAAGAGTTACATGTTATTATTCTGAGACACTTTAAAGACACAATTACCAACAGATGGCTCCTGCCTGAGTTATTTTCTCCAAACCACATAAAAAAAACGGAGCAAAGAAGAAAAAACAGGTTCTCTGCTTCACACATTTACTTTCATTGTTGTTTATGCAATCAGCAGCACAGAAGGAAGTCATCTTTTACCAATCAGTGGTCTGATTAAACCTTAAATCCGGAAACAATCAAGATTTTCTAAGGGGAATATCATGTTTTAGAGGCAACATGATGATACTGAGTTTGGCTCTGTTTTCTATCACAGGGTTTGACTTAAATGAAAACAAAGGCACACGTTTGATGACACAGCTACCATGTTTTATACAGTAAGCATAGTGTGGCTACTGTGGCTGCCTCAATCAAGTTTTAAAAATCATCAGCTGTTCTTCTCAGGCTTCAGGCTTTGTCACTGTCTTAATGTGATCACGGCCATGGCAGTGAAACAGATGCTCCTTCTTTAAACAGATTCTGTATCGATGTCATGTTTTTGTACACTGCATGAAAACACCACCAGATGGCAGTATGCACCGCTAAACAATATGCTGAGCTCAGTGAGCTGTGAAAGACAATGACTGGAGAGAGAAGACAACATAAAACTCAGAGACGCACACGGTCAAAGATTTTGACAGGTTACTACACATGTAACCCAACAAGATTTAGATTTAAAAACTGCTCAGGACACAAATACTATCACCAAAACATACAAAGCAACAGTTTGTGGGTTTTAGCTATGAGGCCATGTGTGATTGGATCTTATCATTCATGCTGTTCAGTTGTATTTTGGGAATCTATAGTTTTCAGTCACGTGACCGACTACTCGGGCAAGCAAAATATTGTTAGATCGTGCCAGCCAATAGTGGACAGTTGGTAGTACTGCAGGACAAAAGTTTCTTTGATTGCTCCAAATCTTTTTTTTTTTTTTTGTATTTCAAGGCTACTTGGATCATCCAGTTGTCCCCAACCTTTGTTGCGCCACGGACACGGTCTATATTCAACAATATTTTCACAGATCGGCCTTTAAGGTGTCCTGGATAAATACAACAAAACAAAACCAGTACTGGTACCAAAAAAAGAAGAGTTATTCATAACACACGAGAAAAGACCCAGGGACACCGAGTTAACGAAAAAAAGATTTAAAAAAAAATAACGATAAAAACCATAAATTTCACACCCGAGCCTCAACTCTTGCGGCCCGGTACCAAATGACTCACAGACCGGTAACGGCCCGACTGTTTAAGAGTATTACCTCTTATGGTAAAGCACAGAGGCCCAAATAAAGCCAAGCGGGATAATTCTTCAATTCTGTGTAATTTTATTTATAAAATGCCAAATCCAAACAGGCACTTGTAAGGTAAATCTGTCTCACCTTTTCTCACCTCTCCATTGTAGGAATATATATGAATTTGAATGTACTTGACCTGGTTCTATGTATTTGCTCCCCTTATTGATGCTGATTGATTTTACGTGTGGATGAAGTGGACCTTCACAGCTTTTCAGCATTGACACACTGACCAAACAAACCTTTGAACACAGTATACTGTAGCAAAGAGGAACAGTTAGAAATCAAAAGACCAAAAACAAACTGTCAGAAAGAAGCTGGCACTGACAATAAATGATACAATTCCAGTGGATTGGGCAGATTTGCAGATGCTTCTCAGCTGGAAGCATTTTTTGATTCCCAGCCCCAGTGTGTAGCCTGTTCACTAAGTACAGCTCTTTTTCTTTCAGAAAGTTTGTGCATTTCATTTGGCCCACTTATGTTTCCACAAAGATCCACTGAGACTGAAGTGGAAAAGACTAAATAAGTGACTGCAGGAAAAGGTCTAGGTTTCTAAGAACATTTTCTGGTTGGGAACTGTCAGCGCTTCTGTAGAAATAATGCTGGGAGCCATCTTCCTGCTGCCCCGACTCGAATCACCCCACTTTGGCAGCTACTCTTCTTTGTCCACTGTCCTCCTTTTCCCCACCCTGAGGACTTTGTAGTTATTAAAGGAAGAATACCGTCTAAAACTCAAAGCCAAAACAAGGATTGTTTTTTCTAATAATTTTCAGCATTTGCATAATTGTTAGGTGTTTTTGACTTATCAGAAATATTCTAGCAGTAGAAAACAGGATGTCACATGCTGTTACTTCCTACAGAAACAAAAAAAATCAGCTTTTGGTCTCAGTTGTCAGCTTCATCTCCTTGTAGGGTCTTTAACTTACAATATAAAGCACTTTAAGGCGACTTTTGACATGATTTGGATCTTTTTAAATAATAATATAATTGATCTTTGTTACACAACAAGTCAAGGTGATATGCAGGGATGAACTTACCTAAAACAAAAACAACATCAAAAAGAAAACTGTACACCACAGGAGAAAAAGAAAATGCAGTGGCATCAGTTACCTGATTGTAAGAAATGAAAGGAAATATTTCATGTTTGGAACATCATCATGGAAATGCGCAATGCCAAAATGTATATGACTCAACTTGATTTATAACGTCTTCAGATTTAAAAAAAATGGTGATGTACCATGTGGCTAAAACAAGACCCAGCCTTAGGCCTCATCCGACATGGACTGTCACTGTACGGATATTTAAAGGTTCAACTGAGAGAAGATGAAGTTTCAGTAAATGTAAAAAGACAGACTCAAGCCAAATAACGATTCAGTCCCTCTAATACCGCTGCTCAAAATATTGTTCAGGGTCATAAGCTACAGAAATCAGACCTGGCAAATCTACTACCGCTTCACAAGCAAAATAAAAAAACCTCTGAGGTTTTCATTAAAGCAGAAACACAGACATCAACCTCTTTGCTTCCTTTGTGTGGTATCAGCCAAATGGCTTGTGGTGGTTGGGCACAACTGTCACACAAAAGAAGCATGAAAACAGTATTTAAAGCCATTTGACATTACAAAGGGTCATCACTACATCCTAATCAGCCAGCAACATTTTTAGTGAACACAACACAAATAGGCCTGATTTAACTTTGGCTCATCTCCAGCATTTGTCTTTCTCTTACTGATTGAAGAGAAACATTCAATTTGATTAAAATTGATTGAATCAGATCTCATCATTCCACAGCTAAGATGCATTATAAAATAACCATGCACTACAAAGTTGTGGAAAGGTCAATCAAAATGAATGTTGCTGAACATGAAATCACTGCAGAGTTGCAGCTGTGTTTCACGTGTATCATCCAGCCCCGTCGTGGTTGCCTGGTGCCGCTGCTCTGACACGCTGATGACCTGCTTCGTGTCAGAGTGACAAAACATGTCCTCAGCTTGAACTTTCTCCCTGTCACTGAATCATCAAATGCCTCCCTGAGCCAAATAACCCTCCTGCGTGTCGGATACCCCCTCCAATTCTCCACGTCTCACTTTGAGCTTAAAAATCCTTCCATCAATCTAACCTGGCAACTTCTCATTGCATCAGTGAAACTGATGAATGCAGTACCCGAGGCTGTCCCCCCTTTAGTCCGAAATTTTTCTGTTCATTTCCTTCTCTCTTTATATGTATTTGGACTCTACTAGAGTAACTTTTCCTTATCTTTTTTTACCTCGACCCTTATCTGACATATCAACCCCTCTGTCTGAAACAAGCATCATCTCTCCTCTCCCTCCCTTTAAGCTAGATTTCACCAGGCTGGTGTCACAAACAGAAGATTCAAGCAGCAGGTGATTGGACCAATCAAAGAGTAGAAAACCCATCGATAACCACATGTTTAAAGAACTCTGATGCCTGAGCTTTTGGCTTACAGATACATTACATGCACTGACCTCATTATTTGAGTCTTTGAATTTGTTTAGTACAACCCAACTCCAAAAAAGTTGAATGCAATGAAACATTTTATTAAACTGGATAAATAATTTTGAATTTGATGGTTTTCCACTTTTCCAATGAGCTTTGGTCCAGAGAAGATGGCAGCGTTTCTGGATCATGTTTTCCTTTGCATCACAGACCTTTGACCTGCATTTATGTTCACAGTGATCCCTGGAAGAGACCATGCACTGATGTCCATCACAGAATTAAAGCGCTGTCTGAGGGTTTGGCGATCAGTTTTTGATTTTGGCCTTAAAGACTTTTCCACGTTCTTGGAAACTTTTGATAATTCTATGTTTTTGCAGATTGGTGATACTCTGTAAAGATTTCCTCTGTAACATGCTCTTAGACACAGTCTTATTATTGACATGTTCCTAATTCATCTAATTAATTGCAAAATGTTCTTTCAGCTGTTTTTTCAAGCACCTCTCACTTTTGTTGCCTTAAATTTGAGGCATGTTTCTGACATCAATTTTCATTTGTTTAAACATTTCACATGGTTTCTATGTTTTATTCATGAGCTCTGCAAATAATGGCAGAGCACGAATAAAAACAGAGCACTGTTTTTCTTATTAAATTTGATAAATATTTTCTATAAAGAAGCTGTTTGAATCACGATTGTATGAACGCTGATGTTGGAGCATACTGAGGATAGGAAACAAGCAGACTAGGTTCACTTGGAGACATTAATGTGAAATTGAGACTGATAACAGATGAGTGGATATGTAGATCCACTAATTCAAAGACTGGATATATCATTAGTGGTGAACGGGCTAACATTGGCTTCCTTAGATGCTCTGGCCTCATTTGGCTTTGTATAAAATTATCAAGCTAAAGCAAACTGGCAGCACAGTCCTTACTACTTTCTGTGAATGTAATGACTCAGTTTCAAGTACTTGAAGTGTCAAATGCACCACACATTAGTAGAGCTGAATTAATGATCAACTCCACAATCATACATGCCGAAGAGAAATCTCCTTCTAATACCTGACAGGGCTCTACTTGTCTTCTTTATTCTTTTGAGCTGTTACACCTCATCAAAGAAAATCATCAATAATGTTACAAATCCATGTCAACAGTGCCCTGGTTTTCCTGCCTGACGTGGCCCTTGTTAGCCAATAACAGACAGAGCAGGTTGTGCAAAGCCTGAAAGACCTTACGTTTTTTAAAAATGCACTGAAGGCATCGCTCTCCTGGGTATGTTGTACAATACGCAAAAAACTGGAGGCCATCATAATAAACTTCTATGAACACAAGTGAGGTCATGTGACCAGGACTGCGTGGAACGTGACTGTCTGTGAGGGGCAAACTGATGATTATACTTATGCAGGTTTCTGGCCTTGCAGCTCGTATCTGCAGACATCACCATTTCATTTTTAATATATAATATTTAATATCTAGATAGAAGAAAACAAAATTAAAAAATGAGTAAAACACTGTGAAGTCATTTGCAGGTTAAGAGACTCACTGGAGAAGCAGTTGATGACATCGCCGAGTTATTTATGTGTCACACAGTAATTGGAAAAATAAAGCATTTTTAGAAATGTAGAAATGCTATTATTTAAACACAACATTGGAGAAAGTGTGCACACCTCCCTTTATCTGTGTGCATGGTAACTCACAGACATGTACGCACCTTTAACCCAAAGAGATTAAAATCCAGTGGAGAGCAGGTAGAGACCCTGTGTGTTTTTATTTAGACTATTATCTGGCTACAGATCACACAACTCAAGCCATTCTTCAATACCAAGATTCCCAAAGTGTGCAAACTGGGCCCAAGGCCAAAAGTAACATTTTAACAGCTGTGCACACATAGCTGTTATAGACTGATGATAATGCATAATGAGACCAGGGGAGTCATTTTCTTCAGGTCATCTGTCTTGTCATCAAATGAAACTGACATTGCGATGAAGACACCCCAGTCTAGGCCTCTGCAAAGCCCCCTCACTTACCTTTGCTACTATGAAACTCAAACATTTTCAGTGCTTTCTTTGCAAACTCTCAGTCCTGTCAAGGCACAGTGTGCTTTAAACAAGTCGATATCTCCAAAAGTACCCTGTCCACCTCACTCCCTTAACAAAATGAGACCAACATGGCAACTGTCCCTGTTCTCCATTAACCTTTGTACCTGTTAACCATCCTGGCAACAGCTGCCTCCACATGTTTCCCCACTTTCACCAGCTTAAAACACACACCGACCTGGCGACTTCTGCCCCACATCAAAGTGAGCCACTTCACTTCTGAAGAGTCTGACATGGCAGTGGGATTCTTTCCACTGCGCTCCCTCCAAATCCACTCACCACCTCCTCTTAAAAATCACTCCAACATGGCAACTGTGTGCCGCTTGTAAACCTCTCTGCAACCTGGCAACTGCAGCAGGTGCAGCGCTCTGTGGCGAGATAAGCCGAGAAGGACAAACTCTCCTCATCCTCCCTACCTCCTCCCTGCTCATCCTCCTCTCCTCTGTATCACTGCAGCTTTGTTCAACCTGCATATCAGCCTCTTTAGCTACACTGTGAATACTCACGTGTACACAGTGACTCTTGCAAACATGTTCACAATGTGGAGAAACTGTGTTTTACACCATGTGTGTGTAACTGAAGGTCAACAAATCATTTTGATGGAGGCAGAAAAGAAGGGGCGTGGTCATCTGAACCATGTGTAAAATGATGTGATATTATGAGACTGTCCCTGGGGTACATTTGAGCATTGTTGTCCACAGCCACAAGCATAATCTAATCATAAAGTATACCTTAAATATACCAATCTGATGGGAAGACGTATTCTTAAAATAACATTTGACATGAAGTCTTAGTCTACCTACAGCAGGCTTCTCCTGTCTTATTATGTATTTAATCAACATTTCACATCTTGTACTGCTCGTCTGTTTTGCATTTCGGTTATTGCAGTTTTGAGGGTTTACTTATTGATAATTAAGCCTTCTTATCAATGCAGGAAACGTAAACGACTGATTCATGGGACAGAACACTCTCTGAGCTGACAGTGCAGCAGTTCAGCTAAGCAGTAGGTCACGACAAGTATGTTGTGATTATATCAGAGCTGAGGGGCAACATTCCCCATAGCTGTGATATAATCATAACATACAGCGACCTGTGTGAGCTATTGAATTTCTGAAACAGTTTCAAGCTATAGCCATATGGAAGTTATGGTTCTTAGGCATTTTTTTTTATTATTAAAATGTTCATAAAGGATTCAAAAAGTTATGTTCTTATAAAGAAAGAGCCACTTATTGGAGGCAACGACTCATCTTCATAACGATTTAGGGAATTCTCCCTTTTCCAGCTCAGACTTGGAAGTGCCATTTCTCAATCTAGCTGCAAAGTGTCCAAAAAAGCAAAGATGCGAAGAGTCCTGAACTAGGCACCTGAATTCTGTCCATATAAGTTATAAACAGACACACAACAAACTGACTATAAACTCTGGTTCCCACTATCAGGGTATCAGCAGTGGATCGTCAAACTGACTAACACCACCTCGTTTACTGCATCTTCAGCACTTTGAATTCATGGGCAGCTAACTTGCCTTTGAACATGGAACACAGAGTAACATAAAAAGAAACTGCTCAGGCTGCTTTGTAAGCAATTGAAACATTGGTTTTATCCACCAGGAATCATTATTCTCAAGTATTTAGTTCTTAAACTGTCATTTTTCAATTTTCATAGAAATTAAAAGACAACATTCCCATAAACCAATCATTTCCAAATATTTGGTGAGCAGCCTCTACCTCATTTGAACTGAATCATGGTGTTGCCAGTTTACTCCACACAGGGAAGTGCTGTGCTCTCCCCTTATTAACCTCGCCACTATCACTCAGGGCCTTTGATGTGTCATGTCTCATAATTTGCAGCATTTGCCGATTACACGAGCACGGCCGGACTTGACTCTGGCAGGATGCTTTTGAAGGACTCAGCGAATGAGTTCAGTCACAACTTTTTGTGTAGTTGTACATGGCAATGACAAATTTCCACAACACACATTGATTTTCATCACATTACACTTTTTCCTAAGCGCTGCCATAAAACTGATGAGGCTGACTGGGAAGGTCTTCCTCTTTATCATAATTTTCATTGTTTCTGCCAGTTTATTACAAGCCCCGCCCTCCCACACCCACACTGAACACAAACATATTTTGTAACTGTTTTTTAGCCATTAGCTACAAATAATAAGCCCATTTTTACCTTCAGCTATTCACTTGATATATGTCCCCTTATGTTCACTAATTGCAGCAGGTTAAAGTATGCATCACTTTATGGGAACAAGGTTAATGGTAATTCAGTACTCCCTTGCTGGTATTGCCTTCTGATTTGGAAAATGGATCAGTCTGCCTTGTTCCTAAAATAGCACGGCCTTAAAGATGCAGGGGCATTGTGTGATCTAAATGTGTAACGCAAGGAACTATAGGAACACTGTGTGCTAGAAATTCTCACTCTGCTGTGACTCCAATGATTTAAGACCCATCCGAACTGAATTTAGGACAGTAAATGTTTATTTAAGACAAAAAGACATTTTCATTTCCTGTATGAACAAAACTGATCGTTATCTTAATAATTTTACACTAACTAAAAAATCAATGCTTTTAATTGGGCTTTTAATGGGAAAATAAACATTTGTAAGTGATGCGCTGCACTGCTTTGACATTACACATTTCTCTGCCGTCGTTACATCAGAGCAGATATGAAAATCAATACACGTTTAAAGGACACAGAGGATGAAAAAAATAAATCGATCGAATGACTGGAACCATAATCTAACGTTTGTGCGTTTGTATGTGTGTGAGTGTCCAGCGACACAGATGACCTCAAGCACTTATCGTCACCGTGAGTTGAGTTGATTACAGCCCGTAATAACCATACGGGCGCAGTGGGTGGTAATGGAATAACATCGCTGGCACCGGTAACCCGCGAGAGTGTCGGTTTGTCTGTGTTTGTGTGCGTCAGGATGCGCTTTTGTGTGTGCGTGCGTGTGAAAAGAGGGCTTCTGACCCCGTCATCACACAGTGGTGTGTTCATCTTTCAGCCTCTCTCTGGCCTTCTGTCTCCCTGTCGCCAATCAATTCTCATTGCCGTGGCGACCATGGAATCCAATTAGAGCTGCCTCGTCACTAAAGGCGCCACGTGTGCTCGCACACCTGTCTGTGTGTGTGTGGGTGTTTACTTGTGTTGAAGCTTTCGTGAAAATGTATCAGGAAGCAAAACTGGAACATTTCGAAACGCGGCTACGGCTTGAGAGAAAGAAAGGGGGGAACTAAAGACAAGAAATGGGAGGATGGAGGGAGAAGAAAGATAAAAAAGAGAGAGTGGGACATTAAAGAAAAAGTTGCTTTCATCATTCAGAATGAGCACGTTGTCCTCAATAATATCCTGTGTATATTTTGCCGTCTTACACTGTTGTCTCATCAGTGCAGTGTACTTTAACTCAAGTCTATAGCCAGTCTTTCTTTGCATTCATTTGCTGTTTATGCATTTTTGCAGTACTAAATGAATATAAACTCCCAGGATGATACAATGATACACTCTACTCTTCTATAATTTTACTATACGACTTCCTTCTGCAGCATTAGTAAGATATCTTAGGAGAAAGATTTTTATTATAGTCAGGGTGGCGTGCCATTTACTTAATGAAGAAGAAAAGAAATAAAGCAAAAATGAATAAACGTTTGTACAATAAGGCATCACAGAACCATTGCACAAAGTATATCAAAGTATATTTGGGGACTTGAGAGAAAACAGGTGTTGCACTGAATGAGCTATGAGAAAGAAAAAAATTGTGAAAAAAGGTTCCAGACAGTTGATGCACATTCACTTTTACTGCTGTTTGTCAGTCACTGCTTAAACTTTCTGCAGTGCAATTACAAACTCGTGCAAATCCAGCACTTGAACTGAAAAGTGAAAAACACTTAACTTACCTCCACACGCTACCATCCTGCCCACCAAACCACACACACAGCCACTAAGCTGCAGCAGCCCCCTTTTGAAGTTTGACTCGATTTAGTCACAGAGCCAAAAATCCCATTATCAAAGAGAAGGAGAGGCGAGAGGGTGGGGGGTGGGAGAAAATGCAATCCTCCGGTCCTGAGCTCCCTGCTCCTCTGATTAGGACAACGGTCCGAAGAACCAAGCACGCTGTTGCTTTCAACACCACCACTTCCTCCATATTCTTTTCATTTTACACAACAATTTATATTTACCAGCAACTTTCACACAAAGAGGAGTCACACTGCAGGTGCTTCCTACTCACTGACACTGTGACTGAACATGCAGGGACCAGCAGGAATCAGTGCACTTTACTCTTACAGACGATCAACATTAAAACTGTTTTTGATGTCCGTCACTCGCTCATCTTGAACAATTATTAAAATTCTGTTTTATCTGATAGACTTAAAAAGGGCCTTAATAGCACAGAATGGACTGATCGTTCCACTGAGGACGGGGGTCCATTTAGACTCGAGTCATGTCGGAGTACGGCTGAACGATATCGGCCAAAATGATCATATCTTTGTCCTTTTAGGTGGAAAAGCTATACTTTGTATAAGTTTTACTTTTTACAAAGTGGGCTAAA
The DNA here is from genome assembly GCF_963969265.1 of Rhamphochromis sp. 'chilingali'. Taxonomy (NCBI): domain Eukaryota; kingdom Metazoa; phylum Chordata; class Actinopteri; order Cichliformes; family Cichlidae; genus Rhamphochromis; species Rhamphochromis sp. 'chilingali'. The sequence goes on along the minus strand of NC_137935.1, from coordinate 3,105,354 downwards.
TGTGCTGTAGTGGAGTGAAAACAACACAATTCACAAAGATGCATCAATGTCACTTTTAATATAAAAGACTAATTAAAACAAATGCAATAATGCAAGCACCTTGACCTAAATAAAAACACCGGTTTCCACTTTTCACTGTTTTAATCCTTTGGGAAGTTTCATTTCTTTGATGTGGGGATACATGAGATGTCAATTCAGAGGCAGGTGGTGGTCAGAACACCCGGGCAGACTGCAGCAGCGGTCCCCAACCCCTGGGCCACGGACCAGTACCGGTCCATGAGTCGTTTGGTACCGGGCTGCAAGAGTTGAGGCTTGGTGTGAAATTTATGGTTTCAGGGTTTTTAACGGTTTTTATCGTTATTTTTTATCCTCTTTATCATTAACTCGGTTTCCCTGGGTCTTTTCCCGTGTGTTATGAATAAATCTTTTATTTTTGCTACCGGTACTGGTTTTTTTGTTTGTTTTTTTGTATTTAACCGCAACACCTTAGAGGCCGGTCCATGAAAATATTGTCAGACATAAACCGGTCTGTGGTGCAAGAAAGGTTGGGGACGGCTGGACTGGAGGACTGACCAACACCAGTCATTTATTTCAGTGTGGGGATCAGGAGCAATATTTTGTACTACCTAAAAAAAGTTGCAGAATGTTTTTCCCTACTTTAGCTTCCTTTCCAGAGGAGAACTCCGGCTCTCATACTGCAGAACACATGAGTCGCTTGTCCGTCATTGCTTGAACTGTTTATTTGTTTTACAGTGTGACCATGGGGTCAACTGTTCCCCTATATTGTAAGGTCAAACTACTGTTTGAAGTCCTGTGGCTCTTGATGTTTTCTTGATGGTTGCCACATCGCATTCAGTAAGTAGTGAGTAAAAGAAGTGCTTTAAGCACTGACCAAAACGGGTTAGATGTTTATCAAAAATAACTGTATTGTCTTTTCGTAGGACGTCTTTAAAAGTTTATTTGTGCATTTTAAAAAGTCAACATGCCGCCGCGTTTTATTTTGGAGACAACCTCAGGACAGATTGTCAAAATCTGTCACCTCCATGTCGAGGGAGCTTCCCTAACTCGCCTTCCAGTGTGGCCGAGATTACCTTTATGTTCTAAAGCCATGTAGATACTGTGATTCTCAGTGCCGTGAATACCAGAGACCACAGAAAGTAAATGATATTTTATGACTTCAAGCGACTGCAGAAGAAAGTAGCTGCTAAGGATTCATCCGATAAACTTTTAGCTGAGCGACTGAAGACACTACTAATGAGTGAATACCACTGATTAACATATGACCTGCTAACAAACACATTAGAGGGTCACTTAGGCAACTGGAGCCTGGAAAGCTCACAAGTGACCAGCTGGCAGCTTCAAAGTGATGCACGACGAGCGAATTGCCTCCAGTGTGTACACGATGGAGGACAGAGGACAGCCAGAAAACAACCAAAACAATGAGAGTGAGGAAAAGAAGAGGCCAAATTAAACAGAGGAGAAAAAAGTTATCACTCAATTACAGAAGGAATAGTTGAAAGATAAAGTGAAGACAGTACTTGAGAGTTTTCAGCTGAGTAGAGTCTGAAGGATGTGAAGGATTCTTCACTTAAACATAATGTGACGATGAACCATTTGATTTAGCAAAGAAGAAAAAGAAGACGAAGAATAATGATCAGGATGTGGCTCCGCAAAGCCTCAGCAGCCTCTCGTGTCCTCCTCCTGCTTTGCTTTCATCAGGGTAAGACTCATATCACCATCCTCACAATGCTTCTCATTCCTTTTCTGATTTTGCTTTCTCGCTCATCACACAGGACAGTCCTTTCCATCTTCTCTCATCCAGGTTGTTTCTCTTGTTTTCATCACTCTTCCAAACATCTCTTCCAAAACTTGCTGGACACGTCAGCTCCATCTCCTTCACTCGTCTTCAGAATCAATACTTTAATAATCACTAAGGAAGTGATGTGGTTACAGTTGCTCCAAGACAATAACAGTAACAGACTGAACTCATTAATATATTACAACGTTTACAAAAGGCTCTAATATATACACAAATAGCTCAATTATTATACATATCCAGACTATTACAGATGTCAAATATATGTATGACATCATCTCATTATGTCCTCACTTATTGTTTTTGTCTCTGATTCTTTATTAATCATATTCTTGTATCTTGCGTTTCATATTTTTACTTCCTACCTTTTTGATTGGTTTCTACATTTCTATGTAATGGCTCTACGCGTGCTTTGGAGATGGGTAACATAACGATTTTTGCTTTGTTTTTCTTATAGAAATCCCATACCAGGTGAGCCACTTCCTTCCTGTTTCCCTTTTTCATTGACAGATTCCAGTGCAGGAAGCTTTGGGATGCCAGACACAACCATAATGTAGCCTTTCATTAAGTTACTGTTGACATTTCGGGTTATTAGTGTCAGTGCGATCAGTCTGCATTAGACCATTCAAGCCCCATAGGCACTACGACTTACTGGATTCATATCAATTTTGTTTAGAAAATGGACTCAGTAAGTGTATTTTAGTTGGACATCCCCACTCAATCCCCCTCCCTCCACCCTCCCAATGATAGAACAAAAAAAAAAAACAGCTTTTCTTCACCACAAATTGTCTTTCAGTTCAATTCAATTCAATTTTATTTACACAGCTCCAAATCCCAACAACAGTCGCCTCAAGGCGCTTTATATTGTACAGTAGATCGTACAATAATACTTACAGAGAAAAACCCAACAATCATATGACCCCCTATGAGCAAGCACTTAGGTGACAGTGGGAAGGAAAGACTCCCTTTTAACAGGAAGAAACCTCCTGCAGAACCAGGCTCAGGGAGGGGCGGGGCCATCTGCTGCGACCGGTTGGGGTGACCGGTTCAGGATAAACAAAAGAAAAGCAGTGGAGTGACATACAGGGACAAACAGAAATAAGCTAAGGTTACTCAGGCCCTGGTCAGGGAGGACATACAGTCCGCTTGGGTCCGACGTTTGGGTTGTTTTCACGGGAAGCAACATAAAAAATGGGGCATAGCCACCATGAATGGTTTTAGTCAAAACACACACAGCGTTAGGGACAGTGATGTAGAGATGTCCAGCATGACTTTTTCCACTATTGACATCTGCTGTGTATTCAAAGTGTACCTTTGATTTTTTGGCACTCTATATCCAGATGGATGTATAAAACAACCTCTGCCTATAGTATATACATCATAAATGGACCTTTTTAAACTCCGCATCTACGTTATGGTTCATGGCTGTGAAAGTAACCATGACAGTTGTTCAGGTTAGATTTGCTGTGTAATTCAACTGAATCCATTTACTAGCGGAGTTCATTACTTTTAAAACTTTTCTGTCCTTAGGTAAAAGAATATGGATTTATCAAACACACTTTTATTCATCTTGAAGCACCTGCATAGAAAATAAATGTCCTGTTGCCAGTGATCATTATAGAGCTCAAAGAATAAATATATATGAACGGAAAAAAATGAAGTGTGGTGTAACACAAGTCTGAGTGCAGACAGGGGAGTTTGTTCCACTAGTCAGAGATCAAAGTCGTCTTTCTCCCACCGGTTCGCTGGGAAATTGTGTTTTTCTCTCCGGAGTAAAAGAGAATTTCTGATCAGCAATTATGCTTGACATCTCAATTTAAATAAGCGAACATGGCCAATGAGTCCATGAGTAGACTCTGCGTAGTCTTCTCTCCTCCAGCCTCGTTTGAATAAAACCTCTCAGTCGATTTATCAAAATGTCTTACCTCGCGTAACATTCGAAAAGCAGTAATTTACATTCCCAAGAGTCTGTCTGTCTGCTGCTTAGTGAAATTAGACCCCGAAATATTAGCTAACAGTGTAACCATAGCAAGTGTGGGATGGAGATGGAATACCACTAATTTTACTGCCACCAGTCTGTCTGGCTGCTGCGCAGTAATGTTGGGTAGACTGGGTTATATGCACAACGTAAAACACGGGCCTCTTCTTTGCTTCACCTGTTTTATTTATAAAGTCAATGTTCATGAGGTTATCAGGTTAAGGTTTGTAGCAGTATGCGGCATGTCTGTGAAACTAGAGACTGCAGTTTAGCTGTGTGCAACCAATTAACTTCTAATTTTCCACCTGGAAAAACATGCAAGCCTACCCACCAAACACTAGTAGATCAATATAAGATGAGAAAAAAGGTGGAAGGTGTCTACTAGTCTTATTCAAAGCACTTTGCAACTTGTTCCCTAATGTGTGCCTTATTTTTGTTTCTATTCTTCTCTTTGCTATTCAGAATCAGAATCAGAAACTTTATTGTCATTGTCATGAGAACAACGAAATTAAGAATGGTCCCCGATCATTGCATCATCCCTAGCAATATCAAAATATAAATAAAACAATAAAATTCAATAAATAAAATAGAATACTTAAAATACTAATAAGATGTAACAGTAAAACATTCACATACATTCCCACACACATGCTTCAGACCGTGCATAGATTAACACAAGAGTGGCGTGATGGACATTTTTTTGTAGTATTCAGATGTGTTATTGCAGTTGGATAACAGCTGTGTTTGAGTCTATTAGTCCTTGCTCTGATTGCCCTGTACCGTCTGCCTGAGGGCAACAGTTCGAACAGGGAGTGGCCAGGATGTGAGGTGTCTTTTATGATGTTTTGGGCCTTTTTAAAACAGTGGGCGTTGTGTAGAACTTCCAGTGTGGGGAGAGGGCAGCCAGTGATCTTTTGGGCGGTGTTAATGATCCCTTGGAGTGCTTTCCTCTGAGCCCCTGTGCAGCTAGTGTACCAGATGCATATGCAGTAAGTTAGAACACTCTCAATGGTGGCTCTGTAGAAGGACACCAGCAGTCTCTGTGTGATGTTATTCCTCCTGAGAATTCTCTGGAAGTACAGTCTCTGTTGGGCCTTTTTCAGCAGCTCGGAGGTGTTCACACTCCAGGAAAGGTTCTCCTCTATATTGACTCCCAGGAAGCGGAAGCTTGCCACCCTTTCTACACAGTCCCCATTTATGAATAGTGGTTGGATCTCTGCCTTTTTCCTTCTGAAGTCTATTATGAGTTCTTTGGTTTTTGAAGTGTTGAGGAGGAGGTTATTGGCCTTACACCATGACGTCAGCTGCTCCACCTCGTCTCTGTACGTAGACTCGTCTCCCTTGGAAATGAGCCCCACCACTGTGGTGTCATCTGCAAATTTCACAAAGATGTTGCTGTGGTGGCGAGGAGTGCAGTCGTGTGTGTAGAGAGAGTAGAGCAGTGGACTGAGCACACAGCCCTGGGGTGAGCCAGTGCTGAGACTCAGGGCTGAGGATGTGTGATGGCCAACTCTGACTCTCTGTCTACGGCCCGAGAGGAAGCTGTTGATCCACATGCAGGTGCTGTATGGAAGCCCCAGGTCTTGTAGCTTGGCCACCAGTTTGTGTGGAAGGATGGTGTTAAAAGCTGAGCAGTAATCCACGAAGAGCATCCGCACATAGCTACCATGCTCTTCCAGGTGAGTTAATGCAGCATGGAGTGCTGTGGCTACAGCGTCTTCCGTGGATCGGTTTGCTCTGTAGGCAAACTGGTGTGGATCCAGGCTGCGGGGCAGGGCTGCTGTGATGTGTCTGCGGACCAGCTTCTCAAAGCATTTCATTACCACTGGGGTGAGTGCCACCGGTCTGTAGTCATTCAGGCCGGTGATGTGGGGCTTCTTAGGCAAGGGGACTATGGTGGAGGACTTCAGGCAGAGTGGGACAGTCGCCTGTGCGAGGGATTTGTTGAAAATCCTGGTGAAGATCCCAGCCAGCTGTCCTGCACAATCCCTCAATATTCGACCTGGCACACCATCAGGACCCGCCGCCTTCCTCGGGTTAACAGCCTGCAGCATGCGCCTCACCTCGTGCTCTTCCAGGGTGAGGGTGGTGCTGCTATGGGTGGCGTGTTGCTGCTGTGGCTCCAATACCTCCGGTACCCTGGTCTCAAAGCGGGCAAAGAAGATATTCAGCTCCTCTGCCAGCTCCAGGTCACCGTCCGCAGCTCCGAGATTGATCTTATAGTTGGTTAGGTGCTGGATGCCTTGCCACACCTGCCGGCTGGTATTACTCTTCAAATGGTCCTCGATCCTCCTCCTATAGTCCCCCTTTGCCTCTCTGATGCCTCTCTTCAGGTTGGATCGGGCTGTGGTGTAGTAATCCCTGTTGCCAGACCTGAACGCAATGTTCCTCTCCTTCAGCAGCTGCCTGACCTCCCGGGTCATCCAGGGCTTTTGGTTGGGATAGCCCGGATCCGTTTGACTGCTGTAACAGTGTCTATGCAGTGTTTTATATAGCAGAGGACACCGTCTGTGAACATTTCCAAGTCCTGATGTTCAAAGATATCCCAGTTAGTCCTGTCAAAACAGTCCTGCAGCTGCTGAGAGGCACCCTCTGGCCATATGGTAATATTCTTTGTGATGGTAAGAGCAGTTTTCTTGAGGGGGGCATATGCAGGGATTATTCATTCCTGCTGTCAACTATTTATATTTTACTGTGGCACAGTTGATGTGAAGCACCCACAATTTAATTGCACATGTACAATGATAATAAAGGGCTATTCTATTCTATTCTATTCTATTCTATTCTATTCTATTCTATTATATTATATTATATTATATTGTAATGTGAGGAGGCAGTCGAGTACATGGCTTCATTGTTTAAAAATAATTGAACACTTTAATGGCTTGAGTTTAACAAGTGGCACAGTGAAAAAAGATGCTAAGACAGACATGCAATCAGCTAAAAGTGACATTTAATCAGTGAAAAATCTCTAACGGCTAACACAGCGGCTATTTGTATGTTTTTAGACAATTTAAGGGTTGTTGGGATTACTTGCTGATTTGACTCAACTATGATCAGCGGTGGTTTTTTCAAGATGTTTTTCAAGATATATTATTTTGGTAATGTGGTTTGTACAGGAAGACCCTGTGACACCCTCTAACTGGTTTTTAAGATGTGCTTCTTGTACTAATGTAATTATTATTCTATGGAATGTTCAACAAAATGGTATTTTTATCCATAAATGGCTATCCCGGCATACATAAAATTTAACATATAAAAATAAAGTTTAAATAAAAATGCATCAACGATCGATCCAAACATCTAGGATTAGTGTTGTCAAGCAGCATTCTTGCCATTTTAGTTAGTCCCCCAGTCAATTATCCAATCAGTCATTCAATATAACTGGTCAGTAAGTCAATAGGCGCCACTGAGCTCGTACACGGGTCAGGCAATTGGTCCATATTTCATTCTGCCAGAGAGGAAACAGCTCAGAGGTTTTGTCACTGAGAAACCACAAAAGGATATTTTCAACAAGCAGCAACGATTACTGCAACCAATAATTAACTCCGGCATCAAAGTACACACACATAAACACACAACTGATTGACCCGGATGGACCTCTTTACCTCCATTATCTCTTGTGCGTTAATCAGATGAAGATTACAGAGGGAGGACATGAGAGGGTGTCACACAAGCATACAGAGAGGACAAGATGTTGAGATAAATACAGAGAAACATCAACACAAATAGAGAGAGAGAATGAAAGAAGAAGAACAAAAGAAAGCAAGCCCAGCAATGGATGGAAAGTAAAAATGGCTGCTGCTTGGATAATGACATGACGAGTGCTCTTTGTAGTGTTCTTAACTGCTGCTGAGAGCCGGTTAGTTGAGGTGGAAACACTTCTGCTTATAACTGTGAAGGACTCCCATTTATAGTCGACTCGCTGCGTCGCACTCGTTTCCACCTACCTCTGTAGTTCTGATTGAAATTGTTTGATATACTGTACATTCATATTTTAAGATCTTTTACAGAAAATATAGACATTAAGGTATAAATCGTCATCATTTAGATCATTTTTAAGTACGTTTGGTGTTGCAGCGTGCAGGGTGATGCCATGCGGTACCTGGTCTTCCATGATAGTTCCTGTTCTTGCTCCTCTTCTTTCTTGTGTTTCTTATGCCCAAGGTATTCACTAAGCACACGGTCAGTTGTGACCATCTTCCTGATGACGAGTCCTCTACCTTCTTCATTTCACTTGCCGTACAGTCTCAGGGTCCTGGACTTGAGGTTAAACCCTCCATACATGGTAAGGAGCTTTCTTGTCTTGATGTCAATGGCTTCTAGCTCCTCTTTTGGGCAGGTGATTATCCCAGCAGGGCACCTGGTCACCGGCAGGGCGTAGGTGTCGATTGCCAAGATCTTGTTCCTCCCATTCAGCTGACTCTTCAGGACTTGCCTTAATCTCTGCAGGGATTTGGTAGCTGCAGCTTTCCTAGTGGCCTCTTCGTGGTTCACATTTTCTCGTGGGATTCCCAGGTACTTGTAGCAATCCTCAATGCCTGCAATTTTGCCTTCTGGTAGTAGAGTCCCTCAGTTTAAATAATTTCCCTCTCTTTGTTACCATCTGACCACACTTCTCCAATCCAAATGATGTTCCGATGTCATTGCTGTAGATCCCGGTGGTGTGGATCAGTGAATCAATGTCTTGTTCAGTCTTGGCATACAGCTTGATGTCGTCCATGCAGAGGAGGTAGCTAACAACTGCTCCATTCCTTAGTCGTTATCCATAGCCAGTCTTGTCAATGATCTCACTGAGGGGGTTCAGGCCTATGCAGATCAGCAGTGGGGACACAGCAGTTGTGTAATTGGCTTGAAGTTGGTCTCTAATGTTGTTCGCCACATCCCCATCAAAATCCTGATGAGGATTCTTAGCGTCCTGTTGATCCTGTACAGTTCAAGACAGGATGCATATGTGAGGCACTAAACCACAGCCTTCTTTTGTAGTCAATCCAGGCCCTGCACAGGTTGATCAATCTCATCTTACAGTCTTCAGCAACTGCTCTTTCTACAGTAGTTGGTGTTTTACATTGAAGCGGTTTGACGTGCAGACTGTGAGCATTGTAGTCGTTGCCATCTGGGTGCTTTGAAACCAGATGTGACAACGAGTGGTTGTCACATGGTCACTGGTGAACACTTATCACTCACAATCTACAACCTAATTAGAATAATCGTTATCCTAAAACAATCCACACAGAAAGGGTCCCAGCTATCCACGAAGTTCGAACAAGGAGAATATTTGCCTTAAAGCAGGACGTAATGTTCCTTTTTCCAATCTTGCGTTCATGTCATGCTGTGTTCTCATTCTCAGCATTACAGAATCATCCTTTACTGAACAGGCTTGATTCTGCGTTTTCCTACATTTAAGCAAAGTAGCTACTGATCCAAACTAAGCTGGGGTAAGATCATTTCATTATTCACAGTTCCAACAGCACGTAGAAATATTACAATATTTAAAAAGGAGAATTTTGTATATTAAAGTAGATCACACTGATTGTTGTGCTGGTAATTATCCTCTCATAATCCTGAAAGAACAACCAGCGCAAAGAACCTGACATTACATGTTGAAAGAAGTATTACATTACCACATCTTTAAATGAGTCGTTTCATCATTTGAGTCTTTAAGCCTTAATTAGTTTGAGCGTTTCAGACTATTAAAGGAACAGCTTATAATGTGTATTTCAGTAGAACTGAAGCACGTAGGGTCATTCCTGCACCATGATGTTTGGTAAAATCCAGAACCATCATCAGCCTGTTCCTGTAGTAGAAACAACAACTGAGTTCAACACAAACAGGCCCTTAAGATGTAACACAAAGTGCAAAAGTACATGACCTGCTGGAGTGCCAAGAAACACGCAACCAAACAGGAATGTGACGTTTTCAGAAATATTGCTCAAGGTTTCAAAAAACTAATATCAACACCAGCTGTCAGCACTGTGTCCACTCACCAGCTGCCACCAGCAAACAGATCGTTTCATGACATAACCTCCAAGTACGTCAGCTTCACTGTGTATTACACCACAGATTAAAATGCAGGTTAGAAATGAATCTCTTGCTCTTCCTCCTCCTCTAACGGTCATGGCAGATGGCCACTGCTCCCTCTGGTTGTACCAGAGCTTTCTTCCTGTTAAAAGGTGGTTTTTCTTTGCCACTGTTGCCAGGTGCTTGCAGCATCAACCGGTTGGGAGTGAGGTGAGGGAGACGGGAAAAAAAGCATGGTGTGAAAGAGAGCCAAATATAGCAATAACTCACGATTAAATGTTGTGTGCTCGTTTCTCTGAGCAGGCTCTATAGGTTTTCCTCGTGGAATGATCTGACCATCTCTGATTCGGTGTTTACTGAAGGACAGACCGATAGATGCTTCTGCAGCCAGTAGTTTATCTTCTCAGATTTAGTTTGAAGAAGTTTCTTGATATTTCCTGTTTGGGCGAGTGTTGGTAACACATTTAACTGACAGATTTATCCATCACACAGACCTAGCTAAGCTAACACTACCTAATTACTTCTTAAACAACAAACATAAGTCATTAGAGACTCAAGGTTTCATCAACACAACACGAGTATCTTCACTCAACTGTGACTTGCTCAAGAGGTTTAACAGGAAATCCCAACATGAGCCTCTGACACACTAAACACACACAAGGAGCCCAAGCTGATCCTAATTATTTGGTGTAAAATTAAGGTAATCCAAATTTTAATTAAATGGCTGCACTCTGGAGTGATAAATGGAACAGCAGTCAGACAACCTCAAACAGCTATTTTGTCTAAATGAAGCCGCTACACCTCGAGGGTGTGGAGCTCGAGTCCATGTAGTGACATCGCACTGAACAGGGAGCCAGTGTTAACACAGCTAATCCACATTTAAATCTAAAGCAATGTTTTCAGTACAGATTGTCCCTGGGAGTCTGTGCCTTTCTCTGTTGGGCGATATTCTACTTTTTTTCCTTGCATATTTTTTTTCATGCAAATAAAATTTCCAGATCTGGATGAAAAACAATGGGATGTTTTCAATCAAAAAGCAACACAAAACAAAAACAAAAGACCCTTTACTAAATATTTTTGTTCACAAAAGCAGAAGTGACGCAAAAGTCTTAAATGTATACATACTGTAGCTATGTTTGCACAAGCACCAAGACCAAGGTCGAGCTAAAGTGAAGACTACAGAGCTTTGAGAACAGAACGCTCGTCTCGACTTTAAGGATTCTTGAACCAGTTTTTATACGTATGAGGAAATGTGGAGATTGTGAAGATTAGAAGAAACTCATTGTTTATACTGTGTTATATATGTTCATGTCAACACTACTGCATTTGTATTTAAATCCTTTAAATAAGTACAATGTGCACATTAATTAAATAAAACCTAGTGAATGACTGCAGACTGTGACACCATCAGCTCTTTACTGGGCTAAATGAGGTCTGACTCCTGTGGGAATTAATAAGGCAATGTTTTCCTTGCAGGGCAGCGATAAGGCTGAAAATTACCTGTTTGTCACGTCTCAGCTTCTCATTTAATTCACACTTTTCTTTCCTTTTCCTATAATCAAGCTGTGAGTGACAGGAAGACAAGCCTGTGTCACACACTCACACTATATGGCTTCTGGAAAGTAGTTAGTAGAAACTAGAAAGTAGTTCTGGGAAAAAATAACAACAAAAATGTTAAATAAATGCACGAGATAATATATTGGACTGTTACAATAATTAATTTAACTGTCAGTTAAGTTCTTGCTATTTTCCAATTATTTTTTTTAATTAAGCATTTAAGAGGCTAACGTTATCTGTCACATTTCTTCCCACAGGCTACAGAATCGTATTGCTTGTGCTCTTTCTTTGATATTTTTTTATTTGTTTCATTATTAGAAATCAGTCACATTGGCTGGTGAATTAAGCCCACATGTAACAGCCACTCACCAAACAGACAGAGCCAGACCAACTCTGCCATGCAGATTGCACATGGCAGACTGAGCTCGCCACTGTTTGGTGCACATGTGTTTCTCAACTCTGAAAGCTGAACATTACTGTTATTGGAAATGTAGCCTGCTTCTTTATTGATCTTGGTGTTTGTTAAAGGTGTGCACACTTTATTTACATCGTAACTCCTTGTTCACTTAACTATCTGACAGACCTCTGCTGGAACGTAAAAATGCTGTCAATAGCTCATTTAACACTTAACACAGCTCCACATTTTCCACCGTTTATTTGATCGCTTCCTTCTCCTGGTGACAGTATGTACTAAATAAATCATAAGTGAGGAGCTCAGTTTACTATATTTTCTGTCAGATTTTTACAAAATTGACAGCTTTATACTGTAGAAAGGAAAATAAGGTGCAGCAGCAGTTTGTACCAGTGCTCTTTAGTGTAAGTGTGCGGGACACAATGTGGATTTTGTGTGTCTGTTAGGTGGACTGCCTTTAGCTGTGAAACTATGCACTTGGAGACCATTAAAAATGCATTGAGAAGGCGACCCTAAGCACTTCTCTGTGATTGTATCGATTTCCTGAGCGGGGCGGCTAAGACTAATATCTGATGGTATTAATGCTTGTTAAATATTCATGATGGCTATCACTTTACATACCCGAGGACCTATTGAGGTACTAACCATCATGCACAAACACATTTTCTATAGTTAGTTATTCTATAGTGTTCTGAGGCTTTGTGTAGGCACAGCAGTAGTTCAGATAATTGTTAATATGAGAATATTATCATGCTCACAATGAAATTATATGCTGAGCTGCTAATATGCCAAGACAGACCTAAAAGAGCGTGAGGGCATTTGATTATTTGATTATTTGCTCATTTGCACCAAACACAAAGAAGCTGCAGAAAGCAGCTGAGGCTGATGTTAGTTGGACAAATTCACATTTTGGCCTGTTGATAGCAGACGATCAAAGTCAGTGGATGAAATTTATAAATTTGTCATTTGTAACTGGCAGGTTGACTGGACAGAGGCAGTGTTGCCTTATTGTTACTACACCAAATCCCAGATACAGTAACAATGCCATACATCTGTTTGGCTTATTGTCACACTGGTATGGAAGGTACAAAAGTATAACAAGTGCAGAAATGTAGAAAACTCATTAAAGTCCAGCAAGAGTGTAGAATGTGCCAGCGCTACAGGCTACATAACAAATGAAAAGATAAACAGTCTACTCCAAACCATCACTGACTGCACAGTAAGTACAGGGTGGGCCATTTAGATGGAATAACATGGGGCTGGTTGGTGATATTAAAGTCCTGTTTGTGGCACATTAGTATATGTGAGGGGGCAAACTCCTCAAGATGGGTGGTGACCGTGGTGGCCATTTAGAAGTCGGCCCTCTTGGATACAACTTTTGTTTGAAGAGACTGAACAGGCTGATCTGGAGGGCCAGCTCTGTTCTAGGATGCCCTCCACCCAGTGGAGGTGGTGAGTGACAGGAGAATGGTGGCTAAGCTCAACAAACCAAAGTTACGTTGAAACCAAGCACACCATTGTTTTTCTTGTGACATTACCAGTAAGTTTGATGTGTCACATGGCCCTCTTCCTATTGAAAAAACAAAAGTTGTATCCAAGGTGGCCGACTTCTAAATGGCCACCACGGTCACCGCCCATCTTGAGGAGTTTGCCCCCTCACATATACTAATGTGCCACCAACCAGTCCCATGTTATTACAGTGTATCCATATAAACCCTGTACAATGGCACAACAGACGAGCTCTGTTTTTCTTTTTGATTGTTACTTTTGTGTATTTCTGCAAAGAGCCTTCCTCCTCTTCAGTCATCCTAGGAGCCTCTAACTCTACAGACACACTGAGCTACTGTCTCCAAAATTATCTTGAGCTTGGCTGTTTTTTCAAAGGGCCTCCTGACAGTGTGGGTGTTTGACTGCTCCATTATGAAACTGCATGACTCAAATTTTCTCAAGAGTATAAAGTATTTTAATGTATTTACCTTTTCTTTTTTAATGTTTTTGTGCCACAAAGAATTTAACTAAAGGGTTACAGTGAGCTTTTCAGACAGTGACTTACATACATACATATGTCAATTAGAAAACATTACTTATTTGTCTGCAGACACTCTTGTGGGTGTGTACGTGTGTGTGTGTCATTTCACAGCATGTGAATGGAAAGACAGAAACAAAGGCATGAGCATGAATTAATGTCACACTGCATGTAGGAAAGTGTGACTGAATAAAATCTATGAGATTGAGCACATGAAGCTGCCCAGTGTGAAGCTCAGATGCTGGCTGCATGTCAATAATATCACATTCTGTCTACATCATGAGTCTCTGTATACATTTCTACTCTGGACAGGATGAGCATGACAAATTAAAAGAATATCTCAATGCCTGTTATTAACATTTGCATTATATTTTGTAACAATAGAGTGGAATATTAATGCTTTAACATATAAATGGAAACATGTATGAATGTAGGTCTGTTCTCCCAAATACAACCATACTAATACCAAGTGTTATGATATTTTGATACCATAGTAGCATTTACAGAAGATTGTTTTATACAGGAAAACTGTTACTCAATAAGGTCCATCTACTAGTTGTTTTTCTCTTTCTCTGTGACCCAAGAATTAAGGTGTAAGACTCACAGGCTGGTACCCCAAGGTCGAAAACACCACAGAGACGAGACCACTTCCTTACTCCCATCCTCCCTTCCTTATCTCTTAGAAAAAGGCTCGTTAAAGGCCAGGTGGTTTGTTTCAGAATTCACTAATGAAAGAACTCTGTATTCTGTGTATTTTGCTGGGATGATCATAAATTGTAGCTGAACTGATAAACTACACACAGGATACTTCTTTGCTCACAAGGCAGGAAGACGTTTCCTTATTTGGTCTGTACTGGTTTGAACTGAGAACTTGCTGACACACGAACCTTTTTTTCCTCTATATAAACTGCTGTGTATCAAATAAACCTTTGAGTCGATTGGGAGGGCAACCTAAAGCAGTCTCTGTTTTCTTGTTCTCCCAAGCTGCTCCCGAGCTCGTACTAACACGCTGAATGGCATACCTGAGTGTTACTTTAAATAATTAGGAATCTTAGAAGGAAAGGACAAAACTCTGCTTATCGCTCACGCCACGGAGGAAACCCGGGACGGCAATTTCCTTCAATTTTGGTGTCAGAAGTGGGATACTGACAGAAGGTAAATATGCGTCTTTCATATTTATATAAAGACCGTATTATACCTCTCTCAGTGATCGATCCATAAAAAAAACGGGATATGCTGACGAAGTTTCACTTAGTGATCCAGAGAGATACACTGACTGACTTCCTCAGTCCCCGAATAAAGTAAATTAACCCTTGTGTGGTGTTGGTGGACACAGGAAGTTGCCTGTTGTCTTGAATATTTTAATTTTGTTTAAGTTGCTCACTCAAAAGAGTGACACAGGAAGCTGCCTGTTGTCTTAAATACTTCTCGTTAAGTGAGAAGTTGCTCAGAAAGAGTGACACAGGAAGTTGCCTGTTGTCTTAAATACTTCTCGTTAAGTGAGAAGTTGCTCACCAAAGAGTGACACAGGAAGTTGCCTGTTATCTTGAAACGTACGTTAAAAAGTGAGAAGTTGCTCACTCACAGAAAGCTAGTAAATAATTAAATTTAATTTTGTTAAAAAAAAAAAAAAAAAAAAAACGAAAGAAAACTGAAAACGGGTCTCACAGACCCGATTACCATACAAGGGTTAAAAGCAGTAAATTAAAAGCAGAAAGACACAGGAAGTTGCCTGTTGTTTTACGAGAAGTTGCTCGTTAAGCGAGAAGTTGCTCGCTAAGTGAGAGTTGCTCACACAAACAAAAAATTGCTAGCAATAAATTTAAAGTGACCTCAGCTGTGCCGCAGCGAAAATACTAACATAAATCCTCCTAGCGTGTAAACCCCTCTGGAAATCACTGAACATGGGTCAGAATTATTCAAAGACCACAGACAGGTCCGATAAAAAATCTAAAGTACCTGTAAAACCAAAAATTAATAAAATACAAAATAAAGTCTCAAATAACGGCTCAGTATAACTCCCATTTCCAGTTACGTGTAACCCACGTCCACGAATCGGCGAAGACTTCCATGATCACGTATCCAGAACATGCGGAAGTGCTTATGTGACTGACTTTGTTTACAACTTACGGACTGTGAGTACAATGCATTCTAATCTCTTTTCGGAGCCTTATCCCGAACGATTATCGCCAGAAAACAGGTCCGTAGAAATGTTGAATATCATTTGTGATAAGAAAAGTAGTCTGCTTAAAAAGTCCTGTAGAAAATATGATAGAATGCCGCGACGTGATGCATCAAATGTTACCGCTATGGAAAAAGGGACCGGAACCAGGTGTAGATGCTTTAACATCAAATAAAACTAGTGCAGGCTCTAGCAAAGAAAATAAATCTACTGCGGGAAAAGCTAGTCTTGCATGCTCAGCCATTCAGCCCACAGCCCCGCCGCCTTACGAAGATGAGACCGAATTAATAGTTGCTGCAGCAGCTGCACGCAAACAATGTCAGCATTCTGATCCAACCAGCTCAAAAGAAAGCGACGAAAAAAACCTGAATCATATGCAACGGATCTTAGCCATCTCTTTAAACAGGATCAGGAAAAACAATATATACGCCGCGAGGAAGAATTAGCAGAACATAGAAAGAGAGAAAAACTTTTGAAAGAAGAATGTGAGGAACTTATGAAAAACCATTTAGACGTCTATGAAGAAAAACTTTTGCATCAGGCAGTGTCCACAATAGACACCCACATGAAACGCCACGATATCGTAGCTAGAGGTTTAGAGGTAGCTAAAGAAATACCTGTTACCCGAACTTTAATAAAGACTTATCTAAAAGGAAAAAAGGAAAAACAAAGCCGGAATGACAAAGGTCCTTACGCCAACACTCGCGGTAGTAAACAAACAGACCCAAAGCATGATAAAGCATCCACAACTGCAGAGTTTTTGTGGGTAAATAATGACAAAATCACCAATTTCTTTAAGAATCTAAAGAAATTCCTGCTAACAATGTCCAGAGACAAAATTGACTTAAATGCAGTAACTATGTGTAAACAGAAGCCTGATGAATCTATCCTAGTATTCATAAAACGCTTTATGCACTGTTGGACAAGCTAGAGGTGCAAATTTAGCTCAGTTTTCCAGCAGCCGCAGACACCCAGAGCAAAAATGAATTTGTGTATTTAATTTAACACAAAGTGTGAAATGTTTGCTGACACTGATAACAGCTTATGTTTTCTCTGCCCTATGTACCGACATGATGGAGAAGGAACATCCTCTGTGTCAGCTGGACCCTCAGCAGAGAATGAACTCAACATCCTTTTTGTCCGGTACTCTATGTCACACACTGTGCCAAAAAAACGTGTACAGACGCCACTAACAGGTAATCCCATGACTGGGAGCCACACTTTTGTTTCTCTCACACTTTTCAACAACATGATAACTGCTCACACAAGTGAAGGTCAAACAGTGATTTTGTCACATAACTCAGACATAGGTTATGATATAACTACACCATGTCGTCACATAGATCTAACCTACCCTATCGACTGTACTATTTCTGCACTTATGTTGCCAGCTGAATACCAGAATATGACATTGTGGTCAAAAAGTGAGAATGATATAGGATTTATTGACTGTACACTTTATCACGTACACCTATTAAAACACAACAAGCCAGTATATGTCAAGCAACATCCCATTTCTGCCGAAAAAGCCGCAGCCCTAGATGTCATGATAGGAGATTTATTGACTACAGGGGTAATAAAGCCCACGCTCCTGTCAATCCTGTGCCAAAGCCTAACAAACCTGGCGTATGGCGTTTCATACAAGACTTAAGGCAAATTAATGCAGTCAACATTCCTCTGCCACCTCTCGTTTCAGATGTTCACAGCATATTGACATGCATTGCATACACATTTCACCGTGGTGGATTTATGCTCCGCTCCTTTTTCTCAGTACCTGTGACACACAGCCGTTATTTGCATTCACACATAGAAATAAGCAGTACACTTGGACTCGTTTGCCCCAAGGCATGATAGACAGCTCTGCTGCTTTCTCAATGGTGCTTCACTCCTCCAGGGCTGCACCCTGATCCACATGTGGATGACCTCCTCCTCTGTGCTCCGAGTGAAAAACTATGTCAAACTGCTACACACATGCTTCTCCAGCACCTCCAAAAGACTGGCCACAAAGCATCAGCAAAGAAAATGCAGTACTGTCAGACTTCTGTTCAATATTTGGGATTCACACTGTCTCACGGAAAACGTTCCATGACTGCAGACAGGGTCAAAGCTGTGACCTCTGTCCCTCGTCCCACTACACAGAAGGAAATGTTGTCCTTCCTGGGCATGGTGAACTATTGCAGACAGTGGATACCAGACTGTTCTTTTCATGACCACATTCTGCGTGACTGTTGTAAAAAAAAGACAAGCCTCCTCGAATACTGTGGTCCACAGAAATGACTGCCTCTTTCAATGCATTACAGGGAGTGCTGACCTCCGCCACTCAAAGGTGCTGCCTGAATTGTTCAGGAATGCCGGCCTGCCTGAGGGCAGTAGCAGCTTGCTCTATCATGATAAGGGACTGCGAGAAGCTCACACTCTCACATGACACTATTCTACACACCAATCACCAGGTCACGACCATTGTAGCAAACATAACTACACAACACATGCAAATCTCACTATAAAAGCGAGCAGCACACCCAATTCGCCAGCACATTTATTGATCCTATGCTGTGTTCTTCTGACCGACAGGATGGCTCAGACAGGCTTGACGTTCATGACTGCATGACACGTATACAGGAATCCACAGCACCACGTCCAGATTTAGAGCAAACACCTATCCCAGACTCAGCCACGGTTTATGTGGACGGGTCCTGTTCAAGGCCGAATGACAACTCATTTCTTTGTGGCTATTCAGTGGTAACAGTGCCTGACATCATACTAGAGGCTCACTCATTACCATTTCACTCAGCACAAAAAAAAAGCAGAGCTCATGGCTTTAATACGCGCCTGTGAGCTACATTTGGATAAGCATGTGACGATTTACACAGACAGCCGCTATGCATTTGGCGTTGTGCATGACTTTGGCACATTGTGGAGACAAAGAGGATTTAGATCTGCTGATGGAAAATAAATTGCTAAATTATGATTTTGTGCAAAGACTTTTTCAGGCTATACAGCTACCATCGGCCGTTGCAGTTGTAAAAACGAAAGGACACAGTACAGCTGACACAGACGAAGCAACAGGTAATGCCTTAGCAGACGTGACAGCCAAGGCTGCAGCTGCATCACAGCTCCCACCTCCGCAGGAAGTATTATCTGTGCCCCTACAGCTGTCACTTGTTAAACTCCCAGACTATTTAGGAACAAATGTTGATTTAAAATTCATACAAGAGCAAGCCTCTGCATGTGATTACACCTATTGTGAGAATAATGACTGTACCTTAGATGACAGAGATGGCTTATACAAAATCTTAAGGGTTTGATTGCCCTCCCATATTCCCTGATGCCAGTCCTTGCCCGACATTTTCACTGTGTGAGTCATGTCGGACAAAGAGGGGTAATAGGGGCAATAAAATTAAGATTTGTAATTGAGAAAACATCACATGCAGTAAAAAGCATATTAGCAACCTGTTTAACATGTGCACGAACTAATGTAGGAAAATCAAAAGCGAAACATCAGCATTTACCACAACCAGATTTTCCATTTCATACATTACAAATTGATTTTACACATATGCCAGCGCAAGGAAGCATCAAGTACTTACTGGTAATAGTGGATCAATTTAGTAAATGAGTAGAAGCTTATCCAACCTCAAAAGAAACTGCAGAAGTAGTCTGTCAAAAGTTGAGCAATGAAATAATACCCAGATTCGGAATACCTCACCAGATTAACAGTGATAGAGGATCTTCATTCACATTAGAAGTAATTCAAAAGTGTGCTAAAACTTTAATGACCTGGGTCAAATTACTTCCTCAAGTCCTGTGTGAGATTAGAATGACTCAATCTACAGTAACCAAATTATTTCCATTTGAAATAAGACTATTTCCAACACCATGGTCAGCTTCCAGAGGGGCACCGCTAGTAGAAGGTGATGTATATTGCATTGTCCACTGATGTTCACAACCTGGTAGAAAAACTGAATAATAACTATCAGAAAGTTTGTCTCTCTCAGCCTTTCCCCTCCACAGTTCCACCAGTGGAGACAAGGAGACGCATGTTGGAGAAGCCACTAAAACCAAGGACACTCTGGGAGGCCGCGCGTGTTCCAGCCCCAGACTGTACTGGCAGTGACGAAGAACCAGCATCCTTACGGACGGACAACCTCAGTGGATTCATGCCAGCAGGGTTAAGACCAGCCCAATCGGACCATCTCAGGCGTCGGATCAAGCAGACGACATCTCCGGCGAGCCAGCGCCCGGAACTAGAGCAAATAAACACACACGGGTAGATGACATCTCAGGCGAGCCAGCGCCCGGATCCAAAAGTTACATACACACACGCAATCACTGATTAACACACAACGTCTGAAAGAACAACAACAAGGTACTCAAACATCCAGCAGGAACAGAAAGCCAAAAGTACCACATGATGTCTAACCTGATAAAGCCAGACTCATTCCATCCTGATAATGGAGAAAATGAAATGCCCATTGTCATCATACGACGCTTATTCTGTGTCTCTCGAACCTGGGACCAGGCCAGAAGACGACTGAAGAACTGTTTTTCTTATATATTTAGGTTATTTATCATATCTATCGCATTAACCTTAGGATTTCTCTTTGCTATTTTGTATTGTAAACTGCAACCATGTTCACATTTCTGCAGGTCATATTTTGCTGACTATACCTCATGCTCTATTTTGCAAGACACCTACTTAATGCACTCCTCACGTTCCCTAAAATCAGTAAATAGCAACATAGACGCCACTAATGAACCATTTTATGCACCCTCTAGAACAGGAGCTAACGCCTGGTATGAAAATGCCAGAACAGCCGCTCGTGATTTAGGAAACAGTAACTGTTATGTCTGTTCAAAGGCTAATCCAGAACAGGTAATAGTAGGATACCCCATATCCGGTTTCCCCCTCGCTGAGGGACTAGAGGAAATCGGCGGAGATAATGCTCTCCTTAAAGACGCTTTACAGTTGACTCTGAGCCCTCTCGACTGCCTACTTAGACACACACACACACCAACTAACCCTGAGACTCCATTAGGCGAATTATTGAAGTTATCTGATGACACCGCAGGGACCTGCGCCCCAATGAAACGCCCTAAGAATAGGTTAAAGCCCTCACTGCCCTTAGGACAGATCCCTCTCCATTTTAATACTAGTATGATATGTCTGCGCAGACTAAAGTTAACTGGCCCAGACACACACATAGATTATACAAAGGATAACTATACATTCTTCTCTGACTCCCCAGGTGCACGCTGTAATGAGACATGGCTAGCTGTCTCTGTGGCTGAAGTTGTATCATATCTGGAGGAACACACACACAGTTCAAGTTCGAGCAGAGACTCGATCATTGTTCCCCCAGAGGGTGTCTTAAATGACACTGACTGGGGGGAGTTAGTTAAATCACACATGGTCACGCGCCTAACTAGAGCAATCCCACATGCTTATTGGATGTGCAATAATACCCTTAGATTAGCTTTACCTGTTAATTGGACCGGTACCTGTGGTCTAGTAACCGTTGATGTATGCTGTACTTTCATTCCCAATAATACCGCTCCTAACGGTTCATTCACACAAGCTATGAATAAACTTGAAGCATTGCAGATAGAACTAATTGCCAATACAGGTCACGGTCAGTGGCTACATAAGTGGCTACAGGACACGTTTGGGAGATGGAAGGAACTAATTGTAGCCTTTGTAACCGTTGCAGCATGTTTTTGATGATTATTGTCTGTTGTGTGGTACCCTGTGTACGTTCAATGATAACCCGTATAGCTACTAGTACAGCTACTTCAATGTATTTGCAATTGGCACAAATTGACCCAGATTATGTGTCAGATGTCATCGATGATGATCCTGATGTATGTATTGAGCATTAGATTGTGAATTACTCGATTGTCCAAGAAGAGAATGACGTTTTCTTCTTTTTCTTTTCTTATTTTTAAAATTTTGATATTAAGCTTGCTCGAAGGACCAGTTACAGTTATGATTTGTCTTTATATTATGTTATTACATTCTGTCTTTATACTATGTTATCATTTCATGATAAAAGGGGAGAACTGTTATGATATTTTGATACCATAGTAGCATTTACAGAAGATTGTTTTATACAGGAAAACTGTTACTCAATAAGGTCCATCTACTAGTTGTTTTTCTCTTTCTCTGTGACCCAAGAATTAAGGTGTAAGACTCACAGGCTGGTACCCCAAGGTCGAAAACACCACAGAGACGAGACCACTTCCTTACTCCCATCCTCCCTTCCTTATCTCTTAGAAAAAGGCTCGTTAAAGGCCAGGTGGTTTGTTTCAGAATTCACTAATGAAAGAACTCTGTATTCTGTGTATTTTGCTGGGATGATCATAAATTGTAGCTGAACTGATAAACTACACACAGGATACTTCTTTGCTCACAAGGCAGGAAGACGTTTCCTTATTTGGTCTGTACTGGTTTGAACTGAGAACTTGCTGACACACGAACCTTTTTTTCCTCTATATAAACTGCTGTGTATCAAATAAACCTTTGAGTCGATTGGGAGGGCAACCTAAAGCAGTCTCTGTTTTCTTGTTCTCCCAAGCTGCTCCCGAGCTCGTACTAACACGCTGAATGGCATACCTGAGTGTTACTTTAAATAATTAGGAATCTTAGAAGGAAAGGACAAAACTCTGCTTATCGCTCACGCCACGGAGGAAACCCGGGACGGCAATTTCCTTCACCAAGAAGTACAAATAAGAAATAAATAAATATAATCCTCAAAAATGTAGTGAAGATTTTAAAATCTATTGCGCACAGGCTGTACAGAGGGCCTGTTACATTTGTAACCGCATCTTCCCTTTTAGGGTGCTCAGTGGGTGAAGGGTGAGGTGTACCGAGGTGTGCTTGCTTAATCCCTCAGTCTACTCCTTCATCGCTGGAATGATCCGTCAGCGAGACTCTGCAAATTTATAACTTTATTTGAAAAAGTCTGTTGCTCAAACAACAAGATTCTGTTTTGTGGTATGGCGGTGTGACTGAATCATCCCGACACTGTTATGATGTTTTTGTGGGCTTGTCACAGCTGGAAGCATGCAAGCATGCTCACTGTACTCTTGCTTCCTTGTGCAAGAACACGTTGAAACGACACGTTTTTCCTGATTTACCTGCAAATCAAATCTGAAATTAAACAAAAAACAATCAATTGTAGAATAGTAGAATAAATTAATTTGTTTTTCTTTTTTTTTTACTGGCAAGAACAACCATTTCAATCATATCTATCTGAATCTGCTGTTTCTGTAAGGTTGTTCAGCGTGTAGAAAGCAGCGTAAACGTAAAACGTCCTGTAAAACAAAACAAACTAATTTTACTCAATTTAAGCAGAAAAACATACATAAAACCACGTGTCTGTAGATGTTTCTGATTTGGTGAGTAAGCAGTTCATTATACAGAGGGCCCGGTGGCGCCAGTGTCCGGCAGCCTCGCCTCTGTCAGTGCGCCCCAGGGTGGCTGTGGCTACAATGTAGCTGCCATCACCAGTGTGTGAATGGGTGGATGACTGGATATGTAAAGCGCTTTGGGGTCCTTAGGGACTAGTAAAGCGCTATATAAATACAGGCCATTTACCATTTTTTCCTTTAAGTGGATCTCTTGTTGTTTCAGAATGTGTTTGGATGGCAAAATGAGTCGATTGAGCTGTGAGTGTGTGCTATAAATGCATTTCAGAGCAAACAAATGTTAAGACTGTTTGGTGTGAGACTTTGAAATATTCCTGCTAAAACAGTTGCTTTGAAACATACATATACAGAACATATATACGTATATGTACATATATATGTTCTGTTCTGCTGTCTTTCTTGTTCTAAGCACTCAGTCACAGCATTGCCTCAACATCTGAGTTCATAGCTCGGTTCCTTCTTCTCTTCTTCAGGACGACACATAAAGATTATTATTATTAACAATATATTTCTCTCTGAAGTTGTCCTGATAACACACACCCATAGCTTAATGAATACCTCCTATTTGGCATTTTGCTCAACCAAACACACAAAAAGCATTCGTGAACAGATGGGCGCTCTCCTGGATCCTTAGCATGCTGTCCTGCTTTTGTTTCCAAACACTTTCAAGATTATAACCAAGCTACTGAAGAGATGCCAAATCAGAACACACAAAATATAAACGGAGATGAATGTGAACACAGACACGCACCCAGAATTCCAGTTGTCCAGCTGCTCCCTAATTAGGATGATTTAGCAGGTGGAGCCAATGAATGCTTTTGTTTTTGTGTTCTTATGATGAAACTATTTTAAAAAAGTATCACAGCAACAGGAGCTCATATCGCTGAGAACATGTTAGAGGCCTCGATCATTTTTATTTTGCAATTAAACACTGAGAAATTTTCACAAGATTGTTATTTCTGTGCTATACAAAAAAATCTGAGGGGAAAATAAAAACTGGTATGTAGGTAATGAATGTGACTGTGCTGTGAATCACAGGGTGCCAGTGAAGTCCAGCAGGGATGGATGTGGTCTGCTCTCTGAATCTGGTAAAAGTCTGGCGGTGGAGCTTTAGAGACGGACTTAGAGGGAACAATAGTCCAAAAGCATAGATGACCTTTTCCACGTCCACTTTAGATAAAAGCAATACAATAACATAATAACTTTTCTTATATTTATCATTTGAATAAAGCACGAGTGTATTTGCAGCTCAGACACCCTCACCATTTGTTCTGGGAGCAGTTCATTAGTTCAGGAGCAAAATGTCTTCCATTTATTTATTTATTTTTTCAATTTCCAACCAACTGTGGGAGCTAACAAGTTACAGCAACGACCCGCAGAGTCACGTGACTGCTTTAAGTCATTCTGGCTGACTGTACGTCTACTCAGGCTGAAGGTGGGCGGAGTTAAGTTGGCAGTTATGCACGGTCACCAAATTCAATGTCATTGTTCTCCCTCAAACGACTCATTCTTCTGTGTGATTTCTATTAAAACAACATCCTTAACTCATTTTAGAAAGCTGCACGCATTCATCAAATTGGATTACAAGCAGGAAATCTGGCACCAGGACCCAGAAGGCCTGCGGTCTAAGATCAGCTTTAGCCTACGGTCATTTTGGAAGCATGAAGAAACGTAAAACTCTTAAGCAATGCCTTTATAAGCACAGACTGATTGTGGATAGTATCCTGCCCAGAGGTTTTATTTTGGTGCCCACAACATGAAACCATCACAGAAAGCTCAGCTTCGTTTTTGCATATCCTTCTGTCTTTAGTTTCATTCCTCTTTTCTTACACAAGCCTATTAACCAACACTTTGTTGGACCAAACACGCAACTTCATTTTTACACGCTTGTTATTTTGCAAAGACGCATATGTGAGAGTAGACATCTGTTGTTTGTGGAGCAAAAATGCAGAATTTTTCCACTTCATTGGACTAAAGCCTCCCTCCAGAAACCCACAGGCCACACTGAGGGCGAAGCAGTGCCTCGCAGGATGTTCAGCACGAGGAGTTAAAGGACCCGACAAAAATAATGTGACCACAGCAAAACACGGCGAATCTTTTGCTGCCAGAGAAAAGCGTGACCTCTTTCTCAGAGCGGACTAAATGCTCGTGATGCTCACTTTCTTTCCCACCAAAGTCAATAAGCAGCACAGCACATCGGAGGCAAAAATAATCTGTTCATTATAATTTATGGCTGCTACTTTGCAGCGTTCATTTCCAAAGCTATTTAGGTCTGCTGCTGTTAATTGATAATTCTGCAGCCAATTTGGAGTTGCTGACTTTGGTAGTTAATTTTAAAAGTAATTTCAAAGTGTTGCTTTTAGCTGTTCATCTTGGAAGCAATTTGGGGCCAGAGATGGTGGAGAGTCTATTTAGTGACGCTGCTGATTAATTGAGTAGAACAGAGGACGCAGAAGTGAGACTGTATCGCCGACATTTTTCACCAGATGTAAAAAAACCAGCATGTTAACAGAAAAGTCGGGCAGTGACCTCATGAGCCTCGATTTGTAACTCGGCGTGTTTATCAAATCGCTCTGTACAACCTTTAATGACACTTTCAGTCTAAAAACGCCTGCAGTTAAGTAGCGCAGTATGTCCAATTTCTTAGACATTAGCAAACATAATATTTATCTATGCCAGGCCACGCAGGCTCATGATGGGAAAAATAGTTTCTAAGCTCCATATTTTTACACCTGCTCTTTTAAAATGAATCTTATTTCTGCTCTTTTACGTACTCTCACATAATTTATATGGAACTTATGAATACTGTATGAGCAGCAAATATAAATAAAGATCATCACGATTTGATTTTACCTTAAACAACCGGACACGAGCTCTTTAAAAGTGTTGATGTAGATATTTAAACAGAATGAACTGATCTGGATTCTTTCTGCAGATGTAATTCAGAATGACTCATAATATGAGTTACGTTACAGTATTTTAGGTAATGTGCAGTTGTCAAGTACAGTATTTAGCAGGAGTGTTATTTATGGGTTGTGAGTGTTTATTGTTGCCGTGCCAGCAGCTCAGAGAGCTGTAGTTGTGTACAGGACATTGTGCTCTCATTACAGTGCATCCAAGACAGGAAACAGATTTTGTTTTTCCTCCCACCCACAGTCTCTTGTTCATCCCAAACTCAGCTCAATTCTTCTGTGGGCCAAACTGTAAAAGGAAAAAACAGTTTGAGACAAACAATCACACACCAAACGAACAGGGCTCATGTTACCGGTGGTCACATTTGCCTGTAATATCACTATTAGCCACAGCGGTCCCTTTCTCAGGGTGGGACACGTCAAGCAGCAAGAGAACAGTCAGCACATGTATCGCAAGCAGCGTGACGGATTTGAGAGACTTTGACAAGGACTAAACTGTGATGGTTAGACGAGGGCATCAGAGCATTTCCAGAACGGATAGAAAAGAATCACTCAGAGAGAAACTTGGAAGCAACACAATGTCTCGTACTTCTTTTTTTTCAGAGACTCGCTGAAAAGACCTGATGAGGAGAGAGAGAGGTGCGGTGAGATTTTTCAGCATCACTGAAGACTCGCTAACTTGTCAACGATGAGGTACGGTAAATCGTGAACATCGCTGCGGTGAGGAGGCGAGAGGCACACAAACCCAGCTGATATTTCCACATTCAGTGGTGATCACCGTGTGGTAGAATGGCACATGGATAGCACTACTTTAGTGCAGGCTGTGATGTGATCAGCTGAGCACAAGCTGCTGCTTTTTTTCAGATGTAAATGAACAAAACTTCAGTTACCCATGAACACCACAGCCTGCTCTGCATCAGTCCAACATAGTGCATTACTGTAAACTTCACCACAGTACTCCAAACTGTCTGTGCTAAACTGTATAGTGCACTTCAATTTTTATTACAAGATGTCATGTATAGATCCAATATCTGATGTTATTTTTTCTTCTTCTTCTTCCCGGGAAATACAGCAACTGCACCTTAGCTTCGATCCAAACCGCACACAACAATTTGTATATTTCCTTTTTGAAAAGGTATATTTGAAATTATCTGCCAATTGAAATAAAGTTACTCCTGCTTAGTAGAGCTAGCTAGATGCTGGAGTAGAACTACTAACTTGGAAACTGTGGCAGGGATGAGAAAAGGTTGAGGGATGGACGGTGCCTCCATATCCATAAACCACAATGTTCCAAACTTGAAGTCTAATGTTTTGTTTTGGAGAAAAACAACTAACGTGAATAACTTTTAGTGTGTGTCGGTCCATTTATGCTAGCAGGAAAGTAGTGCAAGTACTCATCAAATTCAAGTCTGTTGAACTACCATTGCACCCCGCGTGCCATTTACACCCCGTTGTGTGTTCCTGATCAAATGAATCCTGATCATTCTGTCATTCAAGATTCCCGGATTACACACAGGAAAAAGTTGACCATGGTTTGACTGCCAGACCATGTCGAATATCAACCTTTAATTGCACTGCAGCTTCATTAATACTTTAAAGGTCATGGCTCCACAGCTCCCATATAGAGCTCTATAATCGCACAGCCTGCATCCAGCTTTTAAATAATTAAACAAGGTACAGTATGTTTGACAGCTTCATTACAGCTGGTCGCTGGGTTCGATTATATTAAGGTCGCTGGAGGCGACACAGGTGCAAACCTTCATCTTTCAGCAATCAGGGAGTTTTCTGAAGGCTCCACGTTGCTTGAATGCTGCAGAGACGAGGCGCTGGGTCTGTGCCGTCTGACGATGAGCGCGTGCTGGTGACACATTTAAACGGCATCAGATAAGAGCTTTATTTATCTTTTTCATTGCAGCCATCCATGCTAAAACATTCTGGGAGGAACCCGAATCTGTTGTTGTGTGAAGTTAATTTTATTAGTGCAAGGAGAAAGGTGGGAGTTTCATAGGGGGAGGGAAGAAAATCACAGTTTGAGGTGGAAATTTATAAGTAAAAATATAGTTTCATAACCACAACCTGTGATGTAGATTCTACTAAAAAAAAGTGTGGCGTAATTGGGAAAAGTACAGTGGAATAAAGTAAGTACTAAATCAAGAATCTGGTGTCACTTTTTAATAATATAGACACATTTCTTCCACAATCAGTAATGCTTGGGGAGCTGGAAGAAAGTGTATGCTAAGTAAATAAATCAGGACAGGCACACTGAGAGGTCAAGCCTCGGACAGCAGCTTCTTTACTTCTTTATGTTTGCCTCCAGTGAGGACGGAGTTTGTCCTTGGATTTCTTTCTGTTTAACATGTGGAAGCCTCCCCAACACTGCATATAACTCATTGTGGCGGAGGCGTGGCCCCGGGCGCAGCTGCAGGGGAGGAGTGGAGCGGAAGGCTCATCAGGGCGGCGCTGCGAGGCCGGTAAGAACAGCTGATGTTGTTTATGGACTGATGATGGTCTCCCTCCGCTGTGTTTATAGTGAGACGAGGAGGAGCGGCCAGGAGAGAGATCAGCTGGGCTCGTGAGCTGTCAGACTGTGTGACTGAGTCAGCTGTCAAAACAACAAACACTTGAATAAATGTGGAAGTTGGCTGTACCTACCTGTGTGTGCGTGTGTCTGTGCCTGGTGTATTCCACACTCATCCAGACAGATTTATGACTTTGAATGAGCCTCAGGCCGCCCAGCACAGAGCGCTGATCTGCTCTCCAACAAAAACAAACATCAATAATTTAGATGACACGTAAAATATAAATATATTAACCCATCGGCACAAAGACAAAAAAACTGAAAATTACAAATTGACTAATACACATGAAATCTATTTTTCTGAAACAGATGCTTATTCAGGCCTAAAATAGCCCCAGCAATGAATTAATTATACAAGTAATCCATCAAGAATAAATTAAAACATTTTCAGGTTCAAGCTTCTGAAATGTGAGAACTGGGAGATTTTTGGACTTTAATGCCACTCAAAAGTGAAAACGTTTGTGTTATTGAGACAGAGACATTCAAAGGCATCACTGTCTGTCACTGGAACTGACACTTTTACCTATAAATAACAGCAGGGTTGCACAGCGGTTATTGCCTCACAGCAAAAAGGTCCTCGGTTCAAATCCACCTTCTGTCCGGGGCCTTTTTGTGCAAGTGTCTTTCTCCCACAGGCCAAAGGCATGTGATTTGGTGTTTGCCTGGCTTCCCATTCATGATTTTATTGATTACTTTTAAGTCCCTGCACAGTATAGCTCCACTTTAAATCTCAGAATGGTTGTTCCTCATTCTGAACCCAGATCCCTCATGTCAGAGAATCAACTATAGTTCCAGATTTCACAGTTTAAACTCAAATGCTGTGGAACGAGGTTTCCTCACCCTCATGTCTGCTTATCTTATGTTCATGTGATCGTATTTAGGTGGTGTATACAAATGTCAGGTGACTTCCAGTGCAAGAAATTTCCCGAAGGGGACCGAGCGATGTACCTGTTTATGTGCATCTATCTATAGCTTTTTATAATATTGCCCTAATGCAGTGTTTCCCAACCTTTTGGAGCCACGGCAGATATTTCCCATTAGAAAAATCACACGGCACGCCATCAAACAAAAATGGCACAAAAAGCATATTGATCATTTTTCACCACGCACCAGACAGAGCAGAATCAGCTCGGTTTGTCCCCAGTTTACCGTTTCTGCTTTCTTCTGACCACTATTCATGCTAGAACCTTCATCTGTTTTCTCCAGGACCAGGTCAGACTGACTACTTTATCTTTTCAAATATTCATCTATTGCTTGTTTTATTGGCAGGTGACAACCAATTTAATTAGAGCAGGAAGTTGTACTGCCCTCTAGTGGAAGAGAATGTACTGTTACTCACGCCGATCGCTTAGAAAACTAATCAGGTGGAACCAGATAATCTTCCACGGCTCATGTATGTGCCGCTGCACAGTGTTTGGGAAACACTGCCCTAATGTTTTACTATTGTGTTCTTTATTATTGTCTTTTGTTTTCATTCATCTGCTTTTCTCCCATTGTTGATATTTTTGGAATACTATAAGGCTGAGATTTTTTAAACAAATGATATGAATCAAATGGATTATTATTATTATTGTTATTATTGTTGTTGTTGTTGTTGTTGTTTCTGTTGTTGTTGTTGTTGTTGTTGTTGTTGTTATTCTTATTACATAACAGTGAACTTAAGTGAAAATGGAGGCAGAGAAAAAGAAATGACAGCAGAAATAGACGAACAAGTGGAAAGCAAAAGGAGCCGAGGTGTTTGAGAGGTAAACAGATGAAGAGAAGAAAGATGCAAACAGGCGAGATTGTTCTTCCAGCACAATCGCTATCGATCGCTTTCCTGGCACAGACGTGTATATTAGCAGAGAAAACATCGCCGGGTGTGACCTATTTCCTGCTGCTGCATTCATACCCACACACGCACAGAGATCATATACACCAATCACCCATGCAAACACACAACAGGACATATAATTACCGCACATACATGCAGCACAATCGCATGCAGCGGAAGTACAAACAAACAAGCTGCAAGCGAGCAGCAAATTACAAACAGACTAAAACACACTGCAGTAAACTCCTGTAACAAAGCACTGGACCTCATTAAAACACGATGTATGTTTCCTGTACTGCACAACAGTTCTGTCATGTACCTTTGATTCTGATTGGTCCTGATTAGCCATTAATGGCCAATGTTCAACATTAGATTAACATAATGAGGTTATTGAACAACAGATTTAGCGTATTGATGTATCGTTTATGATAAACCCACAGACAGTTATCACCTGGCTCTGAAGGTCCCTCCAGCATCATTCTGGAACCATGGCACTGTGCTTCGTACGTCGCTTACTACATCCAAGCTCAAATGACACATCCAAGACCAAACCATCGCGCTAACCGTGAGCGCGCTAATCCGGTTCCCCGAACACACCTGCTGTTGACGATTAGTACAGCTGGACGCAGTAATGTGACATCACTGGGTGTCGTAAAAGGGGCTACGCATCGATAGTAGAAACATTGATCGGCAACCCTCTGATTGGTCGGCAAAAATGTCGAAGGAGCGCGCTCGGCTTGGTATTTTTCGGCAGCAGAGCAAGAACTCTTGAGTGAGGGATTTCAGGAGTTTCAGAGTTTAATCAGAACGCAAGGGAACACTGCAAAGGCTGCAAAAGCAAGGAGCGAGGGCTGGCAGGAAGTTGCTGACAAATTAAACTCGTAAGTAATTTAATAATAACAATAATAATGGAGTGGATTGATATAGCGCTTTTCAAGGCACCCAAAGCGCTTTACAATGCCACTATTCAGTCACTCTCACATTCACACACTGGTGGAGGCAGCTACAGTTGTAGCCACAGCTGCCCTGGGGCAGACTGACAGAAGCCAGGCTGCCATATCGCGCCATCGGCCCCTCTGGCCAACACCAGTAGGCGGTAGGGTAGATTTATTATATTACACTATATTATCCAATATTATATTACATTATATTATAATATGTTATATTTTATCCTCTTTCACATTAGAGCCACGACAGGACCCACTAGAACATGGGAACAGGTAAAAGTGAAATATAAGAATGTTCTACAGAATGGTAATATTTATCACTTATATTGCTTTTAGTCTCTTGGAAAGAGACCCTGGAATAATCTGTTTGTTTATAACAGCAACCAAGAAAAGGGCAGAGCAAAAAAAGACAGGTGGTGGTCCTGCACCCCCTCGTCAACAAGTTGGTTAAGTGAATAATACCCTCACGGGAAAATCGATATCTCTCTATGAGCACACTGTCGCGCTGAGCTAAAGGATCCTGTCTGTCCCGCAATATACGCTGAATTCTGAGGACTCTCCTTATCAATCTTGCACCTTCCGCAATGGGTTGCTCGCGTATACGGACAGGATATGACTGCGACAGACTTCCCAAATCCACCTTCGCTTTTATAGCCGTGGTCTCTCATCTTGATTACACGAAGTAATTTACAATTGCTACTCTGAAATATGAATTAAATCTGTAATAATCACATACATGTAATAGAATGTTAATAGTACATTTCCCTTTTTTAGGAAATGACCTGTGTGAAATCAATAAATGGATCAGGTGCTGCATTGTCTTTAGTTACATTGATGTTATTTATTTATGGTGAAACAGGTGTGGAATATCGCTGTTGCTTTCGTATGAATGACGCGGGCATACCTGCGTGGCTGCGATCTAATCCTGTTTACATAAAGTAAACCTGCTCCCCAGCAGGTTTACGCTTACGGCTCTGTTGCTATGACAGCAAGTCCCGGATGGGCTTCGGGGAACCGAACGATCCAGGATCACGCGAAATCGTCAACAATCTAATCCAGCTAACTTACTTAGCGCGGTACGAAGAACAGGCCCCATGTCTCGCTGCCTGGTGCCTATTTGGGAGCAGAGGCACCCAAAACGTTTTGAAGTTCTTTTAACTGTGCATTAAGTTTGAATTCAGTTTTTTTTTTTTATATGCAACAGCCATCTACCACGACGGCTGGGGGTGATGGAGGGAGACAGGAGAGAAGAGAAGCTGCTATACATCTAATGATTAAATGCAAGGTGGTGTATAAACACAGAATCCCCCAGCAGCCTACACCTATTGCAGTATAACTAAGGGAGGATTCAGGGTCACCTGGTCCAGCCCTAACTATATGCTTTAGCAAAGAGGAAAGTTTGAAGCCTGATCTGAAAACCAGAGATAGTGTCTGTCTCCCAAACCCAAACTGGGAGCGGGCGGCTTTTAAATCAACTTGCTCCTCCCGATATTACTTTATCAGAAGATATCACTATATTATATAAGCCTTTGTTCTTTCACTTAGATCATCCACTGGTTTTCTGGTAAATATAGCTTTTATGTCTCGTAAAAAATCCATGGAAGCATTTTTTTATGTTGTATTTGCTGTTTGTCTACATTACTACTATCTATGCTAACGCTACAGCTTCACCCCCAAATGTGGAGTTTGCCCCCAAAGGCTTCATCCCACAGTCCAAGTTGTTTGGTTAGGTGTGAATGTGATTGTGATTGGCTGTCGGTCTCAGTGTGTTAGCCCTGTCATAGGCTGGTGACCTGGCGACCTGTCATCGCGACCTACATCGCGACCTTGATGAGGACCTTGACGACCTTGGTCAGACTGAGTTGCACCGCCTACTCAGCACGAGGCAGCCTTAACCTAAGTATACTCGTCACATCCAATTTTCCAAAGAATAGTATTTCACCGAACCCTCATCCAGCTGCTTTTCTCTTTTGCTCATGAAACGGAAAAAGAGTGCAGGGTCTTATTAAATCTGTGCCCCACCACTGGAGGAAATCCAGACACTTTGAAATGAGGAGATTAGTGTGGATGTTTAAATCACTGCTATATAACCAGTCGTGGCTGCTGGAATAATTGAGACAGGGTGGTTTTGCCGTGAAATTAAAAATATTTTTATTGGTACTGGCATCAGATGAAACATTAAGGAAGAAGACATCAATCGCTTCCACAGTGGTTGCAGTTTGTACCTGTGTTAGAGTCACAGAAAGTGCACACCTGCTTGAGGGAATCATCAAACAGATTTGGCATACATTGCATCAGGTTTTATATCAATAACAAAGTGAAAGAAATGTATTATTTGAGCACACAAAGCATCTTCCTTCTTTCTCTCCCTTAATGCATCTCTATTTCCTCCCTGAACTGTCTGACTATTTCTCTTTTGTAGCTCAGCATGTCACGTCTGCTTTTTTATGGTTCAGAAAATCCATTTATATACAAAAGCAGCAAGTAAGTCATCTGAGGATGAAGCCCACTGTGTTTGTTCCACAGTGACTGAGTGCGCTCAGGAAAGTAAGAGCGGAGGGTCTTGTGGGGAATGCTATGACGATCTCTGAATAGTGGCAGGACCACTCGCTTTTATAATAAAGAAAGAAAGAAGGGAGAAAGGAGAGGGGTTAAAAGGACAAGAAGAGCTCATAGGGCGCTTGAAGTGAAGAGAAAGATGCTCTGAACTAATGAGACAGAGATCAACAGCTGGATTCGGATTTATCGTCGGTTTGTCTTCAGGGCAGCGCAACTACAAACGCAACAAAGATTAAATCTGACCCTTTGTGGTTTAAACTGTGAGTCATTTGCATGGCAGAAAGAGGAATATGAATCATCTGCAGGAGCCACGACTCTGACCTTTGCACTTTATGCTGCTGATTCACATCAGAATCAGAATCAGAATCAGAATACTTTATTGATCCCTGGGGGAAATTATTATATACATATGGTATAGTTAGCTTTTATTTTAACATCTGGGGAGAGAGAGAGCGGACTCTTTGTAAAAGCACGAGATATTTCATACAGCTACAAATACTGATCTGAGGGCACTGCCAAGGCACACGCAGACTTTCTTTACATCACATTACTATGAAGTCTCACCGTCAACTTATTGTGAGGTGTGAAAAACTGAGATAAGATGGGATTAGATGGTCTGATTACCAACTCTAACCTGGGCCATGGAGGCTGTAGAGGATGGACATGTGAAGAAACATCACTTTTACTGGAAGCAATCTGACCACCTGTGTGTAATGTAACACTTATGACCAACATGTACTGCGAATTCAGAGGCCTTAACGTCAAACAACACACTGCAGGCCACGATCCTGACAACAGGATCTTGTAGTAGCCGACATTCTGTGGGCTACTACAAGATGTACAGTTACTGTGTGATGATCACACAGTAACTGTACTGCAGTAGACCGAGGTGTGCTGCACATAGGACCAACAGCCCTCCAACAGTACTGCAGATGATTAGTGAATTAGTGTTACTGGTGTCACAACCCGGCTGAAAGTAGATGCCAAATAGGAAGTCCACCTAAGACAGAAGAAGCCAGGTGACCCCTGAGGGCACGGGTGAGCTGCAGTAGCTGCCACGGGGTTATCTGGATGCATAAAAATGCACAAAATGTCTACTGCAGCGTAGTTTGTCCTGAGCAAAGCACCAGCACAAAGGTAAGAAATGTCATTCTTAAAATTGTAGCAATATTGAATAAAAAAAATCAATAAATGAAAATCAGTTGTGGCCAAACGTTTTGGGAATGTCACAAAGTTTGTTTTTATATAGTGTTTAGATTCTTTAAAATTCCAAAGAACTATTAAATTAAATAAAATCTATATTGTGTTTTGTTTAATTAAAATATTCATATACTTTCCAGCAGATGTGAACTGTGTTTGGAAATAATAATTACTAGAAATCAACATAGCCCCATGCTTTACTACAATGGGGAGGAATAGAAATGTGGTATGTGAGTGCAAAATAATAAGAATTATTATTATTACTATTCAAATACAAACTTGTTTTACACACTTTTGTATCATTTGTATATGGAATGTATGCAGATTTGGTAGCGGACAGATAGAAGGCAAGAGTTCATGCATTTCAGTTTCAGGCGTGAAGAACGTTGACCGTGCAGAGTAACTGTGTTTATACTGAAAGACTGTGAAATCAAGTATCTTAACATCTGTGAGATAAACTTTACAAACAACAGACAAAA
Source organism: Rhamphochromis sp. 'chilingali' (assembly GCF_963969265.1). Classification (NCBI taxonomy): domain Eukaryota; kingdom Metazoa; phylum Chordata; class Actinopteri; order Cichliformes; family Cichlidae; genus Rhamphochromis; species Rhamphochromis sp. 'chilingali'. Next base: position 3,069,449 of record NC_137935.1, on the reverse strand, counting down.
CACTGAAATAAAGAGCAGTGACTAAGTACAGTGGCAGGTTAATATCCACTGTTGGAGGATAGATATTCAGGCTTTTGTTTTCCAGCTTTGAGTCTGTGCTGTGAATCACTGTGTAAAGTGGAGAGTTGGAGGATCAGTGATCACTGACGAGAGAAACCAGGCCTGAGAGATGCGTGTTTATTCCTGGATGATCCTCCAGCAATAGGGAGGGGGTGGTGGGGTTGGAGGGTGGGGGGTGGACTGACTCACTGGCTGACACACACACACACACACACACACACACACACACACACACACACACACACACACACACACACACACACACAGCTGAAGATGGAGACATAAAAGTGATCATCAAAAAGAAAAACATTCAGTGAGTCAATCACAGGGCAGCCAAAGAAATGTGTGTGTGTGTGTGTGTGTGTGTGTGTGTGTGTGTGTGTGTGTGTGTGTGTGTGTGTGTGTGTGTGTGTGTGTGTGTGTTGCCTTGGGTCCTTTCATTCCATCTCTATTGATGCTCATCTCAATCGTCTCCATACAAACAGCCCTAAAACACACAGGCACACATACAGCGTCTCATGTTCTAGTTTTACTTCACCGTCTTTGTTGTATCCAACACATTGTTTTGTTTGTTTAACAATACACGAAGAACTTGCAGCTAAACCCCGCACTTACCACCAATGACGGGATCTTTGTCACGATGCTGAATGACTCAAAAAAAGCTTCTTAGCCTTCATACAAGCCTTTGGTGAACATACTGGCAGGGAAACAGGTGTTTCTTGCTGTCATTGTTGAGACTCTTTGTATCTGCAGCACCAACAAACCATCAGTGAGGGAGGACACTGGTTTGCCCCTAGGAATTCTGGGAACATGTAGTTGATGGGTTCTTTATTTACATAATGATCACTCTCAACATGTTATGATGCTCTTACCTGTAGAATTTCTCGCCCATTGTTGTCCAGCATCATCCGGGCTAGTATGATTTTAGCTACATGTCTCTTGTTTTTATGTTGTGCACAGTTTGAGAAGCAGTGAGTATTCAGATACTCATGGTGACTCTTACTGGATACATAACCTGATCATGATCAAACCAGTATGAATCAAACGGCAGTATCACCACAACACTATATACTGTACACAGTTATGACTCTCTTTGTTCAAGGATAGCTGCTGAGTGGAAACAGTTTCTTCTCACAAGTTCTAAAACAATGGCATTGATTCACATCTGAATAACAAATCCATAAAGTGTTCCTGCATCCACACAGATAAACACCATAAATAATTGATCTGAGTGCAAAAGGAGACTGCTCTGTGGACATTTGAGCCTTTATTGTATGTTGTTCTGTGTGTTTATCGTCGGGTCTGTGAACGAGTGTGTAAGCAAACTAATTTTAGCACGAAGGACTGCTAAGCTAAAGCTACCCAACACTGAAAAGCAAAACTGGTTCCGTGTGGTGTAAAGCACTCGTATCTCTGCGAGCAGTAATTGCCTCATAATTATTATTCATCACAGGCTCTTTGATCGTGGAACTCTCCAGTGATACTAACGTTATCGTCGCACGGGCAGAGAGATGGGAAGCTATCAGTGCATAACTTGAAAGACAATGCAAAGTTAAAGAAGAGATATTTTAACGGGGACACAAAAAGTAGGGGGAAAGACTGAAAAAGAAGCAAGATAAAACAAAGAAAGTGTGAAGCAGAGATAGAGAGAGACCAGCGAGGATGACGCAGTGGCTGACTAACACTGAGTGAGGAACGACTGAAAGCAGGAGCGTACTCGTGGTAATGGAAGACGACATGAGCAGGAAACAAGTGTGAGGGTTAGTTAGAAGATGAAAGACGTAAAGCTAAAGACTGGAAGGAGGAGTATGAGGGGAAAAGAGATGGCAGATGGAAATATTTGAACTTAAAACCTGCAGAGAGTGGCTCACAAACATCCCAGCATCCTCCACAAACAAATCGCTAAATATGAAATGATCTGCAAAAGCGCACATGGAGCCACACATATGTGCATCGCGAATCTCCAGAGTTATTATTAGGTTCTGTTGTTATGCTAAATAAAAAGAAAAAGTACAAGCTTCATATTTTAAATCTTTTCCTCTATATTTTCTGCTTCATTTATTTTTTAGGGGTTTTGAGGGTAAATGTTGTTTTTTCCCGTCTTTTTATATATGTGGATTATCTGAGTGTCCAAGTGGAATTTAAGCTCTGCATTTTCTGCTGCCATGCTTTAATGCAGAACTTAACTCCGCCTCTGTGAACACCAAAAGCTGGCTGGTATGTGACACTAAAATATCATTTTACACATGCAACTGATTTTTTTTCCAGTGGCGAGCATTTTTATCAACAGGCTGGACAACTGTGTGCACATGTTCACCCAAGTCCAACAAAACCTCATGAGTATAGAGAAGCAGCAAAGGTCACATGGAAAGAAATAAAGCCAGAGTGTCAGAGACAGAGGGGAGGTTAATGCTTGCCCCTTTCTTGCTCTATTAGAACACAGCACCTCAGATAAAGATTAGATATCCTTCGTCCACATGACAAATGGCTGTGATCGGGTGCTGATGCAGAGCTCTGAATCACCGTAAAGAGATATTTTTAGAGTTCTGTGGATGGATTTGCTCCGTGGAGAGTGAATGTAGCCCAGAGGAATACCTCGGTCTCCCAGTGCAGGAACAATATATCAGATGAGTGTTTTCAGTCCTCCATAGGGGCCTTTGTGCCTCGAGCTCTCTGCCTGAATTATCAATTTAGATGTTGAAGCCAAAGAAAAGGACAGCTTTGGACCATTTTGTGGCGCGGTGTGTTCTCCAGAGGTGGAAAATAAGCTATTACTGTTTTGCTGCATATGCCCAGGTCTGTAATTTCAGGTCTCATTTTATTTTGAAACAGAAACAGTTTTGATTTTTTTTTTCATTTTATTTTTAGACCATAACAGTTTCTCTTGGGATGGAATTATGAGCACAAATAAGGATGTTTTTATACATGCTGTAAAAATTCAAGGTTCAGTCAAGGATTCTCCAGGAAGCAATGAAAGAATAAAGCCAGAGGGTATATTACAAAGTTCCCCACAAACACAAAGCATCATATACAGTAGCTTTAGCATCCAGAGAGGGGAAAGTGCAATCTATTTTTTATCTGTATATTTGCCAGATAATTGGCATGCTACTATACTTGTGGGGACCAACAGTCACTTATGGGGGAAAAACGCCCGTCCTCATGAGTTTGAAGGCATTTGACTCATTTTGAGGTTACAGTATATATTTAGGTTTAGGCTGAGAGTTAGGGTTAGGTGTGTGTGTGTGTGTGTGTGTGTGTGTGTGTGTGTGTGTGTGTGTGTGTGTGTGTGTGTGTGTGTGTGTGTGAACACTGGTACTCTGGATAAATGGCTGTAAGAAATAATGTAGAAAATAGAAAAAAATCCAGCGACTGACTCTGTGAGAGGATGTTGTGTTCTTTCTTCGTGTATGCTCGCTCTGTGATTGGCTGAGAGTGAAGCTGTTCCCTCTCATCCCCCCTGCTCTGCACAAATCAGATGGAGATGACACTGATATATAGATATAGTTCTATGGGGAGCAGCGCTTGTCTCGTCATCCTGATGTGTCATCAGGCTCATCAGTTCACAGTTCATCCACCTTCCTGTTCCTGCGTATTAAACACATTATGAGGCCATGGGGGCAGCAGCCCGGTGGGATAGACCGAGAACACTGACACTGAGAGCATCACTTCTTTTAGGACTAAATACACTCATCCAAAACACTACGACTACTCTGATATGAAGCATATAGAGCTGATTATCTCATAACAACAATCTGGCCTGTATTAGATGAAACCTGAACAGTAACATCTTTGTGTACGCGAGAGAAACAGAAGGACTGGTCTGGTGAATCTCATTAACTGAAAGGTAAGTGGTGAGCGTAACGATACAAACTACAGCCCTGTGAATACGTTTTTGGCCCCTAACAAGAGCTCTCAGCATGGGTCAAAGGTGAGAGAGGGGCTGCTGTAACACAAGAATGACACAAAATGTGAATGATGTACAAGGATGTGTTGAGACCCATTGGTAACCGCTGCTCAACGTGGAAAACGCCTACAGTGGGCACGAAAAGGTCTGAACTGTTCCTTTAAGCAACGGCAGGTCACCTGACCTGCTGAGTCACATGGTCCTAGCACCCTGTGAGGGAGTAAGGCTGGTGGTGGGGCATGACTCTCTGGGAAATGTTGTGCTGGGAAACACCGTGTTCAGGTATTCATGTGCCACCTGGTCTGCAACAACACATGCTTTCAGTGGAATGGTTTCCCCCAAAGACAGTGACGTCTTTCATCAGGATAACAGAGCGACACAATGAGACTTTAACAATCTGCTGCAGACGTCTTGGAGTTATTAGAGTCCGCGGCTCAGTGGGTCAAAAACGGTTTGGGGACTTGGAGGGCCAACAGCATCTGAGACAGATGGTCATCATGGTTCATCAGTGCAAAGTCAGTTATTATATCATTGCATACTTAAAGACACAATGTGAGTTTCTTTACTGATTCAACAGTGTCTTCCACCTAGAATAACCCCTGATGAAATCATGGGGACAGCACAGTACTGTAAAAAATGCGAATAAGGGATATTTGACGACCCCAAATGAGACCACAGAAGATTCTTAAATTGCATTTTCTTTGCAGTTTTTTCTGTTACTTAATGAAGCTTGTGGAAGAAGAAGTGTCACGTCTTCTGAATTTGTTCTTTCAGCTCATATTTCATGTTGTCCGATGCTACAGTAATACAGTACAAGATCTCTTTAATGGACAGGAAAATTTATACCATTTTTGTGAGTGCAGTACAGCTCTGACCCCTGCAATCCTCTTACAGCTTTTCTTCTTGGACACTTGCACTGTGTGGATGATGCAGGGATTGCGATTTGTTGCAGCTTATACTATTGTGAGTCACTCTGGATAAGTTGGCTAAATGACTCGGTGGGATGTTTTCACCAGGACATTTTTTCCCAGAATAAAATAGCTGCAGAGACTTTCAGAATAAAGGTGTAATGACAGAAGAGAAGAAGGATTATGGAGGTGTGTGTTGGGCTAATTTAACTTAATGAAGCATGAAATATGGCTTGCATGTGTAACAGACTTCAACATTTTACTAATCGAAATGTGGCTAATTAGAAATCCCAGTAATTTACTTTTTAGTAACAAGCTTTTAAAATGAAACATTTAATAAGAAAACAAACAAACAAATGAATGAATGTGCAAATCATAGGTAGAAAATTCAACAATTTCTCTGGTTATGGAGAGATTTATCACATGTGGTGTTCGTATTAGTAAGAGGTGACCTGAACAAACATACTGTGAACATTACTGGGGATCGTATCCCTCAGACACAAACAACATGATTCTTTAAGACTATTATGTTATGTTAGACAGCTTTACGACAGAGTCAATAAATTATTAATAAAATAATAGATAGAATTATGTCACACTGATAAACAGAGCAATGGAAAATTGCTATTAAACAATATTTAATGGTGGTTTATAATCTGTGCCCTGAGCACACTTTGTGTGTAGATTATTCTGTAGAGATTCTTCTTAGTGGCAGGTGAACATTAACCGATCATCACTTCAGTAAACAGAATTTATGTGTCAAAATCGCCCCTTGTGTTTTGTTGTCAGTAAATTTCACGTCATTTTTTCATTATGTACAGAAATCCTTTCTTTTGGCTTATTTCTGCTCAGTGCCATTCAGCAAAGCTGCTGGAACACATTTAAGTGCAACAGCGCTGTGGGGAAAGTGGCTCACGAGGCGCTGTCGATACGTCCAGACAGACTCCATTTCTAAGGCATTCTTTGCTTTAATTTCTACAGCCTCTTGTGATTCCTTCAACCGAGCCAAGTCTGTCGTGCCTGCAACCAGCCGACCGCGCCAAGGCAGGTGGCTGTGTTGGCCCAAAAGAACCTTTGCAATGTTGGAAATCTGTCTTCATTAAAATGCCTTATTTCAAACCTCACAAGACTTTGAAGGACAATCCTGTTTTATTTCCCAGGTTCAGATATTTGTTAGAGAAGTAACTGCAAAGTAATCAAAACTATCAAGTTCTACGATTTTGATTAAGAACTCAAAGTAGTTACATTATTTTTATTTTTTTTAATGTAAGTGGTGTAACTATTCGTAACTATGTTAAAAACACATCTGTTAGCATCAGGATGCACGTAATGTTTTATGTAATTTCTAATAATAATGTGTTTTGTAATGATGATGTGACAGAATGGAGCTCACACACATGGAGAGGCCTTTTACATGAGGACAACAAACACACACTCACAGTATTACCGGCTGTGCTGCACACACAGTCCAGTTAAAGACACTATAAACATATTCCTGGAAGAAAACCAACAGAAAGGACTGAACCAGTCCCCTCAGGTCACGCTACATTTGAAAGAAGCTGTTTTAGCTCCCTGCCCACAGTTTTCGTCTGACGGGCTGACCCTTACAAGCTTCAATTTTCCCACCCAGAGTCGGACCTGAGATCAGGGTATCTGCTCTTTCTGACATCATAAAGAGTGAAAGGATCAGTGCATCACAGCAGCCTGAGCCTGCATATCCAAGGGACTGGGGCACCTGAAGTCTGTCCATTCAGAACTCTGGACTCTGAACAGTCAAGTAAAAGGTGGCATCTAAAAATGTCATAGACAAGGCTACGACATGTGGTGCGCTGCCTACTTGCACTTCTACCTAATCCATCTAGCTACACCAGCAAGACCAACCACACCAGCTATTACAGCTGTACGTAGGGCTGTTCGATATAACGATATATATCGGATGACGATATAAAAACGTCTATCGTTTCATTTTACGCTATCGGTTGTTTCGTGGTGTCGCAAAATAAACTGTTTACGGCAGTATTTTTCATCATTTTGATGGTCACTGTAGTGGCTATATTCATTTCTTAAAGTTCTCTCTTTCTCTTATATTTTATATAACCGTTCCACATAAGCCTTTCACAATAAAGCTCAAGATCCTGTTGAGACTTTTCAAAATAAACTGAATCACGTGAAAGAGCAGATTATTTACGGATGAGAATTAAAAAAGAGCCGTCAGGTGCTAAAAAATAAACCTTAGACTCAAACGTTAGAACAGGCTTTTCCCCGCAGCATGCCGTGTAATAAATACAAAGAAAACGGCGGCCTTTACAACTTATGTCTAAAAATGTGTCGTTTCATGCATCGGTTAAAACACTCGACTGCAGCTACATGACGCGCAGCTGGAAACACTTCACGTAAGTCGAGCTGCCCGAGATTCACAGAATTTACAGAAAATGTTACATTTTTGTGATTTATATCGTTATCGGGCGATAGAATTCGTATATCGGGAGATGAGATTTTGGTCATATCGCACAGCCCTAGCTGTACGCATATGATTTCCTCAGGGATTAATATGATATTCTGATTCTGACACTCCTGATTGACCCAAAAAAGGAAAGGACAAAAAATAAAGCCCGTTTTTGTTGCCGGCCCAAAGTGGTGCCATAGAAGGTCTATGGCAGGTCGGGCTGACGGCGAGTACCAGCACCAGAACCCAGCATAAGAAACATTATGAGCATCTCACACCAAGCAGACAAGCCGCTCTGCACTGGTCTCAAATAAACCACGTATTAGTTCATGATCACTTTTCCCCACTTATGCATCGGCTCTTTTCAGCTGAATGAAATAACTGGAGACGTACCTTCTAAAAAAAACTAAGCCCCAAAATTACCAAGCTGCTTTTCAGCACTTGTAATTTTTCCAGACATACAGTCAAACCACACAGAGAATTATCACATTAAATATTCCATTATGTACGACTTACCTGAGTTTCTTGGGGAAGCAGGAAGTCCTCAGGTAGAGTTGGTCCTTTTATGATGAATTCACATTCCAGTCACATCACTGGCCTCAGGGTTACAACAGGATGACAAGCTAACAAGGACACCCTCCTACCTGCAGGAGCGCAGAGGAAGAGGGGGAGGAGGAGGAGGAGGAGGAGAGTTGAAGAGAGGGGTTGAAATGAGACAAGGAAAGAGTGCAGGGACAAAAAGAAGAAAGAGAAAAATGTCAACACGTTGCATCATTAATTCATTAGTATTCCTAAAGATTCTTTGCCTCTATTTTCTGTCCCTGCTGTCACTTCTCCTCCCTCTTTTCCTCTATCACTTCTTCCTCTCTCTTTTTCGCTCTCCCTTCGAGGCTGCTCTGCCTCCTTTCCTTTCATCCAAATTCCTCAGCAGGACCTACAGAAAGGACGAAGGGAAGCTGCGGAGCGAGCGGTGGTTTTACAGAGTGACAAATATCCGAAATGAAAAATGAAAATACTGATAACTCAAAGGTTTGTGCTGAAGACAATTAGCTATAACAATTCATTAATATTGTCAAGCAGAAAGAATATTTTGAAGGGTTACAAATGGACATGTGAAGTCCTGAATTCTTCCTGAAACAGTTGTTATTGTTATATATTTGCATTTAGGAGCCAGAAGAACTACTCAAACAGTAACCAGCTAATATTATTATTCAGAATTAATCATTTGTGTCAGTTTTCAAGAAAAAATGTCAAATGTGTTGCAGATCAAACACTTACTTTTAAAGTTACAAGCCCATTACATGTCCATTATCAGACAGCTTAACTCTTTCAGTGTTTCTCATGGAAAACACTCAGTTTACATAGCAAACCTCTTACTGTCATGTATATAAGTGCATGCATGTCCATTACGTGACAGCATGTCAGAGTCGTGTTTTATTGTTGCTCTGCATGAAAAAAAGTCTTTATATGACAAATTGAGAATAATCTCTGTGTCTACACTTGATCAAAGATCATTTGATGCTTAAACCAAACCCCAGAAGTCTGCCACTACACTCATTCAAACAGCAAACGTGTATGTGTGATCTATGTAGACAGTGAATGTAAACCAGTAAATGCAGTCTTGCTGTGAAGCCTTGGACTGAAAATTCTGGATCCTGACATCGTGGTTGCAGCCCCATGTGATGAGTGAGAGGAGGAATGACTGAAGAACTGAGTTCTGCCCTCTCATGGTAAATGGATGGACGCTTCTTAAATAGTTCTACTTTTTACAACATGTCTCATTCACCCACTCACACCACACCATACCGATTATTGCACCTGCTCTACCTGCTGAGCCACAACCACAACCACAGCCCGTTCATGCTCAATAGGATACTAGAGCACGCCCTGCATCTATTTAAGTGTTTGCTGAGGTCACAGATAATAATAATGGATTGCATTTATATAGCGCTTTTCAAGGCACCCAAAGCGCTTAACAATTCCACTCTCACATTCACACACTGGTGGAGGCAAGCTACAGTTGTAGCCACAGCTGCCCTGGGACAGACTGACAGAAGCAAGGCTGCCACATCGCGCCATCGGCCCCTCTGGCCAACACCAGTAAGGCGGTAGGTGAAGTGTCTTGCCCAAGGACACAACGACCAGGACAGAGAGCCCAGGGATCGAACCAGCGACCTTCCGGTTACAGATACGCTTCCCAAAAATTTAAACGCAGCCTCTTAGAAATGAGACAAGTTTGATGTGCAAGATGTGAATTTTTTCTTTTTGTTTTTTTTTTAAAATCAGAGATTTACTTGGAAAAAATGTAATATGAAATAATAATGAAATTGTGGTCGCCCCAAGATTGGAAGGTGAGGGGTTCGAATCCACTGAATGGCTACTCTGAGGTACCCCTGAGCAAAGTACCGTTCCTACACACTGCTCCCCGGGCGCCTGATTGGTGGCTGCCCACTGCTTCACTGAGTGAATGGGTTAAATGCAGAGAAAGTAATTTCCCCACTGGGATCAATAAAGTATACATTATTATTATCATCATCATTAACAGTGTTGTTCTGTATTAGCTATATAAATGTGTTATTGTTAGCTAAAGAAAGGCATCATGAAACATGAAAAAGCACTTGGAGCCTTTTGTCATCCAAACTGACATGAATGAAGTGTGGTGGATCTTCAGGATGGACTTAATCACACTGGTAATCTGAATTTGATCTCTTGAAAGAGGAATGGGAGTCTGGAGCTGGATTCAGCTGTCTGCTCTGCTGAAGTGGGACAATTTGCTTTCACTCACAAGTACCCTCACACTTTGTGTTTGTTCTGGATGTGAAGAAAGTGATTTCAGTCCATCAGTCCACAAATCCACCTCTCTGGGAAGGCAGATTAGTTTTTTTTATGTGTTATTTCAAACCCACTCTGATGCTTCTGAGCTGAATGTTTCCACCAGTTTCCAACAAACAACCAGTTTGGATGAATTTGTGTGTGTTGGGTCTGTGTTTCCACAAGCCCCGCTAGTTTAGAGACTTATTCATCATGAAGAAAACAAGACAGTCAGCGATCGATCGATTTACTTGCAAGGGAGGCCTCGTCGGTGTCTACCACAAAATGACCCTAAATCGGGCCTCTGCTTGCTGCCTTTTATTGGGAAAACAGTTCACACAATACACATCACAGCAAAAGCACCTCCCACATCGGTATGCATGTGTGTGTGTGTGTGTGTGTGTGTGTGTGTGTGTGTGTGTGTGTGTGTGTGTGTGTTTGAGTGAGTGAGTGTGTGAGAATGTGTGTGTCTCTCTGTGTGCGTGACTTCCAACTGTTTCTAACAACATCCTCAGTCATAAAATGGTAATCTCCCCCACACCCAATATATGGTTCAATTCCTGTATTGGTTCACCGTGCACAACACAGTGAAGCCATAAAAGGGCAGGAAGCTGACCACACAAGAAACAGATCTTCCAGATAAAATGTATCTGCAATAAAACCTCCCCCAGCACAGAGAGGCTGGAGAAGTGGTCAGAGACAAAGGAATGTCTTGATCCTATAGATTGAACTCAGACCTTACAAATTTAAGAAGCACAATGACAACGTTCAACAATTAGACTTAACAGTGTGCACACCCCACAACCTATTATTTTTAAGAGAGATGAATGTGACCGTGAAATCTCAAAAAGTGTCTTTTCAGAGTGACACACTCCAGCACCATGTTTCAATACAGCATCACTGACATCTGTGAGGGACAAAAACACAGATTCAGTATTTCTGCAGCTTTAACAAAGGAAACGATGTGTTTTCAGTAAGCTGCAAAACTCGCACTTTTCTCAGCTCCTATGTTCCTCATCACCGAGTCCACCTACACAGAAAAACCTGCAACCGGCTGTTCTCTTAAGTTTCTCCTGAGGCATGCTGGGAAATGCAAGCAAGTGCCAAGTGCAGCTGATGAGGATGACAGGATTCAGGTATAACAAAAAAGAAAATTAGACAAATATTTCACAGAATAACCTTCAGAGCATCACACGCTGATGATGTATAATGTGCCAACAACGTGCCTGAAGGTGGATTTTTTTCTCAGAGTTTGATATCAGGGTGGTGTGGGTGTACACTCTAAAAAGTAATTAATGGGATCTTTAGTCATTACTTACATATATATGTTGTTGTGAAATGAAAAATCAAGTTCATAAATACTGTTAGACTTCCTAATTAAAATTTTTATTTTATTGAGTTCGGGTGACACATAAATTATGCCTCTTTACTCAATATATAATCGTGATTTGTCTGAATTTAAAATCTTCTTTTAATCAAAAAACAATATAATTTTAAGTTCTGTCGATGTAAAATACAACTTGATGACGTGTAAACAGCTCACAGTTCCCTTCTTCTACACAAGCGGACATATTCAACAGCACATGTTCAAGGTTTATCAAGAGCTGTGTTCGTCGCGAACGGTGAGTAATTTTATGCGAAATTACACATATCTGCAGTCGCTCTGGATTTTGTTAGTTTACTTTAAAACAACGACGTAACATACATAACATACATCTTAGCTTGCCCCCGCGTTTGTGTGTTTTAATATACACACAGCAGCTAATTCCGCGATAGCATAAATTGTTGGGCTCTTTTTGGAAAATTTAACACTGACGTTACTCTAATGCAGACCACTGTAATTGTCTTATAATTTTTAAAAGATAGCGGACGTTGTTCGCCCCGGCGCAAACTACTATGCTAACGTAGCTAGCCAAGCTAAGTTGTGTTCACTGTGATTTTATTTTTGAAATGTGAAATTTATTTTTTGAAGGGAAGCATTTTATGTTAGTAATTGTTAAGAAACGCTTCTAAATTTTCGTAACGTTACGGGGTGAAGTTCAACCCCATTGGCTTCTGCGCAGGAAGTGCGGTCGCCATTAGTCCGGTGTGTCTGTTGACCGCTAAGAGCGGTTCTTCACCGGCTGCTCGGCCTATTTTCACAGGTAAAAGACCAGACTTAAGTGCACTGTGCCGCATATGGTAGGCTAGTTAGCTGTCCCTAATTTTTGGGTACTTTCCGTGTTTTGTAGAGACGTAGAGGCGACGTGCATTGGCACTGGCTGTAACATTGATATGCCTCAATAAAGGTTGAAAGTAAGAAAAAAATCAATAGCGGGCCGCCATCTTGGTTGGGTCCCCATTCGCCACCAGTGCATTTTTTCTACTGAGGAATGTATTCACCCATGGTAAATAAGGAAAATGTTTAAATATTTTTCCAAACAGATAAGGCAAGAAAGGTCAATAATCCCACATATGGTTTCAGTAGTATGCCAGTTTTTGCAACACTAGGGTGCACAAAAATGACCATAGCTGCTGACTCAGCATTGATTCCAATTTGGTTTTGGAGAATGAAATGAAAACAGATCAAGTGGGATTATTGACATTGTAGCTTGTGTATAAAAAAGTTTGGGTTTTTTTTCGTATTTACTGTCAGAAATGATTCTGTCCTGTCATGCCACACCTTATGTTTGCTTTTGTTGATAAAAAAAAAACTATATATATATATATATATATATATATATATATAGCTCCTTACCATGCATGGAGGGTTTCACCCCAAGTCCAGCACCCTGAGGCTGTACGCTAAGCGGAAGGAAGGGGGCCGGGGACTGGTGAGTGTCAGCACCACAGTCCAGGATGAGACAACGAACATCCAAGAATACATTGGGAAGATGGCCCCAACTGACCGAGTGCTCAGTGAATACCTCAGGCAGCAGAAACCCAAGAAAGAGGAGGGAGACGAGGAACCATCATGGAAGGACAGGCCCCTGCACGGTATGTACCACCGGCAGATAGAGGAGGTGGCTGATATCCAGAAATCCTACCAGTGGCTGGACAAAGCTGGACTGAAAGACAGCACAGAGGCACTAATCATGGCAGCACAAGAACAAGCTCTGAGTACAAGATCCATAGAGGCTGGGGTCTATCACACCAGGCAAGACCCCAGGTGCAGGCTGTGTAAAGATGCCCCAGAGACAATCCAGCACATAACAGCAGGGTGCAAGATGCTAGCAGGCAAGGCATACATGGAACGCCATAACCATAGTGTACAGGAACATCTGTGCCGAGTATAACCTGGAAGTCCCGAGGTCAAAATGGGAGATGCCCCCAAGGGTGGTGGAGAATGACCGAGCTAAGATCCTGTGGGACTTCCAGATACAGACGGACAAAATGGTGGTGGCTAACCAACCGAACATAGTGGTGGTAGACAAACAGAAGAAGATGGCCGTAGTGATCGATGTAGCGGTTCCAAATGACAGCAATATCAGGAAGAAGGAACACGAGAAGCTGGAGAAATACCAAGGGCTCAGAGAAGAGCTCGAGAGGATGTGGAGGGTGAAGGTAACGGTGGTCCCCGTGGTAATCGGAGCACTAGGTGCGGTGACTCCCAAGCTAGGCGAGTGGCTCCAGCAGATCCCGGGAACAACATCGGAGATCTCTGTCCAGAAGAGCGCAGTCCTGGGAACAGCTAAGATACTGCGCAGGACCCTCAAGCTCCTCTGGTAGAGGACCCGAGCTTGAAGGATAAACCGCCCGCAGGGGCGTGCTGGGTGTTTTTTTTATATATATATATATATATATATATATATATATATATATATATATATATATATATATATATATATATATTATTTTATTTTTATTTATTTATTTATTTTTTTGAGTTAACACATTCCTCAGTAGAAATACATGCACTGGGGGCGAGTGGAGACCCCTCCAAGATCGCGGTCGTTGGGGATACACGCTCCAACAGACTGGCCCAGTCCATGTCACCTCTATGTATATTTGATCTATGGAAAGCCACGTTAGGCCTTCCAGCACCCAGTGTATTCAGGTGTATGTAGTTTTGAATGTTTGGTTCTAGCTCACACAGCTTTGACAGGTGAAACTTATTCACTGTATTGAAGACTCACAGGTGAAGTTGCAAATACCATCTTTTGTATTTTTGTGCAGGCACAACTTTCTGGTGTTATACACTGTCCTGGCGTTGCAGATCTAGGGGTTCCAGTTAAGACGTGGTCAGCCTTCTAAAGAAAGTGGGAATCTCACCAAAATATTCAGTTACTTTGCTGTGTTTCTTGCCAGGACAAAGGCTCAAACCATCATCTTCTCCTGGTATCGAATACCAAGGGACCTTCTGAAGTAAGCTTTAACAAGTAAGCTTGAATTGAGTAATTCAGAATCATGAAGTATGGATTGGCCTTGCAAAATCTGTAAATTTGCAACCTCCACTAAGGAAGAGCTGATGAAACATTATAGGTTACGCCATATCCCCAGTGTACAGCCTCTGCCATGTCCTTACCTAGATTGTTTTTGTTCATTTAAGTCATGGGGTAGCCTAAAATCACACATATCAAGGAAACACTCAACTCACTCAACAATGAGAACCTCTGAAATACTCAGTTTCTGTTGTCAGTTCTGTAATGTGGGCACATTTTCCACTGAAAAAGAGTATTTTGAACACCTTCTATTTTTTTCTATCAATCAGGACAACACAGTTGAAAAGCGCAGAGAAATTGCTATTCGCTGCCTCATAGTCTATCTTGGAGAGAAGGAGGAGGATCTTTTCAAACAATACAGCGCAAGTACTTGAGTTGGTTTTTAATTTTTTGTTTAGTTTTGAATGCATGTCTCTGTTGGGTCTTTGTGTTTTGTTCATTGGATTTTCTGTTCAGGGTTGAGTATTTAAGTCATTCAGTGCCATAGACGTCTTTAGACGTCAAAATGAATCCGAACGCTCTACTGAGAACGAGTATTGTGGCGCGATTTTTGATCCAGCTCGTCATTTCGAGCTTGAGGTGTCTGCAGCCTGACGTCATGGTTTTTCTAGCGATTCCAGTGAACATGAACCGGATTTATCTGACCAGTATCTCCTGTTAGAAACTTCTGAAGGCAGCAGGGACCAGAATAATGAACGATTTGCTGCATAAAACGCACAGAAATTGTTGATAGACGAACCGATGGCCGGGTGGGGGGTGAACAGACTAAGTCGCGCACTCACTTGTGCACATGCGGGAGTAACACACACACACAGACTCTCTGAATCATAAATCAGTCGCTTTTTTCTTATATATTTTTCAAATGTTGAAATTGTCTATAAACAACTATTTTTATACAAAAAATAATCTGCCAAAAGTACATTTTTACAGGTGATTTTTTTACTTCATAGTAGTAAAACATAGTTGAGATGTTGCATGAATCATTGAAACACGAAATATTTACATCAAAGTCACTGATCTGCTAGAAAAACCTATTTACACAAAGCGCTTTTGATCCAGAAACAGGTGTTTTGTCATGAAAGTTTCTCTTTTCTACTGCAGATTTCTAAATAACAGAGGTAGAAACATTTTTTTTTTGCTGCTGAAAGAAGAGAGACTCATTTTTGTCATGGTGGTTTCAGAATTCACATAGTCATAGAACAAAATATTCTGTGAGCCTTCAAAATCAGTGAAAAAGCTAAATATCTCTGGCACTGAGGGGAGTATGAAATCTGAGAGTGGCTGGCACTGAACGAGTTAAGGGACATTCCAACCCTAAGTGAAGATATGTCTATTGCCATGTATAAGTGAGAAAAAAGCATTTCAGAATTACAATCCGAAGATGTTTATTGCCATTGTCATTGAACATAATTTGCTGAATAGAAACCTGTTTCCGTGATAAGGTGCAACATAAACACACAGGATAAAAAATTTTGTAGCCAGCGCAGTCATTTTCCTGATCTGGCAGCAGCTTTAGCAGAGCATAAACAATGGAAGTGAATGGCAGGTACTAGCATTTTGTGTGCAAAAGTGATTAAAATCACTCAATAATGATACCAAGTATTCCTGGGGAGCTCAACAATCATGCTGACTGCAAATGAAAAGTATGAATTGACATGAAGGATTTTCAGGAGCCGATTTAGACTTGGGACTACATTACGACAAAGCACTGCTGTAAGCCTCCACATGGTTATAACACAGCAGTTGAAGCCACTGCCGACCAGTGTCTATAAACCAACATGCTATTTGTGCAATATTTCTTCAACAAATCAAAGACCCATCCATTGTTACTGCAGCTTACCATGCTTGTATAGTAGTGGCTGTGTGTGTTTGTTTATGGAAGCTGGAGGCTTTTCCAACTGTTGCGTTATATCCATGCACCATGCAGTGGATGTTTACAGCGGTGTTTGTTGTAACTGCAATGTAGTCTCAAGTTTAAATCAGCTTCTGCAAATCTTCCGTGTTACTTTTGCACTTTTCATTTGCCGTGAACATGATTACTGAGCTCCCAAGAAATATTTGTTTTCATTACTGTTTTCATTTTTGTTAGTCATTTTAATCACTTTTGCACACAACATGCTAGCACCTGCTATTCACTTCCATTGTTTGTGCTCTGCTAAAGCAAATGGATTGCTTCCGGATCAGGAGAATTAGTGTGCTGTTTACAAAAGGCTTGTTTCTCACTTTCTAACTGTGGCAATATGGCAATAGATAAAATTTCACTTAGAAGTGGAATAACCCTTAAAAATGATTTATTAGATTTTCTTTTCAAAGTGGAAAAACAAAACTGTGAAAAACAAGACATTTTTTATTTTAAACGTTGGATTATGGTTTAATTTAGCTTTTAAAAATTACAGAATGACAAAGTAAAATCACTGAAAAACACAAAAGACAACCTGTTTTAGCTTATTTTCCTACCTGTAGTAGTTCATTCCCTTATGCACGTCATCCTGAAGTGCTTGAGCTATGTATTTTATACATCCTAACATTTAATTTCTCCTACAAGGATGAGGAGGAGCTCAATGCAGACCTTGCAATGCAAATCATGAAGATTGCTATCATTGGTGATGGGCCTCCAACCATCATCGTTGAGGGATCCAAGATCCTGGAGAGGATTGATGTTGCCAGATCCTGTGCTTTGATGATGGGAGTAATCTACGCTCTGAACCTTACCTATCCCAAGCAGCTGAAATTTACCTTTGAGGTATTTCAAAAGCTATGCCTTGAGCTTGATGGACAAAAAGCCAGCTCTAAAGTAATGAATCTTAAGTTTGGTATTTTCTAGAGCAGACTTGATAGACCATTCGTGAGTGAGTTTCACAAAAACCTTATTCCTGCATTTCTGGCACTACTTCATTGTGTTTTACTAAATTTTAAAGCGCTGTTCTTAAGTCTTCTGAGTTAATGGTTTGCTGTGTCTTAAATGCTGTTATTTGCACATTTTTAAGGAATGTGTTTAATTTCTCCCATGACCTGTGTTCTGAGGGTATTGGTGTGTTTTAAAGTTTGTGTAATGCCCTCTTTAGCTGGCCTTAATCTTGAGGGTGAAAAGTCAAATATGGAAGAGAATCAAGAATACTTTGTAAGAGTGCTGACAAAGTTGAATGAAAGAAGCTTTGCTCATTTTATGTTTAAATTAGTGCATTTAATGTATAGCAGCCTGTCATCTATTGTTTTGATTCACTGTCACATGTTAAAGTAAAAAAAAGAGGATTCAAGTAGTAGGTTTTATTACAATTTTAATACACAGTTCCTTAAGTTTCAGCGGGCAATTTGTGTTCTAGGAAACTGAAGCCCACAAATCTTGCACTTTGCACGCACGTTAAAGAATTGTGATGTTTGTTATTGTAATTAAATGGGTCTAACTCATTTGAATACATCTGTCTGAATTTCTATTCTTTCTGAGCACCAGGTACGAGTCCCTTAGCTGATGTCCAGGTATTTGGCATCACATCTGCCGCATTCAAACAAATACACACAACATCCATTTCTTTTTTCTGAAGGTCATGACACAAGCGCACACACAGCCCATGTTAAGGCTGACGTTCGTTTGGGGAAAAAAGTGATCGACAAGTTTCTAAGGTCTTAGAACCTTGACTTCTTTGTGGGCAGGCACCACCATGCATGAGCCTGCCTACGCGGTAGTCATGGTTATAAGACACAGCCAAATGATCAAGGTTGTATTTTGGAGCGAATTAGCCTGCTGGGAAACAGGTAAATGGCCTTATAGAATCTCCTGTGGGACCAAAAAATTACTACACTGTAACCAAAATATCATATTTGACCAACATAAATACTATTTATGCCGACAGTTAAGTTCATTTTAATTATAAATGTGTTTTATTTTGATCAAAAAGTTACTTCACCATACATAAATATAATCTTGGATCAACTTAAATTCCTGTGTATTTGTTGACAATTATTAAGTTCATGTTACTCAGAATGTGGTTTTTTTTGTGGCCAAAAAGTAACTTCACTATACATAAAATTCACGTTGGATCAACTTAAATTTTTGTGTTCTAGTCGAAAATTATTAAGTTAATTTTACTTAAGAATGTTTTTAATTGTGGCCAAAAAAGCTACTTCACCATACTCAAAAATATTGCTTTGAATTAATGTTATTCTGCCAGAAGTTGGCTTAACTCAAAAATTCTAGTGGAAAACGTTAACATGTTTTTTTTATTTGAACCAATGTTTTACTTATTAGAGTGTAGCGTAGGTGAACAGCCCTTTTGGAGAAACAGTTACATCACATCCTGTGCATCGGCAGATATATACATTTTTCTTTAGTAATACATTTTTTTACTTCAAGAAACGCCCATTTTCGAAATGTATTCACTTGAATCGCCTCCAGGCTTTCAGGCGTGTACTGTTTACTTTGGTTAATTTAGTTTGCACTGCAGTAAGAGATAGAAGTAAGGTAATTAAACAAGGTGATAAAATGAAGCCACAACTGACAAATGCAGCAGAAACACAATTTGTGCGGCGGTGATAGATGACAGAAGAAGCTGGGCTGTAATAACGGTGGCTTCAAAACAAAAAGAAGAGAATTTGATAACAAAATCCAAATGGCTTTAAAACACAGCGTGATGGACGATGGCGGGGAAAAAAACAACAGTGTTCATAAAAAATAAGCAGAAAAGAACATGAATAACAGAGATGAAGAAAAGCTGTCCCAAGGGGGAGTTATTGGAAATGAGTGGGAGGAGGAAGGAGGAAGAGGCTGAGTGTTTCATCACCGGGGAAGCTTCAAGCTGTTTTGTTCAGACACTCGAAAGCAGTGGATTTTAGCAATGACAGGAAGCTGTCTCGCCAGACGATGAAATAAACAGCAGATAACTGGAGAGAACGGGAGATCGGAAAACTTCAAATTCACTGTGCCTTCTCCGAAAAGTGCAACGCTCATTGTTTGTGTCAACGGTAGCAAGACGAGAATCATTTTGCTGACATTACAGACGTCGTATTAGCAACGAGATTCTGTGAAAGAGCCCAAAGTTCAATTAATCTGAAGCAACATGTGTGTAGTCGAAGCCTAATCTGATTAGCTCTGCCACAGGGCTAAATGGTAAATGGACTGATTCTTATATAGTGCTTTTCTACTCTCACAGAGTACTCAAAGCTATACAACATGCCTCATTCACCCAATCAAGCACTTTATCTATACTTAGTGCTTTCTAACGACATTCATACACAGATGGATGCATCGGAGAGCAAGTTGCGGTTAGTATCTTGACATGCAGACTGGAGGAGCCAGGGATCGAACCACCGACCTTCCGATCAGTAAGTGACCTGCTCTACCTCCTGAGCTACAGCCACCCAGGAGGTGGAGCAGGTCACAGCTGCATTGTTGCACTGGGTGATGCGTTTCATCATTACCACCAAATATACATGCGTCATTTAATTCAGTCCCACATTCATCAACCTGCTATCCCAACTATGTGATAAATTAATGCTAAAAAATAGCCCTTAAAGAAGGCTGTTTTTATCAAATTTGTAATGTCAACAGTTTTAGAGGCACTACTGAATTTTAGGGCTAAGATTTACTTACAATTCTTATTCCAAAAGCCCAAATGTCAATTCCTGGCTGTACCTCACAGTAAACCATCTAAAATGCTCTAAAAGGCCACAAACTTGAACAATGCCCCTAGGACGTGAGGAACAGGAGACCAGTGTTGCCAACTCCTCAGTAAGGAAAATCGCTATTGGTTGTCCTAAAAGTCGCTAGAAGTCGCTAAATGTCTTCATCGCCTAATTTGCATAATTGGTCATGCTAATGTAATTGTAACCTACGCTGTTGGAGAGAGAAATAACATCGTGGACGAGACATAAAGTGAGTAAAATACGTCCTAAATGCATTTAGAAATTATTTATTACTACAAATTAATATTTTTTTTTAGCAATTATTGATTTTTTAATGTGACAATTCCAAACCTGCTCCTTTATCCGGGCTTGGGCCGGCAAAAGTGACCCGAAATAGGCACTCTGGTGGAGTTACTTTGTGTGTGTGCATGTGTGTGTGTTTATAAGTAGTTTTAAACCTTGTGATCCACAAAACAGCATAACAGTAAAAGAAGAACTGACTGCGTTACAGTCAGTGCAGGAGCAGCGGCTTCGCTCATGCGCGATTGATTTGTAGTTTGGATGCATAGGTGTGAACATCTCCTGCCCTGATAGCAGTGGGGGGAGGACTATCCTCCACCTGTGAGCACTTTGGCACGGGCGAGGTGCCCACGGCAGCACCCACTGCTTGTTGAGAGTAAGAGCGATACACGCTTTCACATCAAAAAGTCGTCATAAATAAGGCTCCAATAACACCAGAAAAAGTCGCCAGATTTGTCGCTAGTCGCTTTTCAGAAAAAAAGTCGCTAAGGTGTCTGAAAACTCGCTAAATATAGCGACAGAGTTGCTAAGTTGGCAACACTGCAGGAGAAACTGAGCAGCAACTGTATAGCTGTATGTGTCAACGCTCCTGGGTTAGTCCATGGCTATTCATTCACTTTTGGAGCCAGCTTCAAGAGTCCTGACATCCTAAAAGAATGATTGTATAACTCAATAAGCATTAAAATGATCGTCTCGATTCCAAAGAAGCGTGTCTTCTAACACGCATTTTCATATATAGTTTGAGAGCAAAGCTTTAGCTCGAAATGCTGGGTTTATTTGAGGTTGAAATCCACATTTAAGTGCTGCATTCCTGGAAAGAGGGTTGGATTAGAAAACGGATTACCAGGCATGTAGACAAACAGGTTAAATCAGAAAGACCACGGGATGATCAGAAATGACAGAGAGGGAGGGAAGCAGGAGGTGAATTGAGCCTCATGGCAACTGACAAGAGTGCAAGAGGAGAGCTGGAGTACAGTAAGCAGCACACAGGTGTCTTCTCATCTCTACACCGGTCAGCACTTCTGACTGACAGCTGGATTAGCATTAGCACAACACAGCCACATGGATTAGCGTTAGCGGGCCCGGTGCTGCACAAAAAGGGATTAGCCTTAGCAAGAGCTAATGCTGTAGGCTAAGAGATTAGCACTAGCTATAGCATGGCTCCAAGCTACAAGAGAAAAGATTAGCTGCGTATATCTGACTTCATACTGAGCCACTGTAGATGATCAGGAGCCTACAGGACCAAACAGCAGAGGATTTCAATTTCAAATATGGAAACTGTGGGACTGAAAATGGAAACAGCTTCATGTAGCAACTCCACCAAAACACTGTTAGATAATAACAGGAATAATAAAACTAGAAATACATGCTTGTCATTAAAAATTAAAACATTTTCACGATATTTATGGGGATCTTCTTTGTTTTTCTGGATAGTATTTTTGTTTTATCTCTATATCTAAATCGATTTATTTATAATTTGTAAATATGCTTTATAAATACATATAAATACACAATTATCTTACTTTAAATCAGTTTGCAATGGTGTGAAGCATAATGATTGTATTAGAATTTTGTGAAATATTAAGTATACCCCAATATTAACAGCATGCTGAACAGCTTTAGCAGCTGCAATAACCTCATGCAGTCATTTTGTGTATCTCTTAGGTCATCGAGGAGGAATTTCCCCCACTCCTCTTTAGAAAATAGCTCCAGTTCATTGAAATTTGATGGCATTAATTTAGACACAGCTCTCTTCCCACAACAGGTCAAGGTCTGGACTTTGAATGGACTATTGCAGCACATTGATTGTTTTCTTTTAAGCCATTCAGTTGGAGATTTGCTGCTGTGCTTGGGGTCAGTATACTGCTGCGTGACCTGGTTTGGGCCAAGTTTTAGCAGTTGGACAGATGGCCTCACATTTGACTCCAGAATACTTTGGAGTAAAAGGAGTTTATGGTCGACTCGATGACTGCAGGGTGCACAGCTCCTGCAACTTCAAAACAAGCCCACATCATCATGCTTCATAGTTTGTACAAGATGTTTGTGCTGATAGGCTGTGTTTGGTTTTCACAAAGCTTCTGCTTTGGTCATCCTTGCTGATGCATTAAGCATGATGAAACATGTACTTTAGCCTCATCTATCCAAAGGACATTGCTCTAGAAGTCTTGCTCTACCTGTTGTGTCAGGAACTTGAATATTTAACATGCTAACTGAGGCCTGTACAGTCTGAGATGCAGTTCTTGAGGTTTTCTGCAGTTTCTCTTTACATTGCGGAATCTGACCTCGGGGTGAATTTGCTGGGACATGCACTCCTGAGAAGACTGGCAGCTGTCTTCAATACTTTGCACTTGTGAATAATCTTTCTTACTGTTGAACAATGGACTCTAAATTGTTAGACTGATGGGCAGCAGCAATTGCTTCTTTAAGGTAAATGCAGATGTTTTTCTGCTGATGCATTGTCTTATCAATTTGAAAATACTATAGTTTTCACATTCACAAGATTTTCGGGAAATTTGACCACTGACCTTTGACTCGCCTGAGAGTTTTGGTAAATACACCAATGGTATCAATTTGAAGCTCCTACTTCGCCTCGTTCTCGAGTTATTGCAGTCATGGAAACTTGTCCACGCCGCCCGCCTGCCTGACGGGGTCACAACAATACCCTATCAGCTGTTTATCGCTGAGGGGCAAAAACCTGAGTGACAGAAATATAAAAGCAGCAAAGGGACCATCTGAGCGCTTCCACTGATACTACTTACAACTTGTTATTTTATTCTCGCAGATCCATAGTGACATTAACTTACAGTTTGACCTGGTCAAAGGGAGGCAAAGATGAGCTTAAGATTCATTCGCAACGAAAGATAATCGGTGTTATTCGCTTCACCTGTCAACGACCCTCATGTTGTGGCTGATTGAGATGTACTCCAGCAGCTGGGTTTTTTGCCATTCTTAAAATCCAAACCTTAGAAAATATCAGCAGCTGTAAAACAAAGGAAAAGCTGCACCTTCTCTGCATTTCATTCTCGTGCATGCCTTCCACCTCAACACATGCTTTCACTGGTACATACTGTGGTGCTTTGCTGTAGTCTAATGAAAAATTCCTGCACGTGGGTCATTCAGTCATTTAATGTTTCCTCATTCTCTTATTTACCAGGCAGAGCCTTTAGTAAAATGCTGATGCGCACGTGTCAGTGCACATTCCACTAGCGTAGTCTCTTTATGATCAACAGTCCAATCATTAAAATTTATAGTTGCAAAATGAGACCAAAGGGTTTTCTTAATGGTTTAAGGTGTCAAACGAGGATCATAAAGTTGGTGGACAGTCTACATGCAGACATTTACATGCAAATAAACATTACTGTGAACAAACCATCAGCAGTTTGGATATTCCTGTCTGTTTATTTTATCATCTTAAATGGTTTTAGACGTGACATAATGAATTCAATGATAAAGATCAATAGCAAAATGTCTGTGAAGGTTCTCAGTCATCCAGGTCATCGTAGTCAAAGGAGCTTGCAAAGAAAAGCGTCTGGACTTCTTTAAGTTGCTTGAAGACGTTTCACCTCTCATCCGAGAGATATCTGGGACTCTCCACCATTTGACCTTAGAACTGAAGAAGCTTCTCGGATGAGAGGTGAAACGTCTTCAAGCAACTTAAAGAAGTCCAGACGCTTTTCTTTGCAAGCTCCTTTGACTATCAATAGCAAAAGCAAATGTTTAGGCAAAGCAAAGTGACTCTTTTTGAATTTTGCTTTTTAAAGGCTTTTTAAAGACCCACAGGAACCTTTAATAACTGTAAATGTACAGTTTTTACACCAAGCTGTCTTTTTCTCCATAAATAAAAAAGTGGAAAAAATAGAATTAATGTGTGTTACTGGTGAGCTGTTCACAGGTGGGTCCTGTTAGAATAACAGTAGTGTTCCTCCTTCCAGTCTTCAACATAGACACATGAGATTTCACCTTCGTATTACCCTGCGATCTCACTTGTTGACTTCATCTCCTTCGCTCATACAAACTACATCGGCTCAGACTCACATCGGCATTCAAGTGGCAAACTCGCAGGACGTACGTACACAAAGACGCCCACATGCAAACAGAGACTGACAGAGGCTCACACTGTCAGATACGCTGCAGTCACCGAGGGTCGTCTGAGACCATGTTACTGAATCATTATTGTAATGAGATGTGCTTTCACTCACATTAAACACGACAGTATTAGCAGGGATCTTATCATGTTGAGAGATCCTGGAAAAACACAAATCTCATATTACTCAAGCACCAGGAATCAGAATCAGAATCAGAATGGGGTTTATTGCCAAATGTTGAGCAGGTTTACAACATTAGGAAATTGCTGCGGTGCTTCAGTGCAAACATAGTGTCATAAATAGCACTTAAATAGACATGGAAAAAAATAAAAGTAGGGATAAGAATTAAAAGTGCTACGTGGGAAGATATGTGCATGAGATATACATGAGATATATACATGAGAATAAGAATTAAGAGTGCTACGTTGAAAGATATATACATGAGTGCAGGTGGTGATCAGTGCCAAACATGGAATGATGCAGTGACACAGCGTAGGGTCATGTGTTAGTGGTGGGTACAGTCATATGGTTATTGTTCATGTGTCCAACAGCAGAGGGGAAGAAACTGTTCTTATGGCGAGAGGTTCTGGTGCGAATGGACCGGAGCCTCCTGCCTGAGGGGAGCAGGTCAAACAGACTGTGTCCAGGGTGAGAAGGGTCAGCTGAGATCCGAGCTGCACGCCGCAATGTCCTGGAGGTGTACAGGTCCTGCAAAGATGGGAGTCTGCAGCCAATCACCTTCTCAGCAGAGCGCACAACACGCTGCAGTCTCTGTTTGTCCCTGATAGTGGCTCCAGCGTACCACACGGTGATGGAGGAGGTGAGGATGGACTCGATGATTACCACCAGTGTGCGTTTATATATATTTATATATGCTATCAAGACCTTTTCTGTTACAGATGTGTGCACGACTGTGGCATACAGAGCCTGAGGGTTTATCCGTCTTTCAGTGTGATTGCTGCCTGCTGACCAAAGGGTTGTAAACGCAGGAAGCTTACATCAAAAGCACAAGGATGTGTCTGTGATAAAAGACTACAGCCCCCCACCTAGAACCTCGAGAATCTGGGGGGAAGGACAGTGGAATTTCTTTCATCAGAGTTAAAACAATGTACAAATGGTAAACATAAAAATGACAAACATTTAACAATTCACTCTAAGATGGCCTCTTTTACTCCTCTCGCAAGTCTCATCCGTCCAAAATGTGAACCTTGTCATCCTCGAAAGAGTGACGTTTATCCTTTGGGTGGATGTTGAGGTTGTTCCTTGATGCTGAGCCATGGAGTGGCTGTTACAGTGACCGTAATGACCAACACCTTTTTTAAACCCTGGCTCATGTGATGACGCACATGATCCATAGTAAGTCAACAACCACTTCCATAGTGGACATCCGCAGTTTGGGGTAGGCTAGGCTAAGGTACTAAGAGTCATTTCCATAAACCGATTTCTGGATGTACAGTAAAGATGTGTCATCTGTTAGCAAGGATGCAGATTTTTGGTATCAGAGGTTTTCAAGTTTCACAACAATGAAGCTTCATTAACAGCACAATGCAGAGCTGCTTTGACTGCAATTACAGTGCCCGATCAGAGCGATGAAGGCTGGTGCTAATTTACACCAAGGACACAATGAGCCAGTAAAACTGCAACAATGTGAATGCCTCATATGATTGATTAGCTCTTTGGAGACATAAGAAGGGGAACCACTATCTGTGGCATTACAAAATCTCTTGTAGATTTCAGTTGGCATGTCTCTCTCCTATAGTGAAGAGAGGTTGAACAAAGAACAGCGATATCTGTTCCTGAATATTTACTACTGAAGCAGACAATTAAGTTTAAAAAAAAAACTAAAACATCTTCTTCAAGGTCCAGGAACAATTTTCAAAGAAAGATGCTGATGTGACTGCAGTTCAGTCAAATCTAAACATCAGCAGTCTGAAATCTACCAGAATGGAGCTCAATTACCTGAAAGTAAAATATTGTATAAGACAGAAGCTGGAAAAGCTAGAGAGTCTTAAACTAAGAATCCTCGCAGGTATTCAGGTTGATCCTTTGTCAGCCTACTTTCAGCTTTGCTCACAAACCACAGAACATATCTGAAAACAAGAGGTTTTTAAAACCTGCGGTATACATGGATATCAGACGGATGGTGTCAGAATAAAGAGGAAACATTTAATTGAAAATCAAAAATACTGGTTGGTTCTGTTCAAGAGATGTTTGCCATCAGACATCTGGAGGGGCTCAGAGGCTTATTAACTTTTCTCGGGCTCTCTTGGGGGACAGATCACATTTCCAGAATGCTCATCAATCAGCACTTTTTTTTAGTCATCTACTTTAATGACCAGGGCGTGCTGAGAGACACGATCAGCTCATAACTGATTTACACACAGTGACAGCATGCATGTATGAGCGTGTGCACGTACAGGGCCTCTTGAGAGAACACGTGCACACAAACAGAGAATCACAGCTCGTGCGGTCAGGAAATCTGCACATGAACATCACCATAAATTTAAGATGTCAGCAATCAGAAAAATCTTTACAAACGCCAATAAATAAGGTGGCTGGTTGTTGTTATCTTGGAATATACCTGATCAGTTAGCTGAGTAGACAATCTCATTATTGTATCAGCTGTTCACATCATCAAACTCACACATCTGAGAAATAATGTCCCTGAAACGATGCTCGTTTACGTAGCTTCATCATTTTGTCATTTTAAAAGGACGTTTTGGACACACAGAAGATTAACACAGATCCATCATGGATATAAAAGACATCGTGTAAGCCTGTGTTAATCTCTTGACTGATCATGTAATGCACTGACCATTTAATACACAGACTCGAGGTTCATTCTCAGTGCATCGTAACATGGTTAGCGTCATGAAAGAGGGGAGAGATTAGTCACATGAATCCCTCCCCCACATTCTCAGCCGTGTCACTAGAGTAACAGCAAAATAACACAATCATTAAAACCTAGAGAGGAAAATTAAGAGTTTGTTTACAGTAAAAAAAAAATGCATAAAAAGCTACAACAATGATAAGAAATACAAAGAATTCATGCTGGTCATTGGATCAGTGTGCCAGAGACTCTTCAGCTTGAATTTGATTTCAGGGGAGAGGATATAGTCACAGTCAGTCATAGCTGGTGATTGTGGCAGTTGGCAAAGTTTGCTTCTGTGTGGCCACAAAGCTCCCACCTTTGAAACGCACTCTTAACAGTTGCACAGTGGTATACACAGCAGGTCAGGAGGTTCCCCCCAAACATTATGTCACATCTCTGAACCTACAACCCATCAAAATGCTGCTGAAAAAGCACAGAAGAAGAAGAATTCACAGCAGACACAGACATCAGATACGGATGCATGAAGCCTGGATATTATGGACTGCTGTTGGTTCTCTGGCATTAACGTGACATCAGCTGTGGTGATCGTCAACATGAAAACATTGGTTTTAAACATGAACTACCTGCAGCTCTGATCTGAGAAACTCAGGGTGAAAAAACATCTACACAATTATTAAATACTCTACTACCAAGAGTTAGTTTCGTCTTCTTCTTCATACTAAGCCTACAGGACTTTCCTCATTGGATCCTATCTCCTCTGTAATCTCCTTTGTCCTTGTCTCCTTGCAGGGATCATCTGTCTGTCTACCTGCAGTAAGCTGTCCGATGTGACTGATGGCTGAGTGTTTGATAGTGTCGGGTTTGATTTCCAGGCTCTTGTTATCTGTCACCTAAATGAAGGGGGAACTCAATCTCAGTTTCAGCCACAAAATGGCTTTACCGGGAAATGCCCTTCACCGTGGAAACGGCGCAAGTGGCACCTCTGTCACTCCATACAAACCAGCAGCCTGCCATTAGTCAGCGTCAGTCGGCGTCCCGATGTGTGTGTGTGTGTGTTTCTACACAGACAGACAGGGTGTGTACACGCTTATGGCATTTCCCAGCATCAGTGTGCGTGTTTGTCTGGCTCAGAGGGGCGCTATCAGCGAGTGCAGGGGGAGGGTTTTGTGTGAACCACAACAATTGCATGCTCACATATAACCGTCTCAATCTAAAGAACAATGCAGTCTACATGTAGAGGGTTGGAGGAGGGGCGGGGGGGGGGGGGGGGGGGGGGGGGGTCTTTAGAGTCTTGTTTCCCTTTTTTTACTAAATAGTTTAGCCACACCCCTTTTACATATTAATCCACCCATTGGCTTCCGCTTATCCTTTTCAGGGTCACGGGGGGTGCTGGAGCCTATCCCAGCTGTCTTAGGGCGAGAGGTGGGGTACACCCCTGGACAGGTTTCCAGTTTGTCGCACCTAACACACAGAGACAGACAACCATTCACACTCACAGATTCACCCCTATGGTCAATTTGGATTAATCAGTTAACCTATCCCCACAAACTGCATGTCTGTGGATGGTGGAATGAAGCCAAAGTATTAATGATCATGTATTAATTACTGCGTATTAATCCTACACAGTAAAAAATTACAGGTTTGCACTGAAATGTGGCATGATCCTCACTCCCATCTTTTCATAATTGCCATACCCCGGTGCATCTCAGCACCAACCCTGAAGGACACCTTGTGAGGTTCTGTGAGACGCCAGCAACTTTGACAAAATGACACTGTGACCTGGCCTATGGTGATTTCCAGCCTGGTGTCAGAGCAGCTGCAGGTAAACCTGTCTGAAGGTGCATCCATCCTTCTGCCTCTGTGTGTGAATTATAACTAGAATTCAAAGCAGAGCTGCAGGCGGAGCCTGAGCAGGCCCAGACTGTTCTCCAGCATGAAGGAGACATCTGTCCTCTACAGGACCGTGATCAGTATCACCAAGCACTGAATCATCCAAGGGCGCAGATTTGGCATGGACGGAAGGGACGTGTCCCCACCAATATCCAGCAATTATTGAATTGTCCCCACCAATAATTTGATCTCTTCGAGTAAAGAAAAACAAATCCAATAAAAAGAGAAAAAACGATCTGTCGACGTCTCATTCCCCCAGCGGTGCAGAAAGAGTTAAATTACGTTCTCTACTGGAGTCCTACCTCATGTGACAAATATGGCCAATGTGATTGGCTGAGTCTTTCAGGAAGCTCTGTTTAGTTTTAGCAGCGGCAAGCCTGCGCTGCGAGGAGGACGGCAGCAAAAAGGAAGAACCTGGATATAAGAAAGTATTTTTCAAAGAAACCTGTAAGTCACTTAAAGTCAAGTTCACTCATAAAATGTGCCGGTCATAATAACATTACAGGCTATGCTAGGCTTTGGCCCACATCAGTCTAAAATTGTATGTAACCATGAATAACGTGTTTTGGAAACTAACTGCACAACAGGCAGCACTATTAGTTCTCTCAGTATAACAGAGCATCGTTTCTAATTTTGATTGAAACTGTCAGAGAAAAAGCCTCGAGCAAGCCAGGATATTCGTTTACAGAGGCTGTACCATGTCCACCAGGAGAGACTGGACAGTATAGATGTAAAACCAATATGCCAGCAGTTTATCTCAGTTAACGAAAGAAGATATATGTGTACATATACATATGTAGGCAATTATATTTCTCCTTTTTTTTTGTCAAGAAGCAAAGACAAAAAGGGAAAAAATAAGAAACAGGGCAGGTTCGGTGGTTGAATCATCCGTCCCCACCAATGCCAAAACCAAATCTACACCCTTGGAATCATCCTTTTTCTTCTTTCCTTAAATGATTTCTTCCCAAATTCCAGTTTTTTATCCAACTTATCTGTTACACCTTCTTTCCTCTTAAACCTTTGTCTCTGCAACATCCCCCCACGCCCGATCATTTCCAGTTTTTTACTCCTTTCTATCTTTAACATCTTTCCCTCACTCTCTTTTGCATCACTAACTCATTCTCTCCTTTTATATTCCCCCCACAAGTCTATTCTTCTTCTCTACCTTCCTTCTCTGCATCTTTCTCTTCCTATCCTCTCACATCGATATCCTGCATGTCTCTGTCACCCTCCCACTCCCTGCCCCTCCCTCCCTCTGTGACTTATAACAGATAAGTAAGGGGCTATCTTAAGCTCTGCTCTTCTTCCTAGAAAGTAATTTGGCAGAGGGTTGCTAAGTCACCCCCCCACAACTGTCACCCAGCAACAGACTCTATCACAGACTGGCCATCTATCTCCATTCCTCCCTCACCTCCATTAAATCCAGCTGCTGCCTAACACAAAACACTGAGAAAGACATGAAGCACAAATGCACATACATGTCTGCAGTCCAAGAAGGTGCACACAAGTCTATTTACACAAAAGAGTGACACAAGTCGTGTGTGTGCGTGTGTGTGTGTGTGTGTGTGTGTGCGCGTGTGTGTGTGTGTGTGTGTGTGTGTGTGTGTGTGTGTGTGTGTGTCTTAAACCTGCACTTTTTCTAATGGACAGTAGGTGAATTCACCAGTGACTAAACTGTTCTTCATATTTTTTAGTTTTCACTGTCTAGTTTTGTATTGAACTGGGAGCCAATCAAGTGACTGCAGTAATGAGATAATATGTTCAAAATCCTACTTACAAATGAGCGCTTTGGTTGCAAATAGAGCATTACAATTTTTTTAAAAGTAGATAACAATAGAAAGTGCCAGTCTGCAGAGCTGTTGATAATATTTCCTAAACTATTTAAGCAGCAAAATCAACACGTTCTCACTCCCAAAGCGTCATCTAGCATTTGATGCTAGATGACAAATCATCAACATATTACGCTTCCGGACACCCGACACGTCCCTAAATGACGACACTGGGAACATGAGAACCGTGTGGAATCAATCTGCACATGTTCGTTCATTTTACTTAAATCACTTTGGAGAACACTTTTTAACGTCATTAAAGTGCTGGTTAAAGTTAGGGATAAGGTTCGGGTCAGGGCTGGAATACATGGCTGGAACGTGTATTACCGTGGGACCGTCATTTTACTGGATTTCATCCATAACCTGGTGCGTAGCATAAGAACGCGGAAGGTCACATTTCACGTTCCTCAGGAACGCAGTGGGACGTGACAAATCGTTGGGATGTCGGGAGTGAGAACGGGCTCGTAAAATACAGTACAGATTAAACATTGAACATTTGAAGGGGACAAATAAATTATTGCAGATCTTCAGAATGGCTCTTTCTGGCCGGGCAAAGAGCAAGCCCAAGCCTTTGTCTTAGATCCCAGGTGGTTCCAATGGTGAGCAGCCAGGCCAGCAGTAACTACTAATATCTGATAACACTCCAAATTTCTTCGATATTAAAGAACAGCCTTTGCTGTTTCTTGCAGGAAACTGTGTGTAGTTTACCTGTACAGTTCATGAGCTCTGCACAGGTAAACTCTGCCCAGGCAGACCGGCAGGCTTGGCTCGTGTCACTACTTCACTACCTCTTTTTTGTAGAGTTGAAAGGCAGGATTTAAACATGTCACAATAAATGATGGTGTAGTACTGACACGAGTGATCAGAGACTAGCTACAAAGCAGCACTAGTACAACAGGAATCTAATCACAGTGTAGTGCAACCAGAATCCCTTCACACATGACTGCTCACAATAAACCTGTTGTTTATACTATGGTAATTATGTTTTTAAAAGTATTGGGTAATTTCACTGTCAAACTCAAGACAGCTGCAGTCTCCTTTTAGTAATGTAATCATACAACATTTAGTTTGCACATACTAGGAGGAACTCATTACCCGCCTTTGTAAGAAAAACAGAAGGCCACATCCAACAAAGGCTGGAGTTTATGTAGAGAACAAAAGTGAGTCTTCTACAGTAAAAATCATGAAAGTTACATCAGTATCAGTTAAAAGTTAGGTTAAGATAAATTAGGTACTGTAATGAATCACTCCACTGTCCTCTGAAGTTAGCTTTAACTTTGCACGGTTACATGTTGTTTCCGGTAGCAGCATACTGTACGTGTCAAGTGTCGATGCATTTGTGTATTTATGTGTAGTTTTAAACTGTACTGCAGCCACTGTTAGCACAGCCAGCTTAGTGCTCCAACCATGAAGAACACATCTGGGGAAGAAGAGATGAATGAAGAGATAAAAAGAAAACAGGCTTAAAGAAGAGATTAAGAGAAACCAACAGAATGACAATAAGATTAAAAAAAAACATCGGTCAAAGACAGCAGGAGAACGGTGTATATCAGGGTGGAGGTCTGTCCTTTGCTGCATCTGTCTGGTTGTTGCTGGAGGCTTTTGGAAAACTTTGCAAACTGACTGTCAGTGCAGTCAAAGGACAAACACAACAGCAGCAATGCCATACCGCAGACTACATGTGTCATTACACAGACCGTCTTGATGCATTTACAATCATCCAGGGAAGTAAATCTCCAAAAAGTTGATTCTGTTCATCTGGACATCAGTCTGAAGAAGTCACTTGGATGAGTGACGAAACTTGTTATTCAGTGTTATTCTATTACACAGACCGCTTTCACGAGGATCCGTGAGTGCTCAAAGCTCTTTGCTAGAGCTCTTAGATGAAGCCCATAGACATACACATGTTTTAATCCCCAATTCAACTGTTAAGCACTGTTTTACCAGACACTTCAGCTACAGGGCAAAGAAGCTACACTGAGTACATATTTAACCAAATGAGCTACATTCTGTGTCCTGAGTTCACAAAATACGTTCTGTACTAAAAACTCTGTGATGCTCGACATCTGCTAGCTTATGTTATGCCCGTAGAACAACGTGTGTGTATGAAAGCTAGAGCAAAGCGGGACAGCTTTTAAATAATGTCACAGAACAGCAGAAATAAGTGACACAGACTGAGTCAAATACACCAAGAAGGGAGGGTCTCTAGTGGAGGTGGGTTGCAAAGTGCCATTCAGATATACAGGAATCGTGGAAATGCTAACATGGCTTGAGCAGTGCACCCTGTAAGGTATCTGCCAATTTAGACATGTAGAAGGGTATGAGGCTTGACTTCAAACAGCCTCAGACCTCAACAGCTGTCTCAGAAGGATTCTCCACATTTGCTGGCCAGACACCATCAGTAACAACAAATTATGGGAAAGAACCTCGCAACTCCCAGTACAGGAAGAAATCAGGAAGAGAAGATGGTGCTGGGTAGGGCACGCTATACGCAAACCGCCAACCAACATCATCAGGCAGGCTCTCATGTGGAACCCCCAAGGCAAGCGAAAGTGAGGTCGCCCAAGAAACACCCACAGAACAACAAAGACAGACTACACCTGAACGGCACAGGACAGAAATCTCTGGAGATCTACCTTTAGCAGCCCATAATGGACACTAGTAGTAGTAAACTCACAAAGTTTCACAGTACAGTCAAAAGTCAAAATCAAAGTTGCTCATGAGTGAATCTAAGGTTGTTTCATTTGGTCAGTCAGGCAAAAATCCTATAAATCAGCATGATTATTATTATTTTAAACAACACTAATATCACAGTTCTGTCATGTCATAGAGATCTGAACTGATTCCCAGTCGTTAACAGCAGAAACTGTCAGTGGATAACAGTCGTCACGGTTTTCGATTCGATGCAGCTGAAAGACACTTTTTTTTCAGTTATTTCCTTGTATCTCCATTGTAAAGCTCTGTGCTTTATTTAATTTGCTCTGTGTCAATATTGGCTTGTCAATAATCCAATCTTCATGAAAGGTGCCATTTAAATAAAGGTTGATTGACTGTTTAAACCTTATTGCACTGTTAATGTCAGCATCTTTGGGAGTGCTTTACTGACCTTTGATTAAAGTGATGATCAATAGCACACGTTTAAATTTTAACCCCTAGCTCACTGATGAATCTAAAGGGTAGATGTCTCACTTGTTCTCTGCACATGTTTTTGGCCTGCATCTTCTGCTGACGCTGCTGAAGCATTTTTTGAGACTGTGCACGGCCCTCAGTTAGAAATTAACACAACCTGCGCATATTGTAGCTTCTGTCTCTACTCCTTGTATCACAGTATCAGAGGGTCTGCTCTAATTAGTCCCAGTGTTCTTGAGTCAAAGGACTCATTACATCCATCAGATCAGAATATAATATTTCTGCTAATTTTCTGTTAATCCCAAAGCAAGAGCTTTTTAGAGATAAAATGTCTTTACAGTAAAGTAATAACACGTCTGACAGATTTACAAAAGGGGAGCAAAACCTGAATGCATTTAAACACAGTGAGAAGACAGCATCACGAGCACGAGCATGTTCACGTGGACACGTGCAGTTTCGATCTTCGTGGTAAACCCTTCAGAGGGGGCGGTGGTGGTGGTGAAGCCCCTCGGCAGCACATGTTATCTCCATGAATGCAGACGTGGACGAAGCAAAGCCACATTCATTCATGTACATGTCATTATTAGGTATCAGGCGAATTGCTTGACCTGTGCACCGTATTTTAAATACATCTAAATAATACAACTAAATGAAAGGATGAGACCAAAGCGTGGTTACAGCAATGAATTCAAAGTATGTATTTTTGCCTCAGGGCTTCTTATTTATGCATAACTAGCTGGAAAGCTCAACGCTTTAAAAGGTCAAAAGCAACATTTAGAACTCGAGTTTCTCTTATAACCAGCACCTGACTGTTAAAAATAAGGACTGCATATAAAAGCTTTACATTCCAGGTGTGCGAAGTCTGTGTAGAAGTGCCTCAGATTTGCCTTTTTCTAATTGCCAGCAGGGCACGACTCCTGTGGCATGTGCTGTACCGCAGAGTTGTTCCAGACAATAGAAACGGTCTACGTTCCTCTATTCAATGATCCTGTGTGGAGGCCTTACCTGTTGGCAGCTGCTGCTGTCAGTAGAAACTACACATTTAAGGTGAAGTGTGACACTGCAAGGATTTTTTTTTAGAAAAAAAAAAGACAGCCAAGAAAAACTTTGCTGTCGGCTGTGTTTTGAGAGTACTTGGAGACTGATTTGGAGTTCACATCATTCCAATCAGAGCGCTGACAGAACACTGAATAACACAAATGCTGCTGCCTGCCTATTGCTCTGCTTTTTTATGTCCTCTCTCAGTCTCCTCTAAATGACAGGTGAGACATGACAATAACAGCTATTACTTTCCACCTCCCTCCTCCATATTTTCTCTTCCTTCACTCTACTACCATTTAACCTGTCATCTAATCTTTCTCACATTTTCTGGAAACTATAACTATAACTAAACTATATTTAACTGTTCGTGTTTATTGGATTTTTCTTCTGGTGACACACGGCACTGTGGCCCCAGCATCACTGTGTGCTCGTGAGTGCATTAAGTGATTGTGGCTGTTTTATCTTAGCTTTGTTATGTTGAGGCTTCATCAAAGAAAATCAAACGTGAAGGCTTCACATTATTTCTATTGTTGTTAGCTGAAAATTCAAGAAGGTGACTGATGAAGAGGGGGGGACAGAGAGAGGAAGAAAGACATCTCATTCAGGGGGTAGAACTTTCTTTATCTCACACGCACACCAACGATCATTTTAACTAATGTCTTTATTTACTTTTTTTTTTTGCAGCACAAACTTTAAAGTGGCCATTTCGTGTGAATCTTTATTTTTCCATCCATCCTCCTGCAAGTATCCAATTCAGCCTGAAGGTAATGAATTACAATACTGGAGCCTAAAAGTAACAGATGCATAAACTAGTTTTTCAGCATCACCCTGAGACGGGATGTTTTATTTTTAGAGATATTGCCTAAATGAAAGAAAGCAGTCCTACATATTTGTTTATTGTCTCAATGCAATATGCGCCTTGAGGCAACTCTTTAATATGGGATTTTAAGGACATATCCTGGTCAGAAATGATGTCACAGTGTTTGTGGAGGCCACGGTAGAAAGTAAGTATCCGGTTATACACCATGCTTCTAAGATTTTAGAGATGAGTACAATATAACCTTAGTTTGTCTGTATTTAGACGCATGAAATCATGTTATGTTTTAAAAGCCCAATGAGATTTGCAAACTTGCTTAGTTTATGAATTCTGTGGTGTGTGGCAGGATTCCTGCAACATATTTCTTCCTGTAAAAGTAAAGTATGAACTCTGGCCCTTTTATTACTGAACTGAGTATTTCCCACAACGTGTAGGAGTTGTGAGGATATGCTGAGAAGAGTTGATTTGGGCTAGTGTGTGTGTTTGTGTGCCTGTATTCATGTCTTTATGTGGACCAAAAATTTGAAGTTTACACTTACTTTAGTGTCAGGGTTACACACTTGGGTAATGGTTAGGTTTAGGTTTAGGGTCAGGGATAGGCATAAAGTTTCGATGGTTAAGATTAGGGTAAGGAGCTAGGGAAAGCATTATGTCAATTAGATGTCCCCACAAGATATGAATACCTGACATACATATACATATGTGTGTGTGTGTTGCTGCACTGAGCTCTGGTCAGCGCAGGCATTTTTATTTCCAGTCTAACTTTCTCTATGTGAGGTATTTAGGTTGCTTTGATGAATCAAGTGCACGCTGTGTGCTGTTTTGTCAGCTGCCATTTCTACTTTTTTGTGTTCGAGCAGAGGCCTGTGACAAAGCAGCGTACCCACAGGCCAACGCTGCTTACATTCACTGCATTTGTTCAGTAACAGTACTGTGCCCATCTCGAGCCGCAGAGAAAGAGCATTCTTGAATTGGTATCTGATATTCACCTCCCACAATTTCAAACCATCAGCAGCTGTCTGTCCTTCTCCTGTCATCTCTTTTTATCTTTTTCTTTCTAGTATTCTGCCATTTTTCCTTGCCTCCTCTTTGCCCCAACTGTTTTACTCTCTCTCTCTCTCAGCTTGCTATCCTGTTGTCAGCATGTCTTTCTTATCATGCTCTGTATTCAAGAAGCTAATTAGCTCTGCGATTGTTAGCCGACACAGCGCTGGAATTGACTGGCGGCTTTCCAGAAAAGCTCAAACACACATGCACGACCGCACACATCCAGGACCTCTACAGCAGTTCCTCAAATGACTCTCCTTGCTCTGTGTGTGTGTGTGTGTGTGTGTGTGTGTGTGTGTGTGTGTGTGTGTGTGTGTGTGTGTGTGTGTGTGTGTGTGTGTGTGTGCGCGCATATGTGAGAGTGTGGAGTAACACACAGCGTTGTAATCCTGTATAATGACTTGCTGGATGCATTGAGCTGCAGTCCTGGAGGTTTTGAGGCAGAGAAATGATGGGACTCTTTCGTCTGTTTGCATACAGCAGCAGCATTTAAACCACTGAGCGGAAGATGGGGAAATTATGACGATATACATCAGTGATCACAACTGCCGTCTTTAACTGAAATGAAGTTGCGCTGATGCTAAAAATTACTACAGATGAGGATTTTTATATATTTGTCAGATGAATTAACCAATGTGTGTCCTCCTTTAAAGGTTTGTCGTCCTTTAAAGTATTCCTAAAAGTTCTGGGGGTTTTTGCTTTTTAAATCAGATACGCATTCTACCCATAATTCATGTGAGACAACTACGGTGGCCCTGAGAGGTCATATGGACTAAAACAAAACAAATAGACAAATGCTACAAAAGCACATAAAACAAAACAGAACCATCATAAAAAACAAAAGAAATACAAAAAACAAAAACGAAACAATATAATCACTTTCAAATGTAAAAAGTTAACATTTCTATGAAAGTGGGCGAATATGCAAGACTGAGAGCATCAATATGTGCTGTGTGAAGCAGGTTATATTTACAGAGTACAACATTCAGGATTCACCACAAAGAGATGCTGTGAAATTTTAGTGGAGGGAACGCAGTCTCTACTATCAACCAAATGCCATTACCCTTTCAATTCCTTATTTCTGACCAGGACTTTGATTTAAAGGGGATCTGTTATACTTTTCTGTCATACAAGCTCAAATAAGAGTGTGTGAGGCAAAAGCATTGTCCATCCATCTGCAATTTATCCTCTTCAAATAGGCTGGAGCCAATCTCAGCTGTCTTGGGGCGAGAGGCAGGGTCGCTGCCGCAGGGCTAGCACATAAACACAGACAACCAGTCGCACTCACATTCATACCTACGGGCAATTTAGAGTTTCCAGTTAACCTATCCCCACTAACTGCATGTCTTTGGACTGTGGGAGGAAGCCAGAGTATGAGGAGAAAACTCATGCAGACACAGGGAGAACATGCAAACTCCACACAGAAAGACCTGATGGTGGAATTGAACTCAGGACCTTCTTGCTGTGAGGCAACAGCGCTAACCACCATTCTGCACGGTGCTCTTTAATATGTCATGTTAACTCATGCTGGCTAACAAGGCGCAGCTGCAACCGCATACTTCAGGATGGACGTTTACTTTGGAAAGCAAAGAAACAAGCGAATAATGTCCTCCGGGCCATTAAATCGCAGGAGAAAACACCTGCCTCATCACTATAAATCACTCCATTTAACATCTCAATACGTTAAACATTTTACAATAAACAAGAAGCAAACACTAAAACTGGCCAATTAGAATTCTGCTGAAGCCTAAGTTAAGAATCCTTTCATGCATGTGTGTGTGTGTGTGTGTGTGTCTGTGTGTGTGTGCATGAGAGGTATTCAACAATATTTAACAACCCATTTAATCAAAATGTCACTTGGTTTTCCAACTAAAAGAAAGTTGCTTCAGCGGAACCATTTTCAGCTGAAGAGTCTCATGTGAGGAATTAGGAGGTTTGTAGTGATTTATTGATTTTAACAGAATCAGGTTTTTTTTCTCTGTCACCAAAGCCAGAGATCATGGTTCAGCATCCTGCTGTGGGACACTTCAGCAGGGACGTGACTGGACCTCCGTCTGAAGGATGTCCTTTGAGCTGGCTGTGCCGCCCGGCTGTCGAGTTTCGTTCAATAATGTTTAATTTGCAGGCATGAGTTTTGGTCCAAGTCTTTTATATATATATATATATATATATATATATATATATATATATATATATATATATATATATATATATATATATATATATATATATAGCAAGATGGCGCTGGAGTGACGGTAGCCTTTCCAGTGACGGCAGCCTTTCCAACACCGCACCTTTTTTTCTTAACTTTAACTTTTTTAGACTAGGTTTTTCAAAGTTTTTTTCACCTTCCTCTACTTATACCTCTTAGATATAGCGATACAAGATGGATAATGCACTTTTCAAAACTTCTGGAACCAGCTCCTTCATTTATTCGAGAGCGGAGCTGCTGGCACTAAAAACAAAGGGACAGACCGGCATGCGACACAACATCCCGGCCGAGCTAAAGAGGAGCTACAGAGGCTGCAAAGCTGGAGCGAGGAGAGCGGATCACCGGAGGCGATTCAAACCATCAATCCCGACAGTGATCATGGGCAACGTGAACTCGTTACAGAATAAGATTGACGAACTGTGCGCTCTGAACAACCACAGACTATACCGTGAGTGCAGCTTGTTTATCTTCACGGAGACGTGGCTAACCGAGCTAACGCCGCAGGCTAACGTAGACCTATGCGGTTTCACATCTGTGAGAGCCGATAGGGACACGCAGGCCAGCGGAAAAAGCAGAGGTGGGGGACTCATTGTCTACGTTAACAACAGATACTGTAACCCTGGACACGTCTCCGTTAAAGTTTCGGTATGCCGTCCGGACCTGGAGCTGCTAGCTGTTAGCTTGCGGCCATATTATCTACCTCGGGAGTTCAGTCATGTGATCTGTGTGTGTGTTTACATCCCTCCGAGGGCCGACGCAACAGCTGCCTGTGAGAAAATACACACAGTCACAGCAAGACTTCAGACACAAAACCCCGAGGCTTTCATTATTATATCTGGAGACTTTAACCATGCCACACTGGATTCTACTCTGGCTGCTTTTCACCAGTTTGTGAATTGTCCCACAAGGAGCAACAGGACAATTGACCTACTGTATGCTAATGTGAGAGATGGATACAGAGCCACCCCCCTCCCCCCACTAGGGAAGTCAGACCACAACCTGGTTTACCTACAGCCACAATACACACCCCTCGTCCAAAGGCAGCCTGTCACAACGCGCTCCATCCGGAGATGGACCCCAGAAAAGGAGGATGCTCTGAGAGACTGCTATGACACCACAGACTGGGATGTGCTCCTGAGCCCACATGGTGAGGACATAGAGGGGGCGACACACTGTCTTACAGACTACCTCAACTTTTGTGTGGACACGGTCACCCCTGCTAAGACGGTACGGTGTTATCCTAATAACAAACCGTGGGTAACACAGGAAGTCAAAGCTGTCCTCAACATGAAGAAGAAGGCTTTCAGGAGCAAAGTGAAGGAGGAGATGAAAGCAGCACAGCGGGAGGTGAAACGCTGCCTGAGGGAAGCAAAGGACACCTACAGGAGGAAGGTGGAGCAGAAGTTGGAGAGGAACAATATGAGGGAGGTCTGGAATGGTGTGAAAACCATCACAGGCCACAACACCAAGAAAAGCACAGTGGGGGGGACTGTGGAGAAGGCAAACGAACTCAACAACTTCTTCAACAGGTTTGACCAGCCCACAACCCCCCCACCCTCACCCTCACCTTCACTACAGAGTCCTCTCCCCACTCTCCTGCCTCCCTCGCTTCCCCCCCTTCCTGACACCATGACACCCCCCTCCTCCAATCCCTCTCTCAGCAGCAAGACATCTCCCCCCCTCCCCTCCTCCCAAACATCTCCCAGTGTCACAGTGGATCAGGTCAGGAGACAACTGAGGAAGCTTCGCCCCAGAAAGGCAGCAGGCCCAGACAAGGTGTGTCCTAGGATGCTTAAGGCGTGTGCTGCTGAACTTGGGGAGCCGCTACAACGAGTCTTCAACCTCAGTCTGCGACTGGGGAGAGTGCCCGCCCTATGGAAGACATCCTGCATCGTCCCGGTCCCCAAAAAGAACCGGCCCAATGAGCTGAATGACTTCCGACCGGTGGCACTGACGTCACATCTTATGAAGACTCTAGAGCGGCTCTTCCTCAACTTCCTCCGACCACAGGTACAACATGCCCAGGACCCACTACAGTTTGCATACAAGGTGGGTGTCGGAGTGGAGGATGCCATCCTGTACCTCCTACACAGAGCCCACTCACACCTGGATGGGGGAAAAGGCACGGTCAGGATCCTGTTTCTTGACTTTTCCAGTGCCTTTAATACCATCCGGCCCTGTATGCTTCAGGAAAAACTGAACAGGATGGAGGTGGACCCCTGCCTGGTGGCTTGGATCTCCGACTACCTCACCGACAGACCACAGTACGTCAGGCTGAAGGACATCACGTCTGACACAGTGGTCAGCAGCACAGGAGCACCACAGGGAACTGTGCTGTCCCCTCTTCTCTTCACCCTGTACACCTCTGACTTCTGCTACAACTCTGAATTATGCCATATTCAGAAGTTTGCAGATGACACGGCCATCATGGGGTGTATCTGGGATGATCAAGAAGAGGAGTACAGAAGTCTGGTGAGAAACTTTGTCGCATGGAGTCACACAAACCACCTGCAACTCAACACCTCAAAGACTAAGGAACTGGTTGTGGACTTCGGGAGGTCCAGAGAAGGTCCACTGCCAGTTCAGATAGAGGGGGAGGAGGTGGAGGTGGTCAACAAGTACAAGTACCTCGGGCTGTGGGTGGACAATAAACTGGACTGGTCATGCAACACAGAGCACCTGTATAAAAAAGCCCAAAGCCGACTGTACTTCCTCAGGAGGCTGAGGTCTTTTAACATCTGCAAGAAGCTCCTGAGGATGTTTTACCAGTCGGTGGTTGCTGGAGTACTTTTCTATGCTGTGGTGTGCTGGGGGAGCAGCACAGCAAAGAGGGACTCATCCAGGCTGGAGAAACTGATCAGGAAGGCTAGCTCTGTGGTCGGCATGAAGCTGGACACTCTGGTGACAGTGGCAGAGAAAAGGACATTAAAGAAACTGCTGGACATTATGGACAATGCTGGACATCCTCTGCACACGGCCATAAACAACCAGAAGAGTCTGTTCAGTGACAGGTTGCTTCTCCCCAAGACAAGAACTAACAGACTTAAAAACTCCTTTGTCCCACACGCCATCAGACTGTTTAACTCCTCTCTGGAGGGGAGAGGGAGGGGAAACAGGAGGACAAAGGAGGGGGGAACAACTAAGCTGTAGTGCCTCTGCACCTCACTGTACAATACCTTGTGCAATACTTTTTGTAAATAGTCAACAGTGCAATAGACTCAATACTTGAAATGTGCAATTCACTTGTATTTTTATTTTTTATTCCTATTTATTCTATTTATCCCCTTTGTATATTTTATTTATATTTGTCTCTGTATTTATATATGTGTGTGTGTGTATATATATATATATATAAAAAAAAAACACCCAGCACGCCCCTGCGGGCGGTTTATCCTTCAAGCTCGGGTCCTCTACCAGAGGCCTGGGAGCTTGAGGGTCCTGCGCAGTATCTTAGCTGTTCCCAGGACTGCGCTCTTCTGGACAGAGATCTCCGATGTTGTTCCCGGGATCTGCTGGAGCCACTCGCCTAGCTTGGGAGTCACCGCACCTAGTGCTCCGATTACCACGGGGACCACCGTTACCTTCACCCTCCACATCCTCTCGAGCTCTTCTCTGAGCCCTTGGTATTTCTCCAGCTTCTCGTGTTCCTTCTTCCTGATATTGCTGTCATTCGGAACCGCTACATCGATCACTACGGCCGTCTTCTTCTGTTTGTCTACCACCACTATGTCCGGTTGGTTAGCCACCACCATTTTGTCCGTCTGTATCTGGAAGTCCCACAGGATCTTAGCTCGGTCATTCTCCACCACCCTTGGGGGCATCTCCCATTTTGACCTCGGGACTTCCAGGTTATACTCGGCACAGATGTTCCTGTACACTATGCCGGCCACTTGGTTATGGCGTTCCATGTATGCCTTGCCTGCTAGCATCTTGCACCCTGCTGTTATGTGCTGGATTGTCTCTGGGGCATCTTTACACAGCCTGCACCTGGGGTCTTGCCTGGTGTGATAGACCCCAGCCTCTATGGATCTTGTGCTCAGAGCTTGTTCTTGTGCTGCCATGATTAGTGCCTCTGTGCTGTCTTTCAGTCCAGCTTTGTCAAGCCACTGGTAGGATTTCTGGATATCAGCCACCTCCTCTATCTGCCGGTGGTACATACCGTGCAGGGGCCTGTCCTTCCATGATGGTTCCTCGTCTCCCTCGGGTTTCTGCTGCCTGAGGTATTCACTGAGCACTCGGTCAGTTGGGGCCATCTTCCCAATGTATTCTTGGATGTTCGTTGTCTCATCCTGGACTGTGGTGCTGACACTCACCAGTCCCCGGCCCCCTTCCTTCCGCTTAGCGTACAGCCTCAGGGTGCTGGACTTGGGGTGAAACCCTCCATGCATGGTAAGGAGCTTTCTTGTCTTTATGTCAGTGGCTTCTATCTCCTCCTTTGGCCAGCCTATTACCCCAGCAGGGTATCTGATCACGGGCAGGGCGTACGTGTTGATGGCCCGGATCTTGTTCTTACCATTCAGCTGACTCCTCAGGACTTGCCTGACCCTCTGCAGGTACTCGGTGGTTGCAGCCTTTCTAGCGGCCTCTTCATGGTTCCCATTTGCCTGCGGGATCCCCAGGTACTTGTAACTGTCCTCTATGTCTGCAATGTTGCCTTCTGGTAGTTCAATCCCCTCAGTTCTGACTACCTTCCCTCTCTTTGTTACCATCCGACTACACTTCTCCAGTCCGAACGACATTCCAATGTCATTGCTGTATAGCCTGGTAGTGTGGATCAGTGAATCGATGTCTCGTTCACTCTTGGCATACAGCTTGATGTCATCCATGTACAGGAGGTGGCTGACAACTGCTCCGTTCTGTAGTCGGTATCCGTAGCCAGTCTTGTTAATGATCTCACTGAGGGGGTTCAGGCCTATGCAGAACAGCAGTGGGGACAGAGCATCTCCTTGGTAGATCCCGCACTTGATGGTGACTTGTGCTATGGGCTTGGAGTTGGCCTCTAGTGTTGTACGCCACATCCCCATTGAGTTCCTGATGAAGGCTCTTAGGGTCCCATTGATCTTGTACAATTCTAGGCATTCCAGTATCCAGCTGTGGGGCATTGAGTCATAGGCCTTCTTGTAATCAATCCAGGCAGTGCACAG
Source organism: Rhamphochromis sp. 'chilingali' (assembly GCF_963969265.1). NCBI lineage: Eukaryota > Metazoa > Chordata > Actinopteri > Cichliformes > Cichlidae > Rhamphochromis > Rhamphochromis sp. 'chilingali'. The sequence goes on along the minus strand of NC_137935.1, from coordinate 3,024,953 downwards.
GTTGGTCAGTCTGGTCTTGCAGTCTCGGCTGACTGTTCTGTCTACCAGTAGCTGGTGTTTTGCGCCTCTGGTATTCTTGCTAATTCCTTTCTGTGTCCCACTCATGTATTGACCCATGTGCCTGTTCATCTTAGCCGATATGATGCCTGACAGGAGCTTCCATGTAGTACTGAGGCAGGTTATTGGTCGGTAGTTGGAGGGGACCGGTCCCTTCTTGGGGTCCTTGGGGATCAGGACCGTCCGACCTTCAGTTAGCCATTCCGGGTGTCTCTCGTTAACTAGCAGCTGGTTCATTTCTGCTGCCAGACACTCGTGGAGTGCAGTCAGCTTCTTTAGCCAGTAGGCGTGAACCATGTCAGGCCCTGGTGCTGTCCAACTCTTCATACTGGAGACCCTTTCTTGGATATCTGCCACTGTGATGGTTACTGGACCCTGTTCAGGGAGGTCGCTGTGGTCTGCCCTCAGATCCACTAGCCACTGAGCATTGCCGTTATGGGTTGCGTCCTTCTCCCATATGCTCTTCCAGTATTGCTCTGTCTCCGGCCTTGGTGGTGCTGTTCTCTTATTGTTCCCTTGCCACTGAGAGTACACCTTTGCTGGTTCTGTGGAGAACAGCTGGTTTATTCTCCTGCCTTCTATCTCTCTGGTGTACCTCCTCAAGCGGCTGGCCAAGGCTGTGAGTCTTTGCTTGGCAGTTTCCAAGGCCTCAGGTATGGACAGCTTGCTGTATTTCTTATGCACCTTCTTTGTCGCACCTTTCTGCAACTCCGTTAGTTGGCTAACCTCCCTCCGTGCTACTTTGATCTTGCCCTCTAGCCTCCTTCTCCATGGAGGGTACTGCCCCTTGTGGCTGTTCAACTTGTAGCCAAGCATCTCACTGATCACTGCTGCCGTATTGTAGATCAGCTTGTTAGTGTCGGTAATCGTGGTTGTAGGTATTGTCCGTAGTGCTGCATTAACATCATCTAGCAGACCTTCTGAGGGTACTTCACGTAATCTTGGTAACCGGCTACGGGGTATCCAGGTTTCAAGCTTGGCCATTATCCTATTTTTCAGGTCAGTTCTTCTCACACTCAACTCTCCTATCGCACTTGGGGCTATGTACCCAATCTCGGGTGGGGGTGATGATATCTCCCCCCTGACCTGGCGTCCTGACTCCTCCTTGCCGTGGCATTTGTGTTGTACCTCGTCAATCTCTAGCTGTGAGAGCAGTCCCTTCTTTCGAATGTTGGAACACTGAGCTACTAGTTGTTTCGCCGTCATTGTGGATGTTGGGTATCGAAGAATCCATAGGTCCGTCATCCTATTCATGTAGCCCCTTCCGCCGGGGTTACTTGCGTAGTAGCATTCCAACAACGCCCTGTTTTCGTCTCTTGCCCACCGATGCCTTCTTGTTCCAGTAGCCCACTTTTCGTCAGGGTGCCCTGGTTCCTCAACACCTGACGCGGACCTTGTTGATCCGGGCGACGTCCGAGCCGGCATGCCTTCATATTTATCTGTCTCGCTCATGTCTGCGGTAGGCTTGCTTAGCATAGGGGGTCTAGCCTTAGGACCCTTACTGGATACAGACGCCCCAGGCAGGAATCGAACTTGCGATCCTCTGTTCGAAAGGCGTGTAGTCTAACCACTACGCTATCCAGCTGCTCTATATATATATATATATATATATATATATATATATATATATATATATATATATATATATATATATATATATATATATATATATATATATATATATATATATATATATATATATATATATATATATATATATATATATATATATATATATATATATATATATATATAAAACACAGTTCTGTAACTGTAACTTTGGTCGTTGCTGTGCTTTTTTTGGAAGTCGAATTTCCCAGAGGAACCCACCCGAGGGATTAATAAAGTTCTATCTTATCTTATCTTATCTTATCTTATCTAGATTGATTAAATGTTCCCAAACTCTGTCACCAGTCACCAGAGCAGCAGCTAAATCAGATTTGACTGTGTGTGTGTGTTTGTGTGCGTAGGTCAGCTGCAGCATTAAAGGCACCCTAGCAGTTCAGCAGCAGACAGGACCTTTCTTTATCCTCCGCTTTACTATCCCACCTTACTATTCTATAAAGCAGGCTTCACATACTCTGACTCACTTAATAAGTGTCAAAACCATGCAGCTTTTTTTTCTTTAAGCCCGGCAGTCACATGGTGCCAAACTAAAGTGCAGGTCCTCGTGAGGGCAGTAAAGCCTGCAGCCTGCAGAAAGATTAATTGCACTGCAGCGATCTCTAACTTTTAAGTTGGCGTGTCAAAGTCAAATATCACCTGAGGTCGAACTTCTCATCTCACTCTCGCTCTGTCATCTTTGCAATCAGTCCATATTTGCATTTCATTAGTAAAAATGATCAACTCATATCTTATTATTACTAGTCTAATTACTACAAGTACAGTCAATACAGGCTGCTGCTCCAGAGGCAAGTTTTTGTTCCATTTTCATAACAGCGATAGTGTTTGTGAAGCTGAATCTACAAAAGACAAAGTGAAGGAGAGATGTGTCAAACAACAGTCCCTCTGAAAGAAAAGGCTTTCTTCAGGCAACATTCTCAGCACAGGGTCTTTATCCGTGCACGGGGACTTCAGGACTGCCACGCGTGTCACAGGGCAGTGACGACATATTTGGGAAGAACGTTCATGCCAAAGCCTGAAAGGTTTGAAGAGAAAGGTCACTACATCCTAAGGACACAACCACAGGACTGCATACTAAACAGATTCCCTGCAACTATTTGTGGACAAAAATTAAGCTAAAGAAAAGAAAAGAAAATAGCTCAAACTCTGCAATGTGCATTTATTTGGCAAGTGGTAAAATAGAGAAATGGTCACGTTAGAGATGTTCTGGAATCAGGCGAGAGCCATTATAGTGTTATGAGTGAACAGCTATACCAACAAGTGCAGGTCACAGTGTATGAAACTGTTCTGGCTACTGCATGCTCGACTTGTAAAATGCTGAATTCACAAATAAAGTTGACCTGAAGAGTTTCTGTCTTCATAATTTGTGTGTCCATTAGCAAGGATAGAGCCAACAACAGGGTCATTACAGCTACAGGCAAAGCCTCCTTCAGAACGCTGAATGAACTCTATTAAACCTGAATGCATCATTAAATAAGCCTGCTATCGTGTGTGTTTTCTGTTATCTACCATCTGACCTTTATCCTGTAATCCACCTCATTAAACCCATCTCTTTTTATTGTTAGTCTATTGCTGGTTTATTTATTGATTTATTACTATACAGCTAATATAACATTGCTAAAGAGACATTCTAAAACACACCCTTCCAAAACAACACGTACGACTTTCAAACAGCTTAGAAGAACCTTTTGTGCATTATCATCCAGTTAACTTCAGACAACTACAACACAAACCTTGTTGTTATTAACAAAGAAAGCTAAAGTGCAGGGGGGAGATACTATAATGGAACTAACTTGTAGACTCAAGAACCAGGAAAACTTTTCTTTTTGAAATCTCAGGTAATTGTTGCTCTGAATGGCTTCAACATTTGACTCTTTAATTACCAGGTGTCCAGTTTAATCAACTAACATCAGTATATCATCTCAAAACGTTTGTCATTTTAATGGATTGAGACCTGAATTACCTCCTCTAATCACCTTTGTGGTAGTACAACAACCAAGTAGCATTTCCAACCAGTATGCTTAATGCCAGGTTCTGTAAGTCAGCTTTAATATTAATATTGTTATTGATGTTATTTAAATGTACATATACATTTATTTATGTTTTTTGTACCAGACTATAAACATAGTTTTTAATGGTGGGATGCTGGGTGCTCCATGGGGATTGTCTTGCCTTTGGTAAGTTTTGAACATTGTTGCCAGTTGCTTCAAAAACACTGCACTTTTTTTTTTGGTGGGGTGTTTTTCCAAACAGTGATGTACAACATGTGTTGCAAGCAGCACAGTTGGATATTTTGTGATAGTAATATATGATTTGATAGACTGCTTTTACATGTGTCTGGTAGTTCACACACAGTACTGATTATTGCACGAGCATCACGTTATCAGAACCACAGACCTCATCTGTGTGTGTGAGCTGAGACAGAGATTAGGCATATTTAATTAGCTTGGCCAGTAGCTGCTAGTTACTCGAGTCAGTCTGTAGCATTTGCTGCCTGCCAAACTTGGAGCTTTAGTTAATTTGTTAGTTTGGGTTTAGAATCCCTGAACCTTAACCAAGAGTGGAGATGAGAATTTGCTGCTATCCTTCCAGCGTTAGCAGGCATTGGGTTTCTACCCTGTAACATTTCTCTTCTTTGGGCTTCCTGCAAATAAGTTAAGAACCAGACATAAAACATTTAAGAATGATACAGTTTTTTCTTTTTTGTTTTAAATTAATATTTCAAACCACTGATCCTCCAGGAAACATTTTATCCTAAACTCAATCTGTTTAATTGGTGCAAAGTTATTTAATAAAACAGAAATTTTAATAAATAAAATAAACCAAATAAATGCTGAGAAAAAGATTCTTGGGGAGAATATGTAGTCTTTTCCTCCCACTCGCCCAAAGACACCTGTGGTAGTACACTAGATTAAAAACAATACTGACAAAGCCAATGTGATCTCGCTCCCCAGCTTTCAATGTCACATTTTTGAATCCTCAAAATTCCAGTTTTTGTGTTGATTGTCCTAAAGTATATTATGATTTAGCTTTTATTTGATTCTAGTCACGACCATAATTTGTCAAATGAAAATCATCCAGTATTGAATAAGACTTGAAACTATAATTTAAGACATGGGTGGGCAACTCCAGGCCTCGAGGGTCGGTGTCCTGCAGGTTTTAGATGTGTCCTTGATCCATCACAGCTGATTTAAATGGCTAAATAACCTCCTCAATATGTCCTGCAGTTCTCCAGAGGCCTGGCAATGAACTAATCATTTGATTCAGGTGTGTTGACCCAGGGTGCAGGACACTCGCTCTCGAGGCCTGGAGTTCCCCACCCCTGATTTAAGACAATGATCTTTTCAATAGATGCTTAACTGAGTTTGTAGACTACTAATCCTCAGTGGCACCCAGAAGCGTTGCCCCCTGCTGGCTGCTTTTAGACACTTTTGGCTTCACATTTTTCACCTTTTTAGACGCAGAAGCTGCTTTAATGAATCACTGTTGTATCCATCTTCAGTGAAATTGCAACAGTGACTTAAAATGACATTTCAAAGTGAGAACCTCGCACTCTAACTGAGGTAAGAGGGCACCACAAGACAACAAACTGCACACTGAAGAAGGAAAACAAATAGAAAAAGGATTTTTTTCAATTCAATTCAATGTCAATTCTATATTTATTTGTCACATGTAGTTATAGCTAGTACGACATACAGTGAAATGTTTTTCCTGGCTAAAAAATACTCCCCCCGACTGTGAGAAACATACTAGAAAAAACTTTTACCTAAACTAAGAGAAAAAAAAAAAAGTTATTCCCTATAATAACTTCACGGAAGGTGAAAGTACAAAATGAGAAAAACTAAGAGACGATGTTTTGTTGCTCAGTGTTTTACCCTGAGATAAGAAGGCAGCTGGGAGGTGAAGTATAAACAACAGCGGTGTAGCAGCTCCCTAGAGGCTAAAGAATGGTTCGCCAACTTCTGTCACTGCACACAAACAGCTGAGTCCAGCCAAAGTCTTCACATATTCTCACACCATACAACAATGCTTGTTGGCTCTGCTGCTGCTCTACCTGCCACCTGTGCAGCTAACAAGGCAGTGTGAAGGTTGAAATGTTCTATTCTCACAGTGCGGCGAGATGGAAGGAGCAAAACTTGAAATTAAACAAGGACTGGTGTAAAAAAACAAGAAAAGCAACAGAGACAAAGCATAAATGAATAAGTCATGAAGCAGACAGCACTGAGTGGAACCACACGCTGCGTTTCCTTATGTGCGGTCAACTATTTTCAAAAAAGTTTGAAGCAAGTGCCTCGAAAACTTTTTTCTTCCTAGATACTGCGCTGACAAACCGCCAAGGCGACTAAAAAAGAAGGAAGAAAATAAAACTTCCACTAGAACCTGTATTTAGACCAAGTGAAATGGGTTTCTTTGGAAACCTCAAAAATCCTTAAAGCCACTCTGACAGTCGGGCAGAAACTTCCACTGAAGCCAAACGAGTGGTACCATGTTGTGTCAGTTTTAAGTTTAACTTGGACGGTGTTGATGTGGAAACACGCTGCTACAAACCCAGAGGGGGCATCAACACTGAGCATATTTTCCTTCTCCAGCTGTGACTGGTGCTCAGCAGGACTGTGTTACCCACCGGAGGGATACCCCACAAGCTGTTTTGTTGTAAAGAAAATCCCCTGTAGTCCTCTCTGATTCTAACCTCCCAGTGTTTCTTCGAGAGCTATTTTTAAGTGGTTTGCTGTCAAGTTCTTGTCGGAAAGATGTTTCAATCAGTACGTTAAATTTACCTACCTCAGTATAACGTTACAAAAGCTTGACCTAAAAAGTTGGCTGCTCTACCTCAAGGACTGTGGCCTATCCTTCCACTCCTGCAGTCGGTGATACCTGCTGCCTGCTGACTTTTGGCATCAAATGAAAGGACATAAAAAGCCTCTCTGGCTGACAAAGGAGTGGGCAGTGTGACTTTCTTATACAGGGGCTTAAAGTAGACCGATGATGGCAGATTGATGGGGAAGTAGTCACTTGATGTCACTGGTTAGAATAGAATAGAATAGAATAGAATAGAATTCAACTTTATTGTCATTGCACATGCACAGGTACAGGGCAACGAAATGCAGCTTGCATCCATCCAGAAGTGCTTTAGTGATATAGATATATTACAATATATATTTGCAATAATATAGATATGTGAGTATATTACAGAAATGGGTCTATTATGGTATGTTATAATGTACACGGTATGAAGTATGTTGTGAATATTCTATAACTATAAGTATGTACAGGCTGTAGTGAGTACAAGCTATGTACAGGCTATGAACAGGATATAAATATGAAAAACTATACAGAATATGAAATAAATAACTTTACAGAATCTGGGATATACAGCTATACAGAAATGGGAACTATGCAAGTTGTAAACAGTTGTAGGATTAAAAATTATCGAATGTACAGAATGATTATTTACACAGAGCTAAACAGTAGTGCAGTTAAGATAAGTGAGGGTGTAGATAGCTTCTACAGAGGCTATATAAAGTGCTAGTGGTTGTGAGTGGTGGTTCAGTCCATGTTATTATTGTGTGTTTGAGGGTACAGTTGTCCATTGTGTGTGTGTGTGTATGTTCAGTCCATGAGTTAACGTGGGTCAGATGTCAGGAGGCAGACTTCAGGAGTCTGACAGCTGTGGGGAAGAAGCTGTTGCTCTCGATGGTGCAGCGATAGAAGTTCACCAGGATGTCTGAGGACAGGTGGTTCTTCCTCAGAGTCCTCAAGAAGAAGAGGCGCTGGTGAGCCTTCTTGACCAGCTTGGAGCAGTTGGTCGTCCAGGTGAGATCCTCGGAGATGTGGACTCCCAGGAACTTGAAGCTGCTCACACGCTCCACAGCCGTCCCCTTAATGTGGATGGGTGGATGTGGGTCAGCATTCCTCCTGTAGTCCACGATGAGCTCCTTGGTCTTCTCGGTGTTAAGCAGCAGGTTGTTTGTGTCGAACCACTCAGCCAGACGATCCACCTCCTCCCTGTAGGTGGCCTCATCGTTGTCACTGATGAGGCCAATCACCGTGGTGTCATCTGCAAACTTAATGATGGTGTTGGAACCATCAGCCGGTCTGCAGTCGTGGGTGAAGAGGGAGAAGAGGAAAGGGCTCATCACACAGCCTTGTGGTACACCGGTGTTCATTGTGATGGTAGATGAGCAGTGGTTATCCAGCCGGACATGTTGGGGGCGGTTGGTCAGGAAGTCCAGTAACCATTTGCAGATGAGGGAACTGATGCCCAGGTCTGTCAGTGTCCTGATGAGTTGTGAGGGGTGGATTGTATTGAATGCTGAACTGAAGTCTATAAACAGCATTCTGGCGTAGGTGTTGTTGTTGTCCAGGTGTGAGAGGACAGAGTGCAGTGCGATGGAGACTGCATCCTCTGTGCTCCTGTTCTGGCGGTATGCAAATTGGTGGGGGTCCAGGGTGGGGGGAGACAGGATTTGAAGTGTGCTAGGACCAGCTGCTCTAAGCACTTAGTGATGATGGGGGTGAGTGCTACTGGGCGGTAGTCATTGAGGCAAGATGGGTTGGAGTTTTTGGGTATCGGGACGATGGAGGTGGATTTGAAGCAGGCCGGTACCACAGCGTGGGCCAAGGACAGATTGAATATGTCTGTGAGCACTCCTGCAAGCTCCCCAGAACACGCTCTGAGAACACGCCCGGGGATGCCATCAGGACCTGCAGCCTTGTGGAGGCTAGAGAGTCTAAAGCCTAAAGCTAAGAATGGTCACTGTTACCATCTTTTTAAAATATGAACATCATGTTCTATTCAGTAAAATGAGACCATCACCTCTCATCAGGAAAGTATTTACTGAGGTCACAGATCAAAGGCGCCAAAAGGCCATTTTCCCATAAATTCCTATATAACAGGACAACTTGAAGAGCTGCCTTTTACTAACAGTCTGGAGAGTGCAGCGTTATTTTAGTTGTGCATTAGTGTCAAAGCTCGAAGGTACATTAATTTTAATATACAGTTTTAACCACAGTTTAAAACTGTATCAGTTCACATAAATAAACCTGAATGTTTCATTTATATAATCAGAACAACAGTCACCTGAACAATCATCACGGGCATGAATGTCATCAAAATGTGTTGCAATTACACAACGTTGCCAAAGATTTTCATTCACCCATTTGGATAACTGAATTCAGGTGTTCCAATCACTTCCATTTCCACAGGAAGTGTTTGTTCAAACATCTGTGAAAGACCGAGTCGGTCTGAGGAGCACAGTGAATTCCAGCATGGTAATGTGATAGGATACAACCTGTACAACAAGTCCAGTCGCTGCTGAATATCCCACAGTCAACGGTGGGACGACAGCCATTGGGAATGATAGCAGCTCGAGTGGTGGTAGGCCACGTAAAATCAAAGAGTGGGGTCAGCGGATGCTGAGGCGCACATTTCTGCAGAGTCAGTCACTACAGAGCTCCAAACTTCATGTGGCCTTCACATTGGCTCATGAACAGAGCATAGACAGTCTCGTGGAATGGGTTTCCATGGCTCAGCAGCTGTATCCAAGCTTTACATCACCAACACAACGCAAAGCGTCGGACACAGTGGTGTCAAGAACATTGCCACTGGACTCTTAAGAAGTGCAGACTGTAGAGGTCTCCTTGTTGGTCTTCAGACAATTCTGATGGCTAAAGAACCAAATGGGACAGGCAAAAAAAAAAAAAAAGTGCAGACTGTGAGCCAGACCTTCCTGTCCAACATCAGGTCCTGACCTCACAGATACACTTTTGGAACAACGGTGAAAAACTGCCATGAACGTTTTCGGGAAAAGTGAATTAAAGCTGTTATAGCTGCACCATATATTAAACCCTATGGAATAAAAATGAGATGTCTTTTAAATTCATACTTTTGGCAATATAGCGTGGGTTAGTCTCTGTGGAACACAATGGATTGGATTTATATAGCGCTTTTCAAGGCACCCAAAGCGCTTTACAATACCATTCATTCACTCTCACATTCACACACTGGTGGAGGCAGCTACAGTTGTAGCCACAGCTGCCCTGGGGCAGACTGACAGAGGCGAGGCTGCCATATCGCGCCATCGGCCCCTCTGGCCAACACCAGTAGGCAAGTAGGGTAAAGTGTCTTGCCCAGGGACACAACGACCAGGACAGAGAGCCCAGGGATCGAACCAGCGACCTTCCGGTTACAGATGCGATTCCCAACCCCCTGAGCCACGGTCGCATACATCTTGTGCTGATGTAACTAGGCACAATGTACCTGGAGAACGGTTTGTTTACATCTTCAATATTTTTCTCATGTTAAAAATTCTCATCAAAACTCTTCGTCGAGGAATGAGGTCAACTGACACAGGCAGGGAGGAGAAAAGAAAGTGACGATGGAATTAAAAATCAGCTTTCAAGTCTCGTTATCAGTTCAGTCACTGCTGTCCGGACTCCTCACACCTCTTCTCCCTCTGCTCTGTGCAACAAAGCTCTACCTACAGTTTGAAGGAATTACACCTGCAAACTGACTGTCGCACTTATCAGCTGCTTGTCCTGACATTTTACCACGCCACTTTCACAGGAAGTTGCATTTTCAATACCAGTGATGGCTGGAGTACATCCCTTTATCCTGAGATGACTTTATTCAGCAACAAAAGCTTTATCTGTCAATTAAGCACATCCTCTGCGCACTGTCGCAGTGACATTTTAGTTTTTCACTTTGATACTGCGCAGGAGTAAATTTCCCAACAACCTATTTGGGGCAGTTATATCATAGCGAGCATATAGCTGTGATTATCTCTGGCTAAATATACTGTAGATCAACGGCTACCTAAAATACATGTTTTATGTTTAAATAATATGAATGCTTTTTTTATGGCACATTTATATCATGCTAACAGCTATAGAATTGAATGCCCGATATAACCATATAAAATAATTACCTGACTGGTCTAGATGTGCGCTAGCCCTGCCCACAGGTTAGTTTGGTGGTCAGGTCACCTGATTTACCACACATATTTTAAAACCGCCAGGCGACAGATCTGAACGTAGAATAAGAAGTTTTTAAAAAGTTGTTTCTATATCATCTAAGACAGAAAAGCAGTGATTTATCCATGTTTGGTGGAATAAGTCCTCAAGTTTCAGCTGCACAGGGATGCTGGGTTAGGCTCACCGATCAGCCTCACAGATATTTAAAAGTTCATTTATGTGTCTGTTGTTTAAATATTGGTATCTAAACCATGGCACCAAGAAAAAAGACAGAGAAGACTCAATAAAGGCAGGATAAAACAGGAAATGAGCAAAATATAGTAAAACATAATAGCCATACAATAGTAGCATAAAAAAACCCCATATATATATATATATATATATATATATATATATATATATATATATTCATTTATTTAAAACAATAAAGCAAAAAAAAAAACCTACAACAAAATCACTAAAACCATTATATTGTCTATAGAACATTTCTCTATATTTCTTTTCTTATCCAGGACCCTTGGATAAAGGCATCAGATGCAAATTTATTTGGAGCACAGGACTCGATTTCTCTCTGCTCTGCCTCGAGGAATAAATAGATAAACCAGGGCTGAGCCCCAGTGATGAATAGGTGTCATGTCCAGGGGCTGTGCAGGTACACCTAAGCTGCTTCAAGCCATACAAACAAGAGATAAGCTTCTGGCCTACAAGTCACCTCAGCTCAGGCTTAATTCATAAATTTACTTCTTATGGCATCGCTAACCTGGAGGGGAAAGGAGTGATGATCAAATCCAGGGCTGGATGGATTAAATGGATCCAAAATTTGCTGCCTGTGCTTGTGTACTTCACTGCACACAAGAAAGTAAAAACTATGTTCAGCTGCATATATAAATATATTTTTTCAAATGTTTTAAAAAGAGAAAAAAACTGAGCTTAATCATCACCAACCCTTTAGCTTCAAAGACAACCGACTAAAGATGTGAAAAAAACTGACATGATTATTTTATTATTAATAATATTTGATTCATCAATAAAGAGTAAAATTGAAATTAATCAGAGCGTTAAAAACAAAGACAGCATGTCTTTATCCTGTCTTCCAACCGGTCGCAGCAGATGGCCCCGCCCCTCGCTGAGCCTGGTTCTGTCGGAGGTTTCTTCCTGTTAAAAGGGAGTTTTTCCTTCCCACTGTCGCCAAAGTGTTTGCTCATAGTGGGTCATATGATTGTTGGATTTTCTCTGTATGTATTATTGCAGGGTCTACCTTACAATATAAAGCGCCTTGGGGTGACTGATGTTGTGATTTGGCGCTGATGAAATAAAACTGAATTCCAACTGAATTCATAACAGGGTCCAAGAGTTTCCAAACGGAGCATGAACCTCCATCTCCATTTCGAGGATCGTTATCACTCACTGTCTTTTGTCTTGAGACAGAACAGAAGCATGAAGTGAAAAATAAGACTGTTTATGTTCATGTGTTATTCTACTATGCTGACATTCAGTTTTACTGTGGTACCGTGTGGTTCTGTTTCTTGTCCGGTTTCATGCTATTTTGGATGCCTGTTTTGATGTGTTTCAGTTCCGGTGTTTGTTCTGAAATCTTGATGGGTCCTAAGTTTCTGAATTTGTGTTCAGTTCCCTCTGTGCTCCCTATCTGTTGCTTCCTCTGTCTTTCTCTGTTTATGGATGAGTCTTCCTGTTTCCAGGTTATTTCCTGTTTTGATTTGAAGCTTTGAAGCTTTCCATCATGTTTTGCATTAGTTTTAGTTTCCATGCTGTAATATTCCTGATCGTTTTCACCTGTCTTTCTTTCCCCTGCTTTTTTTGCACCCAGTTAGTTTTTTTCTGATGAACAGAAAAAACCCTTCTCCCGGGTCCCAACTACTCTGCGCTTATTAAGGCTGTTGTGTTTTTAACATGTTTTAAAGCTTTGTATCTTCTTCTATTTAATCTGAACAAGCCCCTAAAAACAGTCAGTGATCACAGTCGGCCTCTCTTGGTTTTTATTACCACTGTTCATTTTAAAGCTCAGTTTTTAAACCCTTACAATGTAACAACAGCCCAGCCCATGCAGCAGTATATTATTGACTAACCTCGTATTGTGGATGGATTATCTCAGTTGTTCTCCCGACTGAAGTTTGGTCCGTTTACAGCATCCTGCCATGTGATTACATTTGTTCCTAACCATCGGGAACCCTCATGTTAACTTTTATCGAGAGGAAAAAAGTTAGTGTTCATCCTCCAGCTTCACTGTGTTTATATTATGCTAACATAGCTGTGTAGCTAAGCCACCACGTAGCACATCATTATATACCAGCTAGTCCAACTTCAGTAACCCTACAAACGTCACTGCTGTATAGTTTTCTGTCTTCATTTACATTGGAAGTTTTAGCAGAGCTGTATGTTTTATTCTGTTAAACTTAATTCGTGTTTCTCTTGGATTTCTGGATCTCAAACTTAATTGTTCCTCCTGGTAGAGCAGCCATTTTCTTAAAGATAAAAGAATTTAGACAGCTTATAGCGCAGTATTCATTTGACTTTGGGACCTGAAGCCGAGTTTGGACCCAGAAACGGCTAATGATGCCAGACTTAAAGAAGAGATACACTTTGGTTGGTATTTTGGTTCTGAAGTAAGTTTATTGCTAAAGGTCATGGTTTTTTTTGAAAAGTCTTTAAAAAGCCTGAGTTTCAGTCTTCTGGTATTTAATTTGTTATGATGTTTAGAACACATTTGTGAATACCTGTGTCTCTGTCAGTTGTTGTGGATGTAACATGCTAAGCAAATTTGCTAAGATTAGCGGATAAGAAAGAAGTCAACCTTCTTACGTATTCATGGTCCATCAAGTCGCACGTCTAAGTCAGACCAAGAAATGAAGACGTGTTATAAAAGCAACTGGGAAGCACCCAGCACATAAACACGTGTAAGGGCAAGCCATATAGATAAAGTTCTTCATCAGTCTGTCTGAAAAACATCTGACTGTAAACAGACAAATACTCTCACTGTACATACCACCTCACACTAAATACATGCATTAACCAAATATGAGTTCACACTTCATTAAAGAAGCCCAAATATCATGTAGTGATCCCTGCTGGATGCCTGAGCTCCCGTAGTGAGCCAGAATGTGCCGTAGTACAAACTGAGTACTATTCACTGTTTGTGCTCAAGTTCTGCCTCTGTGATTTCCTGCCAGGCTGTTTAATACGCCTCCAAAGATCCACAACGCCTCCGCCTTATTTATAGAACTCATGGCAGCAAAAATCCAACACTGCGTCAGGAGTCCACTGTCTATAGCCGTGCTCTCCTCCTCCTCCTCACTCTTCCGTGTCGGTATTTTCCATTTCACCAACATAACAGAGCATGGCACGGAGTAGAAAACCCTTCTGAGCCATTAAGAGATCGACACAGACAGCATGGAGTGTTTACACCGAGCTGGCCTCTTTCTACTCTCTGGCTCTTCAGTTTTATCCACCTTCCTCTGCCTTTTTCCCTCCCGTCCCCCTGTCCTCTGTAACACTTCATATCTTCCGCTCGCTGCTCTGCTGTCTGCTTCTGTCTGAGCTTCAGCATTACTTCCCTCAGTCTCCGTTTACATCATAGTCCCGTCTCTCACCGTCTGTTTTCTTCTGCTCTCTCAGTCAGAAACGGCGCTTTCTTCCTTTTTCTCTCCACGTCAAGTCTTTTGTTCTCCTTCCACCTCATTTCAGTGTATATTATCTCAGCACTAAAATCAATGTAATGGGTTGTCAGCATTGTTATTTTAAGCTACACTTTTCTGTCCATTTAAAGGTGCCAACTACCTAACGAGGCCCTTTAGCTCCATTTGTTTTTATAACTAAATCAATATGGCTTTAATCCACTGGAGTGACAAAGAACTATAAATATCATATGATTTCAATTTACAGCTCTTTACAACCAATGAGCCTTTGACAAGCCTTGAAGGTCAGTCCATTCTGATGGGTCTGGGTGCCGTTTCCCCCTCTGGGGGCGAGGGTACCTGGACCCGGGGTATAGAGTATGTTTGGGGAGTGTGATTGTGTGTACATGTCCATTTATGTCAATCCTTACGTTGGGTGAGTGCTGAGTGTTTGTATATGTGTGCATGAGGGTGGGAATGCATGTTTGTGTCTGTGTGTGCCTGTTTGTCTGTGTCTATATGTCAGGTCGGGTCTTAGACTCCACCTGTCTGGGAACTCCCAGGCCCTCCAAGGCCTATCTCCCCTCACCACACTCCCTGCCGGTGACTGATGCCCTCAGTGGTCGGTGCATTGGTGGTTCTTGGTGTCCAGGGCTGGGCGCTCAGGTATGTACCAGCTCACTCCTGGTGGCTACTTGGCGGGGCCTGGTGCCTGTTGCTCGGTCAGGCCTCCTCCGGGGTGTGGGGGGCCCTCGGGCCTCCGGCCTCTGGGCCTGCGGCTCGGTTCACTCTGGCACAGCTGGCTGCCGGTAGAGCCGGCGGGCACGCCGGTGCAGCCCCCTCTAGCTTCTGCTCGGTGGCTACTGGGTGACACCTCGTCTGGGGATCCTCAGCCCTTCCCATGAAGGTGGCATGGATGCCCCTCCGGTGGTCCTCCTTGGGCTCTCGAACTCTGAGGCCTCTGGATGTCTGGGGCCTGGATCTCCTCCATGCCTGCTTCATGCCCTGGGGGACGGGGCTATGGCTCTCTACATCCTCTTGCAGACCATTACATGTGGAAACCATTTGAATACAAGCGTGCTGATCCACACAGGTGTGCACACGGGTGTTCACTGCTTGTAGACTGTCTGTCCTGCGTGCTGCACAACAACATTGAATATTTAGTATTTACTGCTGTTTACACTTAACTAGATTAATGCGATGGTGTTGTGTTTAGTATGTTGCTTTGGTTTTTTTTGCTTGTTTTCTATTCTTTTTCTCTCAACAGGTGATCCAGGAGATTCCCCCCCCCCCTTTCTCACTGTCCCTCTCCCCTTCTGTTTTTCTTTTCCTTCCTCTTTCAGCGCAATGATTTTTCTGTAACCAACTGACAGAATTGTTTCGAACAAGGTTGTGGGAAGAGTTCTGTGGATTGGCCTGAATCCAGACTGGTACATGTTTAGATCAGCAGATGAAAAATGTTTAATGTTGCATTTTATTATGCATATATTGTGCAAACAGAATACAGAAGTGCTGATGGCATACATGGAGCCAACAAATTTGATGGATGAAAACTGTTCAATTTTCATCTGCAACTCGTGGTAAAAAATGTTGAGTCGGTTTTCACTCTTCTTTGTTGGTTTGTGCAATAATGACAATAACTACCAAAACTGTTTTAAAGTAGAGCTGCTTGTCAAAAAAGCATTAAGACAAATGGCATTTCAGTCCCTCTGTCCCCGGTAATCTGGCTACCCCACTTTTCTGTCTTCTCTTCGGTCACCATGCAGTGTCATCCATCCTGTATATTTAAGGTGGACAATTTCAGGGGGTTATTAGGATGAAGAGGCAAAGCCAGAATGCGAGTCAATCCTGATATTAAGGCAATTCATCACACTATTGATGCTTCTCACACTCACCACGTTCTGCATGCTGGGCCTGCGCCTTCATGCAGTGTCTTACAATGTGTGCGTGATAGACACAGAGTGTGTGTTAGCAAGCACGCTGATGTATGAATGCGTGTGCGCAGCTCAAGGCTCGGGGGCTAATATTGCTTCATAACAGACTATTTTCCATGCCACATTAGGCCTCTCTCCCTCTTCCCTTCAGCCTCTCTGCCTGTCTTGTCTCAGGGCCAATAATAAAATAACCCAGCATGCCATGGGCCAACGCTGCCTTTGTGACTGTTTGTTGAGCGCGGCTGATCGATAGGGGCTGTGAATATTTTCCACTCATCTCTGTCCCGTTGTACAGATGCATCGATCCACCCACAACAGCACTAGAAGGCGAGAGGGGAGACAAACGGGGAGGAAGACAGGTTGCTCTTAAAACATCCTGGAATGCCAAAGAGTGAAACCCATTTCATCCCTGCAGTTCGATTGGTGGACTGCTCACTTTCTATGTTTATGACAGCCTGGTGGTAATGTCTCCACCCCGAGATAAGAGGTGACAGCATGATGACAAAACCGTCGATATAAACCAGCGAGATGGAGCAGCCACTGTGTAACTGGAACGTCTCAGAAAATATATTATATATTATACCAGATATATTAGAAAACTTCCCAACAGCATAGTCAGAAATTATCTAATGAGTCTCTTGGTAAGCATCACATAAGTATCAAAGGGCTTTTTCTGGTTCAAAATAGGACTTTGATGGATTGAATGCGGAGAATCTGCATTTCCTTATCTGCCTGACCTCTAAGGAATCTCCTTTTAGAGTAAGGATGTGCATTTTAAGCAAAAATACTATTTGATAGTGATGTCTGTGAAGGTTCTCAGTCATCCAGGTCATCGTAGTCAAAGGAGCTTGCAAAGAAAAGCGTCTGGACTTCTTTAAGTTGCTTGAAGACGTTTCACCTCTCATCCGAGAAGCTTCTTCAGTTCTAAGGTCAAATGGTGGAGAGTCCCAGATATAAACCTAGTGGGAGTTTCCCCCCACAGAGGGACAAAAGGACCCCCTGATGATCCTCTAATCGCCTGAGCCAAGGTGGGAAACTGGGCGTGGGTCCCAATCAGCCAGAGTTTTGGGTGTGTTCATTGTGAAACCTGGCCCCACCTTATTATGCGAATTCCTGAGGTCAGATGGCCCAGGATGTGAGTGGGCGTTAAGGCGTCTGGGAAGGGATCTCAAAACTGGATTATAGATGGCAGAGAGTTGGTGTCGTAAACCCCCGCCTCTGTTCAACGATGGTCGCTCACAGTGGACATAGATGGCTTCTTTCACTCCTCTTTCAAACCATCTGTCCTCTCTGTCCAAAATGTGAACATTGGCATCCTCGAAAGAGTGACCTTTATCCTTAAGATGCAGATGGACTGCTGAGTCTTGTCCTGTGCTACGAGGTGGCTCTTCTGTGTTGTGCCATGCGCTTGTGAAGTGGCTGTTTGGTCTCTCCAATGTAGAGGTCTGAGCATTCCTCGCTGCACTGTACAGCATACACCACATTGTTAAGTTTGTGTTTTGGCGATTTTAACAATGTGGTTAGCCTGAGGACAGCTAGGGCCAACCTTTCCCGTGGCATCAGAGAGGCTAAGAGACAGTACTGCAGGAAAATATCTCATCACTTCAAAGACAGCAGAGACTCACGGAGCCTGTGGCGAGGCATTCAGACCATCACAGATTACAAGCCCCCACCACAGACCTGTGATAGCACTATCCCCCTGCTGAACGAGCTGAATACTTTCTTTGCTCGCTTTGAAGTCCAAAACAGCACCACTGCACAGAAGACCCCACCCCCTCCTGGTGACCAGGTGATGACTCTGTCCCCGGACAGCGTGAGGAGATCCCTCAGCAGGATCAATGCACGTAAAGCTCCGGGTCCTGACAACATTCCTGGTCGTGTACTGAGAGACTGTGCAGTGGAACTCACTGATGTCTTCACAGACATCTTCAACATATCACTCATCCAGGCTGTCGTCCCCACATGTTTTAAAGCCACCACAATCATTCCGGTTCCAAAAAAGTCATCTCCCTCCTGCTTTAATGACTACCGTCCTGTTGCACTTACTCCCATCCTGATGAAGTGCTTCGAACGACTAGTCATGAAACACATCAAGACGGTCCTGCCCCCCTCCCTGGATCCCTTCCAGTTTGCGTATCGGCCCAACCACTCAACCGATGATGCCATCTCCACTGCACTCCACTCAGCACTCACACACCTGGACAAAAAAGACTCATATGTTCGAATGCTGTTCATAGATTTCAGTTCAGCATTCAACACTATAATCCCCCAACAGCTCACTCAAAAACTGGTCCAGCTGGGGCTCAACACCTCACTGTGCAACAGGCTGTTGGATTTCCTCACCGGAAGACCTCAAGCAGTACAGGTCGGCAGTAATACATCCAGCACCATCATTTTAAACACGGGGGGGCGCAGGGATGTGTGCTGAGCCCCCTCCTCTTCACTCTGCTGACCCATGACTGCACTCCATCATACAGCTCCAACCTCTTCATCAAGTTTGCGGACGACACAACGGTGGTGGGTCTCATTAGCAACAGGGATGAGACCGACTACAGAAGTGAGGTGAGACGCCTGGTCACGTGGTGTGTTGACAACAATCTCTCTCTGAATGTGGAGAAGACGAAGGAGATTGTTGTGGACTTCAGGAGAATGCACACCCAACATGCTCCTCTGACCATTGACGGAGCGTCTGTGGAGAGAGTGAGCAGCACCAAGTTCTTGGGTGTGCACATCACAGAGGATCTCTCCTGGACGTACAACACCACAGCACTGGCCAAGAAATCACAGCAGCGTCTCTTCTTTCTCCGCAAACTAAGAAGAGCAGGAGCACCAGCCCCCATCATGTACACTTTCTACAGAGGCACCATCGAGAGCATCCTGTCGAGCTGCATCACTGTGTGGTTTGGATTTTATTTGCATTTTTAATCACTCTCTTATATTTAAATGTTCATTTGCTATTTCATCTAGGGTTTGAGAGTAACGAAATTTCTATTCTCTGTATGTCCTGTACATGTGGCAGAATTGACAAATAAAGTTGACTTTGACTTTGACTTTAGTTTATGATTGAAATAAAAGGGCCCAATTATTGGGCTGGACTTGGCCTTACAGATAGAATGAGGAGCTCTGAGGTGTTTTGGTGTTTCAGGTATGTGCTAGATCCAGGACATGCTAATGTGGGCTGGGCATGTCTCGTTAGTAGGGGTGTGTATTGGCAAAAATGTGGCGATACAATATATATCATAATACAGGGGAGACGATACGATATATTGCGATACTAAAAGCCAGACTATATTTGTGTTTAGTAGGACTGAATTTAAACTCACAGTAAACAGTCCAAACTGTTAAATGCTTGACATGAGACATCTGAAACAAAAACACTCTCTAAGTTCAAAATGAATGGAGAAATTAACATCTGCCTTATTGGAAGTCATGTCAAATAAACAAACAAAAACTACTTTACTGAAATATCAACTATTTCTTTAACATGAAAAAAGTAAACGATGTAACACTGAGGTGTTACTTACTAACTACTATGATTGTAAAATAGTTATCCAAAAACTGCTCTATGAAGCATCAAAACAAAAACACTTTATATGTGACTTTAAGATAAACAAATATAAATCAAAAATGAAACTGCTTGAAGAATCCATCCAAGTAAACATTAACAAACAATGTAAAGTGCTATTAAAATTAAGTGTTAATAGAATAAGGTACAGCTCTGCAATGTCCATCAATGGAACACTTTTAGTACAGCCTGAAAAAGGGAATTTACTTATCTAAATAAAAGTGCTTATGAGACTCAACCAAAATATCAAACATTCTCAAATCTGAGATTTTACATGTTATAGTGTTTTCTCTTTCTTAATAACAATAATAATTGATTGCATTTATATAGCGCTTTTCAATGCCACTATTCATTCACTCTCACACACTGGTGGAGGCAGCTACAGTTGTAGCCACAGCTGCCCTGGGGCAGGCTGACAGAAGCGAGGCTGCCATATCGCGCCATCGGCCCCTCTGACCAACACCAGTAGGCGGCAGGTGAAGTGTCTTGCCCAAGGACACAACGACCAGGACAGAGTACTCGGGGATCGAACCGGCGAGCTTCCGGTTACAGATCCGCCTCCCAACCCCCTGAGCCACGGTCACCCTTAAGTTCTTCAATTGTCCGTTGAGCGGGATCATCTAGTTTCATTTTAAAATTAGCATTTGACGCTACGTTGCTATGGTGTCTACACATGTGTGTTCGTAAATTTGTTGTGTTACCAGAATATCTGACTCTGGCAATGATGATTTTACAGACTGCATAGCTCTTGTCAAAGTCTTTACTACCCTCTTTTGTCCTATATCCAAAATAAGTCCACACATCAGCTTTGAAAGCTGCTGGGGCCGGCTGTATCCTCTCCTCTTCAGTCATCAGTTATGTAGCACAATTGGCCACACATCCACTGTTCTACTTCGTTGGTTTTGGCAAACTAGACGCTTCTACAGTTATCACAAGACCTCATTTTTCCATCAACGTAACGGCAGTAAAAACTGCAAACAAGTGGCTGGAGTTTGAATTGCCACATACAAAAGAAATACACAGTAAATACCTGTAATTTTTCAATTTAAAAAAATCAATAACACTGATTTTGAATATCGATTCAGTATCATTACACGAAACATCGTGATATTTTGATGGATCGATATTTCCTTACATCCCTACTCGTTAGTGTGCTGTCCCAGTGAAAATTGATGGATGGATGAGGTCGTCAAGATCTTTATTCCCATTTAAAAAGCTTTTTTAAGTTTCTTATATCTCCAGTGGACTATTGAAAAGTTGAATCGAGCTGCCACATAAAGAGAAAGAATGGGTACAAAAGGAGTGATACGAAATGCTTATAATAGAGCAGTAGCAATTTTATTGTCCATCCATCTATTCGCTTCCGCTTATCCTTTTCAGGGTCGCAGGGGGCGCTGGAGCCTATCCCAGCTGTCATAGGGCGAGAGGCGGGGTACATCCTGGACAGGTCGCCAGTATGTCGCAGGGTCAACACACAGGGACAGACAACCATTCGCACTCACATTCACTCGCACATTCACACCTAATGACAATTTGGATTATCCAATTAACCTATCCCCACTAACTGCATGTCTTTGGACAATTTTATTGTGTGTAAATCATACATTACCTCATATTTCATCAAACGCATTTGCGACAAAGTTTAGCTGTGTCTGACCTCAGAATTGATTTCAGAATTTTACACTTCTTTTTTGAATGATAGGCAGAAGAAAGCAGAGAGAAATTGCATAAAAACAACAAATTACGAGTGAAATTGCAGAGCATGATTCATGCAGGATTAGTACTATCAGGAAGGTCTGCCTGCAGAAGAACGTGAAAGGCAATTTACACCTTTACGAATTACAGGCCCTGCAGGTTTGTTCAAATCACCAGAAGTTTTCGCAATTATTCCAAATCACCGGATGTCCTCTGGTAGTATTAGACCTCAGTGAACAAGTTACGAGAGAATAAATGCTTTATTCCTGAGTTTTTAACCAGGAGAGAAAAACAAACCCTTCTGTAACAGCAAGGACAATTATGACTGTGACTCTATATCAATTTCAGGTGTCTTGTGTAATTTTGAACTGTCACTCAATGATTCTGGTGGGTTTTTTATTCCAGTCAATTTGAGAAAGTTGAGTTGAGTACTTGAGGTTATGTTCAGGTTTCTCCCCCTTCCTCCCGACCAGGAGGAGAGGTACAGCCCTCCTCCTGCACCTCTCTCCTATTGTTGTCAGCGAACTCCCTGTAAAGTTATTAAAGTTAGATCGTGCTGATAAAGGCTGTCCTCCCGCTCTACCTCTCCACAGCTCTTCCCGGAGAGAAAGCGCTTATTTTTAGCTAAGTAATGCACGTATACACTCGGTATCTACACACAGTCACGCTTGATCGTCAGTACAGACTCTTTGCACAGATGTATGAAGACAACAGAGAGGCAAACTTTCACAAAGACACTGCTTTGGTGTGCATGAGAGAAAAAAAACGACTCACACAAGAAAAGAGGTGCGCACACACTGACGTTTCTTAGAACACACAAAGGCTCTGAATCGTTTAAGAGACGTGGAGGTGTGTGCTGAGCCTTTTCTTTCCTCCAGTTTCATCTTAGTTTTGACCTTTCAGGGGGAAACAGGACTGTAGAAACAAGTATGAAAAGTTTAAAAATCTGAAATTCAGCTTCAAATTTCTAACTTAAACAGAGATCTCATTTCAAAACCTGCACAGATCACCCAGGACAGTTTGGCAACAATGTTTCATGGCATGTCATCCAAAAAATAGCAACATGGAGAATTATCACAGGACAGGAATATGAATTTAAGGTGGGGCAGAAAGTATGGCAGGTAAGCGTTGTCTGGATTTTCAAATCATCCTGTGTGGAGGTTTCCAGACTTGGACAACTAAATGGAATACAATAAATATACAGAGCACAAATGATCAAGAACCGTGCAAATGTCTTTTCTGCATCTGTGTTTTCAAGTTGCTTAGCTTCAGAAAAGAACATGAATGTTTTGCAAAATATGATAAACAGTAGGGGTGGGGGAAAAAATCGATACTGTGTAGTATCGTGATATTTTGTTTGCTAATAATGTATCGATACAGGGACAGCACAAATCGATATTTTGTTACAAAAAAAGGTTTTGTGGACTGGAACTCTGACTTCAGAGCACGTTGATCCTTTTTCTGAGCAAGAACCCTGACATTCCTTCACTGTCCAAATGTGTTTAACTTGTTTTTTGGCAGCAATAAACATGACAGTTTACTTATTTTAATTTAAGACATGTTTTATTTTAATTAAGTTTAAAACTTTTTTATTTAATGTAAAATTATATTTTGTTTTAATTTACTTTCAAATTCTTCAGTTGCTGAATGGGCTGCATAGTTATCATAAATTGCATAGTTCAGAATAGCTGTAATTGTACCAGATGGTTGCATTCAGTTAAGTTGGACTAGACTGTAATACAAACCGTTCAGTTTGTCAACAATAAAACTGACTGAAATGAGAGAAAGACTGAGTGCGAGACTTTGATATTAGATAAAATGAATATTGATAAAGTTTACCTTTATGTACAGAATCTGAATATCGCAAAATATTTTAAAAAATTGCAATAATGTCGTATCGTGCGTTAAGTATTGTGATAATATCGTATCGTGGGATATATGGTGATTCCCACCTCTAATAAACAGAAATAATATGAATATAATCAGAGTTATGGCAAATGTTAGTAGGATCTTATGTTCGTTGCTTCCAGTTGTTTCTAGAAGTCTTTCTTCCGAGTTTATCATATGATTGTGTTATCAGGAAGCCGCATCCTTTCAAGAGCATTTCACTAATTACTTAATTCATTAAATTCTTTTAACTAGTTGTCCTGACGAGAGGATCAATCAGGACCTGAGGAGACGTAACACTGCATACTTAAAGTCACAGCTTATAAACAACAGTCTTTTGATTGCCTTAGTTTGATAATATGCAGGAAGAACTGTCAAAATGTAGCTGCCAAGCTATGAAAATTCTTTCCTGACCAACTCAAGATGCGTTGTATAGATCCAAATAGGTGTGTGTATTAATGTTAGCTAATCATTTTGTCAATTAAGTATTAAGGACATTAAAGTAAAAGGAAACAATATCTGGAATATGTGCTGTCGTTTTGACAAACTGATGAAACAATGTTAAACATTTACTTTGTGACTTTTATGTTCAGACTAGTGCCATGTGGCCCAAAATTACAACAATTACAGCAATTATAACTGGCCATTAAAGAAACATCATTATGGTGGAGGATGCTAGTTATTAGAACAAATAACAAAAAACATTCCCGTTTCAATGCAATGATATGAGTCCTGGCTGCAGAATTCGATGTATACTTGTTCTGCACAGTCAGTTTTCCTGACCTGTAGTACAGAGTCAGTCATATACAGTACAGAGCCCATCTTTATTATGGAGATTAATGATGATGGGGATGAAGGGCCCACTAAGCTGACTAAAAAGACAACTACAGCCACTCCATTCATGGTCGAACCTCAGAGAAACCACTCCAAACCCAGAGGTCAAAATAATGTTGGGCTGATTAAAAGTCTGAGAACCTTTCAGCCCCACCAGATCAAGGACGCCGAACCTGTTACCTGTTACCTCTGAGCTTGACTTCAGCTCATTAGAACATACAGTATCACTTCATCACAGCTGAATGCAAAACAAACAGAAAGTTAAACGACCACACACCTCATCAACATCACATAAAAAATGGTCTCAGCTCAACCACCGGATTAATTAAGGAACATTACTAACATTTAACAGCAACAAAGAAGCCCACAGTACCAACTACTGCGCTCAAATTCCAGACTTTTATTTGTCAGAAACAAAGAAATCTTAAAAAAAATATTTCAGTTACATTCATGACGTTGAGCTCCGAAACTACTGGAACCAAATAATAATAATTGTTATTATTAGTAATAATTGTAGTCAGTAAAAACAAAGAAATATTTTTTGATTTTTAGAGATTTTTAGATCCAAACTCTCACAGTTAAGCATGCTAACGTTGCTAACGTTTCATTCTTGTTTCTTTTTTCCACAACAAACGACACTTTTCACTTTTCCTAAAGGAAATGTCCCGCGTCATTTCAACAGAAAGAGGCGTAATATGAACTTTCAGCTTTTTTGATTGACTATTTTTCTGCCTTTCAAGTCCTACAAAGTAAATCAGCATGTGATGCTAAAGAGAGGTTATCATTCATACATCAGGGATATTGTTATGATGCTCGTAAAATGAGGAAACATTTTCTGCTTCTGTGTTTGTTCACATGCGCTGGTAGATTTTCTTGTCTCTAACTTTTCAACTTTTACTACCTTTTACTGCCGCTTTTGACTCTTGTGTGACTCTTTTTTCATTAAAAAAAACTTCTACTGCACTCATTTTGCTTCTCTATTTTTCTCTTTTATACCTTTTCTTCTTTTTCTTCTTTTTCCTTCCTTAAAGTGAAAATGTGTCCATCGTCACAGCAACGTTAATGCAGTTGAACCCATACATTTCTCCTCCAATGCTATAATTGATTCATCATGCTTTACTCACGGGTATAAAACTGATTGTGACATTGTATGTGTCCAGAAAAAAAATAGCCAGCCCTTAACGGCATTCAAATCAAAATGAAACATGAATAATGGATATTAAAACTTTGAGAAGTGTAGTATTATTAATCTGTGGAATGAATATTATATCTGTCTCAGAAGTGTCTCCATATAGTTTTATTAAAGCAGTATTACCTAAAGGACACTTAGTACAGTGATTTGGGTACAATAATAATGAATAAAGACAAAGTTGAGCACCATCGACAAGAACAGAGCTACCTCTGTCTCACAGAACGTTGTCAGCTTTTATACCAGGATAGGAAATGTAATATAGGAGTCAGTGTTCTTCACTGTGCATTAGTGTCACTGCCCTGTCTAAGGTATTACTCCTAGTTCACAGCGTCCCTTATCTAATACCTTTGTCACAAAAAAATTACAATATTATATACAGATGTGGGCTTTTTAAATGCGAATGATTCCCTTCACACGAATTCAGACGACATGTTTTCCCTCCTTACTGTACATTCAAAGTCAGACTTACATACTTTTTTTTATTACTTTTACTTTACTGTCTCCAAACTCCAAATTCAAAGTAGTGTTTCAGCGCTGCTTCAGTGGAGAAGAATGCAGCTTGCGACATAACAAAGAGTCAAAGTGCATGTCATTTCCCGCCAAAGAGGGAAAGAAACTTTGTCTTACCACTACCCATAGCTGCAGCCAATAAATACCACTGAGTACTGCACGGCTATTTGATGTGGCAATCCTTCATCCTCCAGATAACAGCCAGATGTCAGCAGGTGTTTTGTCCGGTATGAAAGAAGCTTTTTATTTGGAAGCACAGAGGAAAAGGCTCCGAGCTTATGGAGGTAGATGACGAAAAGGATTCTGGATGACAACTGTTTTAAAAGCCTACTGTCTGGCTGCAAATAATGCCATTTGTGTCATAAGGGCGTGGGTCAGTCCAGTGTCTCCTTCTCCTGATTAACCATCCTGCAGATACTCTCCTCCTTAGTGGGCTGAACGCGCTGTTCTCGCTCTCTTGCCTGACACATCTGGTGCTGATCATCGTCATTAACGCTAGTATATAGGAGGACTAGCTGATCCATCCATCGTCCCCATCACCCCAGATTGAGCAGTAAAAAGCCAAATGTGTTTCCTAGTGCAAACCTGTGTATTCTTGTTCTCATGTATTTTCTCTCTACGTTCATCCTCCAACCTCAACTGCAACCCTGCCAAGATAATCCAACTGGTTTCCCTCCTCCACTCACCTCCACCGCTGCCCTCACCTGTCTGCCATCTGCTTCTCTCTCTGGAAAACATTCCTGGATATCAAAGTAAGCTCTGCTTCATCATCTATAAACACTTTCCACCGTCTTCAACATTCACTGTACTGGATCTAACTTTCCTCTCCCTCTCTAGTGGATTCCCATCCTTCTCTGGACCCGGAGGATTGTTTCCCTGACACCCCGCTGTGATTAGCGTTGCTCAGCTCCCACATTCGATAAAGTCTATAAAGCTTTCCCTGCATATATTTTAGGCCTCTAGTTTTGGTCAAACTTTGCCAATCAACCACACAGCCCTGACAATTTGATTAAAATCCTGTGGCATGTATCCAGAAGGCACCATTACCTGACACACAGACCTGAGCTATGCAGCAGTAAGACAGGTCCTTCCAAACTCATCACACAGCAACACTTCTAAAGCTCATATGCACAGACTGCAAGTCCCATTTTTATACATGTAGGGTTAATGTGAATGATTTAAGTCACAATCTTTTTCTAAACCTAACACGGTTTTTTGTGGCACACAGTCAATAAAATGCACAAAAGTGAAACAAATCAGTAAGAACACAATCAAAATGCTTTTGCCATCGTCACCTTTCCTCCTTCCAAATGTGGCCTTTGTAGCTCTTTAGACTCAACTCTTTGCATCCAGCATTGCCTCGCCCGGTACGATGTGTACATGTCTGTGAAGCCGGCAGCATTGTTTGACACCCCGGGAACACACTGGGCTACGTCACAACATTGCTTTCAGATCTTTTAAACGCACCACTTTGATTCTGTATGTGTGTGTTTGGTGTCTACAGCCCTGCAATTTGTTCCACTGTAATGAATACAGCCACAAATTGAAATGATGAGTAGACCAGATTAAATCTAGAGGTCACAGACACTAGAGTATGGAGATGATTTTACAACATGAAGTATCGACAGCATTCATTTTCTCTATTTACTCATTTAAACTCTTTAAAATTCAAAGAACAAAACCACTAACATGCTGAGAAATGTTTTGTTTCTTTGATGAAATACTCCAGTTAAATCTGTCCAAATATATCAGACAATATTTTTGCCTTTTGAGTTAATATGCAGAGTAAAAATTATTAAATACCACATACTGACAATCTTTTGAAGATATAACTGGAGTTTTATTCAATACAGCAAAGATCGTCAGCTGATCTTTCCTGTCTTATTCACTGACATCTTTTTAATCCTGTCATTTGTGTTTTTTAAGCACTTGATAACAGCCCAACGCTCCATAATTTATTTAACATGACTTTCCACTCAATGCTGGTGTCACTGCTGCGTGCATGTTGCTGAGATGGAAGTCAGTAACACACTGATGCATCACAGTACGCTGCACTGGCATGTTATTTGTTTCCTTACCTTCCTTTCACTGTTCCGCACCATTTGGTTGTGCCGACTGACATTTAGAGACGTGGCTTACATCGCGGGTCCCTTCGCTGCTGTCCCGCTCAGAGTTAATTGGCTGAAAACATACTGGACTCACTGCAGCGTCCAATGACACGAATGAGAGAAGACCGCTGACTGGGCCGATGAGGCAGACTGACTGATGGAGCTGCACACCCACACATATAAGGGCGTATGGATACTCTATATGAGGCTGCATTACTAAAATAGATGCATTTGACAGATTTAAATCCACACATGCAGACAGAGCATGAAGAGCAGGGCAGTGACCTGCTGCAGCCAGATAGAGATGCACAGTACCAGAGAGACACCAACAAGCAGATGTTGCAACTCTGATGCTGATGAGAGAAACCAGAGCCATTTATCTGCCAGAAGCCTGCCTCTGAACGACAACACCACCTCATTCCCTCTCCTTCGATTGATGTCACAACCTCCATCTGTGGCCAGTTTGCTCTGGTCATTTCTTATCCTTCTTCATTTTGAGCTCCAGGCCCAGATTTTTATTTTTTTCTCTTTTATTTGTGACTACGTGACATAGATGGCACATATACCCATTCAACGTCTCACAAATGTCTAATCAGCCAATAGCATGGCAGCAATTCAAAGCATTTAATCATGTAGGCATGGACAAAACAAGAGCTGTCTAAGGACATTAAGGATAAGATTGCTGACCGTCACAAGGCCAGGCGGCCAAAGCACCACAAAACAATATTTGCACCAGCTTGTGTCAGTTTGGCAAGAAAATGGTTGTTTTGCAGCATTATGCTGTTGTGACTTGAAATCCTGCAGTACCCTCAAAGTCCTCAGGTAGGCCCAATTGAGCCTATCTGATGTTTGCCAGTGCACACTTAGATTGTGATGAGACTTGGGAGAAAGTGATGTGGTTAGATGAGATCGAAATTGAGCTGTTTTGACCCCAAGAACACAGACAGTAGAAGTATTATGCTTTAGGATTGTTTTCTCTGCCAAAGGTACAAGATGATTGCATAGCTTGGAGGGAAAGATGGAAAAATCTTGGACGAGGCTCTCCATCGCTCAGCCAGGCCTTCAAAAAATCATCGTGGGTGGGTCTTCCAGCAAGACAATGACCCAAAGGATGCAGCCAAATGCAGTCTGCTTCAGACACATTCACAAGTTACTTGAAATTCTCCGTGTTTTTGAGGGAGCTGCCTGGGTGCATCTTGAAAGAAGCATTACATGCTGTATACTAGGTGCAACATCACTTGTAGTGGAGAGCTGCGATGTTAAAGTCCAAAGGTTCACGGTTGCAATGCATATGAGAAATGTTACAGATGTCAAAATGGTCTTCTGGGGTTGGTATTATGTCTACCTCGTGGGTTTTAGGCCTAAGTTTCTCTGTACTGGCATTTTGCTTCTCTGAAACACAGAGCATCGTATTCTGCTCTGTATTCTTCTCGCAGGAGGAAAAATAAAAATGGTCTCTATGCCTTTGCAGTTGTTTTCATATGAAGAACAAAAGGGTCTCCCAAAACAGTACTTTCAGAATTTAAAGTACACCGAGCTTGCAGCGTTCTCTGAAACATGCAACAGACTGTTGTTATGTCAACAGTACAAGAACACTCCTGGAGGGCACAAGGCTTCGCCAAATCCTGACTGACTCCTCTCTGTCCTCTTGTTCCCTTCAGCTGAAGCTGGCGCTGTTGTCGTACTTGTCAAATATAAGACCGGACAGTTGTTTGTCTATTAACAACGGTGATCACAGGGAGCCACCCGTGTCAACAAAACTCATTATACGAAACGACTGGCTCATCAGCCGGGCACTGCCCTGATTATTAGCACAGCTCAGGTCCAATTCATCACTGCCACGTTTATGAAACATCATCATCTTTTTAAATCAGTGTGGGCTGGCTACATGATTGCATGTAATGGACAACGTCTAAGCTGATTAGCAATGTAAAGGTAGCAACTCCAGATTGTGTTCAGAAAGGCTAATAACATTTTAATGATCTTCTTGAGTGGGACTACGTATATATCTATTCAGTTTAATTCTGTTCTATGTTTCTATGTTTACCAGAGTGTACCAGGGGGCCTAAAGAAAGCCCCTCTACTACCAAGTTTCACCACTTGCATATATGCGAATGATATTTGGTCTCATCCTCAAAATTTGGATTAAATTCAAAAATCATGGCGTTGGATTGGTACCATTAGTCTGCGTGTGCCAGATGCATGAAAAATACCACTCTCTTCATCCCTACATTTCCCATTATTTACTTACAGCTCCAGCCATCCACTTTGTTGCCTCTTACCTGGGCTGATTAAGCAGTGATACCCACACCTCCAGCTTCCCTACCACCTTCTGCAGATGTTGAAGTGAAAAGCCAGCTAACACATAATCTTTCCAGAGTGTCCTGGGTTTATTCTCGGGCCGCCTCTGATTTGGACATGTCTGAAAACACCTCCTCAAGGAGGTCTCCAGAGAACCATCTCAACTGGCTATTTTCAATGTGGAGCAGTAGCGGCTCTACTCTTAGCCCCTCTTGAATTACTGAGCTCCTCACTCTTTCTCTAATTGACACCCCTTCAAAAGAAACTAATTGTCTGTCATAATTAACAGTGTCACTATTTAATCACCAGCTTTCGATGCAGGCTCAGCTCTGTAAGCATCACAACAGACCTGTACAGCAGCCGTATTAAGATGACGCAAGAATTAAAATGTCAGTCTTCCACTCCCTTTCTTCCCTCACTTGTGAATAAGATCCTGAGGTACTTCAACTTCTCCACTTTGCCTGCAACCCAGAGTCTACAAATTATATTAATGTGAACCAAGATCTCACTATGGGACTGAAATGCCCACAACAACAGGTCAACTGTCCAGCACACCTGAAGCATCCTTCACAGAACACCACCCTGTTTTTCCCCAGTTCACACAGCACATGTAGACTAGTTGTGGAATGTCCCACACAACCCGGCTGTTGGTGGAAGAAATCACTGTAAGTCTGTCTCACCAATGAAAAAACCCCAAGGGAAACATGACAAGAATATCCTTTCAAAACTGGGAGCAGAGTCCTGCAGGTTATCTAATTAAGTTTGGGGAGTTCTTTTTAAGGACACTGAAATGTTTTATTCATGCTAATGGTGCTTTGTCCTTCTCCCTTTTATTTTTAACTGCTTCTGTTCTCCTAATTCATGCCACTCCCCTCCCGTCAGGTTCCTCTGAATGTCAGAAGCTCATTTATGAAAACATAAATACAGGTGACACAAATGGTATTTGCTCAGATGCTCTTATGTCACTTTGAAATGCCTTTTCAAATCATCCGCATCCTACAAAACCACTTTACTGAAAATATGTCCTTTCTCATTCTCATTGTCTTCATTCTCTATTGTTCACAACTGATCAAACTGTCTTTTTTATATAGAGGAAATAACTGTGGCCTGTCAATATTTCCAGACTCGATATTAACAAGAACAGAGCCATGAAAACAGATTATATTAAAACGTATGGCAGCTTAATTGGACTAATACGGCTGTGCTGCATGTGCCAGCTGCAATGTGCGGAGGTGTATGTCTGTCAGTGCGTGCCACTTCATCACTGTTGTTGTCATGTGTCGGTGTGCTGATGCCAGATGTGTCACTTAGTGTTAAAAGCCTATTAACGGTGTCAGATGTGATCGGCAGCAGCTGGACAAACAGTGAAGCTGACAATATGTAGCTCTTAGCCAGAGACACAGATCTACATGCTGCTAGCTTGGCATCCCCACAAGCTTCAAAAGTGACACTCTTAATGTACGTATTGTGGTTTTTTTCTTGCATGTCTGCGACCTTAGTTTGCAGACAGAAATTAGTAAAATGCCATAGATCCATAATTTATTCTGTGTTCTCCTTTTTTCCTGATGTATATTAGCAAAGGGGTTATTTTCACACATGTTGGCGGGTTTATGGTACAATTAATGGCACTACTGTAAAGTGTGATTCTGTAATATTGTGCATTATGTCTCATCCTATTAAAAACATAATTTCAACAAGCACACTTAGGGAGGATGTCAGGGTGGAAGGACAGATCTACAGTACAAACATACAACACAAAGGAAACTGCTGTTTGGTTCCAATTATCAGCTCACAACAGGTGGAGCATGAAGGAAGAAATCATCCACTTACTCTCAGTCCATGTTTAATACATGCACTAGTCAGCACAGATTATACAAAGATTTAAGAGAACACATGGATGGTACAAATCCTCCAGGAAGTGTGTGCGTCAGTTTTGGCAAGTGAAATTCTGGCATTCTTTTAGTCCATGACTTGGCGCTATCCGCTACTGTAACTGTGTCTCTGCATTACAGCCATACAGCTGATGAATGCCAAGTGTAAAAGCTAGCAAGTGATAGCTGTTAACTTCTATGGTCCCTTCAAAAAACACATGCTGGTAGTCAAAGAAAAAGTTTTAAAATTCAAAGTCCAAAACTAATGTGGGATGTCACGGTGGCCACGGTACCCTCCACCATCATTACGCTGAGCGGTTTGGAGTGATTACAGCCTCTCCTTGCACGTTATCACTTTCACTGGTTAGATTAGTTTTTGTGTAACCTGTTTGATGTGACACGACAGTTTAATCAATATTACGTGCCGTAAACGTGAAATGAGAGCAGCAACATGTTCTCGTACTTTTAGCTGTTACTCCAACTTTATACGTTTTATTTATGAGTAATCGCAGCCGATATCACAGGCACATTTCCAGAGTCTGTTGGCAGATGAAGCAGCAGGTTTTCTTCTGTGTTCACTCTGCCTCTGAATGGCATCAGGCCAGGTCCACCCACATATTTGCAAACCTTGACTTTTCCATCGCAGGTTTACAAACAGCTTTAGTCAAAAAGCTCAAAATAGAAGGAAAACTTCTATTCAAACTGCAGGCAGATCCTCTCAGTCTTCATCTCCATCATCGTCGCTTCCAGTGATGTGAAGAAAACACTTGTGTTGTTTCAGGCCAACATGACCACGAAAGCCGTATGAATTCTGGACCCTAGTTATACAAAAATGTAGTGAGTTTCATTTTTCTACTGCGCTTATTTTACCCAACACCTGTTCCGCTCAGCCTCTCCACCACAAAGCCCAGAGGGAGTCAGGCTTCGTAGTACCTCTGTAGACATGGATGCACATTTTTTGTACCATTTTCACTTTTATTATGTGAGAATATAAATGTAACAGATCAATAAAGTTATTAAAAATAATTTTGAAGTTTTTCAGGTGCTGTTTTGTGACATTCTGCTGTAAAAACTGAGTACAATGACTATTCTATTGATTTGAACATGTTGACAATGTATGTTAGTTTGAACTAAAAAAGCTCATTTAGGCTGTTGTCACTTCTACTGTCCATATATGTTCACTAAATTTATCTTCTGAAGCTCTACACACAAAATAAGTCCATGCCAACAATGTTATACAGCCCTAAACGCTGTATAGCTGCAATTCAGGTACACGAGGAGCTCAGCTGTTACTGTAAGTCACATTATCCCCATGAAAGAGATCTGAAACATTACATATATCCATATAGCATATATCCATATGTAATTGGTTAATATTCCACGAGCCAAACGGCAGCAAAGTGCTCACATTTTAGGTAAAAGCGCTTCCACTGGGAGTGAAGTCAACTTCTAATTGAGCTGTTGTGAGTCACGAAGCCTCGCAGACTGCAAGGAAGCCAGACTGAACAGAAATCTCTCGGCTGATTTGTTGAAGGAGCTCCAGTAGAAATTTGACCCAGTGCTGCTAGCTTGCTTGCATGGGCTGGCAGCTAGCTCTCAGCTGGGTCAATACTTGGCTGTAGTTCTGTGGTAGTAATCCAGAGACTGTCTGCTCCTATTACAGTTATTCAAAGGCTGCATTCTTTCCCCTTCCTTTTTAATAGGCCAAGACACAGTCACGATTCTGGCGCTGTCCAGAATCCTCGCTGCTGTTCTAATTCTATCCTTTCCTTCTCTCTTCTGCGCTTTCTTCGCCTCCCTCTCAGCATCTCTGATAAGTGCTTGAAGGAAAATTGAAATGCATGTTTCTTTTCCACAAAAAAAATTATATATATAAATTATATATATATATATATATATATATATATATATATATATATATATATATATATATATATATATATATATATATATACACACATATACACATATATATACACATATATATATATATATATATATATATATACATATATATATATATATATAGATATAGATATATAAATAAATTGCCTTTGTGAAACAAGTGTTTGATTTGTAAGATTAACCTCAAAGGCACGTGTTTATTGCGTGATATCCCCGCTCGTGTTTTCTGGAAGACACATGCATGCAGGGAAAAGAATGGCAGGCATGTAGGAGCTGTCAGTGTCCAAGACTTTCACATTTGGAGCGTGACTCACCAGGCTCTTATACAGCAAATCTCGAGGCATCTCCTCACAAAGTTGCTCAAAACAGTAGGAAAAAAAGAATTTCGAATGAATCGGATCTGGTGTATATCCACTCAAAATATTTCTAGGTTTGAAAGTAAGTTCAAATATCTTTCTCCATCCATAATTAGTTGCAGTATGCTATACGATCCACAAAACCTAAAACTCCATATGTCTTTAAACCTGCAGCTTACTAATGTGTCCCAAATGACCTTGTCTTCATGCTCAGCTGATTTTGTTCCACCTCAGAGACCTACCTTTCAATTTGCTCCTCGGCTCTGATACCCCAAACCTTTTAATCCCCAAACATATGGGTCTCGGTAATGACTCCTAAATCATTCCTATTAGAACATACAGAGAGAGATGAACCTGCCTGCAGAAAACTGGTCCGTCTATGACAGGGGTCAGCAACCTTTCACATCCAAAGAGCCATTTGGACCCGGTTTCCACACAAACGAAAACACTGGGAGCCGCGAATACTTTTTGACATCTAAAGGTGTGTTGCTTATGAAATCCTTGAAGTGCTAATGAGAAAACTACATTTTATTTATGTAATTAACACATTTTGAATCTTAAAGAAATATAACAAAAGGAAAGACGCTGAACTAAAATGATCCAGCAAACAAAAACTGTTGTGAGCCGCCACCCTCATATCGCCTTTGGGCTTTTGGAGCCTTGACCTGACTTTTAAAAAATAATTGGAAAAAAGCTCTATGCTGCTAAAAGATGAAAAATAGACATTTGCAAAATTCTGCTTAAATATGTATTTAACCTGGTTAATGTGTGTGGCGGGGCGTGGTCTGCAGTGCCGCTGCAGGGGAGGAGGACGCACCTGAGCGGCACCCGCAATCACGCCTCGCCGCCTAAACGTCTATGCTGTTGTGTTGGTGTGTGTCGGGCTGTAAGCTGCAAAGCTACAGCCGGCTGTGTGCGTACAGCAACCGTGTATGAAAAGTGGTCAATAAAGAGATGCTGAAAAGCGTGTTCATGCAAACATCGTCGGGTCTGCCGTGGTATGTTTACAATGGGACTTCTGCTCCTGAACCTCTGTGCATCTTTATGCAGGACTGTAAGCTGTCATCTGTGAGGCGTGAGCGGTGTTTGTTTGTAACATAGTTCACAGTGGAGAACAGCTGCTGACATAATGTGGATCCGAAGATCCATAACTGGCCTACCTGGGGTTGAAAGTCTCGATAAAGGCGCGGCGTTTCGGCGGATATACCGGCTTCTGCGAGTGTGACGCTTATTTTGAGCGATGAAAAAAATAATAGAATATAATTGTATTTTTTATTTCAATATCACAATCATCTTCCAATTTAGAACTACAAGCTAACAAAGAACTAACATAAATAAATTACACTTCAGCTAAATACTTCGAATTTATTTTCCCAAACCACGCGGAGCCGCAGTATAAGGACTAAAGATTGATATTGAAATATACAGATTTTGTCATGACAATATCATATAAACTGTAAATTCTTCAGTTTGTATAGGGGCTCTCTTTTCAACTACTTTATTTTTCTGTTTTTTTTTAATAGATATTGTAGTTGTCATGGTCCTGGGTCGGTGACCCAGCGCTTTTAGTTTGTTATCATTTTCCAGATGATGATGATGATGATTGTTTTAGTTCTGTGTTATATTCGGTCTGCCTCTGAGTCTGCGTCTGTATCTGTCTGTCTATGGTGTCACCCCATCTGTTTGTGAAGCTGTCTGTTTAGATCTGTGTCTTGTTTGGTTCCCCGTGTCTGAGTTTCCTGTTTTATTGTGAAGGTCTCTGTCTGATGTGAGTGTGTTCAGTTTACATTTCCCCTGTCCCGTCAGTTCTGATTTCTCCCAGCTGTGTTGCCCTCCTGTCCCTCATCCCCTGATTACTGGTGTGTATTTAAGCCCTGTGTGTTCTCCTGCCTGTTGTCGGCTCGTCTGCATTCATCCGTCTACCTCTGCGTTCTATGGTGTTCCTGTCTCTGCGTCTCTCTGCCCCGCACCCCTTTTGTATGGTCTCAGGTTTGTCACTTAGTTTCTCCCAGTTTAGGTTTCCGTTTGTAAAGTACTCATACCTCGTTGCCTGTTTTTGTCACCACCACCTTTGTAAATAAAACATCACTCGTATCATCAGTTTGCTGAATCTTGGGTCCTCCTTTTCCTCCACACCACACGGCTCCCTCCGCCAGCCGTGACAGTAGTAACAAAATTCATGACTGTAAGCAAAGAAAGGACTTTATTTTACAAGATCCTCTAGCAAAAGGTTGGAGTCATCTGTGATAATGATTGAAACCACACAGATAGAAAATTTGTAAAAAGAAAATTACCATTATTATTATTTACTACAATTGTGTTAAAGTCAAACCTGCCCCAATTCAACTGAACCTCATGAGGAAGCACTGCAACCTCTCAGGATGGTGAAAGAAATGCTGTCACTTCTAAATAAATACATGGAATACAGTGTGTAATAATGAACTGGAAGAAGGTCTGTAACCTGTTAATATCATCAAAAAACTGTTAATTATTTCTTTGATAAAAAATTGCAGTAAAATTGCACTGTAAAAAGACTGACATTCCAAATCCTGAACACCAACTCGGCTGCTTAGAGAATCTGAATGCAAGAAAACTGTTTATTGACTGAAAGTCTTAAAATGAGTGAAATAGAAAAAGCTCATTGTTCCAGAGAGAGCTGCCTGAGAGAAATGTGTGTGTATGAAAGATGAAAGCTGTGTGTGTGTCACTGTTTCTTTGGTAACACTTTATCATAATAAAAGTTACCATAAATCCATATTTCATGCATGAAAAGAAAATGTATTAATTCATTTATAAGCTTATGAGATTTTAGAAACATGGATGACTGAACAGTACACTCAAAAAAATGAAATTGGGTGGTTGTTAAATATACAAAATTCAAACTTGTAATGTGAACAAAATAATTTCCTGTGTCTGTGGTGAACGTAATGAAATCATGTAGGATCTGCATGAAATCCAGCAACTTAATTTATTCTTGTTGAGATGACAGGATACAATCTAGTAAGAGTGGTTAGTTTCCTGGATTCACACAATTCACAAGATCACACAAGAGTTCAAACCACAGGAAAATCACTGGGTTAGAAGAGACAGACAGCCATACACACACTACGTATATGCCTCAGCTATTTATTGTGGTTTTTAAAATTCTATATAAAGCCTTGTAATCATAGTTTCCCTATGTTTTTGAAGTCTAGATTGACAGCTCGGTGGCACAGTGGTTAGCACTGTGGCCTCGCAGCAAGAAGGTCTTGGGTTCAAATCTGCAATCTGGCCAAGTTTGCAGTGGGTTCTCTCTGGGTACTCTGGTTTCCTGCCACAGCTAAAGTCATGCAGTAATTAGGGTTAAGTTAATTGGTGTTTCTAAAATGTCTGTGAACAAATGGTTGTCTGTCTCTCTGTGATAGACTGATGACCTGTCCAGTATTCTGACTCCCACCCTATCACACCCCAGCCTCACCGCAACCCTGGTAAAGATAAGAGGATGGATGGAGTGCAAGTTATTATAAATCCATTAACATTTTATGTTAACCAGACTCTAGACTTTGTTGAACACTCCAAAACAATAACTCTTTAAATGAACTTAAAATAAATGGATTTCTATCACGAATAAGCATGTTTTGTTGCACTACCGTAATTTGCCTGGGTTGGATCAAATCAATTAAATTAAGTTGGACACAACTGTAGTAAAACAGTTGAATCATCATTAATTAATCACGTTAGTCCAACTCAAGTACATTAAGTTGGAATAACAGAATTGCATAATGCTGAAATAAAGCAATTTAATTACATGGAAATTCTTTCCGTGATTTTTTTATGTTCATTCAAAGAGTTATTTTTTTTGAGTGTAAGTCACGCATGTGCTAATGCAAAAACAACACATTCAATAATCTTTAAGAACATATTTTAAAGAAGAACATTAGAAGTATGGTTATTTTATATACGCTTGTTGACAAGGTTTTGCATGAACTGCTTTTTAATGCATGAAGTTATGTATGAGTTTGTGGCAATTCGTGTGTGTGTGTGTGTGTGTGTGTGTGTGTGTGTGTGTGTGTGTGTGTGTGTGTGTGTGTGTGTGTGTGTGTCAAAGACTGTTAAGAACCTCTCAGAGCTAAATGTGACACGTGGCTGTGTAAATAGGCTGAGGGAAGGAACTGATGAGAGCAGCTTCTAGCAGGCAGCAAGACCACAATTACCACCCAGCTTCAATCTTAACCTCCACTCAGTGGCTGATTTACTGTTTCACTGGCTGACTGAATGACTGGCTGTAGTAAAAAAAACAGTCGGTAAGGGTTCATTTTCCTACTTCTTTGCAGTAAAACTCAGTAAGTTAATAAAATATAAATGGAGGGAATGAGTTTCCATCTGATTTCCTACCTTTCCCATTACTCAAAAAATATATAGAGAGATATTTATCCAAAAAGAGTTAAACCCTGTGTTTCTGGGCAGCAGAACTATAGTAATATAATGAAATCTATGTTTTCTGGAGTGGTGGGTTGGTGCACTAATGTGGGCATCGTACCCGAATGTTGTGGTGAAGAGAACGACCTGAAACCAGTACCTTTGATATTCCACCTGCTATGGTGATGAGCTCTGGGTATTGACCTAAACACAAGGTCAGGGATAGAAGTGGCTGAAATGCATTTACTTATTGGCCTCAGAAATACACTCAGCCCAACATCTACACGGCGTTCAGAGAAGACCTCCAGCTTCTTCTCAAATTTTAAGGGAAATGCATCGATTTAAGCACACTTCCTCTTGGATTTTTCCCAGGCATGCCCAGACCAGTGGGGGCCCCGAGGCACTCAGATGTGCCCCCCCCCCCACACACACACACACACACACACACACACACACACACACACACTGTTTATTTATATATTTGCCAGCCATGCTGTGTATTTCTGAAGATGTGTTTATAATAATCTTAAAACTTTCATAAAAGTAATTCACTGACTCACTGCACTGACTCACTGTTAACAGGATTCAGTGGGCCAACAGGTATGCAGGCAAATAACTACAAAGTAACAGCAAGCAAAGTTCAAAACTAAGGAAATATCAAGCATTAAAAGCAATGGACGTAACCATGTAATTATATCTGACATTTAAAAATGTTAAGGAGTCTGGAGTAGGACTGTGACAGGAATGGATTATTGAAACTTGTGCTCTGATATGCAAAGAGGAAAAAACTATGATGACAAATAAATGCAGTAATATATATATATATATAACACAAGCCAACAGGAACCGTGATAAAGTTGCACAAATGTCAGCCACAGCCAAATTCCTCCAGCGGGTAACAGGTGCTGAGAAGCCAGCTGAATGGCACAGAGGTCTCCATCCAAACTCCAGAACCCTGAGGCTCTATGAGCACCAGAAAGAGGGAGGGTGAGGATTAGTGAGCGTCAGAGCCACGATTCAGGATGAAACATGGAGCATCTGCAAATATATCAGCAAGAGACAAGCTACTCCACAAATC
The DNA here is from genome assembly GCF_963969265.1 of Rhamphochromis sp. 'chilingali'. Taxonomy (NCBI): domain Eukaryota; kingdom Metazoa; phylum Chordata; class Actinopteri; order Cichliformes; family Cichlidae; genus Rhamphochromis; species Rhamphochromis sp. 'chilingali'. Next base: position 2,985,034 of record NC_137935.1, on the reverse strand, counting down.
CTTCAGGCAGCTAAATGGCCTGCATTTGTATAGTGCTTTTCTAGTCCCTAAGGACCCCAAAGCGCTTCACACTACATTCAGTCATTCACCCATTCACACACTGGCGATGGCAGCTACATTGTAGCCACAGCCACCCTGGGGCGCACTGACAGAGGCGAGGCTGCCGGACACTGGCGCCACCGGGCCCTCTGACCACCTCCAGTAGGCAAACATGGGGTTAGTATCTCTCCCAAGGATATTTGGCATGCAGCCAGGATGCAGCCTGGGATCGAACCACCGACCTTCTGATTAGTGGCTGACCTGCTCTGCCACCTGAGCTACAGCCACCCTAGCTAAAGACAGACGGTGATGAGAAACAGGAAAAGGAACTATCAAGGCTAAGACCCTGGATGGGATGTACCTGCCAGACATCAAGAAATCCTTCCAGGGGCTAGAAAAGGCCTTTCTAAGTACAGCACAGGAGCACTGATAATGGCAGCACAAGAACAGACCATAGAGGCAGCAGTCTACTGCGGCCACCAGGACTCATGCTGCAGACTGTTCAAGGGTGTCCAACACGTAATAGCAGGATTTTAGATTCAAACTGGGACTGTGCACACTGAAAAGCACAATTAAGTGGCCTGAATAGTCTCAAGGAACATCTGTTAAGTCCCAAAGTCCCGATGGGAGACACAACCAAAGAGGGTTGAGAACGACAGGGCTAAAGTCCTGTGGGTCTTCAAACTCCAGACAGACAAACAGCTGCTGGCCAACCAACCAGATATAGCAGAGGTCAACAAGCGTCTGGTAAATGTGGCAATCCCAGCAGAAGGAACAACTGGAGCAGTGATCTCAGAGGAAACAGGAGCTTTAGGAGCTGTGACCCCGACACTGAAACAGGGGCTGCAGCAGATTTCGACATAACACTCCAGAAGAGTGCAGTCCTAGGAACAGCTTTGAGCTTTTCACAGAACCTTCAAACTCCCAGGCCTCTGGTAGAGGATCTAAGCTAGAAGTACACACACACATAATTAATAAGAACCTAGAAATTTCACTCATTAGTGATGATTATGTTTGAGTACCCTCTTGTCCGACTAATGATCTGTGAACAATCGCATTTTTAGCTGTGAATATAACACTTTATTCTTAGAGCTCTTTGTCTTCATGCTCTAGGCAAGGGCAAAGGGAAGATCAGAGTGAAGGTTGCAAAAAAAGGCACTGATTGAGAATAATAGGGACAAATGTTTCCTCATTAAAATGTTCTTGAGTTGTGTATCTATGCAGACCACACTGGTTCTGTATTTCTTCTCTCTTTGTTCCCAACCGACAAAATGATTTTTGGCCTTCGGTGAAACAACAGTAGAGTCTCTCAGTGATTTTTAGGTCGTGTTTTCCAGTGTTCAGGACAGATAACTGCAACTGTTACATAACAGAGTAATGAAATTGATAAATGAGATCACTGAGGCTTTTACATGTAAGAAGATTACAAAAATGTATCTATGCAGGGTATTTAAATAGTTTTTTTCTCTAACCAACAGTCTAACACTCGGTTAATTGACAATGATAACACGGGGTGGAAACAGTTAATCAATAGCTATAATTATTCCCCATTTTCTCTCTATTTTTTCCCACAGCTGGACCTGAAGGCCCGAGTTAAACTAAAGCCTATCATTACCAAAACATTAAATTCTAGACTCAAAGTAACTTCATCTATACCTCTCACACGAGGATCGTTAATTCTGAAGAAAAAGTACATTTTCCATTCGCAGATAACAATGAAATGTACTGTACTACGTAGTTTTCTTTGGGACACACATGTTGGCAGCTTGACTGATGGCGTTGACTCATGGTGAGCATGGGCGCTTCAACTCATCTTATATAAGCAAGATGTCAGGCATGTTGTGACTGATCCACAGAATATTTGACAGAGCCCAAGTCAAGCCTGCTCCGTGACTTTCGGGCCACATCTGGCCTACAAAACATTTGCTAAGGGCATATCTGAACCCTCTTTGAAAAAGAAATTCCTAGTAAAATGAATACAAAGAAATAAATAACCTAAATAAAGCTTACATGGAGTGGATGTTATCATAGTTATAAAACTTTAAAACTCTCTCAAAAGCATGAGCCAATATTTATTCATATTCAATAGACTGCGACCACATCGTTTCCACACAGCTATTGTTTCTGCAGGGGTAAAATAACTGGACTCATTACAATTAGCTCAGAGATAATATTTTGAAACAGCACAGTAACCATTGTGATGCACAATCCCTCTTAATCCGAAACCTCCCCACAGCAACAGTAAGTGCCGGGCCAGCCCCTTTAATTCTGTCCAATAATAAACGGCCCAATGGTACGGCTGTCCCAGAAGCCCCTGCGGTTGCCATGGCAGTTAATAAGTCTCGTGAAGATCAAAGACACAAAGGAGACTGTTGACTCTCCAGGGGAGGCGAGTTGAGCCCAGAGGAATGCAATTAAGGCTGATGCTGGGATCCTCGTTGTACCTGATGTTACGCTAACAAGAGCCGATCCCGCTATAGAACTCACAGCAACTTCCGGAGGCAAGATCGCTATCTGTATGCAGGAATGCGCCTGCGCCTATGCGTGCGTGTGTGTGTGTGTGTGTGTGTGGAAGGAGCGAGGCTGAATTAAGCAGGTGGTGTCTGAAAGCCACACAGAGCAGGTTCTGAGTGTGTGTGTCTGCAAAGCAAGCTCCAAACTGTGCACAAAAGAATACAGCGCACATCCCAGTTTAACTGTGTGGGGGTGTACGTGCGAGTGTGCAAAGTGAAGGCCATGGGTGGGCACAGAGGGACATGAAATGGATAATGGGCGCTCACTCAAGGCAAAAAGCTCACCTCTAATGACACAGACTGATGCTTACAATTACTATAATCACTAATAGATTTAGTGTAACCACCATTTTAATGTATTTTTTATGAATTGTGGAAATAACTTTGAACCAGAGAGAGCACATTTTATTTAATTACATACAGAGCTCAATTACTGGTTTTGTGTGCAGTTCCTCTCAGGCAGTGGGGACGACCATTAGAAGATGTGTTTGCTAAACATTGTATTTGATGCTCTGAATTGTACTTCCTGTGAGGATGTGAAATCAGTCACATTAAAATCTATTTTCATAGCACTCCTGATTGTGACATTAAAATCGTTCCCACAAAGGAAAATTGTAAAATAAAATGAAGCACAAACATGAAAAGTGACCCTTAGAACTCTGAAGGTTCATAACATAAATTACAGAGATATGAACAGAAATAGACTGTTTATACATTTTTCTCCTGTCTTGTGAAAAATGACGACTTTTATCTGGTAATGTCTCCTTTATGTCCACACCATGGTCAGTGTTTCAATCTTTGGCATTTGTGCTTTGATCCTAAGAGCCTTTTAAAGGCAGACAGTCCAAAGAGCCACACTGCTGCTGTGTACTCTCAGTTGGGGACAACAATGTGTGTTGCGCTACTGTGCGCTACTCTAAGTTCGTGCTGTTGTTAGTTTAGTGTTAAACCAATGAAAACGTTTGTTTGTGCTTCTCATGTGTCCTTTTTTGATTTTGATGAAGTGTTGTGCCTCTTCCTCTTCACTATGAACTCCAGCTGTCTTCTGTCCTGTTCAGGTCAACTTCTCAGCCATCCAGCATTCTACCCTCAAACAGCATCATCTCCACCAGGCCGTGCACTGCTGTATGTTTGGAGAACTGCATCCCTATAACGTCTCTGGTTGAATTTCCAAATTCCTGTTCTCTGTGTAACTAAAGATAACGTGGGGATTTACGTAGGGAGGATAAAAATGTGCATTAGGAGGAAGGTGGAGAGCTCCATCAGTTTGTCAGCCAGCAGGCCGTGGTTCATGTCCAATTTTGAGACCAGCAAATTCGTTTCAATTTACTTTTCACTGTCACTCAGTGCTTGGTTAGTTTTAGGCATTAAAACTATTTTGGTTAAAATCTGATTCTCAACAACATTAAAACTTCCTTTAAATCTAAATCCTGTGGCTTCAGATTTAAAGTGTTAATATGTAATTTTGGGGGTAAGAGCCTCATCCTGTTACTAAAGCACAGCCACTAAAAACAAGACACTTGTGTGGACCTCTGACACAACAGCTTCATTGCTAGACCGATGTCGGTGGTCTTAAAGAGCCGCTCTTTAGACCCTTGTTGAAATGCTAGTACAAAATACTCCAATATAGCTCATAAAGAATTATATATATCAATCACACATTTACATGTGACAGTTGTTATTTAGGTAGGGAGGCATGTGTTATTATATGTTATTGTTTGGCCTTTCACAAGAACATTTGTCCAAAATTCTTCATAAATTTTCCTCACATTTACTCACACAGTGTGTTTATTGCCTGTTGGAGGAGAAATGTGATAAAAATGCAAACACGATAGAATCTAGCGCTGAGCTCCTGACACACACACACACACACTAAAATTGACTTATCATCCTAATGTTCGGTGAGCCATTATGGTTTGATGTTAATAGTGTAGTTTCTTGTCTACAACAGAATAATCAGGAAGATCAGTGGCACTGGAGACACAGTCAAAAGCCTAAATGCGGCGCTGCCATTACCTTAATGGAATCAAAGAAAAGGCAACAGTCAGAATTAATTAGTGAGTAACTCCCTTCCAGTTCGTGCCACTTCTACTGCCTCCACTGAGTATCTACTTTGCTTTTGAGAAGTAATTATTTCTTGATAATGTGAAACATAAACCTTACAACACTGTGAATCTCACAAATACAGATTCTGCCTTGAGATTGTCATGATGAGATCTAAGATGAAAAGCCACAAGCACAATATTCTCCAAGTTGTTGGTGATTGTGAAGTGAAGCACTGGGACATTGTAAATGTGACAGACAGTTTAACGCACACACTTAATATTTTTGAATTTCTTTTTTCAATCGTATAACCGAGATATACTGCTACCAGGAAATCACAAAGTTTGCTGCTTGTTAACGGGACAGTGCAATGTTGTTTGGTGGAACTTCACGTCCTCCGTCCCATCTTTAGTGACTCTGTCTTTCCCTTTTAAGGTTCAAACCAGAAAATGGAGTAAAATGATGATGGGAGGACGATGGGAGGATGTCAAGGTCACAGTGTGAGGCTAAGGCACCAATAAAATGCTCATAATGTATATCAGAGGTTAAACAGAGAAAGGACAGTGGTTCTGTCAGTTCTGGATACCTGCCTGTTGTATTATCTTTGCATTACCATGGAGTGTCAAGGTGTTAAAATGTAAAAGTACTTGTATGACATGAAGGAAAAGGAGGAGCAGGCTCGCTGAGGCAAATTGCCTCCATAGTCTCTCTTCTATGATATATTACAGAAATGTAAAAAAAAGTCACAGTTTCTGTGGCACAAATCCCCAGAACCTCCTACTTCATTTGTTTTTATTGTCACATCACTTATTCTAAACACACTAATTAGTTAAACTGCAGGAATGTCTTAAGGATACAAAGACCTGGACTACATCTAATTTTCTGCTTCTAAATTCAAATAAAACTGAGATTCCTCGGCCCTAAAAATCTTAGAAATATGGTATCTAACCAGATTCTTACTCTGGGTGGCATTACCTTGGCCTCCAGTAACGCTGTGAGGAACCTTGGTGTCATTTTTGACCAGGTCATGTCCTTTGACGCACATATTAACCCTTTAAGACCTGCCATAGAACCAAGTCCGCCAGAGCTTATATTATATTTTTACATGGTGTGGAGCCATTTTTGGGAGCATTTCAAGTTGCTATACATCAATACAACAATTATAGCCCAGATTTTAATAATATGTATTCATTAAGTGCATAGTAATTACATAAATTGCAAAAAAGTGCAATAAACTACAAAAAAATTGAAAATCGTTTTTGCTTTTTTAACATATATTTCTAGTTAGAGAAATTTAAGAGGCTTATCCCTCAAAACTGTAAATACAAAAAAGTTGCACAAAATAGTTTCCCACCACAGGAAATTTATTTTAAGTGTCTTCATAGTTTTATTTTTGAAATACACCAATTTTTATATACTGCAGGAAAAACGAAAATAATATTATAGTGCAAATTTGCAAAAAAACAGCATATGCATCAAAATAAACTATTTCCAGCAGTGCAATATGAGTCCTAAGCATCCCAGAAACGACACAGAAAGTCATAAAGTCAAACATAACTTTTAAAAACACCAGTATAGGCTCATAAGGCCCTGATGGTAAAAAAAAAACTAAATTTCTGCGAAAATGACATCACTTCCGGTTTTGGGCAGGTAATGGCGGACATGCAAAAGTTCGCGCTGACGTCTATTCCAACGTAGGAAGTGTTATGAACAGCTGATCGGATCGGCAAAGCGTGTTTCTGGAATATTATGTTTTTGTTGCTGCAAGTGCTTTTTATGCAGTTTTTGCAAAGCTATATGTGGAAGGAAACCGTGACCTAGTACAAGCTGATGGCATAAGATGTAAGTACAACTCCTCCGGTTTCATATGCAAAAAAAATTATTGCGCCAGCTTATGTGGTTGTAGAGCTACCGGGATTTATAAATAGTTACGCAAAACAGAGCGTGCCCGCTCCGACCGGCTCTAAAGGATTAAACAAATATGTAAGACTGCGTTCTTCCATTTGTGCAACATCTCTAAAGTTAGAAATATGCTGTCTCAGAGTGACGCTGAAAAACTAAGTTCATGCATTTATTACTTCCAGGCTGGACGACTGTAATTCATTATTATCAGGAAGTCCTAAAAACTCACTGAAAAGCCTTCAGCTGATCCAAAATGCTGCAGCAAGAGTACTGACAGGGACTAGAAAGAGAGAGCAGATTTCTCCTGTTTTGGCTTCCCTTCATTGGCTTCCTGTTAAATCCAGAATTGAATTCAAAATCCTGCTCCTCACATACAAGGTCTTAAATAATCAGGCCCCATCTTATCTCAATGACCTTGTAGTACCATATCACCCTATTAGAGCACTTCGCTCTCGCTCTGCAGGCCCCTCCATGAGCCTGGTTCTGCCGGAGGTTTCTTCCTGTTAAAAGGGAGTTTTTCTTTCCCACTGTCGCCAAAGTGCTTGCTCATAGGGCGTCATATGATCGTTGGGTTTTCTCTGTTTTTTTGTATAATTGTAGAGTCTTTACCTCACAATATAAAGTGCCTTGAAGCAATCTATTGTTGTGATTTGGTGCCCCTATAAAGAAAACTTAATTGAACCTGGACCTTGTACTACAAACTTCAACATACCCAACCAGATGATTGGATCAGTGGTAGGTGGTAAAACACATCATAACACATAATTCTGTGACATCTCTCTGTGCTGCAGAGTAATGTAGTATTAAACGTGCACGCTTTAAAAGCTGTGGTCATAATAACTGGTAAAGACTACATTCATAGAGTTCAGCATATTTAAAGCTTGGAAAAAAGGCAGCAAAAAGTTGATCTGGGAAAGACAAAGACTTGAGACACTGCCGAAAAACTTAAGACCTTCATTGCATCATATGGATCTTGCGCTGTTTAATCTGGAGCAGGTTAGGTTTATAGCACAAATGACTAAGTCAATACAGCTCCGTAACAAGAGAATCACCTTCATAGTACTCCACAAAAACACAACCCTCGTATGTTTTTAACACAGCACTGTTGGGGATCTGAAACTGGCCTTGGAAATATACATTTATCACATTCATGTGAACACAGATATGATGACACAAAGGAAAATACTGTGAACCTCTTGGGGAGGTGGTGGTATTTCACAATGATCTGACAGCTGCAAAGACAGAATGATGAGGGCCAAAGAAAGGCAGGCAGAGAGACGTAATAAGGGTGGTAGAAGTGAGAAAGACTCCAGAGGTTGTGTGACAGAATAGTCAACAGACATTGTGTGAGTTTGTATAGCTAGTGTGGCAGGATAATTGGTGTCAAAGTCCAGCTGAAGAGCCTGTCAATGCTGGGCTCTGCAGCCTGGCCCACTGTCTCTGGGAACAAAGGGACCAACAAAGGTGGAATATTTTTGTTTTTTGGAAACAATTTTAAACTGACCCTGTCGGAGGGCAGGGACTATTTTGTTGCTCTATGAAACAATGATTTTGAATTATTGCCTTTGACCTGTGATGTCTCACAAAGGTCACCGTTAACTCTCTAATGCACGCTCGCACTTCACCATCATTCACAACAACCACCTTACTCAACATGTTATGCTTCCACATTATGCAAATGATTAGTGCCATTGCATAACTGGATTCATTAAAAAACTAAAAGAAGAAACAAAAAAGGGCCCCAAAAGCACTGATTAAGACAACAAACCAGGAAGTCCAGATTATCTGTAATCATTTTCTATTTTTATCTCACAAAGTGGATTAAAGACAATGGGGTTCAGGTCCCCCGTCTCCTTAAATAAGGGGGATTGCTGAAACAGTCCTGTTTCAGCAAGAGTTTTACAAAAGTGACCGTTTAGTGGCAGAAGTTATTTTGTGTTAATCTGAAGAAGTTATTGTTCACTTGATGAAAGGATAAAATCAGATTTCAAACAAACAGAAAGGGCCAAAGGTCGAGTTCACTGTGATGTAAACAGAAGAGGAGACTGTGACAGTATTTACATTTGGTTGGTTACTAAGCCGATTAATAGGATCTTTTATTCACATGTTTGTCTTCATATGAGTCTGAATAGACATGGGTGTGAACTGTAACTTGACTGGTTGGCGTATGACCACAAGGTGAAAATTCAGTCCAAGGAGTTGCTGATCCACAGTCAACTCACTGATTGGTTCAATGCTTTGTTAAAGTCTTTAAACATAAAACATAACTTTGGAGAAGTGAAGGGTTTTTTCTTTTTTCTTCTATATTTTTTTCACCCAGAGACGTGAACACACCATCTGCCGCACGTGTGTCTGAAGACAGGCGTGCTGCACACGGGGATTGGTTTCGGTTTGAACAGACTTCAAAGACCACACAACAAACTTAAAGGAGTTAAATCTATTGGAATTCATTCAAGAGAACAGTGCTGGGACTGTCTTACTGGAACTCAATCAGAAATCTTATGGATGGAGAATATTTAAGGTTTGAAGTTTTCTTTTGAGTTTTTTGGGGGAAAAACACTTCAGTTGAAAATGTGGTCTGCTGATGTTTTGCAGCTCAAGGGGAAAAGTCTAAGAGAAAACTTGACTGTTCCAATTAAAAACATTAATAACCATACCAACCTTTTAATGCCATAAAGTAACGCACAGAAACTTTAAAATCCATGGACACCAGCTTTCATTCATTTTTCTTTTGTGTTTATGCAAAAACAGCATATATGCTATGAGAAAGTACTGCGCTCTGTCCACGTGCTCATGGACCTCAAAGAAACCCTGCATGGAACTGGATCGAGCTGGTCTGGTTGCTTGTTTGGTATCAGGCTCAGTTGTCGCCAGTCTTTTGGGTTCTCTCCTTGTTTGTAATTGTTCCCCCATGATAGACAATCATACATAACAAAGGACTTCTGAACTGTGAGTGCACATTTGAAGTTAATCACATCAACATATGTCTATGTTCAACAACCAGGTGGCCTCAGATTCCTCCTGTATAACCAGCCTGGTGTTGGACTACAACGTCATCTTTTACTTATCATTTCTTCTTTTAAAAAACAAACATAATACTGATCAACTTCCATAATCCCAGTCATGTCAAAACTCATATCTGTTAAAATAGTAACAGATTCCTTTCAGTATCTATAAGATTCTTCCATAAAGGCCTCCATGAATAAATGAACTTCTCCAGGGCACCGTAGCTAAACACAGCACTCACATATTGTGGCAATGAAGCATCATATGATCCATCTGTTTAACTCCCTCCCTGTAGTCCCACTAAGCAAGCTAACAGTGAATTAATTGTTTCTCTTTCTCCACTGCTCCCTCTTTAATAAAGATGTTTAAGTCCAAATGGTTTCCCTCTTGCGTTTGCATCAGGGCTTGTTTTTCAGTTACTGTTTGCTTCTTTGCTTACATATTGACCACAAGAGATCATTAACTGTGAAGTGTTAATGTCACTGATGTGCAAGTTTAAAACCTAGTAGCATAAAAATGAACAAAACATTATGGCAGAGCTCATATAAAAAGACAACAAGATTCCTGCAAAGTCATTTTCTTACGTAGCTACAATTTTTACATAAACTTGCGGTTTACTGCATAAATCCTCCACTGCCTCCAGCATCACCACTACTGTAGGGTAGTGTGTGAAAGGCTCCCCCACCCATCAAACACAGATTCTGGGATCAGAATAGAGAAAAAAATGTATTAATCTTCAATTATTATCATATTTCTGGTATTCAGGGCATTCTCCAAAACAAACAACGTGAGTTGAGAAGCTCACTGTTATCTTTTGTGTTGATCATGTGCGTTTCTCTGGCAGAAATCACCAAATCACAACATTTGGAGGATGTTCAACTATTAAGCAGAAATAAAGGCAGCACTTAAGCACTTTCTTATGTTTTCTTCATTTGTTCTTTATCTGTGCTTTTAATTCTGTTACAGTACAAAAGCATGAAGTGTTTATACAGACACATGGAATTATTAAAAAGTGGGGAAATTTGCAAACATCATTTCCTTTAACTTTAAGAGTATCCTGACAGAAACAGGAAATACTGTTGACAGATCAACATGTGCAGTGCACTACCGAGGCAACAAACAGCTGGTATAAACCATCCAGCAATGTTAACGACTCCTACAAGCCCTCCCTACTCCAACTCGTGCAACTCTGACCATCTTCCATTGTTTCTGATGGCCGCACACAGAGCTGTGCAGAAACAACAACTCCAGGACTGTTTTGAACAAACACAATGGGAACTGTGTGCTCAGCAAGCTGCACAGAGCACACAGGAATATACATCCACTGTTCTTCTTACAGGTGCTACTATCTGAACAATCATGGACAAAAAGATAAAATCCATCCCAAATACCGAAACATGGATGAACAAAGAGGTGAAATCCCTTCACAAAGCATAACTCTGAGATCCCCACAGCCTGCAGTGTTACCAGGTCAAGTAAAAAAAAAAAAATCTATCTCCAGGAAGTGTGTGGAGGATCACTTTAACAGCAATGATACCAGGGGCATGTGGAAAAGCATCACAGCCATTAACTGACCACAAAGGCACAACACTTTGGCCAAAAAAGTCAGCACTTTTGTTGCCCACTTTCACTCCAGTAACCACACTCCACTTACGAAGATAACAACCACAGAGCATGCCGAGTCTCCCACACTAAACTCTGCAAGGCCAGGCCATGGAAAACTGCTGGACCAGATGGAGATCCAGGACTAAAATCTGTGTATCTTTAACTTATTCCTATCTGTGGAAACGGTCCATGCATGCCTCAAGTCAGCCATCGATGCTTCAGTGCCAGAGAAAGCAAACTGAAAGTGAAAGACTGGTCCTCTCCCACATCGAGGCCAATATCCTTACCTCTCTGCAATCACATCACAGGATACCATCCCTCTCTCCATACAGCCCTGACTCATCAAGAGGAATGGGTCACATATGTTAGGATACTATTTGTAGACAGTAGCTCTGCCTTTAATACTGCTCACCCACAGACTGCACCAGTTGGATCTCAGCTCACCAGTATATGTAACTGGATCCTCAGTTTCTTGTCAAAGCATCATCACGGTTTGGCACCAGTTTCTCTTCAATCAATGATGAATTAGTCTACAGAGTGGAGGTGCAAAATGTGGTGAGATGGTGCCCAGTGAACAACCACTCCCTGAACACAGAGAGTTGGTCACCAGGGACTGGAAGGAGTGTGTACCAACCTTCTTGATGACTCACATCTCTGTTCAGTACATAGGCACTATCAGACTACACACAGTCAAGTACTATAGGGGGATGTATAGAGTAAAACAAAGTAAAACGCATGCAGGACACTTTTGCACGGCTGATATAAAAAGAAGATCTGTTGAAAAGAGCAGAGGGGAAGGTAAACTTAAAAACTCAGCAATAAAGAGATGATTAATCACCTCGCTCAGTCTTTTTATTTAAAGGTAAAATAGCTGTGTTTAAGTTCGGGCTGTTTATTGGAGGTGCATGTTTGTTGTCATCTAAGACCCAGGATGATAAATATGCAGCTATCATACATGTTGGATCAGGCAGCTGATGGTTAAAAATCCTTTTTAAAGAAGTTTAAAGTTTAAAAAAAGTAAATTAACAATCTGATTATTTGACTGTGGAGCATTTCTGCATTTACTGCAACAACAACACAGCCAAAACTGTCTCCTGTTATGTGGACAGGAGAACACAAACAGTAGTTTGACTGCAGATTTATGAGAATTGCATTCATAAAATCATATTACTGGCCCTGCACAATAGAGATATATTGGAGAGTACTTCAATTTCATGTTTGTCTAATTTACTACATTTCAACATGGAGATGGAGAAAGCTTTATCTTTCCTTTAAAGACAAATTAAAGATGGATTATTAATAGCACTCTAAATAGTTCATGCTCATGTTCATCACAATGAATCAAAGTTTGACCAGGCCTTTAAAATCTGCAGTGGTCCTCAAGTCTGACTCAGATATTTCAAATAGCTTCCATGTGGAGTTCACATAGTTGTCAAATTTAGCCCTACATGTTCCCAGGCAGCAGGGGCAATAGCTCATAATCACATCAATCACATGCACAACAGCAGGGCCATATGTGCACAGATGTGTCTGACATGCTTGAGCTGGTGTGTAAATGTATCATCTAAACACGCAGAAGCATCACGCTGTGCTGATATTCTCATTAAATCTGAATTTTCCAAAATTCCTCAACAAGTCTGGAGCCTGCATTTGAACTGATAACAAATGTAAAATAAAAAAAAACTACCCTGATGTGTTGGACTTCTGTTTAACTGCAAAACAATAGAGAAGAGATAAGAATATAATGTGTGTAAAATGTACATGACCTGAATATAATTCAATTAGCCTTTAAAATGTCTCTGAGCTATAAAATCATTTCAGTGCCATTAGAGTAAAAATCACACAGCGACGTCATTGGTTATCTCCCTCTGGTGACTGATTGTATGTCTACTCCTGATTGTTCGGCCACTTTTTATCAATTTGAACCCGTTTCTCTCTCCACTCTGAAGCGTCTAATTGATAAATTGAACAATACTAACTGTGTACATGATGCTCTCCCATCCCGTATTGTTAAGGATTGTTTCAGTGTAATTGGACCTTGTTTATTGTCCATATTGAACTTCTCCTTGCTTTCTGGCTATGTACCTTCAGCTCTCAAGCATGCCATAATCCAACCTGTTCTAAAAAAAAAGGAACCTTGAGCTTAGTGATTTTGCCAATTTTAGGCCAATTTCTAAGCTTCCCTTTCTGGCTAAAATACTTGAGAAGGTGGTTCTGCTCCAACTGCAGACCTACCTTGATGAGAATAATATAAATGATAAATTTCAATCGGCCTTCAAACAACATCACAGCACAGAATCAGCATTGCTTCGTGTTTTCAATGATCTCCTACTAATGGCTGACAACGGACGCCCCTCAGTCTTAGTGCTTTTGGATCTATCATCGGCATTTGACATGGTTGACCATAATATCTTATTAGCGAGACTTGAGCACACTGTAGGCATCAAGGGCGCTGCCCTGGATTGGTTTAAATCCTATCTCTCCAATCGGCTCTCTACGGTACATCTGGCTACATCCTCTTCCTCGGCTGTACCTGTTTGCTGTGGTGTCCCCCAGGGATCTGTGCTGGGCCCTACCCTTTTCTCATTATACTTGCTTCCTTTAAGTGCCATCTTTGAGAAATACCATATTGCTTATCACTATTATGCAGATGATATCCAGCTCTATTTTGAGCTAAACGACGATCTTGCTCTGTCTCTGAATAGCCTCCGAGAATGCATGTCTGAGGCCAAGAAGTGGTTGTTGTCGAATTCTCTTATCCTTAATGAGAAGAAAACCGAGATTATGATTTTTGGTAGTAATGCCCTTCGTGCCAAACTCCGGGATGCCTTTGGTTTTCTTAGTTGTTCTCTCTCTGATACTGTCAGGAATCTGGGTGTCTTATTTGACAGCTCCTTTTCATTTGACAAACATGTGTCTGCTGTTGTCAGATCTAGTTTTTACCAGCTTCGTCTTATCTCTAAGGCTAGGCGCTATATCCCGCATAAAGATCTCGAAAAGCTCATCCACGTCTTTGTAACGTCGAGGCTAGACTATTGTAATTCACTTTATTGTGGTCTCCACTCTTCCCTTTTACAGAGATTACAGACAGTTCAGAATGCTGCAGCTCACATTCTAACTAAAACCAGCAAGTTTGCCCACATTACTCCTGTCCTTGCCGATCTGCACTGGTTGCCTGTCAAATATCGTATTCAACTTAAAATTTTGTTGTTTACTTTTAAAATTACTAACAACACTGCACCCAGCTACCTTAAGGACCTTTTAAACCCTTATGCTCCTGCTAGGGCTTTAAGGTCATCGTCACAGTTACTGCTGGCTCAGCCCAGATCTCGACTTAAGACTAGAGGTGATCGATCGTTTGCTCTTGTCGCACCTGTGCTGTGGAACAATCTCCCGATTGGCATCCGGGCATCTGATTCTATTCATTCTTTTAAATCACAGCTTAAAACATATCTTTTTAAACTTGCCTTCTCCACCTTTTAATTGCTGGTTTGTTTGTTTGTTTGTTTGTTTGGTTGCTGTGACCTATTGACCTCTTGTATTAATTCCCTCCTATCTTTCTATTGGTGTCTTTTATTATGGTGGTACAGCTTTTATCTTGCTATTACCCATGTGCTATAGTCATTCTTATTGGTAGCTTTTATCTATGAACATAACTCGTTATTTTTATTTATCCGTTATCAATGTTTGAACCTTTTATTGTTTTATGTAAAGCACTTTGGTATGCCCAAGGCTTTTAAATGTGCTCTATAAATAAAGATTGTTGTTGTTGTTGTTATCTTTTGATCGGAATCAGAATCAGAAAGACTTTATTTATCCCCAAGAGGCAATTAACATGGATTTGTTTCAAATATATGAGCAGGACTCTAGATCTGAGTAGGTGATGTGAATTGTTCTGTTTATGCAACAGATCTGAGAGTTACAACAATGTATGGTAGTGAATCATGTATAATCATGAACAGTTTGCATGTTATTGCCAGCGTCACTCCTTTCAGTCATAAACTGATATTACACTGATGGCTCTGCACTGCCATTTAATCGCTGACTTGCACCAAAGCCCCTTTGAAGATGGCAGCTGGCTGCAGCCGACCTCCATCTTCACACAAACCATTTCAAAGACAACAAAACTGC
Source organism: Rhamphochromis sp. 'chilingali' (assembly GCF_963969265.1). Taxonomy (NCBI): domain Eukaryota; kingdom Metazoa; phylum Chordata; class Actinopteri; order Cichliformes; family Cichlidae; genus Rhamphochromis; species Rhamphochromis sp. 'chilingali'. The sequence continues at coordinate 2,969,795 of NC_137935.1, read as the reverse complement.
AAATTCATTGCACACCAATAATTTTGACAGTTGTGTTATGGTAATAAGTCTGTGTTACTTTACATAACATTTTCTGTTATTTATGACCATTTGATAAACAAACATCCACTTATGCTTAAGCAAATTAACCCTTATTTAAATGCTTAAAAATATTTATATTCCAATCTTGATGAGTTTCCTTTATGGGAAAATTCACCATCAGATCGGTGATGAAGCATAATCAGAGCTAAAGTGGCTCAGCTGCTTAAACAGCCCTTAAGTGACAGATTACAGCTTCATTAATTAGCTTATTAAAACTGCATCAGTTGTTTGCAAAGGAAATCCTTTATGCGTCGTATCTGTGGTTTGATTGGGCCCCACAGCAGATGCCGCAGAGTGGATGCAGTTTCACATAGAAGCCACTATGATCAGATCGAGGGCTGTCTCACTCCTGCAGCCTGTCCTACTTGTAGATGTTGTCCACTCTGACCTGATGGTGCACGGTCGCTCATACTGGCCTGTCAATGGTTGACATTATACAGTATGTGCGTGGGTGTGCAAGCATTTGGATTGGGATTTTTTGAAGGGGGGTTTTTGTGAAAATGTTTGCTATAAAGTCCATCTAATGAGTAGCTGCCACATGTGATCTCAAAATGCTTCTTTTGCATTACTCTCAAACACTCATCTCCTCAGTAAGTGCTGACATGTCTTTTCTTTCTCCTCCAGTTTGCTGCTCCATACTTTCTATGTGTTTTGTTTTGTTTTATTTGAACGGACCCAGGGTCTGTCCACAGGAACAAGGTCAAAGGAGGGAGAGTCTCCTTCCTGTGCTGGTGACAAAAAATAAGTTGCGATTGAAAAAAAAAGCTTTCAAACTGACCTTTCTGTCATCTGCTTCCACTGTCAGTCCTTTCTGACACCTGAAACAAGAACAAGAAGTTCAGAATTAGTTTATTATCACTTTATCAGGTACGGCAGCAATGTTGTGATCGATACTTCAAACCCACGGAGCAGAAGCACATTGACATATCAAGCTGCACATACACATAGAATAGCAGATCCATTTACTGTTGCTCCTTTCAGTAGATTAATGAAAACATCACAAGGCTTAAACACATTTGATTATTTACTGTGATTCCTCATGAACCGATTTTTTTATTGACAAATTTTCCAGCTGATGCAAAGATCTTTCGGCTGTAAGAGCAGCACTCAAGCTGTGGTCTAAACAAATTAAAGCGGGCGTCTTACCCCCATTCCTATTATATTTTTATTATGGCAGTTAGCGAGAAGGAAGGGCAGAAGAGGGAGCTGACACGCAGAGGAAGTCATGAGTCAGATTTGATGTTGCGAGAATATAGTTGAACCCACTGAGTCATCACGACACCAATTCTCATTTCATCTTTTAGCATTTGTTGCCAAACTGCATCTCTTCACAATAAAGAAACGGAGCAACTCAGAGGCAAATGGATTCATTTTAAAGACGCAGAGGCGGCTGACAAATGGAAGTCATCATGCAGGAGAAGGAATGAATGTTGGCAAAAACAGCAGAATAAATTACAGGGACGAGTTTTGTTCCATCTACACGTCTGCCTATCTGACAGATGACTTATAAACACTGGAAAAGTGAGGGCATGAGAGATGGAGTGTGATTCAGGGAGACATGGAGCAAAGAGGCTGCGACAGAAGCAATTCAAAAAATGAGCAAAAATAGATTGATCAGTCAGCTTTAACTACAGAGCTTCTTGTCTCCACTTCTTTTCTCCATTTTGTCTTCTTTCTTGTGCCATCTTCTTTCACTCCCCCATCATTCTTCCTTCAATTGTCCCATTTCCTCGTCTCTCAGATTTACTTCCCAGTTCTGTATCTTTCCTTTCCTCTTGCTAACTTATTTCAATGGAAATCTCATCAGACAGTGTAGATTATCAAAAGCCTTCTTGGGGTGTCTGCTTCTGAATGAAATTGGACTACTTGAGTTATAAAACGCAGCCAGCTACTTTGATCTCAAGATAGCATCGCTAACGTCACAGAGTGCTCGACATTTGCGTGTGTGTTTTGGTACTTATGAGATCTTTTTGCAAGAACAGAAAATGCACAAGAGAGATGAGGTTGGAGATGGGGACATTTTGGGATTTGATTTAAACTAAGTTGGGTAAAGAATGGATAAAGCATTTAGCAGACAAGTGTATTAATAATGGAGCCTGGCTGGAGGGCCTCGAGGTACAAAGACAGGGAAAGTTGGTCTTTTTGTTTGTTGTTTTTTTTGATCATGGGGTTAAAGCTAAGGCTTCCAGGTGTTTGACTGCAGAAGTAATTCAGCCTCATTTTGAGGTAACACCCACTGCCATTAATCAGGATGGCAAACACAAACAGTAGGTAAATTGTTGGTGACCCTCCCGAGTGTTTTTTTATCATCTTATAATTGAGCAATAACCAAGGTTATTATCATTAACGAAAACGAACGAAATAACGAAAACTAGAAGTGAAAAAACATTTTCGTTAACGGAAATAAAAATAAAAACAAAAAAAGGAAAACTAACTAAAACTGTAATGAGTGTCCACAAAACTAACTAAAATTAACTGAATTTATAGCAAAATGTGTTTAGTTTTCGTTGATGTGTGCGTGTCCTACAATAGTCAAGGGTGAAAATGAAGTTTAGTTTCCAGATTTTTTCTTGCTGTCTCATTATGCCAGCAGGTGGCAGCACGTTAGTCGAGTCGTCTGTGTTGTTGCTCCGCCCACGCGCAGAATCATGTCAGGAAAAGTCAGGAGAAAGCGCCAGAGTCCAATTTGGGATTACTTTGAATATGACTGTGTTTTGGATAAAGCAAGTGTCTTGTAGTGGAAAGAGACAAATTATGAGGGACATTTCTAAAGGGAAAAAAATCCCACAAACCTTAAAGTGCACTTGAAAAGCTCACACAAGAAGGCTAACCTAGATTACCTTGAGAAGGTAAGGGAGCACACTCAACCCTCATCCCCAGAAAACAGAAGCTAACCCCAGGCAAGGCAGCGTGATGCATCCCGAGACAGCAGGACAGGGACATCTACACAACTGTGTGAGTCAATTGCCTTCACAAAGTTTATCAATTCACTTGAACCAAAATTATGAACACCCGGTGCTGCAAGAGTTAATAGTCTCATTGGGGCCAAGATATACATTTTATAGTTGCCTGGTATCAATGGTTGTTCATCTGCCTTTATTTATTTATTTATTTAAAGAACCCATAGGTGGGAATGTGAGTTATCTGTCTCTGCGTGTTAGCCCTGCGACAGACAGGCGACCTGTGCAGGGTGCAGGGTATGGTAGCTGGAATAGCAACATACCCAAGGATGAGCAGAAGAGCATGACTGATATGATGAAACTGGGATTTTGTTACACTTAATTATTGCAAACACAACTAAACCTATAACTGAAACTAATCAAAACTAAACTGAAACTAAGGATTTTCAAAAAACTAAAAACTAAACTAAACTAGCAAACAATTGGTAAAAACTAATTAAAACTGATATAAAATTGAAAATCTGAAGTCAAAACTAAATAAAAATAAAAACTAATGAAAATTGCAAAACTATTAAAACCCTGGCAATAACATAACAGAAAAACAGCTGCTGTTAAAATAAAACCAAGACACAATAAACTTTATTAAAGCCAACGAGTTCAACGTATAAATAACAGGAATGTATTTGTACTAACACTGAGATCGATTTTAGAGTTTAAATACTGGTGAATGCTGCCATGCCCATGAAAATGACAACAACTACACATTCCAGTGGCTCAGACACAAGCTAGCCTCCAGAGACAATAACCAACTGTGGCCACCAGGTGGCAGTACTTTACAGGCTGGATGCAAACAATCAACTTCCTTTATGGGATGTAAGCTTTCAGTTTGGCATGTTTTAATTGACACATATTTCCCAGAGTAAGTATTGCTTGCTCTGCTCAGATGAATATTTTTGTTTTACTTACTTAAACAATTCAACTTTACAATATGCCTTTCTGAGATTTGGAGAAGTACCGCCTATATAAGGTCCATCAAAGTTTTTCTTTACTTGGAGAGTAGCAGTTATTTGGCAAAACATTTGACCTTGATTGATTTCAGGTCATAACCCTGTCCAAGTTGACATCATGGCACCATTTTCTTGTGTCATAACTAAAGTGAAAGTGTCCCAAGCAACACAGATCCGGCTACGGAGCATGGCTGGATATTCTAGTGTAGTCTTTGATGTGCTCCTTTGGTGGTCCCGGGTGGCAGGGGGAGGGTTCCTTACTGCCTGGAGCCCTGCATGGGTCCCTGATCTCGGCTCACACCTGCAGCCTCTCTCTTTCTCCTGCTGGGATGAGTGTGCCGATATCGAGATGTGTGGCCTTAGGTCTTGGGTACTCCTGGGGGCTGCGCATGGCCCGGTTCTCGTGGATCCATCTCTATCTGCCTTTGACTCCTGGTTAGTGTTACTGTAGCTTCTCAATTTCAAGTACATTTCATGACAAAGACACACACACATTTGACACTCTCTGTCTCTCTTTCTTTTTCATACTCAGACACACACACACACACACACACACACACACACACACACACACACACACACACACACACACACACCAGAAGAAGCATTTCCAATTTTTTTTGTTGCAGTTGGCGATACAGTGTGCATTTCTATTTGTACTGTATCCTTTTATTACATCTTCCCCTATTATCCCTACCTTTTTTTCTCCTTTCCTTCCTGTCCTGCCTTAGACATTGTCATACTGTATACCACATATAATGTAATAACTGAAATAACACAAATGGAAATGAAGAAATAAGCGGATAAAAGAAAGACACAAACAAGAGGAGCTAACAGAGAATTTAAAGAACTGATCTTGGAAAAGCGAGACATGTTTGGCACAACAAGCGCATTAAGATCATAAGTCTGATTGCAAAAGCTGCCAGGCAGGACAGAATTAAAAACACACACAAAAAAGACACAGATTAGGCTGAAATCTGTTTACATGTTGCACAAAATGTGTTTCTAGTAGCATCCACCACCAGCTACTATATTTTGTGCCTTAATACAGAAAAAATAACAGATTCCTTACAAACACACTTGGTGCCCGAAGCGCTGCAGATGTCACCAGGTCAGGGCCCTCACATTAAACTTCAGAGTGGACCAGGGCCAAGCCTGTGCATTGTTGTGAAGGAAGCATGGCTATGGTTGTCTAATACAATTATCTGTGGACCTTCTACACAACCCATACAGCCCATATTCTATTAAATCTTCCTCTGTGTGGTGTCATTACTGCTGAGGCCCTTTTAAAGACTATGGCTAAAAAGGAAGGCTCTGAAAAGTTCAAGCACACTTTGATGCTAAGTAGCTGAGCTGGAGGAGATATGAGTTCAAGGGAGGACTAATAGAAAATTATTGTGTGGTTTTCCTTTTAAATAGAAAAGTTGCTATATGGGCTAATGGCATGCAGCACGGAAAGTTTTTATGCTGATGATGGTGTATAGTTTCAAGTATAAGTAAAGAAGTAAACAAGAGAAGTGCTGAGACATGAATGTATTAGCATTTGAACCAACAGACAGGCAGGCAGGCCCAAGCGCACACACACACACACACACACACACACACACACACACACACACACACACACACACACACACACACACACGTGTGCTTCTTATATTGTAAACAAATTACGAAGTGTGCGTGTGCTACATGTACAACCACCAACACTGACAATAAACCCGTGCAGCTCAGAAGCTGGGCATTGAACCCCTGACTCTACCACCATTATTACATTTACATCTGTGAAAAATGTTTCTAAGTTTTAAAACTTCATTAGTTGCATTACTCGTTTGTATTAAACAAAATGTAATTAGAATATCATATTGCTACTATTACTAGTCCCACTTAAAGTATGTTATGTGTTAAGTAATAAATAATTTGGTTCTAACACACAAAGCAGTGAGTAGAAAAACAGCAAATAGCTTGCATACTGTCACTGAAATGCCCAGAAGATGGGCTTCAAAGTGTCTATCAAACCTAATGCCAGTGTATTCCTACTGTACTGTTCATCCAGGTTAAATAATGAGAACCACTGGTGAAAAAAACATTGGTTGGGATTTTAAATGTAAAAAAACATATTCTTGGATGTAAAATTGAATTATGACAACCCTAAAAGCGGGAAATGCCATGATGGACCAACAGTTGGCCATGTTGGCCACATCTAACTTAACATGCTATGATTCTTACAAGTAGTTCGGGTTTAGATGTTCAGTGGTTAAGAGAAGACAAAACCTCATAAGCAAAAGGGGCTTTTTCAGGTGTGCGTTGTAAATGTAAAAAAGAACCTTTAACTGCAGGACCCTGTGAGAAAAGCACATAACAGGAATCAGGTATTCAAATCTGCCTTCAGGTGATGTTAAAATATACATCATCCAGATACAAAAGAACTTAGACTCAAACTGACTGAAAGTCAGGTTACTACTAGTACTGAAGGAGAACCACTAACAAAAAATAACTGCACTCATTAACGTGCTTACAGTGACCAAACACGTTTGGTTTCAAGGAAGTTGCACAGGTTGTGCGAGCCGTCTCCATCAGTCTCAAACAGATTGCAAATGGTTGGAAATTGATTGCCATCTAATTTATAAATCCACACAGATCGCCTGCCAACTCATCTGCTTCTTCAAATAATAACACATAGAAATGAGAGTTACTGAGACTTGAGGCAGGCAATGTACTGTAAATCGCACTAAATATGTTCCCAAAAAACACATCTTTTTTGATGCTGATACACTATGTGTGTGACAGTTGCTGCTAGCACTGTTTATTTGTTTGGAATGAGAGGAGAGAGATGCTATGAGAATGAGTGTGTAATTGGCACAGCTGGATGGCTCAAAGCTGTGAGCAGAGTGCCAAGACTTTGGCTCTGTCCACTCTACATATTCCTGCTCCATAATAATACTGAGATTATCAAACAGAGCAGAACTGAACTAATGTTAATGAAGGAAGGAGTGTGTTTATAGGGTCAAATGGTGGACTCTCCACCATTTGACCCTATAACTAAAGAAGCTTCTCGGGTGAGAGGTGAAACGTCTTCAAGCAATTTAAAGAGGTCCAGACGCTTTTCTTTCCAAGCTCCTCAGACTATGATGACCTGGATGACTGAGAACCTTCACAGACTCTCACCTGTCTTTTTCTCAGTAGTGTGCATAGCTGTTGTGACTTGGCTCAATATAAATAAAATCAAACTGAACTGAAATTGAACAGACACAGCAACATTCATGTTGCTTTTTTTTCTTGTATTTACTTCGATAGCTGCTGTTACATATGTCAGGCAAAATTCAGCCATTAATAAGACTGTGTTAATGTGTTACGTTAATGACTGAGTGTTAAATTAATATACACAATATTCACACACACCATTTCCTCTTCAGACATTCAAATTCAAATGTAACAGCATACATTATCATGTGTTTATGAGTTAAATCACCCATCCACTTAGCACTGCCTTTAAATATTGCCGCGCAAGTTCAATAGTAAATAATCTGAAATGATGTCGACATGCCAAAGCTCAGTTTAAAGAATTACAATTATACTATTATACTACAATATAGTAGCATAATGTACGAACAAAACAACCAGCTTTGAGATTTATTTCTGCCTTCCTGAAGCGCGTCAGCTTCTCTGTGTTTTTTTTTTTTAAACCCAAATGTTTGAAGCACGTGATTTACCCAAATCAACAACAAACTTTCCGAGATTCTGTTCTGAGACACTTTGCATGAAGTACGGCTCATGAAGTTCTAACTGTGATCAAATGAGTTAATGATGGCTGGGGTTGATCTTTTGCTGCTCCTCTCTGTCACCACATTATAGCAGCTGCACCATCATTTGCAAAGCCAACAAACCATATGTGTAACATTCCTCCATCATATCTGGGCTTTCTAACTGCAGGATGTGAGACAGCACCTCAAGTGCAACTCTAATTTAATTCACACACTGCAGAAAAACCCAGAGTGATGCGTGGATTTATGCACATTACACCGTAACAGTATCTCTGTTAACACACGGCTGGCTCAGGATCTGAAAGTAATGGTTTATGTTCGTCTACATATCGTTCAGATCAGCTGTTAGACACAGATTTCAGGTTCTGAAAGGGTGAATAGTTATAATCTCAGTTCTCAGGACCACACAGGGTCGAGCTTTATAACAGTTAACAGCAATACAGTCGTGAACAGATTGTAAGTGTCAACTCAATCAGGCTGAAAAAAAAAACCCTGATACACAGACTCTGTCTTATTGCTGTTTTGTTGCCTTCTTGACGCATCAAAGTCAGTTTAAAGACAGTAAATGACAGAATTGTCCTGTTAAGTGACCGTTTCAAAGGCGAGACAATCGCACCCCCAAACACCGTCCATACCCTCTCAGGGAATGCTTTCGCTAATGAAGGGTACATAAATCCTTCTTAAAGACCCGCATAATATGACATGGGGCCACAACTGTGAGTCATTACTATTATCATCCTGTCACAGCAGCCAGTCTCTGTACAGAGCTGGAGCTCGTGAACCCCCCCGATCTTCACTGTGCCTCTCCAGCTGATTATCTTTGCTTGGATAAAGCAGGAAAAGCACACAGATTAGTCCTTCAAATGAAGCTGTTAATACAAACCTGTATGTCCACACCGATCATAGGTGTGGACTGTGCACACTAACCGTCTATAATCTGTTGTTAATTCCATACTTGAGGTTGTAAAATGTTGTAAAATATTAACAAGACAAGGTGATAAAAACCTGTGATATGGCTACTTTGTGACATCATAAAGGTGAATGCTGCAAACAGCTGCCTGCTTGTCTGTACTCTCATGCCACCCTGCACTGCTCACTGCACGTTACACTCTGAATATACTGAGACGCTTTATTGCCATCTGCCACTTACTTTACTTTTAGTATGCTACTTTGATTCCTTTCCTTTTTTTGTAATTGAGCTGTTTTACATTATGGAGCCGTTGCCAGATTGTTTTATTTAGATTTGTTTCCCTAACGAGCGACTTTATTTTTATTTTGATACCGTTTCATTTTATTAAGCTATTTTCTACTTGAGTAACTTCACTTTATTAAGCTATTTAGTTTTGTCATATTCTTGTTTCATTGAGATGCTTTACTTTATGAACCTAATACTTTATTTTGTTGTTGGTTGTGTTACTGTTTTGGCTGCTGTAACAGAGGGGTTTCCCAATATTTTGGATATATATTTGACATCTTTAATGTAAAAATTTACTGATAATTAATCAAATACTTGTTTCCAATACCAATAAAATATATACGCATCTTATATTTCTACAGGAAAGTTTCTTTAAATTACAATGTTTGGCTTATGAAACTTTTTTGGTTATGGTACGAGAAACTGTCTGAGCAGTCCATTACAGCAGCGGTCTCCAACCTTTTTTGCGCCACGGACCGGTACCGGTACCGAAAAAAAGAAAATTTATTCATAACACACGTGAAAAGACCCAGGAAAACAGAGTAAACGATCAAAACGATAACAAAATAACGCTGAAAACCGATAAAAACCCTGAAAACCATACATTTCACACCTGAGCCTCAGCTCTCGCAGCCCGGTATCAAACAACTCACGGACCGGTACCGGTCCGAGGCCCAGGGGTTGGGGACCGCCACATTACAGAAAGTAGCAACAACTGCTAGCAGGGGAAAAGTACTGTAAGATGTAACAAAGGCACTTATTTTTGTTGTACTGCAGTGAAAGTGGCCAGGCATGAATATTCACTGCAGTTATGAAGTTAGCACTGGCACTGACAATGGAACAGGTGGAAGGGGACAGGTGCAGGCTGAACGTGACCACATTAAAAGCTCTGCTTTTAGTGTTTTATTACACAGATTGGTATGAAAACATATTCATTAGAGCCATGATGAATTTCATCTTCGAGCCTGTCTGAACGAACCGTCTCACAATGAGCCGTTGTTTGCAGCTCGTAAATGTAACAAACAACAGAGTAAGAGCCTCCCGAAGCCAGAGTGTGAATGCAGCTGTACTCTGTTCTTCTCCTTATCTGTTTCCATGGCCTCTGCGTCACCTGTGTAAAATACATGCCTTACAGGCTTTCTCTCCATACACGTATCTCCTGCCTTTCTATCGTGCCACATTTCAGCTCTATTCTTCTTTGCATACGTTCCCCTTCTATTCTCTTTTTCTGACCTCCTCCAGAACTCATCCTGCATGGTGGTATATAAAGAGAGCTTGCAAAGTCCCACCACCCCTTTTCTTTTCACATGATTATTTCATCCTAACTTCTCAGTGTATGTACAGTGCTTAAAGTTTTCTGCTATACAGAGGACATAATAGTCCCCCACTGTGGCTACCCTGGAGCTGACCTGCCTGTTGGTGGTATGAATATACCACTTAGAGGCTGTAAACACTGTAATCGACTCGATTATGTGTTTACTACACATTTCTGTTGGTTGCAGAGAAACCCTTAAGCAAACTGAAGAAAGGATCACCTGTCTACTCCGGTACAAACTTCATTCTGAGACAAACAAAAGTAGCGATTTTAAATTTGAAAATGTTAAAATCATAATGAATCTATTGTGTGGATTTGTTGGAGTTTTGTGTATGGCTGGGGCATCATGTTAACTGTTCTAACTAATATTAACAGATCCTTGCAGTATATGTCCTAGCCACTAAAGTATCACAGAGTGAGATGGAGGCAGTTTGAAACTGGATGTGTATGAAGTACCTTTGTAAACTGTATGGGTCTGTAACTGTATTTGTACATGTACGTGTGTTAAGTGGCCCAAAATGACCTAGATCATGTTTGTGAGAGATAAATTGGTTTCCCATTTAGTTTTACATGTTATTGTGACATATGGCATCAGAAAAACAAGCCTGGATGTATGTATGAGACCTGAAGTGTTTTTTACATGTAGCTGCGTGGCACTGTTCACATGGAAGTCCTTTGTGTGCTTAATCCCAAAACATAAGACAGAGATAGAAAGCAGCACTGAGAAGCAATGACTTTGAACCAGAACATAAATATCCAACAAGACAGACCCCACATTGAACCTTTGTCCCAATAATCGGCTGTGGTCGAAGCTAAAGTGAATATATCTGTGAGTATCTCCACAATGACCATACACAGTGTTGCTATTGCATCACTGATAATACATTTTGATGATACTCTATTGCAATTTCTTGCATTCTTTCAGTCTATAAGACACTTCCAGTGAATTATTTCTACATTATAGAACTTAATTTGAAAAATTAATGAAAGCAATACTTAGACTTTTCCATATTTAGGCAGAGGAACAGCACTACAACAAGAGTTGTCAGCAACCTGGACAGGTAGGAACCTGCCGTCTGTTTGCAAGTCGGACTTAACCTGAGAGTACTTGAAATGTTTCATAATTTGTTACTACACAGAAAAAATGTTTGCACACAACTACATCAAGTATGAGAGCTCAAAGTCACTGGAGAACATAAGCCCATGCTGCACGCCATATAAATCAGGAAATACGTCCAATCTAAACTGATCGTTTTTACTCCTTTTGCACTCCCTGTGTCTGCAGCCTGAAAAGCACACGATTGTCTATTCTACCCATGTGTCCACGTAACGCAACCCTCCGCTGCCCTCTCTCCCCTTCCTTTTATCTCTCACAGCAGATTGCTTCTCTTCATCTACTCCCTTTCACTGCATGCCACACCAGCCCACGCTCTCTCTCTCCCTGGCATAAGAAGTCCATTTCAGTGTCTCTCGTCCCCTGTGCTCCCAGACAGTCAGGCTGCTGACACTCACTATGAGCTGCAGCATCCAACCACCGAAGGTACAGCCTGTTAAAGTGAGCGGTGTAGCATGTGTGTGCGTGGGTGAGTGTGTGTGTGTGTGTGTTTGAGGGGAGACAGTAAGTGGTGTGCGTCTTTGTTGGTTGGCCTGAGTACTTTTTGTGTGTGTATGCTTGTGTGTGTGACTCAGGGGATGCGGCACACGCCTTGGGTGTGTTTTGAAAGCACCCATGCATGCGTGAGTCTCTATGTGTGCGTCTTTGTGTGTGTGTGTGTGTGTGTGTGTGTGTGTGTGTGTGTGTGTGTGTGTGTGTGTGTGTGCGCGTGTGCGTGTGTGTGTGTGTGTGCGTGTGTGCCAGATTGATTCTGTGTTGATTTCTGCCATCTCTTCTTCATGAATGATTCAAAGGACTCAAAAAAGGAAATTGTGAGTATGTATGAATGTATTTGTGGAGCTTGTGTGTGTGTGTGTGTGTGTGTGTGTGTTTGATCAGAGAGGTGGCCTGAGGCTGTGGCCAGATCAGATTGAGTTGGCGGTGCAGAGCAGAGAGCAGCGATCAGAAGGAGATGCTCAGCCTTAATCTGATTGTGGCTCCAAAATGCACACTCAACTGGCTGAGAACCACTGAGGAGAAGTCAGGACCACAAACAGCGACACACGCCAACAGACAGTCCACATGCCTAGAATATCAAAATAAAGGTGCACATCAAGACAGTGCATGGGAGTTAAACTCTACCTCTAATGGGTATTAAACGCCAGTTTTACTCCTGACATGAATCTAAACAGCCCGAGCAGATATAAAAACAGAGGGTGGATAAAGCTTTTTATTAACAAATGCTAGTTAAGTGTTAATAAGTCCATAGTTAAGTGTTAATCAGTGTGTATCAGAGGTGTCAAACTCAATTTCATGAAGGGCCACACTGGGACTTGTTAATGCACATCAAGGACCAGACGTGTAGAGTTTATGGATATAACAGTTTAACTGGAAATCGTTCTCACATACAGTTCAGTCCATATTGAAGCCGTCAACGAGCCAGCAAACTAAAGCTGCTTAGTTTAGACACGGCAATAATGCTTCCCACGAGGTGAACCACAATAGAGTTTACTGAGGCCAGACTTGGCTTTTAATAAGTGCATAATTAAATGCCAATAAACACATAATAAATATGTGATAACTGTAATAATGTAACAAAGCTTAGTAGAGGTGTAACAGTGACATAACAGCAGTTAGTTAAACAAATACAGACTTATAAACACACATAAACACTTATAAACACGAGTCCGTTGTGGCCAGTGCGATCCTCTATGCTGTTGCATGCTGGGGGAGCAGGCTGAGGGCAGCAGATGCCAACAGACTTGATAAACTGATCCGTAAGGCCAGTAATGTTGTGGGGATGGAGCTGGACTCCCACAAGGTGGTGTCGGAGAGGCGGATGTTGTCCAAGATAAAGACAATGTTGGATAACACACATATAAAAACACCCAGCACGCCCCTGCGGGCGGTTTATCCTTCAAGCTCGGGTCCTCTACCAGAGGCCTGGGAGCTTGAGGGTCCTGCGCAGTATCTTAGCTGTTCCCAGGACTGCGTTCTTCTGGACAGAGATCTCCGATGTTGTTCCCGGGATCTGCTGGAGCCACTCGCCTAGCTTGGGAGTCACCGCACCTAGTGCTCCGATTACCACGGGGACCACCGTTACCTTCACCCTCCACATCCTCTCGAGCTCTTCTCTGAGCCCTTGGTATTTCTCCAGCTTCTCGTGTTCCTTCTTCCTGATGTTGCTGTCATTCGGAACCGCTACATCGATCACTACGGCCGTCTTCTTCTGTTTGTCTACCACCACTACTTCCGGTTGGTTAGCCACCACCATTTTGTCCGTCTGTATCTGGAAGTCCCACAGGATCTTAGCTCGGTCATTCTCCACCACCCTTGGGGGCATCTCCCATTTTGACCTCGGGACTTCCAGATTATACTCGGCACAGATGTTCCTGTACACTATGCCGGCCACTTGGTTATGGCGTTCCATGTATGCCTTGCCTGCTAGCATCTTGCACCCTGCTGTTATGTGCTGGATTGTCTCTGGGGCATCTTTACACAGCCTGCACCTCTATGGATCTTGTGCTCAGAGCTTGTTCTTGTGCTGCCATGATTAGTGCCTCTGTGCTGTCTTTCAGTCCAGCTTTGTCCAGCCACTGGTAGGATTTCTGGATATCAGCCACCTCCTCTATCTGCCGGTGGTACATACCGTGCAGGGGCCTGTCCTTCCATGATGGTTCCTCGTCTCCCTCCTCTTTCTTGGGTTTCTGCTGCCTGAGGTATTCACTGAGCACTCGGTCAGTTGGGGCCATCTTCCCAATGTATTCTTGGATGTTCCTTGTCTCATCCTGGACTGTGGTGCTGACACTCACCAGTCCCCGGCCCCCTTCCTTCCGCTTAGCGTACAGCCTCAGGGTGCTGGACTTGGGGTGAAACCCTCCATGCATGGTAAGGAGCTTTCTTGTCTTTATGTCAGTGGCTTCTATCTCCTCCTTTGGCCAGCCTATTACCCCAGCAGGGTACCTGATCACGGGCAGGGCGTACGTGTTGATGGCCCGGATCTTGTTCTTACCATTCAGCTGACTCCTCAGGACTTGCCTGACCCTCTGCAGGTACTTGGTGGTTGCAGCTTTTCTAGTGGCCTCTTCATGGTTCCCATTCGCCTGCGGGATCCCCAAGTACTTGTAACTGTCCTCTATGTCTGCAATGTTGCCTTCTGGTAGTTCAATCCCCTCAGTTCTGACTACCTTCCCTCTCTTTGTTACCATCCGACTACACTTCTCCAGTCCGAACGACATTCCAATGTCATTGCTGTATAGCCTGGTAGTGTGGATCAGTGAATCGATGTCTTGTTCACTCTTGGCATACAGCTTGATGTCATCCATGTACAGGAGGTGGCTGACAACTGCTCCGTTCCGTAGTCGGTATCCGTAGCCAGTCTTGTTAATGATCTCACTGAGGGGGTTCAGACCTATGCAGAACAGCAGTGGGGACAGAGCATCTCCTTGGTAGATCCCGCACTTGATGGTGACTTGTGCTATGGGCTTGGAGTTGGCCTCTAGTGTTGTACGCCACATCCCCATTGAGTTCCTGATGAAGGCTCTTAGGGTCCCATTGATCTTGTACAATTCTAGGCATTCCAGTATCCAGCTGTGGGGCATTGAGTCATAGGCCTTCTTGTAATCAATCCAGGCAGTGCACAGGTTGGTCAGTCTGGTCTTGCAGTCTCGGCTGACTGTTCTGTCTACCAGTAGCTGGTGTTTTGCGCCTCTGGTATTCTTGCCAATTCCTTTCTGTGTCCCGCTCATGTATTGACCCATGTGCCTGTTCATCTTAGCCAATATGATGCCTGACAGGAGCTTCCATGTAGTACTGAGGCAGGTTATTGGTCGGTAGTTGGAGGGGACCGCTCCCTTCTTGGGGTCCTTGGGGATCAGGACCGTCCGGCCTTCAGTTAGCCATTCCGGGTGTCTCTCGTTAACTAGCAGCTGGTTCATTTGTGCTGCCAGACGCTCGTGGAGTGCAGTCAGCTTCTTCAGCCAGTAGGCGTGAACCATGTCGGGCCCTGGTGCTGTCCAACTCTTCATACTGGAGACCCTTTCTTGGATATCTGCCACTGTGATGGTTACTAGACCCTGTTCAGGGAGGTCGCTGTGGTCTGCCCTCAGATCCTCTAGCCACTGAGCATTGCTGTTATGGGTTGCATCCTTCTCCCATATGCTCTTCCAGTATTGCTCCGTCTCCAGCCTTGGTGGTGCTGTTCTCTTATTGTTCCCTTGCCACTGAGAGTACACCTTTGCTGGTTCTGTGGAGAACAGCTGGTTTATTCTCCTGCCTTCTATCTCTCTGGTGTACCTCCTCAAGCGGCTGGCCAAGGCTGTGAGTCTTTGCTTGGCAGTTTCCAAGGCCTCAGGTATGGACAGCTTGCTGTATTTCTTAGGCACCTTATTTGTCGCACCTTTCTGCAACTCCGTTAGTTGGCTAACCTCCCTCCGTGCTACTTTGATCTTGCCCTCTAGCCTCCTTCTCCATGGAGGGTACTGCCCCTTGTGGCTGTTCAACTTGTAGCCAAGCATCTCACTGATCACCACTGCCGTATTGTAGATCAGCTTGTTAGTATCGGTAATCGTGGTTGTAGGTATTGCCCGTAGTGCTGCATTAACATCATCTAGCAGACCTTCTGAGGGTACTTCACGTAATCTTGGTAACCGGCTACGGGGGATCCAGGTTTCAAGCTTGGCCATGATCCTATTTTTCAGGTCAGTTCCTCTCGCACTCAACGATCCTTCTCCTATCCCACTTGGGGCTATGTACCCAATCTCAGGTGGGGGTGATGATATCGCCCTCCTGACCTGGCGTCCTGACTCCTCCTTGCCGTAGCATTTGTGTTGTACCTCGTCAATTGTGGATGTTGGGTATCGAAGAATCCATAGGTCCCTCATCCTATTCATGTAGCCCCTTCCGCCGGGGTTACTTGCGTAGTAGCATTCCAACAACGCCCTGTTTTCGTCTCTTGCCCACCGATGCCTTCTTGTTCCAGTAGCCCACTTTTCGTCAGGGTGCCCTGGTTCCTCAACACCTGACGCGGACCTTGTTGATCCGGGCGACGTCCGAGCCGGCATGCCTTCATATTTATCTGTCTCACTCATGTCTGCGGTAGGCTTGCTTAGCATAGGGGGTCTAGCCTTAGGACCCTTACTGGATACAGACGCCCCAGGCAGGAATCGAACTTGCGATCCTCTGTTCCAAAGGCGTGTAGTCTAACCACTACGCTATCCAGCTGCTGTATATATATATATATGTATATATATATATATATTCCTTCGTTTGTGTCTGCAAGTGTTAGCAAGCGAAGCAATGAAGCCAGCCAAGCTAAAGCAGTGTCTCATCACAAAGCACTCAGAGTTTGATCAACATGAGGATTATAAACGGGGTCCATAAGGACTGAATATTATGATTGATAAGGGACCCTGGCCCCCAAAGTTTGAGAACTCCTGCCTTAAAGGCTTGAAGCTCTTCTGACAGTCAAAGTTGGACGGTTTGTTTGTTAAATCCTAAAAAAAAATGTTTTGAAAAAATTGTGAATGAAGCGTGCATCATCAAGTATAGCAAGAGATGAGGTGGTCAAGTCACAGCAGTTGGGCTTCATCAGAGTACAAATAACTGTGTAAAAAGCTGATACGAACTGAAATGGGATGTATAGCGCTTAACGAATTTATAAGATAAACACCCAGGTTCATGCCGCAGCTACCCTAAAGTAACAGTACTGGTCATTACCAAAAATGACTGTAATGGTTAATCCACCTGGATGTGCAAACTCTTTCATCAAATTGACATTTTAATTTTAAAATATATTTATTTTTGTTATCCATGAATTTTTAAAGAAATGGTAAAGTACTAAGCTATATATTTTGATTAAAATGCCAAATTTAGTTTTAAGGACTGAATGTTGTGCTTGATTAGTTTCAGACTTTTCAGAGTCCAGTGTGGCGGCTCAAATTCAAAAGGTTTGTTATTTGATTAATGAGTAAGAAACTTTTCAAAAAAAATTTTCTGTACGTTTGGTCTATCCATCCTCCATCCATTCATTTTCTTCCATTCTTCTTTTATTGTTGCTTTGAGGCAACGGAGCTAACCAGTGCACCGCCACGCTGACTGGAAAATAAAAACATACTCTGTTGGATGTAAGTTCATATTAAACAGTAAGGTATAATGGCAGTATTTGGTTGAATTTGATTATCCAAATTTGTTGGCTAATGAAAAGAAAACACTGTCTATTAGACTTTAATGGACCCTCACTGGGCCTGAGCATCAGGGATTTTTGTGAATTAATTCCTATAATTCTTAGACACATCGTATCAACCTGCTATTTCCATTAACTGCTTATGCAAATATGAAAGCATCCTGAGAAGGTTAGTTGAACCATAAAGCTTGAGGCTGAACTACGTAATCACACTGCACGATCTAAATGTGTCGAGTTAAAACAGCAGCACTCTGTGGTGGAGATTCTCAAAGTGATGTAAACAAAAAAAAAAAAAAAAAAACAAATTAGAGAAAAGTCTGGGTTTTTTTGGAGCAAACCAGTCCTCATGAAATAACTTCTCACCATGTTGTCCTGTTGCATAAGGATGAAACAGGACATGGCTAAAAATCCCACTAATTACCTCCACATTACTAGCTTTTACTACAGCCAGGCCTCCTGGAGAGCCAGATAGACAATCTGTGTCATGGGGTCAGAGAGGCTGCATGAATAAAAACCGTCAGCGTGAAAAAGCTGCCGCTGCTCGTAGAATCACAAGGTGCAGGCACGGAGGGAGCCTGGGCATCCACGGGGGAACAAAATGTATAATTTCATTTTACCGAGAAACGAGGGAGGACAGCTCAGGTTTGACGAGGGGGAAGAAAAGAGCCAAAAGTCAAAAGTTGGTGTTTTTTCTTGGTAGCTAATGGTGTATGTCAGGTTTAAATTGAAAACGTGTTTCCAAAACAGGGCCACGCTGGTAAAACCCTCGGGGAGGAAGCAGGAACATTAAGACTGCTTTGCTGCCCATATTTTAGCGTAATATGCCATATGGTGCGCTGTTTTTCCTCCTCCATTACACCCTGATGAATACTGAGATCACTGGAATGCATTGGTTATCCATGTTTTTGAAACGTTACCCATTCATCGAATTTAAAACGCTTGCTCTTTTATTAATCATTATCATTTTATTTTTCCATTTCCTGCAGCAGCCAGATGCCGTACAGCTCGTCTACTGTGCCAGCGCGGGCGGTGTTACTGTTTACTGATTGAGGCACTGTGGGAATTAACGCACGTCACGGCTCTCCTGTTTAGCTTCAGGCCTGACTCGGCTGCAACGCTGTCCTAATATACCAGTGCAGGGATCAAAGCAACAACATTCATTTCACCACTGACCTGCTTTTTGTGCAGGCAGTACAACTGCAGCCTGGTGCTCCCATCACACGTTAAAAAGTCAAGCATGAGAGGAAACAGGAGCATGAAAGCTTGGCAGATACAAGCGTAGAGAATGTAGGTGACCCCTACGTCACTCCAGAAGAATGTACTAAAGCAAAGTAGAGCCCAGCCAAGACTACACTTAGAGGACAACTGCAGGGAACGTTCGTTCCCCTGTCCAGCACACCGGCAAACAGCGAATCCGAATTTCTTTGCACAGCTGAAAGAATGGTGTCGAATCTACAGCAAGACACCAGTTACAGGGTTCACCATTTAACATTTGTAACTTTAAATGGATTTTGCAAAGCATTTTCTAAAAACTCTACATGCAAATGATTTCTCACAGAGACCAAATGCATTGGCTTTGAGGGAAAAACACAAGTTACAAGTTTTGATGCCCCCCTCTTCCACACAGACCCGCTGTCCCAACACCAAAGAATCATTAAAACCTTGAACAAAAGTAATTCTTCAGTCGAACTGTTACAAACATGCGTAGGACATCTCCTGACTCCAAGGAAGGCCAATCGAGAATGACTGAGAAACACTAAAATACCTGAAAATGGTTCAAACTTGTGAAACAGCACAGCAAAGATCCAACCTAATGGCTGTATTTGTCCTCTCTGAATATAACAAACAGTTGAATTAGTGTCCCTACTTTATTTATTATTAAATTTAGCAGCAGGAACAACTTGGTTAAATTATTCAAAAGATCAGGTTCTGGGTTAGAACGGAGGACTTTAGTTGTGATGGTGATCATGATGTGAAAGAATTCTGATGGATCAACAAAAAACTAACAATTAGTTTGACAATTAATGATCTCCACAGGTAATGTTTGGCCCTCCCATCCATCTACCTGGACTGCCTCCCTATGCATTGACTCTATAACCAGGGGTGCGTATAAGTGGTCCGCAGGTGCGCACTTGCTGTCAAAATAAAAGACGCGCACCAGATAAGAAGTTGCAACGCGCGTTTGCGTACATAAGATTTTCTGGAGGAGGACAGACATTTGTTTAGAACTCTTAAAGATGCTGAAGAAGCAAGCTCCTTTAAGCAATTACTTTGGTTTTCCTCCATCTCCAAAGACATGTCAGAAGAAGTCCGAACCGCAAAAGAAGCGCGTATTCTCGGAAAAGTGGATGCAGGAGGTGAGCTGGCTTCAAACAAATGATGAACGCACAGCGATGTGGTGCAGAATATGCCGTGAAAATCCCACTCTAGTGGACAAAAACACTGCCTTTTATATCCACGCAAACGCACGTTGCTACTTCTTATCTGGTGCGCGTCTTTTATTTTGACAGCGCCTGAGCTTATGTGCACCCCTGTCTATAACATCAGCTCCTTTATTGAGACCACCAGAGGGTCACAGTGACACCTAACTACAGTCTGAGTGACAGACTGGAAGTTAGAAGATAGCTTATGCTAATAAGTAGATAACATCTTTAATAACAATAACATTACCATCGATAATAATATAGTCTTTAATTGTGCTAAAGTGCACCTGCTTCCTGAAAAAGCAGAGAAAAAAAAGCAGGTCCAAGACACTGTGCAGGTTATAAGCTGATATGGCAGTAACTAGTAACAAACATGTTGTTGTCAGCTACAGTGCACCTTCCCTTTTTAACACATTTTAAGGTTTTTCTACCTGTAATCGTGTCTCTGTCTTGAATAGACTAGTACTGGCTCCTTTGTAAGAATCAGAGGTGATGGTAATCAGATCAGCACTGCTAAAGGAGGTCATATTATTGGGATATTGTTCTTGTTTCTTCTGGGCTCCTAACCTGACAGGAGAGCATGATTTAAGGAGCCCGAGGCCCAGCGTGACAGCGAGTTCATTCTATTTGTGTCCCAACTCGACACGTAGCAGAAATCCAGGCCTGCAGGCATCTGTAAGGAGCAAAGTCTTAACCAGCTAAATCTGTCCGCTTATTGGAACATCCCTGCACTCTTGCTATTAGGACGAGTGCAGGCATGCTCTCACCTGCATATGTTAACAAACACTGCAAACAAATGGGGGGGTCGGAATTGATTCCTCCTACAGCTGGAGTAAAATCAGCTGTGTGGTCAGCTGTGGTTCTGTGTCCTGCTCACAAACACTTCTGCACGTTGAACCCTAACACTGGTAAGGCTGCGGTCTCCGTTTGTACTCTCATCACCGATTCTGGAGTTACTGTTTGAACTAAACGCGAAGCTGCAGCTTATAATTAACATCTTCATCAACATTTAAAAGCCTGTAGTGTCATATATGCAGAGATATGAAACCTGAGTGGATCACTCCTCATTAAAAATCAATGTAATGCGTCTGTCACTCAACTCTAATCCAACTCAACATGTGCTGAAAGAAATTTCGACTCCAAATATCCAAGACCTGCGCTCTTCATGTCTTGTCCTTGAAGCAACGTATGACCCGTAATGTTTCTATAATTTGTTATGATTCAGTGTTATGGATGTTTTGCACTGTGTTTTCGTCTGCAACACCACAGGGTGGCATAGTTTGTGTCCTGTGTCATTGATGTTATGTGAGTTCCAGGTGGAGGCTGACCATTGGTGGAGGACTGGGAGAGGCTGGCTATAAATGAGGACCCTTCTGAACCGGCGCGACCCCTCGCCTACTTCCTGTTCCCAACGAACTGTGCATGCGGCTGCGTATGAATCTGTGTTCTGGAATGAGAAGCTTTTGCTGTGTTGTAAATAGTTTTGTTGTAAATAGTTGTAAATACTTTTACTCAGTATCTGTAGGGGTGAGAAGCCATTCTCTTTTGGAACCTTGTCTCCTGTTTTTGGTTGGGGAGGCAGGTGAGAGACCTGTATTTTCTTTTGGGGTTTTTCCATGTAGGTAAGCAGGTTGCATTTCATTTCTAGAGAGTTTTGTTTGTTGTTCTGGGCCATGCTCACCCTGACACCCGCTACCTTTTGGGACTTGATAAACTGACTGGATGTTGTAACTCTGTGGCAGTTTTTGCTTCCTTGAGAGCAGGGAGTGTGGGGGCATTTTCTTTTTTCCCTTGTGTTGCACACCGGTTTCTCCTGGGCTGGGGTGTAACAAATTTAAATATACCTTGATCAATCACACCTGGATAAAGCCCAGCATTAACCAGAAAACATAACAAGCCTGCACTTAACTGATTAATTAATCTGCTCATGAATCTGTTTTATCAAGTGTGACCAATATTTATGTTTAAAAGACTGGAACCAATAAATGTTTTACATTTGTTTATACAGACGTCATAACCAATACTACCAGTCATTTCAAAAACAGTCTAATCTCACGTGTATAAATATCCACGTTTTGATATGAAGCGATTTAGGAGTTGTCTTGTTTAACATAACTGTGCTGACAGATATGTAGATATATCTATATGTATATGGATGCAGAACAGAGTGCAGAAAACACGCTGACCAGAAGAAACCGCAGAGCAGAACACGGCAGCATCTGGCCGACAGCCAGTGTGAAATTCCTTCCTCTGGTTTGCATACGATACTTTTATCATCCCAAAGACAAACCCGGTCACAGTTTGACAACATTACAATCATCCACCGAGCGCTGACAGGATTACCACATCCACTGTTCTGCTCTGCCAGTTACGTCATGGCACTTTGTGATATTATGCGAGATCAAACTCTGTAGTAATACAAACAGAGGATATCAAATGTGTGTTTTGTAACTGTTGCCAAATGCGCACTTTGATGTGATGCAGAGCTTGTTCGGATGACAGCAGAGAGACAGAAACAAAAAAAAAAAAACACCAGATACTCAGGCAGCATTTTGTGTCGGCATCTGGAATCTTAATTCTGCTCTGAGGAAAGGAGAGAAACTCTGGGGTGGACGGGGGTCAAGCATAAGAAATCTGTAGGGTAGATAAAGATGAAAAGGAATACTGACCCGGTTTGTAGAGTACGCTTGGGGAGTGTGATCGTGTGTACAGCGTCTCTTTATGTCTGTCTCCACGTTGGTTGAGTGTGGAGTAAGTGCATATGAGAGCATGAGGGTGGGAATGGATGTTTGTGTCTGTGTGTGCCTGTATGTCTGTGTCTATATGTCAGGTTGGGTATCAGACGCCACCTCTCTGGGGACACCTCAGGCCCTCCAAGGTTTGGAGGCCTATCTCCACCCACCACCACTTCCCCTGCCGGTGGCGGACTCCCTCAGGTGTCGGTGCGTTGGTGGTTCTTTGTGTCTGGGGGTGGGCGTCCAGGTACACACCGGCTCACTCCTTGGCGGCCACTTATCGGGGCCTGGAGCCTGGGGCTCGCTCGGGCCCCTTCGGGGGTGGGGTGCCCCCGGCCTCTCGGCCTGGGGCTCGGTCACTCAGGCACAGCTGGGGGCCGGCGGAGCTCACGGGCGCGTCACTGCAACTCCCCCTGACTTCTGCTCCGCGGCTGCTGGGCGAGCCCTCATCTGGGACTCTCCTCAGCTCTTACTGGAACAGTGGCGCGGCTGCCCCTCTGTTGGTTTTCCATGGTCTCTTGTGTTCTGGGGGCCTCTGGATGTCTGGAGTTTTGATCTCCTCCATACCTGCTTCATACCCTGGAGGACGGGGCTGTGGCCCCCCCACACTCCCTAGCAGATCGTTACATGGAGAAACCTTTGGAATACAAGCGCGCTGATCCACACAGGTATGCACACGGGTGTTCACTGCTCGTAGACCCAAATTACACCTTTCTTGGCTACTACCTCGAAGCACATCTGTCCTGCGTGCTGCACAACAACATTGAATATTTAGTATTTACTGCTGTTTACACTTAGCTAGATTAATGCGATGGTGTTGTGTTTAGTATGTTGCTTTGTTTCTTTTTTTTTTGTCTTTTTTTGCTTGTTTTCTATTCTTCTCTCAACAGGTGATCCAGGAGATTTTTTTTTTCTCCCCCCCCTTTCTCACTGTCCCTCTCCCCTTCTGTTTTTCCTTTCCTTCCTCTTTCTTTCTCCCTTTCCTATCTCTCACTCATGTCTGTCCCGTCTGTAACATCTGAAAATAAAATATAATAAATAATAAAAACAAAGATCGACCAAATGGACCAATACGGCAATGCCACGATGATCCATTTGGCAAAGTAAATCCATTGGGTATCCTTGTTGGTCTTCAGACAACAATTCTGATGGCTAAAGAACCAAATGGGACAGGCGAAAAAAAAAAAAAAAAAAAAAAAAAAAAAGAAAAGGAATACTGAAAGGAGAGAAGGAGGCAAAGAGGATGCGTTGAAATGGAGAGGAGAAAGAAGAAAAGACTAAAGACAGTGAGGAAAGGAAACAAGGAAGAAACAAACACACCCACACTCTGCACACATCACTGAAAAACAGCTTTGCGTTTTTGTTCTTAAATGCAGAACGGTGTTGGAGAAAACATGTTTCCGGTCTTTCCAGGCCACAGTGTGAACTGAGGAGAGTTGATGAAGGGTCAGAGACGGAACAGAACAGAGGAGTCTAGTTCTGGTTGCTCCACACAGCCCCGAGGCCCTCTGGGTAATTTGAGCAGTCTTGCACAAAGCAGATGCTACCCAGGGACACCCTCGCACCCCCCAAAGCCCTCTGTCCTTAGTCACTGAGCCAAATCAGTGCCCATTTGTCCCCTCACCTCCTACTTTTTCTTCTTTTTATTTTTACTCAGTCCTTTTAAACCTCTACTATTCTTCTTCTCTGCCTCCATCCTACTTTCTGATGTAGGAAGAGATGAGAGAAAAGGATAGCTCCATCTACTAGCCATTTGTACTACTCCTTCCTTATTTTCTCCCTCTCTTATTTTATAAGCTTCTTCACTCTCTGATATTCTCCTGCTTCAAAGAGGGCATCTCTGTTAAATTCTAGCAGTATGATGAGAAGGATCATTTGGAAATTTTCAATAGAGTCAAGAAAATTACTTTGACCTAACCCTAACTGTGCAGGCTTATTGGAAATGTGTTTGGTGTTTTCCCAAACCTAGCATGTTCTGTGGAACCAGCTTCCAGTTTGGATTCGGGAGACAGACACTATCTCTACTTTTAAGATTAGGCTTCAAACTTTCCTTTTTGCTAAAGCATATAGTTAGGGCTGGACCAGGTGACCCTGAATCCTCCCTTAGTTATGCTGCAATAGATGTAGGCTGCTGGGGGATTCCCATGATGCACTGGGTGTTTCGTCATCACTCAGTATGTGTTAATAGAACTCTCTGCATTGAATCATACCTGTTATTAATCTCTAGCTGTGTCCCAAAACGTCGGTTGCATCCTTCGGAGGACCCGGCCTTCGCGGTCTACGTGGGCCGGGTCCTTCAAAGACCGAGAAGGCCGGAAGTGTGAGGCTGTGAAATGGGACGGTCTAGCCTTCAGATTTGCGTCACCGCTGTGTCGGTGGAGTTTAATAAACTCGGTCGTCTGCTCCTTGCTATCTAAACTATAACAGGACACTGGCGTAAATTCTCGACCGTCTCACACTTCTGTTTAATCAGTTTTCTGTTTAACGTTTATTCAGCTGTGTGAAAATCCCGGAGGAACCCACTCGATGGATTAATAACGTTGTATTTAATCTAATAACTTTGATCTCAGCCAAACCGATTTACTCCGGAACAAATAAAACACAGAAAAAAGGCAAACAATTACATTTTTAAGTTATCCGAGTTACACTGAGTTACCTTACACTGAACAAAAATATAAACGCAACACTTTTGTTTTTGCTCCCATTCCCCATGGGATGGACGTAGAGACCTAAAATTCATTCCAGATACACAATATAACCATCCCTCCCAAACAGTGGTCACAAATCAGTCCAAATGTGTGGTAGTGGGCACATCTGCTATATTGAGATAATCCATCCCACCTCACAGGTGTGCCACATCAGGATGCTGATCTGACATCATGAGTAGTGCACAGGTGTACCTCAGACTGCCCACAACAAAAGGCCACCCTGGAATGTGCAGTTTTTTGCGCTATTGGGGGTCTGGGGACCCAGAACCGGTCAGTATCTGGTGTGACCACCATTTGCCTCATGCAGTGCAACACATCGTCGCATGGAGTCTATCAGATTGTCAATTGTGGCCTGTGGAATGTTGCTCCACTCCACTTCAATGGCTGTGCGAGGTTGTTGGATATTCGTGGGAACTGGTACACGCTGTCGTATACGCCGGTCAAGCACATCCCGAACATGCTCAATGGGTGACATGTCCGGTGAGTATGCTGGCCATGCAAGAACTGGGACATTCTCAGCTGCCATCTGCCCTGAACAATGTGAACCATGATTCATCCGTGAAGCGCACACCTCTCCAACGTGCCAGACGCCATCGAATGTGAGCATTTGCCCACACAAGTCTGTTACGGCGACGAGCTGGAGTCAGGTCAAGACCCCGATGAGGACGACGGGCATGCAGTTGAGCGTCCCTGAGACGGTTTCTGACAGTTTGTGCAGAAATTGTTTGGTTGTGCAAACCAATTGTTCCAGCAGCTGTCTGGGTGGCTGGTCTCAGACGATCTTGGAGGTGAACCTGCTGGATGTGGAGGTCCTGGGCTGGTGTGGTTACACGAGGTCTGCGGTTGTGAGGCCAGTTGGATGTGCTGACATATTCTCTGAAACGCCTGTGGAGACGGCTTATGGTTGAGAAATGAACATTCAATGCACGGGTGACAGATCTGGTTGACATTCCTGCTGTCAGCATGCCAATTGCACGCTCCCTCATTGCTTGTGGCATCTGTGGCATTTTGCTGTGAGACAAAACTGCACATTCCAGGGTGGCCTTTTGTTGTGGGCAGTCTGAGGTACACCTGTGCACTACTCATGATGTCAGATCAGCATCCTGATGTGGCACACCTGTGAGGTGGGATGGATTATCTCAATATAGCAGATGTGCCCACTACCACACATTTGGACTGATTTGTGACCACTGTTTGGGAGGGATGGTTATATTGTGTATCTGGAATGAATTTTAGGTCTCTACGTCCATCCCATGGGGAATGGGAGCAAAAACAAAAGTGTTGCGTTTATATTTTTGTTCAGTGTATATATCACGTTTAACCTGAGTAGCGAAAGACAGCGGGGTCTGAAAACGATGAAGCCAGGAGTCCACTGCTCTCGCCGGCTCCAGTGACCCTTGAGCTCCCGGCTTGCTATCGAGCTGGTGGGTAACAGACGTCTCCGAAAACGTCGGCGCACTTTTGCAAATATGCGATGTCTTGATAAACCAAGCAGATATTTATAATTTACACAGCTACTTTCTCGCCTTAAAATATGTTAAAAGTTTATTTTGTGACCCAGAAAGATTAATAAGAGTAATTTTAAAACTTAGTAGCAGCCGCCATTGTTGGCAGCTGAAATTTGGCTGGGCTGCGCTATGAATTCTGGGATATGGTGGGCCACGAAGGACACACCCGACCCATCCTTCAAATTCGGGGAAATGAAGGACGCATTTGTCGGCCGCATTTGAAGGAGTCGGCGAATTGGGACAGCCTTCGTCGCCTGGCTGTGACGTAATTGGCTTTCAAATCCGGCCTCCGGAGGATGCAGCCGACGTTTTGGGACACAGCTTCTGTCTCTCTTCCACAGCATGTGTTTATCCCGTCTTCCTTCTATCACCCCAACCAATCACAGCAGATGGCCCCGCCCCTCCCTGAGCCTGGTTCTGCTGGAGGTTTCTTCCTGTTAAAAGGGAGTTTTTCCTTCCCACTGTTGCCAAAGTGCTGCTCATAGGGGGTCATATGATTGCTGGGTTTTTCTATGTATGGATTATTGTAGGGTCTACATTACAATATAAAGCACCTTGAGGTGATTGTTGTTGTGATCTGGCGCTGTGTAAATAAAACTGAATTGAATTTAACTATAATTACAATATTTAGACATAATTTGTACTTATTTTACCACCATTAGAAATATAAACTTTTTTTAATTAACCATATCGACTTTATTTATCTTTATTTATTTTAGATTTACTTCATAAAATTCTATATGGAGTTTCCTCTCCTGTGTCTCTCATGTCTCATTCTCTTTTTCTACGTTGCACCTTTGCTTTATCTTCCACTTGTTGTCTCTTCTCTTCCGATCCAGCCACGTATTTCAATCCTTCCCCAGCGACTTCCCACAACCTTCTTTTTTTCTTCTTCTCTCTTCCACGTTATCCCTCTCCTCTATTTCAAACCTTCACTCTGTGTTTAGTGTCTTTTACTAGCTTGATGCTCACCTCTGCGGGCGCCTTGCGGCATTGCTTTCCTTGGCAGACAGGAGGTGACACAGAGCAGACAGGGGGAAAGAAAGGAGGGGGAGACAAAGTGGGTTGATGGTGATGACAGGAACAATGAAACCGAACAAGACAGAATGAAAGGCGAAGAGAAGGATGAGATGTGGAAAAATGGCAGAATGATGTTTTCACTGGGATTCAGAAACCTCAGACGATCATCTCGGGGAGCTGATCAGAGAAAGATTATGATTGGAGATGGAAGAAGGGATGTAGAGCGGTGGCGAGAGGAGGGTGGGAGGGAACATAAATGAGGGGTGAGGAAGGTTAAAGAGAAAATGAGGGAAGAGAGAGAATTGGTAAAGAGGCAGAAATGGTTTGGTCCTCAACCAGAATCAGCAGACGTTTTCATTAAACACGAGTGACTCATCCACCTGAATGCTGCGAGCTAGAAAATGTTCGTGATTGCATCAACTCTCACTCACTAAACAGTGTTCTGCCTTTGCGCTGCATTCCATTAAGCCATTAAGTTATTTTCTTGTTCAAACATCAGCTTGGTTTGTGTGGAAATGTGCAGGATAGAGTGGAACGGAGAGAGGACAGAGGAGGTATGGAGTGATACAGAGACCATTTGATGTTGCATTCGTGGCAGATTTATGCTTCCACTGAAAGCTTTTATTTTGTAAGACAGCTTTTCCTTTATAGACGAGAACGTCTGCTGTAGACGATGGATGAGAGACAGCGAGACTGACAAACAGCACATGGACCCGGGGTGATGCGAGCTCAGGTGCAGCCTCTACCTGGTGAGCTATCAGGGTGGTGTTTTTTGTTTTGTTTTAAATGATGGCATTCGCCCTGACAATAAATAGTGGTGAAATAATAAATTACTATAAATAATAAATAAAACGTTTCTCTGGACCAAAGCTCATTTAAAGTGGGCAAAGTGGAAAACTTGGGCACGACATGAAATGAAAAATGCAATAAAACAGACCCAGGACTGTTGGGCAGCTCGAATCCTCCATCAGACAAGAGAGCGACAACAGTCCAGTCCCAGCAGCTGCTTTCCTTTGTTTCCAAAACTTCACTGTTTTGAACAACGATACAAAACACACTCGGCCCAACTTTCCTGAGACATGTTCCTGCTATCAAAGTCGAAATGAGCACATAGTTTCATAAAATGCTACATTTTATTTCTCATTTCAAACATTTGATTTGTTTTTTATGTTCTATTGCTGATAAAATATGCTTTATTCGAATTGCAAGTCACTGTATTCTGGTTTTGTTTATATTTTACACAGTGTCCCAGGGCAGTTTTCTGAAACTGTGGTAGACAGTGATGAGCAGATTGTAGTGAAAAGAAGAAAACTGGAGAAGAAGAGCGAGGGGAATTTTCAACAGAACGCATCATAGTGTTGGCTGAATGAAAAATAAAATGCAAAACACAGCAGGGCAGCCTGCGCACATAAACTGCAAACTATACATCTGAGATAAATCAGCATTAAACATTAAAATTAAAAGCAGAGAACTTTTTGTGTTGTGCCGCTAAACCAGGTTTGACCTATCTGGACATGGACAGGAGACATCTGGGGTGTCCCGTGGCGTCTGGCACTCGTATGTTGGCAAAAGACTCTTTGTGTCATGTGGCTTGCACCGTGGGGGCTCTGTGGATCATGCTTGTTCCAGAGTTGTACCCAAATACTTGATAAGAATTAGAGTTTGTAGAGTGGAAGCAGGGTCAGTTCTTTGGACTCCTTGTTGCATCCTTGCTGTTTCTGATCAGTCTTTGGCACATTGTCCTGCTGGGGGAGGCGTCTGCTTTCCATGTGCTTGGTCTGTACCAATGTTTAGCTGAATGTGTAAGACTCACATGATCACCAGCAGAACTGTACTGGAACAAAATGATCAGTGTTATTCACTTCACTTGTTGTGAATTTTAATGTTGTTGCTGATCGATGACAGCGGTGCGTCCAGTGAAGGACAACAGAAGGGAGTCAGCAGGGCCGGGTACGAAAAGCAACACTGAGAATAGTAGAAAGAAAAATAATCATTAAAAACTATTTTTTTAAGGAACCAGTTTCAGATTCAGTAGGCTCAATATTTTATGCAATATTTTTTTTTGCAACTCTCATAAAGCCAGAATCATTTTTAGAAACTTTCATACTTATTTGAAAAAAATAACATTTTTGCATGTTATTTACTGATTTATATTCATATGTTGGTAAAATGAAGCTGCAATGTGATGACACGATTTTATAAAATACCAAATTCTTTCCATAAGCTTTAGCACGCCATGATAAAATATGAGGAAACTATAAAGGTAAAAATCCTAGCTTCAGGATTATAGAAAGACAAGCTAATTTCAAAAATATAATACTTTTGAAAAAATTGTTTTGATGAGCTACGTTTGAATCAGATGTTTGTTCAACCTTCTCAATAGTTTCATCCTCTGAGTAAAAAGTTTAGATGCAAGTCGGTGGCAAAAGATGAAACAAGCCAGACCACAGAAAGAGACCAAAACTAACTTCCTGGCACACGGGTCACTGCTGTCCTCTGACTGGCTGAGTGGGAGTTTCTGACACGCTTCAGCCACAAAAAACCAACAGTGCATCTCATCACAGCCAGGCCGGAATCAATTTTTAATGGAAGACAGCAGAGAAAGAGAGACAGAGGCTGGAGAGAGGAGGGAAGCAAAGCAGAGAGAGAAGGAACTGCTGTAGCGATGGAGTGTGGCAAATCGACAAAATGGTGACAGTGGAGGATATGCTCCTCGTCTACGCTTCTCTTTAAAGGCCTTTTTCCATTTCATTTTACTGGGTCACATTTCACATCAAAGAATCTCTGTGTTTTTGGGGAGTGTGTGGGTGAGTTCTGTGTGTGTGGAGTAAATGCAAGTCGAAGTGCGTGGAGACGGGGATGCGCTGGCCAAGCGTGTTAGAGAGATCCAAAAGCAGACAACAATCACGGAGAAGCAACAGTCAGATTTATAGTGCGCTAAGCATAAACATGGTGGTAGTGTTGGTGCTTAAATCCCCACCACATATCAGATATTGTCCGTAAGAACAGGAGCTCATATTCAGTCAAGCAGCAATTTGTGTTTCGGTACTGCAGAACCTGTTTTTCCTAACATATTATATACAGCTGAAAATCCTTCATAGAGCCAAACTCATTAGCTGTATATTAGCAATAAATGTAGCCACTGTGATGTCACCAACAACCATCAGGCATATCTGACAGAGACCTCCCATGGTGTCAAATATAAGACTTAGAACTAGCCATGAATAACTGGAACTAATGAGACTTTGACAAAACTATTACCTTATTTAGGAACTCAGGAACTAGTTTAATAAGGTAATAAACAAATAATATATATATGTACACACTTTTCTGCACTTTATACACTATAAAATACACTCAGATTTCAATGTTGTAAAAAGCTATTAGACGTTCCAGCAGGAGATTTTCGTAGCTCAACTTTTAATATGAATGCAGAACGAAGGGTTAACTGCTGTTCCATCCAGATGTTTGTTATTGTTTATAATAGTTAATGCTACTCACCATAGTTTAACACATACTCATTATACATCACATGCTTAATAAACCTGATGATATATTCTTGAGGTTTTTCTTCTTTTTTTAATATGAATGCATTATGAATTTCCCTCCGTGCTGACCGTCTCAGTGGAGCTTCTCGATTATGAATTTATAAGCAAGAGCTGAGAGATTCAGAGCTGGACACTGGCTACAAGTCCTCTTTCTCACATGAAGATCACAACAAGAGACAGACTGTGTGGGTAGGGCATGATGTATGGAGGGCAAGAGATGTCCACTCGCACTTGGATTTAATTTGGAGTTTGTAGCCAGAAGCTGGCAGGCTAAAAACTATTTATTGTATGATGTAGGTGATTCTGACATGTGTGCTTTCCTACATACGTTGGTAGTGTCTACAAAAGTTCCAAGTTTGACAACCCATTTGTAAAAAAATGAGAGTGTAACAGGTCTGAAATCAAGCTCTGGTGATGCTCAGTTTCACACATAAAGTACAGTATGAATTTACAGTCACATCGATTAAGTAATTAAGAGTCTTAAAGAGAAAAGACAAAATTGTGTTTTTGCTTTTTTTCCTGAACATGCATAGCTTCTACTCTTTGAATTTTGTTTCTCTAATAACTTTATCTCTTAATAATGAAATGCTCCCAACTGTCTCTGCTCCAAGAACAGGCATGTGGGAAATCCTGTAGTTGTAGTTGGGGTTCAAAGTTCAGATGAACGGCTCCACTGGATACTTCCTGATGTAGGTCTGTATCATCACACAGAGGCCACCAGCTGACCTCCAAGTTGGTATCAAGATTAGCTCAGAGTTGCTGAGGTCAATCAATGTCTTTTATGCCTTTAATGCAGCCCACTGATTGATGGGAAATAAAGAAGTCTCTGTCAGCATAGCGAGCTGCTACACTGCTACTGACACCTTATATTGATAGCTCCCAGAATGTATTGTATAATGCACGTGTGTGCATACATTCAGTTCAGTTTTATTGACACAATAGTCATCCCAAAGTGCTTCATACTGCAAGGTAAAAAGACCCTATAATGATATAGATGATCCCGTATGAGCAGTCCGAGCCTGTAACAGCAGATTTGCGGGTGCTTCACAATCACGAAATACAACCCTAATTATAAGTACTATCAGAAAGGGAATCTTAAAAGTGGAGCGGATGCACCTGTCCGACAGGAGAGGGGCTCCTTTTCCACTTTCAGTAACTCTAACAGGAATCACACGTTTTTAGAATCTAACAGTTTTGTCTGAATTTAGAGGTTGGAGATTACAGTCTTTAAGACGAGCCTCTGTTTTAATGGATTGATTTGTGACATCTGGCTTCCAAAATAAATATATCTGGGTATCATCAAAATGGTATACTGTGCTGTAATTACACTGCCAAAGGGAAATAAATGTAACATAAATCGTGTTGGTCCCGGAAAGAACCCTGGGCAACTAACAACAATGTCATCTAGTCTCTGTATTAAAATCTTGCTGGGTTTGAACGCTGGTCAAAGATAAGACGAAGATAAGAGTACACGTCAGAGCTCATTAGGAGAACAAATTATCAAATTACAACAACTCAAGAATTGTTGACGTATAAGGCAGGTTGGAAATCTGCCTATAGTAAGCTATATGGCTGGAACAAGTCGGGGCTTTTTAAATAGTCATTATAACACCTTGATGCAGTTAAATATCAGACTTTACCAAGCTGCTCTACTTGCTGATACATCTATATAAAGTCTGGTGGTTAAAAATGTATTTGTAAAGAAATGTATGATGTCATTCCCATTAAAGGTTAAGGACTGCTTGGTTGAACAGAGCTCTGACTCCTTTATTAATGTTTTCCCCAATCAGTGAAAACAGGCCTTTCTTATTTTTAAATAACAGACTGTTTTTCTAGGCCAGGTGGAAGCTTCCAAAATTAAATTTAATTAAATGGCTAAATTATTAGCCATTTTCTTACCAGCCCATCAGTTAAGAGTCAAACCTCTGATTTGTTTTCTTTTTCAGAAGAGCCACATTATGCTGCACTGTACCAAACAGGCTACAAAACTACTAACAAGCTAATCGACTTCTGTGGAAATAAAGTGCTATTTGCTGCTTTTTGCATTGGGTTGATACATGAATATGGAATCACAAGCGTACTTTCAGATAAGCATCCACTGTAATGAAATTGTTCCCTGTTCTGTGTGTCCATTATTGTAAAATGAACTTTTATAAGAAACGGTCAGATAAAAACAGGATTTCAGGATTTACTATTAACTGTTGACTTCTATGTCACAAGTCAGGACAAGGTCAGGAGTGCTGTGTGGGCTCATTCACATTTTGAAAGAAGGACATTGAGCTTAACAATGAATTAAATACAGTGTTGAGGCTGTTACAGTAAAATCAGCACTCTTTTACACGTGGCGGAAAATGTAGCTTTGTTTATTCTTGAATTCTTGTTTGTTCTTTTTTGTAGTTACTGCCTGATCAAAGCATCTGTGCATGCAGATGGATATTCCAACGATTCAGATTGCAAATGCATTTTTGAACCTAAGTCACCAGTTTTAAAAATGACTATCATTGATCACGTAGAATCTACCACTAAACTTATAACTCTTCTATAGATATACAGAAGACGGTGTTTGAGAATTTTTGGGACTGTCTCAATTTAACAGAAGGGATCATTTGTCGTGAAAATAAATAGACACTTCAAACAGGGGTGTGTGTGATGTTTTACAGCACAGTGATGATTAAGGAATTTAACTAGAGACGTGTGGCTTAGACTTAACCAACCACCAGGCACAGTGAAGCCACAAACATGACTTCCATGAGTCATTTTCACGACACATTAGTGGGAAGGTCCAGTAAAATGTACATTCTTTTAATGCAGTTACATCTGGATTGTTTTGAACTGTAACTTATGCAATGCTGCAGTAGAGTCCAGAATAAAAAAGTGGAAAATGAGCATAATAATTAAGACTTTCACTGTTTCCTGTTCATTCCTATTGGAATCGCGCAGAGCAAAGGCTGATCTTCTTAAAGACAAAGTCAAATTACTATTTTCAATAAGCACAAAACCCCTAGCTAAAGAAATATGCAGAAACTAAGTCAGATTTGCATATGCATATTTGTGTCACGAACATTCAGTTTCATAAATAACAGTCATTACGAAAGTCACGCGCAGGCCCATTTTCATTCCTCCAGCTCGACAGGCCCTCAGTTAAAGAGCCCCGTATCAATACATGTGCTGCCTGCATCAATCATTAGACCTGTCAGCGAGCAGAATAGCAGAGAAGAAGTGCAATCTGACCGGCTGTGTCACATCGATTAGGTTCTTCCACAGGACCATAACCATTACACTAGACTGCAGCTATTTATAGCCTCTATCATATAGAGTTTGAGCTACCAGATAGTTCCCTGAGTGTTATGGGAATATTGTGCAACTGTGTTTCCCTCATGCAGAAATAACCTTTTAGTAGAAGAAAATAAAAACTGATAACAACCTACAGAGAAAACTGTAACATCATATATCATAGATCTTCTTATATTTTTTGTACGTCTACTCTCCCCCTCAAGATCTCCCCAGCCAGACAAGCAATCAGGATGTGCTCAAGGTCTACAGAGCAGCAAACTAAAAGGTTCCACCAGTGCTGCGCTTTCAAACCTCACCAAGCAGAGAGGTTTACTTCATGATGATCATCAAGAAAACTTAAGTGTCCACCTGAGCTCTGACTTCCCTATGGCAAGTTTATTTTTCTTGAGCATTTAAATCATGTTTTTTATGCAGGACTGTGATCTTAAACAGGAAACAAAGGCACTCGCACATGAGGCCAGTATGATTAAGACCAGAGTAGGTTTTGAGATAAAAGTTATTTCTCTCAATTACTGGATGTTTTATAAGTGAGCAGCAGTACGTTGGCAGGCTCATTTGTGATGACTATGCAGATGCCGTGTCTCAGGAAGTTGCCACAATCATTCAGGAATGCAAACTAAGAGCTCAATAGTGTTTGGACATGGAGTGTCTTCAATCAGTAAAACAAAACTACACCTAAACTACAATTGTTTCAGCATGGTGCGTCCATTGTGTCATCTTTTATTTTTTATGAGACCGGGGATACCTTTCATGGCTACCCGGGTTTTAAGTTTTGACCCACAACTCAATGGAACAAAAGACAAACAGCTCTGCTGGAAAGCTGCAGTGTATATTGATCTTCTGCAACGCTCTTTAAGTAAGTTATGTTGTTTGGACAAGGCTCACGATACGATCACTATTCTCATCATCTCTGTCCCGCTCAGTCATGTAACCATAAGATACATGTACCATGCTTATAGGCTGAAAAACCCACTAACACCAAACCAGTGCAGATATGTTCCTGTTCATACGACACTGCAGTTTCCTCACACACAGACAACTTTTCTTTCATCTGCGAGGAAAAACAATCAATATTCTAGGCGACACGTTATGGATGCACATACTCTAGCGCCTCAATCTGGTCTTCAGCTGGCCTCTGTAGTCGCTGTGCCGCTCTGGAGATTTGCTTTGAGCTGGAGGGCCACTCCAGTGAGAACCAGTAGCAGATGCAGAACTGCTTCATCTGCTTGAAAGCCAAGATCAATGCAGAGAAAACAAACTAGGACTCACTGGAGAGGCAGCTGATTATTGTGCGATTATTCATTGGTCATTTTTTTGTCAATTAAATATAATGAATTTATATTGATATCATTTAAATATATATTTATTTATATAGTTACAGAGTCACAGGAGCCACATAGTCTGGGAGTATCTTAAAAAAATAAAAACACCATAATGCACAGTTTTTTCCCTCCAAGTACCCAAACAAACAAATTTGACAGCTGACATGATGACTTGGGTTAGTAATTGTAAAGTAATACCAGTAATAGCTCTTACACTACTGCTGTTACTGAAAAGTAATCACGTTATTGTAAGTTACCCCCATAAAATTACTCACTGTACCAGCCATGCATGATATTTCTAGCCTTTCTTAGCATACCCTACCCTCCCCGAGGAGAAGATATGATTAGTATTTTGTTTCTCATTTGTTCTTAGAGTGATTTGTTTATTGCGGTTATTGGTTTGTGTTTGGTCCGTTAAATTTTGGGATGAAAGCATTTTTTCCTCCAACTGCTGTGTCTAATCTTTTCCTGGTGCTTTGTTTTGTTTAGTGTTGTGGCTGAATTGGACCAAGACAATAGGGCTGTTTTCAGTGTATTTCCCATGGTAACAAACATCTAGCTCTGCTGCAGCAAACACACACACACACACACACACACACACACACACACACACACACACACACACACACACACACACACACACACACACACACACACACAGAGCAAACACAAGCATATACACAAAAACAAACAAAACACAGAGGAGGACACACACACGAACAAAAACAGACCCAGGCAGATTATTCTCTTCTCCCTCTAAAACAGGGATTAGTCAGCTGCTCCTCTAATAGAAAAACTGGCCTAAATAATTCCTCTGTGTGTGTGTGTGTGTGTGTGTGTATTGTTGAGGGTAAAATTGAGAGTTGTTCCTATCTATGTGATTATGACCACTACTTTTTGTGCATTACATTTATTTTTCGGTGGCCTGAAATTAGAGCTGGGCGATATATCGAGTTTTTTTAAAATATCGATATATTTTTATACGAGATATAAGATGTGACAATATCCTTTATATCGATATAGTCTATGTTACATTATAATTATAGTTGTGGAGCCACAAGTTTGCCTCTCTTTGTCCACTTTTGTCTCTACGCAACGTTACTCGGCCTCGCCTCTCCTTCACTGAACACAACTCCCCCTCCTCCCCCATCGCTTCACCTGCAGGCAGCGACAAGGTGGACCCGGCAAATCTCCATTAACGAGTTACTGCGCATTGCCCCGTGCGTGGGGCTGGATGGTGTCAACGTGTTAACAAGCCAACCGCGCTAACGAGCTAACGCCATCTGCAGAGCCTAGAATCCTTTCATTCTCTCAAAAGTTGACAGCGCGCCTTTTGTATGAATTCAGGTTGTGCTTGATGACCGCGAACCGATTTTACGGCTACCGAGGAGCCTCGCAGAGTGATACGTACTGTGCTTCAACGTAATATTACCGTATTGTGTGTGTATAAGGACCATAAATGGCACCTGTTCAGAGACACGGTTACGAAGCGGATTTCAAACTCCAGGCTGTCAGTCACACAGTAGAAGTTGGGAACTGAGCAGCTGTGAAATCTTTGTTATTATGCTCAGCGTCTGTCATGCACAAAAACGACAGTTTTCTTTTATTTATGGAGCATTATTATTTAATAAATGCTGATAATTTATTTTTGAGTAGTTTTTTTCATGTACATCTACGCTGTATGTTAATAAAAGTGTCTGTGTGACATCTGGGACACAGTGTGACTAAGAACTCTGTTTGTTCTTACTTTATGGCTTTAAAAAAAATATCGAGGTATATATCGTATATCGCCATCCAGCTAAAAAATATCGAGATATGAATTTTGGGTCATATCGCCCAGCCCTACCTGAAATGACATGTGAACCCATGTTTAGTGCTTTGCTTTTTTCAAATTTTAACATAGGGGTGAGCTCCAGTATGGTACCATGCAGTTCCTTCTCGGACTGCGAGCATATTTGTAGTTCCTAAACTTAAAAGTAAACTCTACAATTAGAATGGGAGGGAGAGTCTTCAGCTAGCAGGCTGTTCTCTTGTGTAGCCAACTCCCATTTTGGGTTTAGGACAGACTTCCTCTCTATTTTTAAGGTTAGACCTTAGACTGAGGTGATTCTGAGGTGAACCGTGCCTTAGGCAGGATTATCAAGAACACATTTCAGGCTTCAACGCTCATGCGTCTCATTCATTTTGTTCATTCACTAATTATAAAATGTAAACAACTTAACCCTCAACAAATCTTAGTACTATCCTCCTATTTATAGTCTGTAGGACAGCACAGCAGCACTCTTCAAACATTGATCTTTTTATATATCAAACCCTTAATTCATAACAGAATGACTACGAATGTGTTTTTTTCATTCTCAGTGCATTAAAAATATCTTTGTAAACAGACATAAGTATTTTGTAATATGGATCAACTGACAAACTACAGCATTCCCCCGCTGTGTCATGTCCCTCCAAAACGTGTGTGGGTGTGTGTGTCCCACCGCTCGGTGTAATCCGGTCTTCTGTGTGGAAGAAAAAAACCACACTGCTTATTAATTACGGACATATTTCACTGCTACGCTATTAAAGTCCTCGACTGTAATTAGCCCAAAGAGACCACAGTTGTGTGTGCGTGCGCGAGTGTGTGTAACATGATCATTACATCTCGTCCATCAGTGAATGTTTTACATGGAGATTCCTCCTGCCAAGAGAGTCAAAATGTAATAATAATGATGACAATCAGAGAGGATGGGATGGAGAGTGACACAAACAGATCTGATTCAAAATAATGGCTGCAAACACTCCCTGTCTGTGCTTTCCAATCTGTCTTTAACCTATTACACTTTACCAGAAGGGCTGCGGCACTTGTTCACGTCACTCATGCCTGAAAACACAGACATGTATGTAAAACATGCAAAAAAACAGCTGTTTATAAACACAAAACAAATGAATCATAAACCATATTTACTGTTCTTCTGCTCTTCAAGCTCCAAATTCATTGTGTAAAACAAAGGATTTAATTACAGGCACCATTAGTGTCACAGTTGATGAGCACTGACATGAATAACAACACAATTACCCCAACATGCCACTGTAACCACAACAACGTACACATAACATAGACATGCTGGGTTCCTCCTTGCTCCTCCTGATCCTTGCACACACTGCCTGATGTTGAACGGAGCTAACAGGAGACAGGTGAAGTGAATTGATATAAACAGAGCTGTAAATGCAGTAAAAACCTCCAAACAACTTTTATACCAAACGCAGCGAATGATGGAAACACCATTGTCGTTTTCTAAGCTCTCGTTTACTCACAGTTTGTAGTGAAATTAGAAACCACAGCAAACAAACAAATAAAAACTGTTAGTGTAGCCAGAATGAAATAGCTCTAAATTCCTGCTAACAACCCATGCACTGCTGCTGAAGCACAGTACAGTAAACAGCTCACAAAGAAATGAATAGATGATTACAGATGTCCCTCATGTGGTCATCTTAGGTATGCATACATTTGCCAAAGACATCTGAACTAGCATTTAGAAAAAAAAAACTGAAAACATCTCACTCACACATAGAAAGGTGATCCCAGAGGCCAGGACTTAACAGAGCTGTAATGACAGAGGAGGAAACAGAAGAATCAGTCCATCTGTTGTGTTGCTTAGCAGGGGTTTGGCAACAGTTTGAGCAACAGTTTTGTTGCTTGCCAACTGAAATCCAACCACTTTTTCTTCTCCTTCTTCTTCAGGGTGAGCAGACCCCTTCAGCTTTGGCTCAGGTTCATTGTCATATTTAGCCAGCTCGTGTTAGAAGCCTGACAAAAAATACCCAAGATAAACTGTCTGAGGAGGAAAAGGAAAACTGGGAAAGGAAGACGTGAAACAGACAGGTGGCAGGTGTGACAAAGATGAAGTGAGTCAAAGGTGTGCAAGTAAGAACCGGCTGCTGGACACACTGATCGGTGCTGAAGCAGATGGGAGGCGGAGGAAAAGAGATGAAGTCAGAGCCTTTATCAGGATGAGAGAAAAAGAGGAAGGGAGCAAGGTGAGAGAAAAATATCTCCTCCTCCCATTAATACAGGTAAGTATGGGACATTGTGGGGACATCTAATTGACATAATGCCTTCCCGAGCGCCTTACCCAATCCTAACCATCAAATATGAATACCTGACCCTAATCCTTAGACTAACTGTAATCTTGACATTAAAACACATTTTGAGTCTCAAAAATGCCTCCAAACTCATAAGGACGGGGATTTTGTCCCCATAAGGGCTGTTGGTTCCCACAAAGATATGTAAACATGGCGCGCGCACACACACACACACACACACACACACACACACAGTTACCTGCTGACAAACACACTCCTCTTCCTCACTCACACACACTCTCAACAGCTGACTCTGCTCTGCTTCCACTACAGTGGTGTAACTGGAGAACTGAAAAAGTAACATGAAAGCAGAATGTGATTAGCGGTATGTGGAGAGAGCAGGTCAGAGCCATAGATCGCCTGAGCCGATAAAAAGACCTCGCTGTGTGAGTTTTGTGTAAAAACCAATGGACGTGGTAGGAATGCACCATCGGGGAATAACACAGAGCAGATCGAGGACAGGAAGCAGCAGGGCTTTTATGATGACATGCAATATTGATTCTTAAATTGTCAGTTCAGTTTGTAATGCTTGTCTCTGATATTTGGCGTAAATGTGCTCGGCACTAAGGTTACTTTTAATGGCTCCGTTTTATAGAGGACAGTTTTATCTGGTTTTAGTGAAAGGTGAACTTGTCTTGTTCCGAGATACTTCACTGATGTTTGCAGATGTTTGATGCCACCAGATGTCATGACCCGATTACCCCCCAAAAAAAGAAGAAAAAAAGAAAAGAAGACAAACTGTTATCTGAATCTGCGTGTTGTGAGCAGATTAATAGAGGAACTACTTCCTATCTATTGCCTGGATCTGCCAGTCAGTGTGCAGTAGCTTGCATTAGGGCACTACTATCATCACAGGCAGATGGATGCTTTTCTACTGACTGATGTGCAGGACAGGTATAGTTTGGTGACACAGAAAGTAGTTCCTACATTAAACTGCAGGCCAAAAAAGTGCATTTTTGTTTGTTTTGAGTAACTAGGTCATGAAGTGACATTGCTGCTATGTATAGAGCAGGAGAAGGCAGACATCTGCACAACGGTTATCTCAAAAACTGGGCAACTGACACCACGGTAACCTAGATGGATAAGTAGCACTACAAGCTAGATGAAGAATGCATACGTTTGATTTAGAGGCGAGGTGTCATTTTAAGGTTTTTGTAGTGTTTTCTAAATGATATGAGGGTAAACTAAGTAAATAAATAAGTGCATACGGCGTGTGATGGATGGAGCAAAGGAGGCGACGGCTTTCACTGGCTGCAAACGTCTTTCCAGCACAGCAGAAACCAAATGTCTCAACATGAAGCTGCTAAATATCTAACTTTAACCTGGTGTATGACTTTTAGCCTCACTGGTGTTATTCTGGGTTCAAAGAACTGCATCTGATTGACTCTTCTGAATCATTAGCACCACAAAAAAGTCACTAACACTTCAACTCCATTTCCTGTGGAAGCTTCGATAGTGTCTCCAGTCACACTGGGAACAGATGCACATGAGACCAACCTAAAAATACAGCCTGACTACAGCAGCACATCGGTGGTGCCTGCTTTGTCATTGATGCCACTCTAAACGACCATGGATCGTGGATGACAGACTCAGACAAGCAGAATCCGCTTTTTACACAGTTTGGGAAAAGGCCTCATGGGCAAACACATCTACACATAACAACAGCGCATCCATGCAATCCTTTCTTCCATCTGTTTCCACCTTCTTAATTCTTTCCCACTCTCCATTTATCAAGTTCAACCCAGCATCCACATGTCTCCTAGCTATCCCTTTTTTTCTCATGTAATGTCACAGCTCTCACTCCTCCGCTGGCTCTGCTTTAAACCACTGACCTCCCCTGCTGCGACATTCTGTTTGGCTGATACTTTTTATTGTTTGCTCATATTATGCCTGAGTCACCTGCTGTTTCAGTCAAACACTGAGGCCCAGATATTGCCCTCATATCATATTATTTAGCCATCTCTTGCAATCGTACATGACGTGTCTTTCTCTGGCTGAGATGAACACTGACAAACTGGCAGAAAAGTAAGTATTCAGTCATTCCTGCTGCCCCTAATGAGGATTTACACGTGTGGGGTCATTTGTTGTCATTACCCATGATGCCAACATCAGCTCACAGCCCAGTGTTCCTTGAGGTGACCTGCTAGCACAGACTAGCGTCAGTTTTCATAACCAAGATTTAAAATCAATTAGTTTGGCAAAGGATCATTTATCTTTGTTTTACTGCCTCATAGTAAAAGACGGCAAACTAGGAGACGACCGTAGCCATAAAAACTGTCATTAGCTTCCTACGCAAAATGAACTTTTATCTGCGCGCGACCTTTAAAGCATTAATGTTTTTTCTTGTTTCTACCTCACTTCAAGGAGATAAACGGAGGACTGTCCATTCCACACTGATGGATACCTTCAGGTTACTGCTGAGAGCAGCTGATGTTGTTTTATGGTAAATGCTTTCAGGGATTGTGCATTTTTAGTATGACAGATGCTCTTCTGACTAATAAGCTAAATGGTCTAAGTGACCTGGGTCTCATGCTGAGTCACGGTACATGATATGGGACAGTGGATAATTAGAGACATGGGTCTGTGAGTGGGAGAAGCATCTGTGCACTCCCACCCACTCCTCTGAGTCACATCAGTCAATTTTAATGGTGTCTGGGTCAGTGGAGTGGAAAGACTTGACTAGCAGTTAATGGCTGCTTTTCCCCTGCTTGCATTCATTGGAAAGTAATGAGTGTTTGGACCAAAAATAAACTGCACATTGATTAAACAAATTCAGTTTTCAGCAACTTCTCAAATCGTCCAGCGCACAGGGGACGTTTGTTAAAAGTGACGATGATAAGAATGGAAAAGAAAAATACTGATTGTGATAAATTTAGCACTTAAGAGAAACCTGAACACAGCAGCCATTCTTTTAATTCTTCAGATAAAAATGAAAGAGGAAAGTTTGTGCCTTAAAAATGATGAAGTTATAATAGAGCTGGGCGATATAAGATTTTTTCATATCACGATATGTTTTTTTCCATTTCAGGCGATAACGATATATATCACGATATAAGCCAAATAACTATATTTGTAAGATTTAAATGTGCCATTGCTCACAAGTAAAATGTGAAATAATCAGCAGCTTGTTTTTATTTAAATATTTATTTCCCATAATAAGTTCAAAAGGGTAGATGTACTTAAGGAACATGAGACTTTTTCAGATAGATAAAGGCAAATATTGCAAACTACACAAAAGGCAGCCGCTAAAGCGTTTAAGTTTCAAAATAGAACAAACGAAACAGACTAAATTGTCAATTCCACTTAGAAACAAAATATTAATTCTAAAAATAAATCTTAGTTTGTTTTACAGAAGAACAGACAAAACTGACTAACTTTTGTCAATATCAAATAAACTGAGAACTAAAAGGAAATTCTCAATCTCTCCTTGTTGTATAGCTGAGCTTTTCAAACAGTTTTAACAGTTACTTTAGTCTGACAAAAGCCGAATGACGAATTAGCGCTTCCAGTCAGAGAATGAGGCTACGTCCACACGTAAACGGGTATTTTTGAAAACGGAGATTTTCCATTTTCGTTTTAAAAAATAATCCCGTCCACACATAAAGGGAGAAATGAAGGAAAACGCTGCTATGAACATGCCAAAGCAGCAGGTGGCGCTAGATTTCTAACGGTGCAGAAATGTTGGCAAATCAGAAGTCTAGAAGCCTCGGTGGGAAAAAGTAAACAAAGCTGGAGCATAGAAGCAGAACCAAGTTGTATGTGTGGAGGGACAGTAACTGTGTGCATATGTAAGCATTTAAACACTGCAGAGAGTAGAATTAACAGTAACAGTATTGTAGAAATTCATTTCACCGAAACAATAACGTGGCGCACAGTGTGACGTCAAAAAATGCGCACACCTTTGACGCTGCGTTTTCTCCGTTTTTCTG
This sequence comes from Rhamphochromis sp. 'chilingali', assembly GCF_963969265.1. NCBI lineage: Eukaryota > Metazoa > Chordata > Actinopteri > Cichliformes > Cichlidae > Rhamphochromis > Rhamphochromis sp. 'chilingali'. Next base: position 2,925,641 of record NC_137935.1, on the reverse strand, counting down.
GTCCACACGTAAATGCAAAAACTGAGTTTTCAAAAATATCCACCCTGGCCGGAGTTTTTAAAAATCTTCGTTTTCAGTGACCAAAAACGCCGTTTACGTGTGGACGAAAGGTGCAAACGCATAGAAAAATCTGCTTTTTCAAAAATACCTGGGTACGTGTGGACGTAGCGCATGCACCAGTTTATTATATTTCCAGACTTGCTTTCGGCACAATTTACAGTGCACGCTACTCTGTTTTTTGTCAGACTTGAAATAGCCAAAATACCTTCACACTACGGAACTTCTATGGCTCTTCCGTTCGACAATCTCTCCGGCATTGGAACCATCATCTGTTTTCTCTTCGGTAACCTTCGGTCACGCTCGGTTGATTTTTCTAGTCGGCACACTCATTTCCTCCATTACCCGGGCTGGCTGCTTCCCAAACAAATACACATGTGCGGCTTGGCACTTGTGCTGTACGTAACAAGTCACGTGACGTGACGCTGCGGCTGTGATTGGTTCGACTCGGCGCTACTTAATTTGGATTGGCTGTTCTTTTTTTTTTTTTTTAAGAGGACAAGAGCGGCGAGGTCTATCGCAATAGTTTAATTTTTCTATCGAGAAAAAGTTATATCGCAATACATATCGTTATCGTTCTATCGCTCAGCTCTAGGTTATAATAACGGCTGTAATTCCTGCACAGTTTATGCAATATTTTTCTCAAGCACGAGAATGTGCAAGAAAATGTCACTAAAAAGCAATAACCATTTTTATTTAGTCAACATGTCAGTGATTTGGCAGTTAGCATGTCAGCTAACAGTCAGCATCAAACCTGTTTTGAGTTTTACTGACGAAGCACTTTTTTGTCACCTTTGGATCAGGAACTGATTCTTGATTGATTCCATCAGTCGATCCCCGGTGAATACTGCAGCAGAGACAGACAGAAGAGCTTCAGGGGGAATAAATCAGGAGATGTTCAGCCCTGACAATCTTTCCACCCTGATCTGTGGTGCTACTGAACACAGGTGACTACTTTGGTAAACGCGCAGTGAGAAAGAAAGGTAAGAGAGACGGCAATCGATAAGCAGAAATGAAACAAAAAGAATGAGACAAAAACAAAAAGAAAGCTCAAGACAGGCGAGGAAAGGGGACAAAGAAACGGCTTGACAAGTGATTGATAATTTGTCAAGAAAAATTGTAAATTATTCTCTGATTTCAGTTTCTCCAAAGGGAAAATTTGTCATTTCTGTTGTTTTTCTGCCAACACAAATTGAGTTGATTGATTTTAGACTGTTTGTCACTAAACACGACAATTTGTCTCAGAGATTGTCCCCGTTTTCTCAAATTTCACGGATTAAAATTTACATCAGTTTATCAGGACAAATGAAGACAAGGGAGGAATCGATGAACATTGTTGTCACTACTGCTTCTGTTCATCAAATGATTCAGTCTGTATCTTACGCCATCAAAAGATTAGATTACATTTTTATGTCACCATATGCACACATGACTATGTGTGCTGTCACATGGTGTCTCCAAAGGTTGAGGGCTGCAGTGTATGCTAGTCAAGAATCAGGGGCATCTATCTGCTGCTACACCAGCCTCAAAGCTTCTGGGATATGCTCCAATTTAGCCACAACAACATTAGCGAGGTCCAACACTGATGGTGGTTAATCATCAATTTTCCATTTCATTCTGAAGGGAGTCGGATGGCGTGAGGCCTCTGTGAAGGCCTGGAACATTCCTCCAGCACAAACGTTAGCTGCTGTAATTATACTGGAAGGTATCGTCACGGCATCTTCATTAGAAATGCAGGCGCTGGAGCAAACTTTAACACCATGAGGTCAAAAGGACACGCCGGTCCGTGTGTTTCCGTCCACGTAGGCAAAATATTTTGATATCTCAGCTTTTTCACGGAGAAATTATGATTCACATTGTGCTACCCATGTTTTCCCAAAACAAGATTCAGATCTCAGGAGATCACCTCGCTTATTTAAAAAAGGTCAAATAAAATCACTTAATATTCCACTGTTGTGGCGGTTTATGCCTCCATCTGAGAGGCTTCATTTTCTTCTTATTGTGTTCAAGGGCATGTTTAGCTGAATATTGGGAGCCACATGCACTAAATGACCACTGGACAGCTGCCAGCTGCTTAAAGACTCCAGAGAAGAGAGTGGGTGGGAGCTCTTCTCTTATCCGTTAAAAGACTGATTAAAGATGAGAATTCTATATTAGCTCCCACGTCTCCATCTCAAACACATTAGCAGATCAGCACAGAGGCTCGGGATAATGTGGAAATGCATTAAGGTGTAGTGTTGACCCTGATAGTTTTAGAAAAAGAGATGAACATGACCGCTAGCCAGTGGAGGAAAGTGTTATTGATCTACTGCCCCGACAAACAACTCGGCGTAAACAGACTACGTCAGCCTGCGAGGACCAGTTAGCGTTTTAAGGGATCTTTCACCAGCACGGTCCTGAGCGCAGAAGTAAAGGTCATTTTATTGATTAGCTAAAAAGATGAGCACTCATAACTCCTCAGCACAGCCAATGTTGTTGCTGAGAGCTCAAAAATAATTTAAGAACCAATTTCTTATGCTTACTGTGCAATAAAAGCATAAATGTGGATCCATAATCTGAGCACCATCAAAAATGTATCATCGCTCCCCCAGTTAGAGAGATTTAGCATCCTTACAGTTTACTGTTGGCTTATGACACTGGAAGTTGTTCAGACATAAATGATGGATGAAACTCTTTTACCTTCATTTTAGGTCTCAAGCTAACTCAGGATTATTATCAGGATGTCCAAAAAACTCACTGAAAAGCTTTCAGCTAATCCAAAATGCTGCAGCAAGAGTACTGACAGGGACTAGAAAGAAAGAGCAGATTTCTCCTGTTTTGGCTTCCCTTCATTGGCTTCCTGTTAAATCCAGAATTGAATTCAAAATCCTGCTCCTCACATACAAGGTCTTAAATAATCAGGCCCCATCTTATCTTAATGACCTTGTAGTACCATATCAGCCTATTAGAGCACTTCGCTCTCGCTCTGCAGGCCTACTTGTTGTTCCTAGAGTATTTAAAAGTAGAATGGGAGGCAGAGCCTTCAGTTTTCAGGCCCCTCTTCTGTGGAACCAGCTTCCAGTTTGGAATCGGGAGACAGACACTATCTCTACTTTCAAGATTAGGCTTAAAAATTTCCTTTTTGCTAAAGCATATAGTTAGGGCTGGACCAGGTGACCCTGAATCCTCCCTTAGTTATGCTGCAATAGACGTAGGCTGCCGGGGATTCCCATGATGCATTGAGTTTTTCCTTTCCAGTCACCTTTGTCACTCACTATGTATTAACAGACCTCTCTGCATTGAATCATATCTGTTATTAACCTCTGTCTCTCTTCCACAGCATGTCTTTTATCCTGTCTTCCTTCTCTCACCCCAACCGGTCGCAGCAGATGGCCCCGCCCCTCCCTGAGCCTGGTTCTGCCGGAGGTTTCCTCCTGTTAAAAGGGAGTTTTTCCTTCCCACTGTCGCCAAAGTGCTTGCTCATAGGGGGTCATATGATTGTTGGGTTTTTCTCTGTATCTATGAAGCGCCTTGAGGCGACTTTTGTTGTGATTTGGCGCTATATAAATAAAATTGAATTGAATTGAACTCACTGTTAACACAAAACAAGCTGTTTTCTCAAACATGGGGATTGTCTGCAATCACCATGAGCTGCCCAACATTTATCTGTCAGCTTCAGATTTTTTTACCAGCCAGCTACAAGCTGAAACCAGTGTTTCTCTGACAGTTGGTTGGGTTTCCTGCCTCAACACCTGCTGCTTGTTAAATTACAGAGGACAGACAATCTGCCAGTCTACCAGAAAAGACCAGGCTATGAATTCAATGAACAATTTGAAACAGAACTGTCAAAGTGTCTTGAAACTAACTTCCGCTGAGAGTATCGCTGCAGGCTGCCACTGACTTCTGACCTCCCTCAGATGTAGATGTGAACTTCTTGTATCTCACAGCAAACATTTGATGAACTACAGAAAATTAAAGAAAGAGAAAGCAAGGTCATGTATATATTTAAAGAAGTGATATCATGTTGCCTCTCTAAAGCCACCTTAACCCCTACAATAAACAAATGGCATGTATAGTAAAACATTAGGTGACCAATGGTTGTATGCTTTATTTTGTTAATGAGATGGAATTAATGTGCTCATTTACCTTTTAAGAGTAGAAAGGAAAGTCATGAAAAGTCTTTTTTGGACACTAACAAAACAAAATTTAATAAAAGTAGAGCTCTGTTGGGACAATACACAACATACTATGGAGTCTTTGAGATGAGGCCTGATTATTCAACACTTTATCAGGAGCAGAATTTTAAATTTGATTCTGTATTTAACAGGTAGCCAGTAAATAGAAGTTAATATAGGAGAACTGTGCTCTCTCTTCCTAATCCTTCTCTGTAGTCTGCAGCATTTTGGATGAACTGAAGGCTTTTCAGGGAGTTTTGAGGACAGCTTGATAATAATGAATTACAGCTTAGAAGTAATAAATGCATGAACTAGATTTTCAGCAGCACTATGAGACATAATGTTTTTCATTTGAGAGATTTCGCATAAATGCAAGAAAAACAATTCGACATATTTGTTTAATATGCAAATTAAAGGACACATCCACCACTATACTTCTAAATATTTTAGGATAGAGCACAATAACCTCAGGTTTAGGAAAATAGAGGTAATCCAGGCCTGTATTTCTATAAGACATTCCTACTAATTGGTCTGCGCCATCGGGCTTCATGTATTGATAAAGTTTGGTTTCGTCTGCATAGCAATGATGTATGCTATGACTTCTAATGACGCTGCCTAGGGGAAGCATGTATAACTGGTACATTACACTTTGAATCACCATAATTAATCTTTTTGTGTGAAGAGGACTCTCCACTTATATGAACACATTGAAGTCAATTAGATAGACATGATACAATCCACTGCAGTGCAGTGCCCTTAGTAACTACAGCGTGCTCTAATCTCTAAAATATTGCACTGAGGTCCAACAGGAAAAGCATATAGATGAGTCCACTGTCAGACTGTGACGAGTCCTGAAACTCCTCATATAAAACATTCCTCTGCAGACGATCACTTTGACTGATTTTAAGTTTGTCACCAATGAAGACAGGAGGATCATGTTGAAAATTGAAGCATTAATTAATGGGGGAACGTTTTTGAGCAGTTTTGTAGAAATATTAACACAAGGTTTGAAAGAAGTAATTACTGAAGTCAACCCAGTAAAATCAATCACAGAGAGAGTCTAGAGATTTATCAGCACTATAAAAAGTTGCTGTACATAATGATGCAGCCGTAACATGTCTGTGAATAATTTAACTGGTATGGACCGAAAGGCCATACCAGTTAAAGTTGGGTGTTATTGAGAGTTATTCTGTTTTTCTTCAATCTGTGACAAATAGTAAGATGTCCTAGCTTTACTAAAGGCTTTCTACAGGGCAACATACTCTCTAAACAAAGCTCATATAAATTAGTGAAGCATCGTTGTCTCTGTTTTAAAGCACACGATTTTCATGAACATCTATTATCTCAGGTCACCACACGAGAATGAGTCCCAGCACATAAATGTAACACTTTCTGCATGAGACTAAATGCTGCCTGTGAACCTAATCCTGATTCCATTTCCCATCATACTGTAATTAGGAAAATTAATTTGTACCATTTAAATAGAATTTCTTGGAGGCGTAGTTGAGGATGAGACACATTATATAGGCACATCTTCTCAGCATCTAATAGCAGTTTGCGTAACACTCGGACATGAGTTGCTAAATCTGACCTGAAAGTCAACAAACACACTGTAAAAAAAATATATAATTTTAAAAAATCTACTTCCTCTTCAAATAAATCAGTGAAGCACTTTGCTACTGGCTTCATGGCATAATTGCTCCCTAATAAGGAGGCTCGGGGGACTGGGGCATTATGCGATAAATCACACACTGTTCAGGTTTTCTAAGTCTTCCGAATCTATCCCTGGGGTTTCTTCTACGCTTAGAGACTACACTGCAAAAAACTGACACAATTAGACTTGACCCACAATCTGTGAGGTCACATTGTAAATACGTATTTGTTGAAGAGGAGGTGAAATAAAAGAGCACAAAGGAAACTCAGTATCAGTAAAGCTTTAAGTCTGTAATCTGAATACATAAGCAGTGCCCAAGAGCAAAGTTTCATATAAATTACTATTATCAAACAGCTTATACAGTATATGAATATAAGCTGGATTTTCAGGATGACTTTTCCTCATTTTAGACCTGTGAAAGTATTTTCAAGTGAATTGTTGTAAATCTAATAAAACTGCCTGTCACAAATTAATTTGTGACAAGGATGAGATGTTTCATATGTCTTAAATGAAGTGAACAGCGTGTCGTTTTGTGCAGTGTAGGTGGTTTGGCTGTTGCCAGTGGGATTTATTGAGGAGTGGTGTTATGAGATTTAAGGCTCCTGTGGAGCAGACAACATTTAAAAGCAAATAGAGTTGTGCTGCAAAGCGTTCAGATGCCCCGAGCAGAAAATGGCAGCAGCGAAATCCAATGAAATGATTTACTGTGGATAAAAATACAAACCAGCCGTCACGTTTCACTTTTAAATTTAGGACAGGCAAAATATCGCAGTTAGCTTTACAAAGGTCAGCCGGAAGCTGGTTTAGGCTTTCATTAGTCCCTGCAAACTATTTAATTACTAATTTCTTTGAACTATTTTAGGAATCTACCCATGGTTTTAGAAAAAAAAATGCAAGTAACTCCATCTACTACCTTTAATTTTCTTCCTGATATTATTGCTGGTGTAAAACACATAGATTGAGGATGGAGCGACGCACATACATGACTGCAAAAATTAGAACAGGCAACAGTACTGTCCAACATCCCATTAGATAAACACATAAAATCTTATCAGTCACCTGACCTGGACAAGGAGGTCAGTAGGCTTGTTTTGCACACACAGACACCACTTTCACTTCCTCTCGCATCACCATTCAGCACGTCCTGGTGATTTCTGATACCAATATGCTGCCACCACACACACACACACACACACACACACACACACACACACACTGGAAGACTCAAGAATATAAGGAAAAAAATCTGCTGTCTGAGCATGTCAAAGCTGCTGGGCCTCTTGAAGAGTGCCGAGTTGAGGCAGGGCTCTTATTATCGGCTTCTCCTCCTCTCACTTCAGTAACCATCTTCACTGTGTGAGAGCAGGACTAAAGACGAGAGGAAAGACAGACAGACATGAGACAGAGCAAGAGAGGAAGCCGAGGCAGAGGAGGGGGTGACAGGGATCAAGAGAGTGTGTGGGCGTGTTCTCAGCGTGTACAGTATGTTTACTTAAGCTAAAATAAAAAGTGTGTGTGCTTTAAGTTTGTGATCCTGTGTAGGTGTTTCTGTGTTCCCGCTGTGAAGGTCATGCCTTTAACAACTGTGTGTGTAGAAAGTGTAGGAGTGTGAAGCATTAGTATGTGTTACTTTCACTTTAACTGTCTCCCTGTGACATTTGTGACTGTTTACTGAGGACAGCATCTATCACAAAACAATGTTTTGTATAGTGATGTCAAACATCCCATGATGACTCCGTCATAATCCCTTCCGCTACGACCTCACTATTAAGCCCAGTGTAACGGGGGGATTGTTGTTGGTGAGTGGCTTCTGCTGCTCATCTGTTACTCAACTGTTCATCTGTCACAATCCGGATCTGCAGAGCTGGAATGAACGAGGATCTCTGTTTAAGAACCATCTTTTAATCACTAAAAGAAAAAAGATATGAAACGAAGCTACAGATGAGGCAAGAATGTCTTTTATCCAGTAGTCACAAAACAAAAAAGGAAAATAAGACAGCTGCTGCCTAATTTCTCCGCTCACACAAGAGGCCCAGGTTTAACTTACACATATCACACAACGCTGCAATTCATTTGGAGTCTTTTCTAGTCTGCTATCAATTAAAAATGGCACAGTTGGTCTGGGTTAGGCCTCAAATATCACTCGGATATTTAGGCAAAAAAGCAAAATCAAAGCTTGGTTAGGTTTAAGCATCAAAGCATTTCCATTACCACCGTTACCACTTCCTGTAAAGCTCCTTTTTCCAGGGTTGCCATTTTGAAACCACCTTTTTTCAGGAGAACAAGCTGTCCTTTTCATTTTTCTTCATATTCATTAAAGAATGAATTTAATGAATTTAATTTGAATAATGAGAGAGACAACTGCGACCTTAATTTTCATGAACCTGCACTCCTGTCTTTCAGCCATAGACAATGCCCATGCTTTTATTTTGAAGGTTAAGTCACCTCTAACCAGCTAGCCTCAGCCTTTGCTGTGTTTTGTTTCCCTTCCAACAGGCTGCCCGGGTCACTGTTGTGCTTCTCCTCGACATCAATCAGTTGTTTCACTGTTTTGGACTGAAATTGGCGAAAGAAGTCCTTCTTCTGTTCCATGCCGAGCTTGCCGGAGCTGCGGAGCAGAACGAAGACTACCATCTGCAGTCAAAGATGGTGGAGTTGGAGTCTGTCCACAGGATGGGAAAGTGAATGGAGAGGCAGCTGAATATTGATACATTATTTACTGTCACACATTCCCACACTCACATGTATTCAGCCACTGATTTATTTAAACGTCTAAAGCAAGCCACAGCAATCCACACGGATCTCTCAAATGTAAAAACTGTTTTTCCTTTAACCTAAATATAGAATTACCTTAAACTACAAACATTAAACAAAAAAAACAAAAAAATCTATCCATCTATCTCCGGGAAGAAATTTTGTTTTGAGGTTCTCTTTGTTTTATGAACGTTTATTCATAAAAAAAAAGAGAAACCCTGATTTTCCTAAAGATCCAGTTTCCAGCACAATAAAGAAAATCCTTATCCACTTATTGACTGGATTGTATAAAGTGAATGAAACCCTGGTGGACTTAATCTAATAAGATTAACAAGCCATTTCTAATCCACAAACACCCCAGACTTTTCAGTTGCATAAAGACTTTTTTCCAGCAAAGCAGCCTTTGAGACATACTCTACTGCTCTTCTGTGGAGAAAAACAAAAAATATCATTACCTAAAAGTCACTCTCAGGGTTGGCATCTAAATGCTGTATTTCCTGCTTTAAAGATGGCCGCAGAACAGCAACACCTTTGAAACGGCTTATTTTCCCCACAAACTTTGGGCCGTAGTCATCATAATCCTGTCAACTCCAAACCAAACGCCGGGTTTTTATGAGCAAAGCCTGCGTATCGCCACCAACCAATGAGTGTAATGACAGTGTTTTATCTAATAAGGTCAGCAGCACTCCGTCTAATCCTCCAGCAGCCTCCTCCACTGTCAGCGAAAACAACATTAGCATTTTTATGGTGCAGCCACAGTACACAAATGTCATCATGATTTCTGACATTGGCTTATATTACGCTCGTTAAGGCGTCCGGCTTCAATAACACTCTCTCTGGATGGAAATACAACCAACTGATGTTGGCTCTGTATTCCAGCGCAAAGAAATAAATTCAGGCCTCCTATTGGAGTAATGTGTGGTGATAGAGTCAGTCAGGTGATATCAACAGCCCAGTTATGAGCATACATCATAATGTTGTATGCTGTCATCGCACTATGCAAAATACAAGGAAATTAGGATTGATGTACTGGTTGGTGCATTAAAACACACAGTAACTGTGCAGCGACTTTAAACAACCTGATGCAAGAAAAATATAGATAACTAATGATGACGGGACTGCAGATTGTAAAACTTTCACTTTCACGGGGCTATTTTCATTTTGCACTTTGGAGTTCATTTAGAGTGTGAATGGCCCGGGGAAAGAAAACTATTCATGTGTCTGACAGTCCAGACTTTATTGTAATTTGATATAATACTCACACTGTGTTATGACTGCGTTGTCAAAAGATGCATGAGCATTGCTAGACCGCGTTTTCTACAAAACTGAACAATATTCAGCATCTTCTTCTAGTTTAAACTAAAGATGACTAAATGAAAATGTTTTAGATATCATCGGGTTAATTTGTCCAAACGCATCAATTATCAAAATAAATTATGTAAAAACACTTTCACAGAAAGTTAAGAAAGTTTAAGAGATTTGTTGGTGCCCACAAAAACTTTGATATTCACCAATGAAAACGCACACAAAGATGGAAAACCAAGAAAATAAAAATATGCCAGCCTGTTTCTGACTCCTGATCAGCTGATATGAATAACTGGCTTTTATTTTCTTCCTACCTCCAGGCTTCAAGAACTACAGTGTTTCAACAATTTTAATTTGAAATTTCTGTCACTGCTGGCCAAACTGAAAAGACTAATTTGGTGACAGCACTTCCTCTCTTCTAGGGGATCTATTTCAAACTTTAGGTCTGCTCTATCCAGAACCAGGAGTAGAAGAACTAGCAACTCCAACCCAAAAAGGTGGACCTGGACTCTGACCTTGTTGCTTTGACATTAATTATCATTTAATTTAAGAAAGAAAAGATCCAAACACAAACACTTTCCTAACTATCGCTATAAAATTCAGCAGGAAATGCTGCTTTCAATAGGAAATAAAAAAACATGTTAAAAATACATAAATTATTGCATAACACAGAGAGCTGGTGACATACTGTATCAACACAGATGAGACAATGACAGTAAAAACAGGAAACCACAGCAAGGCAATCACAACAAGACCTGCTGCACAAACTGTAATTATACATTGTTAGTCACTGTTATTTCCACAAACTGCATGCTAACAAATCATAAAAGGAGATCAAGTGTAGAAAAAAAAAGTAAAGTACCTCTTATGCTCAATGAAGTTGTGTACATATATCCTACAGAGCTGTGGTAAGGTGGTAGAATAATGTAGGGCTCCAGGGGTGATATCTCTGAGACAGGCTTGTTCCTGGACAGCCTAAACACACATTTGCAACATAGTGTTCTCAAAATGTGGTTACATTTTGTGCATGTCGGTCACTCCGTAGATAGACAATTTTTTTTAATGTGTTATTAAATGTGCAGCTTTAATATTTTCAATATTTTTACAACAGTTTACAACAACTCTTCCTTTAAAGACATAATATTATAATAGTCCTCATCTTTGAATACATTTAAAACAGATTTGTCTCACTGAAGCCCAGAATTGTCTCATTAAATGTTTCCTTTCTTGATTAAGCTGCCGTTGATGTCTGCACTACTCAGGGAGTCATTAGTTAGAGGTGAACGGTTGAGCAGCTACAGGCCCCAGATGAGTTGCAAACAGAATGTGAAATTAAGACCGGTTACACCCTTCTAACAGCCGATTTGGCAAGTAACCAAAAAGTCATCATAGCTGAAAGCAAAACAGGTATTTACAGAGATACCCACATGTGCCAAACATCCCACTTCTCTGGCTAAAGTCTGGTTAAGTTACAGGTTTTCAGATGAATCATTTATGATTGAAATAAGTCAGAGGACTGTTGGTAGGATGTGCAACACAGCATCCATCGTCAAATTCCAAAACAGAACCTGCAAGAATGTAAAATCATTGTAAAGCTACTTCCATCCTTCTGCTGGCTACAACAAGGTCTGGGATCTTTAAAGAGTTTGAACAACCTATGAGCACTACCTAATAAACTAAACTAGGGCGACACACTGGGTAGATTCTGGAAAGGTCACCAGTTTGTTGCAGAGCTAATAGAGACACGCAGACAGACAACCATTCAAACCATTTAGAATCACCTGTTGGGCTAAAGCCCACTAACAGCCGGAGAACTCATAGGGAGGAGATGCAAATCCCACACAGAAAGATAGTGGCCTCAAGGTGGCCAATCCAAGGAACTTTTCAGTGTGAGCCAACAGTTCTACCATTGTGCCACATAATAAAACAACTATTTAATACAGATTTAGATGTGTGGTAAATTCAAGCTTTTAATGCAGTACACAGAAGAACAGAATTGTGGCTCCATCTCTGTACTGATACTTGAGAGTGTCTAAGGATAAATGTGTTGCACCCAAGACCTCAAAACCTATTGCTACACTCAAAACCAGTTAAGTTAGCAACTATACCAGAAAATAAAGTATTTTGCTCAGTTAGTTTTAAATTAAATAAAAGAACGTGTTCCCCTTTTATTTTAGATAAACCACATATGGAAGTAGGGCTGGACCATATCATACCGTTCACGGTAATACCGGTATAATGTTGGGCAACGACAAGAAAATAAAATATCGTGATAGAATTTGGGTAAAACGCGCATGCGGAAAAAGCATGCCGCGGCGACGGAAAATGAGGAGGGCGAAAGCGGATCGTTAAATGAAACAGATGAATCAGAACTGGTTTGTAAAAATGCTGCAGCTTCAGTGGTGTGGAACTGGTTTAGCTTTCGTCCATCAGATACACAACAAAGCACTATTTTTGGTAGAGCATGCTAGCGGACCGTCGTTATTACCGTGTTTTTTGGAAAATATGGCACAATTTAAATCAATCCTTTGATTTTTCTGAAAATCAACAGTGCCCCTTATAATCCCGTGTGCCTTATGAATGAACTCTGGTTGTGTTTACTGACCTCGAAACGATTTTATGTGCACGGCGCTCGAAAATCTGTCAAATGTTTTAGTACGACTTTGCTAAGCTACGAAGCCGCACCGCTTGATGGATTGTCGGAGCATTATGGCTATCGTAGGCAGGAGCCTCGCGGAGTGATACGTACTGTTCTTCAACATAATATTACCGTATTGTAAAGTGTGCGTGTTAGTCCCCATAGGGAAATAGTTCCTCTGCATTTAACCCATTCACCCAGTGAAGCAGTGGGCAGCCACCAGTGCAGCGCCCGGGGAGCGTTGTGTAGGGACAGTACCTTGCTCAGGGGTACCTCAGGGTAGCCGTTCAGTGGAGTCGAACCCCCGACCTTCCGATCATGGGGCCACCACTCTACCTACTGAGCTATCCCTGCCCCTTTTGTGTGTGTATAACCTCTTTTTAAGTTTTGTGGATATTCTACATGGTTATGCGGAGGATATGTCGGCCAGTTTCCACTGGAAATGCCTTTTGGTTAAACTGTCAGCGAGGAATTTGCATTTGCACTGTTACATTTTTAGAACTTTTTTTTAACTTTAATGCACATAAAAATACATTGATGGGTTGTTGTTGTTTTTTTCCCTAATAAAGTTGTGGAGTTGTAAAGTATTTTGTCTAGTGTCAATTATATCGTCAGTTATATTGTTATCGCAAATTTTCAAATGTATATCGTGATAAATATTTTTGGTCATATTGCCCTGCTCTATATGAAAGTTCAGTGGAAGTGTCAGGTTTTGTCAAGTAAAATAATATAACTGGATACTATGAGCTGTGAATGACCCGCTCACTAAAGCACAAGGCAAAGCCCTCACTCTACAAGTTTGATTCCCTGTGCTGAAGTTATCCTCCCCCGTCTGTCTGTCTGTCTGTCTGCCATTCCATCAACAAAAAGCATAAAAATGTAAGTAGTTGTGTTGCCAGCACTTTTCCTTAACTTCCAAGTCAGAGTATCCCATTATTTTTAATGCAGAACCACAAAATACATTTTACTAACCCTGAAAGCAAGCTGGAAATCTCTGCAGACAGCCTCCGTAAAGACATACACAGTAACAATGTGATCGTTTTAGCGTAACATAGTGAATCTGTGCAGACGAAACCACCAAATGGTGTTGCTCGGCAGCTCTGTCCTTTGTCTTTATGCTGGTCTGGCTCAGACCACAGGCTAGCTGCCAGTCCGGAGACATTACTCGGCTGTAGGTGAGCATGTCTTGTCGATCAGTGGTGGGCCCCTCCACAATGGATTGTAAGGTTTTTCCTAATGGGGTCATCTGGCTCTGGCTTCATTCCACAGTCTGAGAATTATTTCTAGACAGCACCGTGGACTCTATCAGTCCAAACAGCCGGGATATTTCTGCCCATGCCATCATGCCTGACACATAAGGGATTATTGCCGAGACTACATCAGGATCAGGAACCACACAGAAGCACACAACATGGATTTGTACAAACACAAGCACACAGACGATCAACACAACTTATTTGTATCACTCTGGGTAATGCTGCCTGCAGAAACTCAAACAGAAAGAATACAAGAAAAGCACATTTATCTGTTTTCCCCCCTCTGTGTGTGGTGGTGTGTGCACATTGGCTGATGACAGCTGCAGCAGTGATTGGATCTTTAACCTCTCCTGTAAAGTCAATCATGATGGCAGGGAAGTAGAGATGAGAGGAGAAGGGGGAAGGCACAGCAATGATACAGTAAAGAGGTCAGGTGCAGAGCAGAAGATGAGGAGATGGTGCTTGGAGGAGGTGATTGAGAGGTCAGGGTGAGACAAAGAGGAAAAGGAAAGGATGTTTAAGGGGTAAACGTGAGGTGGAGGACACTGGCGTAAAATGTAGAGGGGAGGGATGGAGGCTGAGATCTATGAGCAAAGGGATGGAGGAGAGAAAATGAGGAGGGGAAAAAATGGCAAGAGGAGTCAGGAGGTTAGCTGCATAAAGGGCACTGGATATGAAGGACTGATGAATGGTTGGAGGAGGGTTAGAAGGCCAGAGCAGCAGAATAGATGCAAGTGGGCGAGCGTTAAATGAGGTAATGTGAAGAGGGGTGAGGCAGGTTAGAAAGAATTACTGGCAAGGCAAAGAAGAATAGACAGATTAAAAGGGAATGCAAGGGAGATGAAATCTCAGAAAACGATTACAGAAAAAATAGCTGAAAAAGGAAGATGAACAGATAGAGGGTGAAAAAAGGAAACTCAAAAAGAATGCTGAGAAGCGACGAAGTGCATGGGAGGACAAACGAAGGAACACGCAGGGGGAGTCAAGGATGGGATGGATGCAAGGATGTTGAGAACTGGAGCACAAATAGAGGACAGCACAGAGAGATAAACAGGCCAGTATGACTCATTAAAGTTGGATCAGGAGCTAAGCTGGAAAGGTAATTGTCTAGTTTGGTCTGGTCCAGCCTGGCTTGGCACACTGACCCCGCTGCCCTCTGACACTTTAACCCATTTTCCTTCCGGTTCTCTGTGGAACAGCCGACCAGATGCTGTGGGATTATCTGCTTGTTGTGGGTCCTGTCTTTATTTATGTGTTACTTAGAATGACAACAACTGATCCCTGATGTTTGGTCAGTGCTGGTCTGAATTTGATGTCATGGCTCATTTGATCAAAGCATGACCAATGAAACTAGTTTAAACAGACAGGTTTCCTGCTCTGAACATCAACTATAGTTGACTTATTACACTTTCATACATTTCTTTTTCTCACAGCCATACTGTTCCAATGCTTTAGGGTATTTTAAAACAATTCGGACGGCTTTAAACGCTCAGTTCGAGGCAGTTACCTTCGACTCTTGTATGACATCAGAGAGCTCATCTTACATGGGTACAAAAGACCCACCTACCTGGCCTTTTTGTTTATAAGGGGCAACCAATAACAGGAAATTCAAAGAGTGGTGGAAAGCAAATCCTAGGAGCAATTTTTTTTTTAGTTATAGCCAGTCACCCTACAAAGGATTTGTATACATAATGCCCATAAGTCAACAAGAAAACACACAACTAAACTAATTCCAAAAGTCCTCCCCCATGCATCAGCAGCAGTGCAAAACACTGAAAGGTATTTCAGTTTAAGTCCTGAGAATCTATTTCTCATTCTTTCCACTCAGGTTATACAATGGAGTTAAATTCAGGAGCGATCCCTCTCTCTACGACGATCTTTCTACAGCAGTTTGTTCCAGAAATTTGGACACCACTTCTCATCTTGAATCAGCTGAAATGGAAGCCTCCCAGAAATGCACAGCTGGGTTAATGGATTGGTTGGGTTCTCGGTTTAGGGTGATTGAGGATTACTTGGATTCACACTCAAGTCGCACCGCATCCTAGCCAGTGGCTGACTTTTAATAGTTCTGTCAGGGGTTGGCAGACTGGCAGCGGGTATTTGGACAGGCTGCCTTGTGATTCACCCTGGTGAGATGTGTGGTTTATTATAAAAGGCAGTTTTAAAGCTCCAAATTCCCTCACACAGATATTGAAGCCATGCTGGGAAAGTTTTAGATATTTTAATTTCCATATTCACTCCCCAAATCGGAAGGTGTCATCGTCTGATGACTCTTCTGCTTCTAATGTGTGCTACAGCTATCAAATGACATGATGTGTTGTGACATGGCCGGTGAGCGCAACGCACACCAGGGGGACGTTCAACGTTTCGAGGCTGAACAACATTTGTTCGATTGGGGTTTTTTTACATCTCAAGCCTTAACAGGCTTTGAGGCATGTTTTCTCACATTCCTTGGATGTGTCAGTGGTATCCAATTACCAGTGATACATATATCAAATCCACAATAATAAGAAAAATATAATAGTGTGTTAGAACTCTTGGGTGCTGCTGTGCTCCTTTCACCTCATAGTCTGTTTAGCTTTGTCTCTTTCTATGTTGATTTGAGGACGAGTGAGCCTGTATCCTCAAATGACCCTGGAGCCTGTATTTATTGCACATGCTGCACATGATCAAATCTGAAAACAGTGTGCAATATTTATTTAGTGTTTCTGGGTTTAAAGCTGAGCATTATCCTTTCAGCAGCAATGTGAAAAGTTAGTGGAATGATTCAATGAGTTGCTTTTGATGTAAGCTTGGCTAATATAACAGGGCATTCGACAAATGATCCTTTCCATTGATGTTGTATTGGATGTAGAGTACAGTAGATTAGGGTTAGGGTGTTGTGTACGTCAGGTGTGTGCATGTGCTCATTTTCGAATCCATAACCTGCTTCACAGGGTCGAGAGACTGTGCCGTTTTATGTTGTCATGTTATTAAATTACATTTTACCCATGCAAAACAATTAACCATAGCTTACCCTTGCCTCTGCTCCCTCTGCTCAAAACTAACAAAATTCTCAAAACTTTTCCTCTGGAGAGCCGAGAAATAGTAGCTGCCGCCATTGTTGGAAACTGAGGACCGTGCTGCGCAGCACTATGAATTCTGGGATAGGTTGGGCCACGAAGTATACACCCGACCCATCCTTCAAATCTGGGGAAATGAAGGGTGCATTTGTCAGAGTCTTCGAATTTGGACAGTCGTCATGTCGCTGTAACGTAATCGGCCTACAAATCCGGGCACAGGAGGATGCGGTTCCTGAATTTGGACACAGCTAAACTACTTATTCCTGCATCTTTCGGGATCTTACAAAGCTTCAAACGACCCGTCGACTATTAAATTAGTCGTTGACGATTTTGATAGTCGACATAATCGTGACTAGTCGACTAGTTTTTTAATTAAGCAGCAAGGCAGAACAAAGTCGGGGCTGTATCAAGACACAGGGACTAAACCCCAATTCAACCAGACCCAGAACTGATCCGTAATTAAAACAGGACTACAACAGTTCAAAATCAGGACTACTTAGGACTTAACCAAATCAGAACCAGAATCAGAACTAGATTATAGTAGCACTAAAAATCATCATAGACCTGCACTACACTTGTTTTTTAATTCTACCAAAGTCCACTATTTAGATTCAGAGAAGTTTATATAATTATTTTGCCTTGTTGTGCAAACAAGCTTACATAACTTAATAAATATAGAATTTGAAAAATAACAAATGGTATCTAAAAAGATACATTCATTTCGCTGCAGGTATTCTGTCACAGCTTCAAATATATTATCATTATTAGAACGTGTGCTGCTTTTACTGAATGTTCCAGATTCCACCTGCATTGCCATCTAATCACAAACGGGTGTTCTAGATGTAGGCTCTCATGTTTCTGGCAACAATAAAATGAAACCGACATGATTCTTGGTCTTTGCCAATCAGTTTGAAATCAAGCTGCTTGTATCTGAACCTGAATTTATAAAGTTGTCATTGCTGCACCAAAATCTTCATCATATAGTTTTCACTTTGGAATATTTTGGACTATACCACCTTAGAAAGGCAGCTGAAACTCTGTGGGGCTCCCACAGGCAAAGCGTTTATTGTGAGATTGGAGGTTTTTGGCAACCTTCAGTTCAACTTGCACAGCAGTTACAAAGCGAATACAGCTGTCTGTATAACATGATAGCCTTTTTGTTCTACAACGTTGACATACTTCTACTTAAATCAGTCATAGAGAAACAAGTTTAGATCAATACTGTGTCTCAGTTTGTACCAAACATCTCTTCAATCTGTATTTCTGCAGACGCTAATGAAGCAAGAATGCCAATACATGCTTATCTGAAAGCTGTTTGCTCCTCACTAAAGTCAGATGTGAAATTACCTCCAGGTAATTTTTGTGGGTGGCTGATCATATTTTCTGCTCAAATAGTCACTTTGGCAGGAAACCAACCATTTATTTACAAAGACGTTAAGTTCAAATTTGATGAAGACAAACATTACTTATCTATCCCTATGGGTGGAGTATCCGTAATTAGGTCACAGGAAAAAAGGGTTGGTCATGGCTATATGTAAAAATTTTAATAATAGTTCATCAGAGTCAGATGAAAATGTCAAAAGTGCTTCTTTAGCCTTTACACACCAGCTAAACAGACTTAGATTTGATTTTATTATTACTGGTTTATTGCAAGCTACACTGTCCCAATGAAATCTAACAGATTTGGGTAGATTTATACACATCATAGACATCAGCATATAATTAAACCTCAGCTGTCACAGCTGCTCTAACTGTTATTCACTGCTGGAAACGTGAACATTTGTTGTTTTCGGCTCCAAGTTTCTTTTCAGGTATGTTGCTTAATGCAGTATGGCTATTAAATAGTTAATATTGAAACACCGGTTGTAAAAGCAGTCATAATGCAAGAATGTCATCCTAAACATCTGACAATGTCCGGACAGCCAGAACATCAATCTGTTTGTGTCCATGGACACTTTGAAACAGATATATTTTAATAGGATGTGTGTTTCCTGTCTGTAGCTGGTATTCTGTCGAGACAAAGCGGGCTATGCGTCACAATGGAAACTATGAAAATACTGGCGATCACCCCTCAGCCTCCAAGTAGACACTCCTATGGTATTCATTTTAAAATCCCATGTTCTCAGGTTATGGCATTCACAAGATTTTCAGAAAACCAGACCTCTGACCTCGAGGTAAAAGTCACCAGGATTCAAACTATGCACCTATTATTTCTGTTGGTTTTTCACAGCTGTGCAGTCAAAAAGGACTGACCAAACCCCACGCAGCTTTTCCTCTCTCGTTTTCACAGTGTACAAAGGCGTATGAAGGGCAAAGGTCAAAAACCTTAAAAAAAGCAAGCAAGAGATATTCTTTAGTTTGTTTCAGTTTTTTTGCCTTTGAATGGCCTTTTATACTAATAGCATCCCAAAAGGGTTTTTAAATGTTGACCTGCAAAGTCAACATCCCTTGTGAAGGCATATAAAGTAGGTATAGTAAGTTTTGAGTAATTATCATTGTCATCGGGGTAATTCAGGTTTTTAATCAAGGTAAGGAAGTGCTTACCTTGTGAGCATAGATGGATGAAAGTCACATATTTTCCCTGAGAAGAATATCACAACAAATAAGAAAAGTACAAAATCACGTTTAGCAAAAAAAAATAATTAGACTCACAGAACTTTGTCCAGCCGACCCATTTGTTTTAATATAGGACAGCCCATTAAATGGGGGATTATTTTTCTTCTAAACTTCTACTAAAACGCAACTCGTTTATTACAAAATATGGAAAGAAGGCTTAATATGAAACTGTGGTTCTACATCCTGAATACAATTTTTTGAGAGGGCTTCAAAATTTCACTGACAGCAACATGACAGGTTGGTAACCTACTTTGTTAGCACTTGCAAAACTTTACTCGCTAAACTCAGTGCAGATTTGTACATGCCTGCTTCCTTTGAAATATCTGGCACTTGGCTTTTTGGCAGTCGTTTTTGCCAATTTTAAAGTTCTCTTTGCCGGTAATATTAGTTAAAAGGCCAAAATTGTGATACAAATATGAACGGTCTCTTGTGGCTTTTCCAAGCATCACCCATCCATGAAATAAACATGCTGGTAGTAAAGGATGTTTTTTCTACTTTGAGTATTTCATCCTATCCCCCTGCAAAATATCGCCATGAGGGAGAGAAAAAAAAGGTATGAAAATATGGACTGTGATTTTGGAGATTTGTTGTGAAAGATGTCTTCCTCAATGATAAAATGATATTTAGAAAGACATCAAAAAACCAGTTAATTACCAATCAAGTGGTACTGAGGTTCTTTATCTATCTATTCTAAAGAAAAACCCAGGTATGAGCTGAAACGTAGAATTATTACGACCCTATTGGTCTACAGCTCAATTCTTTCATTCAAACAAATATGAAATATTTTTGACACTATCCTGTGTGACCAGGGCTGTGCAACCGAAATCTCATTTCCCGACATGAGACATTTATCGTCCCGACAACGAT
Source organism: Rhamphochromis sp. 'chilingali' (assembly GCF_963969265.1). Taxonomy (NCBI): domain Eukaryota; kingdom Metazoa; phylum Chordata; class Actinopteri; order Cichliformes; family Cichlidae; genus Rhamphochromis; species Rhamphochromis sp. 'chilingali'. The sequence goes on along the minus strand of NC_137935.1, from coordinate 2,905,278 downwards.
GTATATCACAAAAATTTTACATTTTCTCTAAATTCTGTGAACCCCGGCAACTAAATTTGTGTGAAAGTGTTTTCAGCTGGGCGTCATGTACCCGGAGTCATTTTATATTTTAAGTAATTTGTTTGATGCATATTCTAAAATGTGATGTTTCACAGCAATGTACACATTTCAGTTTATTTTGAAAAGTCTCAACAGGAGCTTAAGGTTTATACACACACACACACACACACACACACACACACACACACACACACACACACACACACACACACACGTCAGGTATTCAGATCTTGTGGGGACAATTAATTGACATAATGCTTTCGCTAGCCACTTACCTTAACATCAAAAGTGAATGCCTAACCCTGACCCTAAAAATAACCATAACCCAATTGTAATGCTGACACTAAAACCACATTTTGAGTCTCAAAAATGCCTTCAAACTTATGGGGACCAGAGTTTTGGTCTCCGTAAAGGGTGTTGGTCCCCAAAAGTATAGTAACCTTCCAATTTTTGGTCCCCACAAAGATACGAATACAAGCTCCCAAAAACACACACAGACACAAAGCCATATACCTGCAGCCAGGTCTCCTGACACACATGAGTTCAACATTAAAAGGAGTTTTAAAATATTCAGTAATGTATATAGAAAGGTGAATCATGAATGATTGAAGATGGCATTATGATGAGCACCATTAAAACTCTCTACCCTGGTCCTCAGCGGAGCCGTAAAGGCACACTCTCATGCAAATACAGCAGTCCATTTTCCAAGAGCGGTATAAATGTGGATATTCACCATTCAGCTACAAATGACATGTGATGTGTCATTTAACCAACCGTGTGTGAATAAATAAGCCTTAAACACCTCAAACTCTCTCCTTTTAAACATCGTAATGGCTCTTAATATATGAGTGAGTTCACACAGTCTTTAATGGATGCTTACAGCTGGAAGCCCTCGCAGCTTCTTGAGTGTATTCATTTTATGGTGGCCTCCAGGGGGAAGTGCACCAGTGGAAAAGTAATCTCCTACCTAGCGAGCTCCAGCATACACAGAACAAAGGATTCAATTTCATCCACACACTAAATATTCATTTCTGTCCATTGAACACCACATTCCTCAAAATAAGTAAGGTTTGAATGGAAAAAGAAAACTCAAAGATCCAGCTTCAAAGCAGTGAAGTTTTTAGGATTTTTAGAGGGTCAGTAAAGCCCCCAAAACAGGAAAATGCTCTCTGCTTATTAAGGATTCCTTTGTCATAAATATCAAATGTCATAAATATCAAATGACAAAGGAAAATGGCTGCGTACCGAGCCATAAACATGCAGAGGAAAACTCCGTCATTATTTAAATGACAAAGAGAAAGGTTTCAAAACTCCTTTTCATGATAGAACTTTAACTTTTAACAATTTGCCAAATGAAGCTATTTAAAGGTAAAAATCCAAACATAAATCCAGCTTCAAAAATATGAGCCGTGGACAGTTTCTGTGGACTTGTGATTAGTACATTCAAATCCTTTCTGTCATTTTAAAGCTTATATTATTAACTACAGTAATTAATCCAAAATATGCATAATGTTGATTATTAGGGATGCAAGATGATGATAATGTCTTATGAATTTTACACTCAGAAAACTAAGTTTTCATCTTAAAAAGAACATTTTAGAGTCTCCCAGCTCGTCTTAAAACAAATCAAAATTGATGTGACACAACAGACAAATATTGTCATCATCTTATTTGTCATTAAGCCCTAAGACTTTTATAAATGAACCATATTTATGTTTATTCAGTCATTACATATCACACAGATGGTGTAAAACAGTTTATAAAATCCACAAGTTATACAACAAACCACCAGAGGAGTCAGGAGTAACTTCCATTAACAGTCATGACACGTGAGTATGCATGCTATGAATTTTACTGCAGGCCAGTTCCATGAAACTGTAGATAATGTGGATGCCAGGGAAGTCGTGTCTGTCACCGGGGAGATGACAGCAACCCTGCACTGAGCCGAATCTACAATACCATCTGTCATCAGAAGTTCACAGAACACTGGGTAAATAAACTTCCATCAGGGCCCTGCACACAAAAATGTCCCTTACCACTTTGGAAAAGCAGTTAATTAAACTAAACTTAGATTATTCAGCACCAAGCAAAATAAAGTGCATCACATACACAAGGAAACACGTTTCTGACACTTGATTTAGACCAGAGGTTCCCAAAGTGGGGGCGCAGAGCCATTGCGGGGGGTTTTTTTGACGGGGCTCCCACACAAACGCAGCAGATGAGGCATCACCAAATATGCTTCCAAACCAACTTCCTTCCAAGCCAAAGACTAGAAAATGTGATGAAGCATATCTTGCCTTTGGCTTCACCTGCACAACAGCGGTGCCAGGGTAGGTTTCCCTGACAGAATTTCAGTTTCCCCTGCGTCGGGAACACAAACAGTATCCCACAGTTGTTTAAGATAAGATAAGATCACCTTTATTAGTCCCACACGTGGGAAATTTGTTTTGTCACAGCAGAAAGTGGACAGTGCAAAAGTTATATAGCAAAAATTAGAGAACACTGGAACACAATAACAATAATATACTGTACACAACTGTACAGAATAGAATAGAATAAAATACTGTATACAATAGGATAAAAATAGAATACAAATGCTATATACAACTGAGTAAAAATACAACTTTATCAGAAAAGAGTATTGCTCTTAGTCTTATTGCACATGTGTGGGTTTGTGTGTTTGATCAGCTGCAAAAGTCTTTGTTGTGGAGTCTGACAGCAGTAGGGAGTAAAGACCTGCAAAATCTCTCCATCCCACACCGTGGGCGCCGCAGACACTGAAGGAGCTGTTCGGTGCTGTCAAAGTCTCCTGCATGGGGTGGGAGATGTTGTCCAACAGGGATAATGATAATGGATGTCATTTATATAGCACTTTTCAAGACCCTCAAAGAGCTTAACAATTCCACTATCCATTCAATCTCACATTCACACACTGGTGGAGGCAGCTACAGTTGTAGCCACAGCTGCCCTGGGGCAGACTGACAGAAGCGAGGCTGCCATATCGCGCCATCGGCCCCTCTGGCCATCACCAGTAGGCGGTAGGTGAAGTGTCTTGCCCAAGGACACAACGACCGAGACTGTCCGAGCCGGGGCTCGAAGCGGCAACCTTTTGATTACAAGACGAACTGCTAACTCTTGAGCCACGATCGCCCACTCTGGATGATGGATGCATGGATGGATGACAGCTTAGCCACCATTCTCCTGTCACTCACCACCTCCACAGGGTCCAGGGGGCATCCTAGAACAGAGCTGGCCCTTCTGATCAACCTGTTCAGTCTCTTCCTGTCCCCGGCAGAGATGTTGCTACCACAGCAGACCACACCATAAAAGATGGCTGAGGCCACCACAGAGTCATAGAAGGTCTTCAGGAGTGGGCCCTTCACTCAAAAAGACCCGAGTCTCTGCAGCAGGTACATCCTGCTCTGCCCTTTCCTGTCGAGGGCGTCTGAATTATGAGTCCAGTCCAGTTTGTTTTTCAGATGAACACCAAGGTACCTGTAGCTGTCCACAGCCTCAATGTCCATAGCTTGGATGTTCAGTGGTTGCAGTGGAGGATGTTTGTGCCTGCGGAAGTCTACCACCAGCTTCTTGGTTTTAATAGTGTTGATCTGGATGTAGTTCTGCTGGCACCAGTCCACAAAGCCTTGGGTCCGTTCTCTGTACTCCTTGTCGTCCCCATCAGTGATGAGGCCGACTATTGCAGAGTCATCAGAGAACTTCTGCAGGAAGCACTGGGTGGAGTTGTGGGAGAAGTCTGTAGTGTAGATGGTGAAGAGGAACGCAGCCAGAACCGTTCCCTGTGGGCCCCCGTACTGCAGACGACCCTGTCCGACACACAGCCCTGAGTCCTCACATACTGTGGTCGCTCAGTGAGGTAGACCAAAATCCAGGTAGTGAGGTGCTGGTCGACTCCTGTGTTTTCCAGCTTGTCCTTCAGGCCCATGGGAAGAATGGTGTTGAAAGCAAAATGGGTTTATGTTGTTAAACCCATTTTGTACAGAGAGACATTTTTGGAAAAATGTATTAATAGCAATGTTGAATATTCTTACAAAGGAAAAAAACAAACCAAAAAACCAAAACAACTATATGTTAAATAATTACACCATAATTTCATTTGTTGATTGGTTTATTTTATTGCAACCTAATTTAATTTATTGCAGTTTACTTTTATTTATTTTATTTGTTTAATTGTTTACAAAAGGTTTGAGCTGTGGAATAAACTGCAATGGAGGCAAAGACCTTGTACAAAGGGTGGCCTAGCAAAAAACGTTTGGGACCCACTGATTCAGACTGTAACCAGCACTAGCATACGTTTTTCTCTATGCAGTTACAATCACTGGGATTAAGTCTTACTGAATATGACATGATGTAAATTTTGGAAATGATGGTCACATTATAGTAAAAAAAACAGGTGATTTACACCTCACAACAGTGTGAGCCACACTCACCCTTCAATCAACATTTTGCACATCCAGAACACTAATACGACATCAGAAACTCTCAGCTCACTGCTGAAAGACGGGACTAAGCAAAAGGTCACATCATGGTGAACGCTTCACTCTCACATGCATTTCCTGTTGGGATCCATCGATCTACATGCTATCATGCAGTCCTTCCTACAGACAGACTGAATTGTTCCCCTAAGGCAGTGGTTCTCAAACTTTCTCTCATCAAGCAGCCAAACACATCCACATCACATATTGGTTGTTAAAAATAGATTCATGATCATGATTAGGATCTCAGCATCAGCAATGCCTTTTTAATTTATTCGTCCCTCCAAAAATCACATTTATTAAACTTAGTTTGATCCCAAATACCCCCTCCCACTTTTCCCGTTGATCTGCACCCCACCTGCAGGTGCTCCCACCCGTCTGACCCACCCCACAGTTTGACAGCCACTGCCCTACAGGTTAGAGTTTATTGCGGAGGTCCTTGTCGCTGCTGGACAGACCTCAGCTCCACTGTCTGCACTGCAGCAGGTGATAATATAATTGTGATCTGCTGTAAATTGGAGGGCTGCTGTAACCAGAACACACAGCAGGTGGAGAGCTGGTTAACATTAATGCTGCCAATAAGGGGCTACTGCCACAAACTGCTGCCCAAGATGGTGGAGCTTAAGCACTACCCAAACAAGCAACTGCATCAAATATTATCACCTATCAATCTGTGTTATGTACTGTAATTCCTGTGTGCCTTCAGGTGAACATCTCCTCTCACTATTTCTCTGCCACGTCTCATGTGTCAGATTGTCTGAGCTGCTGGCAGGTACGTTATTTCTCTATTTTTACCCATCAAGAAATGTCTTCATCCACAGAATTTTAATATTTTGTCAGGCAATTGTGAAAATAGATTCCTCACATGTATTTATATTTGAAGCAGAAGACTCAAAAACAAAACAGTCTTTCCTTCTCTTTTTCTTGCCTCTACCTCTCACATCCCATTCTCTCTGTATGTTCCCTCCTTCACTTCACCCTGCTTCCTCTCACGTTACCTTCCCTTCTTCTGCCCTTTCTCTCTTTCTCTCTCTTCTTGTCCATCGCCGCTGCCAGTGTGTGACAGATTAGCTCTCATCTCACCTTTACCATTACCTTACATGGAGACACTCACCCATGAAACTCATTACATCAAACATGACATTCAGCACAGTGTGTGTGTGTGTGTGTGTGTGCGCGCGCGCGTGTGCGCGTGTGTGAGCGTGTGTGAGAGAGAGAGAGTGTTCACACACAAACTACTTCAGAGGTGATTTTATAATTGGTCATGGTAGCTCTGGTCAAATGTCTCTCTGACAGAGTGTGTGAGAGAGAGGGGGGGGGGGGGGGGTAGTACTACTCATCCTGACTAGGAAGGCGAAACTCAGTCAGTTAAACAAATTTTGTTTACTCCCTGCCATCCTTCTGCACTATTCTCTCTCTGTCTCTCTCTCTCTCTCTCTCACACACACACACACACACACACACACACACACACACACACACACACACGTATACACAACTGTGATACCTAATTAATCAGGAGCTAAATGCTAGTAGTGGTGCACATGTGTAAAACAAACTCTGATACAAGAGTGCAAATACAATAACCAAACACAAACACAAAAACACACGCACACACACATCCAAATAGATTGTGTCTATTTTTATCAGGCCGCTGACAGCACCCAGTCCCACTGTTCACACTAAGCTGAGCCACGTAATTGGCTACGATCTATCCTCTCTCTCTGCCCTTCACTGTCTCTCTCTCTTTAATCCTGCTTTTCCTTCCTCCTTCACTCTTGCTTTGATGCCCCTCCATCCTATAGTTTGTAGTTATCCTGGCGAGTTGAGCGTTCAATGCTAAAAACAAGCTTCCATTTTCTGCCTCAGCAGGATGGCTGAACTGCAGCAGCGCTGAATCACAGGCTGTGTTTACACTGAAAGCAGAGAGAGAGAGAGAGGCGTGAGTGAGGGGAAGAAGAGAGGCATGGATTGGAGAGGAAGAGTGGACGTAGGAGGAAGAGAGGCTAATAAGGAGGACGGAGAGATAGGAGTGTTTGGGAGAGAGACGGAGACAAAGAGAACTAGACAGACAGAGATGGGCAGAAAGATCTCTGGGGTATTTTTAGGTTTCTATGAAGCCTGTTATTTAACACCTGCTGGGTTTTGCTGAAAAAGAAAGAAAAGGAGTTCAGTATTATTCTATGAAGCCAAAAGTCTTTTTACTGAACCCAAACCATTATGATAGTTTAGTGAATATATGTATCTATGGACAGGTATTAACGTCTTTGTGGGGAACAAAAATCAGACGTTTACTATACTTGTGGGGACCAACAGCCCTTATGGGAACCAAATCGACCAAAAACCCAGTCCTCATTTTTGAGACTCAAGATGTGGTTTTAATGTCAGGGTTACAATTGGGTTATGGTTAGGTTTATGGTCAGGCATTCATTTTTGATGGTTAGGGTTAGCGTACGTGGCTAGGGAAAGCATTATGTCAATTAGATGTCCCAACGTGTGTGTGTGTGTGTGTGTGTGTGTGTGTGTGTGTGTGTGTGTGTGTGAGAGAGAGAGTGAGAGAGTGATTTGGGTGTGGGGGGGTTGTCATGGTTAAATATTTTATGAAAAAAAAATGTTAAAAGGTGGTTTCACAACCTCACTGTCAGATGGACATCGTCTTTTACTGTGCGATCACATAATGATAACACAGATGAAACTGACAGTCATAAAATGAGGCAATTAAAAACTGTAAAGACACATAGCCTTGGAAAGTAGGGCAAAGACATTAAGCATCTTCTTGTGCATTTAAATTGTAAGACGGTCCAAATAGAATCAATTTTGGGTCATGGCCGCATGTCACACATGAGCCCACACGTGGCCCATATGCGAAGTTTTGTACTGGCCACATTTAGCCTTGATTGACCACAGATCAGCCTTATTAAGCCATGTGTGTGATGTATTGTGACTTTTGGACTATGTATGGCCCACAAAAAAATTAAAACTAACTAATAATAAAGTAACTGAGCCAAACACAGCCCAAAGCAGCTTCAAATGTCTCGGCTACCTGGATACTACTTCAGATGAAGATCGTGACTACCGTCATGAGAAATAAAGAGCTATTTTTCACACAGTAAAAGCTAAACTGATCAACAGGTTTGTCAGTGTGTTGGCTTCTTACTGTCTCAGTCAAATAAATCCAAAGGCTTTAAGTATTTTAGCCCTCTAAAGCTCCAGGCTAGAAAACATCCCCACCACATAGAATAAGAAAAAACACTGAGCCAGAGCTGGGCGATAGAACGATAACGATATGTATTGCGAAATAACTTTTTCTCGATAGAAAAATTAAACTATTGCGATAGGCCTCATCGCTCTTGTTCTCTTTAAAAAACAAACAAAAAAAAAAAAACATTCAATCCAAATTAAGTAGTGCAGAGTCGAACCAATCACAGCCACAGCGTCACGTCACGTGACTTGTTACGTACAGCACAAGTGCCAAGCCGCACATGTGTATTTGTTTGGGAAGCAGCCAGCCGCCGTGCCGCCCGGGTAATGGAGGAAATGAGTGCGCCGACTAGAGAAACCGAGAGCGTGACCGAAGGTTACCGAAGAGAAAACAGATGATGGTTCCAATGCCGGAGAGATTGTCGAACAGAAGAGCCATAGAAGTTCCGCAGTGTGAAGGTATTTCGGCTATTTCAAGTCTGACAAAAAACAGAGTAGCGCGCACTGTAAATTGTGCTGAAAGCAAGTCTGGAAATACAATAAAGTGGTGCATGCTCAATCTCTGACTGGAAGCGCTAATTCGTCATTCGGCTTTTGTCAGACTAAAGTAACTGTTAAAACTGTTTGAAAAGCTAAGCTATACAACAAGGAGAGATTGAGAATTTCCTTTTAGTTCTCAGTTTATTTAATATTGACAAAAGTTAGTCAGTTTTGTCTGTTATTCTGTAAAACAAACTAAGATTTATTTTTAGAATTAATATTTTGTTTCTAAGTGGAATTGACAGTTTAGTCTGTTTCGTTTGTCCTATTTTGAAACTTAAACGCTTTAGCGGCTGCCTTTTGTGTAGTTTGCAATATTTGCCTTTATTTATCTGAAAAAGTCTCGTGTTCCTTAATACCCTGTTGAACTTATTATGGGAAATAAATATTTAAATCAAAACAAGCTGCTGATTATTTCACATTTTACTTGTGAGCAACGGCACATTTAAATCTTACAAATATAATTATTTGGCTTATATCGTGATATATATCGTTATCGCCTGAAATGAAAAAAATATATCGTGATATGAAAAAATCTTATATCGCCCAGGTCTACTTTGAGCCAGGCGGTAACATCTCCACCACTGTAATCTGTCTTATTAAGATAGACACGAGTCTTTCTCTTCCCATCACAAAGCCAAACCGAGATATGAAAAAAAAAAAAAAAACTCTTCGATGAGTCAGAGGTACCCTTTTTCAATATTTTCTAAAAGCTTCTGAAAATCTAAGCTAAAAGCTAAAAAGCCATCTTCATAAAATTCAGTGCAACAGAAAAGTGTTTGTGTGTCTGTTTTCTTCTTCTGCCTTCTTCATTGAATGTGCCATGCTCTGCAGCCTTCACAAAATGGGTTGTATTTTAATAAGAATATAAAGCCTGGTCTCGGTACTGCACCCACTCAGATGGAAAGGGTTAAGGGGATTTGCAAATTCCCAGAAGAAAATGTTCCAGAGTTCCAAACAATTACAGAGACTTAATTCAGAGTGGGATTTGTGAGTCATGAAGATCTCTGATATGAACAGTAACAAGGATGTGGAAGAAAACACTGAGTTAAGGTGAGAGGAGGAGCAGACCGGAGGAATCAGGGTTCACAAGAACAAGGGGCACTGATTTACCTCCCTGTCGTGTCTGTGCACATGCATGTGTGCGTGCACTCAAACTGTGTCTGATGGACAGTGAAATGGAGGGTAAATCTACAGAGGCTTCACCTTACAGCAACCTCCATCTGCTTCTCCCACTCTCTGTCACATCCGGCTCTACAGCAGTCATGTATTCCTGCCGGTAAAATCCCAAGTCTTTTAATCTCAAAGGGGCCTGACACACAAAGACACCCTTTGGCCTTTGAAAGGCTCCACATGATTCAGGAGGAGAAGCGGGCCGGCAGCAGCACAGCCTTAGCCCTGTATGACAGACAAACAGAGCTGCATGAGGCTTTGCAGTACATGGCACGCACTGACAGTCCACTACATCATAAGGGACATGATGCAGTGAAATTATTATCTGTGTTTTGAAGGCATGTTTTTTTTTTTATTGTCAAACTTAAGTGTGACATTAATTAGCTTCAGCTAACCAGCTCCAAGATCAGCTTCAAGCATGTTCAACACCTCCCAAGAGGTTTCAGTGATTGAATCCTCCCGTGTGAGAAGTTGAAAGCAGGAAATATTTAACATAGCTTAAAAAAGCAAAGCTATTTACTGGTCGATCAACATTCCTCCCCTCACCTGACCACAAGCAGTGATAGTACTAACCCAAAAATGAGATTACAGCTGCAAATGGCATAAATTCGCTTCTTCTGAAGCGTGTCTGGGATCAGGCTCAGAGACGGGATGAGAAGCTCAGACAAAGACTGCTGCTGCACAACATCAACAGGAGGTGTCCCTGATAATGGATGGATGGATGGATGGATTGCTTCATAAAGATCTTAAAGATCTGTCCATTTGACCTCTGTTGATTTGCTTTACATTTGGGTTGGATGTGCACCTCTTCAGAAAAATAAATATGTGTAACCGTGATGAAGACCACAGTGGGTCTGATTGCTGTGCCTGGTGGCAGTGTGCTGTGCAAGCATATGAACCAGTACAACCAGATTTATTCATTTACAACTATCCTCTTAGGCTTTTTTCCATTCCAATAACTTAATTTCAATAAAGTGTTGTTCAACATTTATTAACACCAACTCTGAGATGATCTGCTCAGCGCAGTCGTTTTTGTTTAGAGAAGTCCGACACAGAAATCTTAGAAATCTATCACTAACTGATGTTTTGAGTGTGTAATTATAAAGCCACAGTGTGGGATTCACTCGAAATCCTACTTCAAAATCCTCAAGACTGATACAAGCTAATTGATGATCAACATTTTATTCTTTTTGCGCCGCTTAAGAAGTGACACTTTAAGAAAGTCACCAAAAAAAAAATAAATGTATCATTTCTCACCATTTTTGATCTGGCGTATTCTTACTGAACGTGTCCACCACACACACACACACACACACACACACACACACACACACACACACACACACACACACACACACACACACACACACACACACACACACACACACACACACACACACACACACTGTTCTCATGTGTCCCAAATTGTACTGCACCATCCATCAGCATGCTGTCAGATATGACCTTCAACTTGAAAAAGGAAAGGAAAATAATAAAGAAAATAGGAGAAGGAAGGGCATGAAAGGAGAAAGACGGGGAGAGCGTGATGGAGCGACTGACTGCTATGGAAACAGAAAAACTGAGTGTAATGTGATGAGCATTAGATCACATCCCTGCTGAGATTAGCACGCTGATATGCATATTGGATTTACACTGGAGTTGTTCTTGTTATGTGTCCTCGCACTGACAGTCCTCCGGGGGTCCGCACCGGCAGCGACTCATATTCAATTTAGACTTGACACGTTTCACCATTTTCTCATTAATCCCTAAGATGTCAGATCACACATGAAGACTCATTCCAGTGGCAGGGCAGAGGAAAGAAACAACCCCCTTGTTACACCTCAGAGTCATCTGCTGTGAGTCTGGATTCGTACCGTCCTCTGAGGGAATGTGGTTTGTCATTTCAGACAGGAACGTTTGTTTTACATCACAAGGAAGACACAATGTCCAGTTGTAAAACTTACCCGATGTGTTCTTTAAATAAAGTATATCCCTCTTTATAGTGCTAATCATTAATTTAGCAGTTAAACTCTAAAATAAATTCATGGCTTTAACCAATTTAATTGATTTACTTCAATGCTTGACTGCTTTAATGTGCGGAAGACACCATTTTTAGGAACAGATTTTGTTATTTAACAGATGCATTACCCTGAGGTGTTATACTGCTTCATTTCTCAGTGTGGAGGTTTTTTTAAAACTGAATTCACACATTGCTCCTGTCATCCTTGGCAAATTAGAAACATCTACATTAAGCTCCTGACATCTTGACAAAAACAGGTACTTTGGGTTTGGGGTGCAGTTAGAGGCAATCATTTTTTACACCGCTGTTAATTTCTCCACTAGTGTAACAAAGCAAAGACACAGCAATCCCTTATTTCGGTAGAAATGTAGGTCACACTTCTGCCATCTATTTATGAAAAAAAAAGATCATCGCACAATCTTTTGAGAAAAAGATTGTACAAAAATAAGCTGGAGAGAAATCAGGAGGAGGCGAGGTGAAAAAGAGGAGCAGGAGAAACAAATTAACACCATGATTACAGTATTTGTGGTGTGTTTGTGCGGGTGTGGACATTACAACGTTGGGTAAAAAAAATAACATTGAGATTAACTAGAAAATGAAACAGCAAAGCTGACACTGATTTTGAATCCAGCATTCGGCCATTACAGTAACATTTTAGCATAATGGAACCAAGAGATCTAAAATGGGGAAGAATTACGATAAATACACACCTCTAAATTATAGTAATTTAAGTTGCTATTTCTGCAGCAGTAGTCCTGTTAGTGCTGTCGCGTTGGCACACCGTGGCTGAATAAGCTGGGGGGGGGGGGGGGGACACCTCCAAAGCAGTGAGAGTGGAGAAGAAATGAAATTTGCTAGGAAGGACCTCCTGCGGGCTGTAGAATGAAGTACGGATTAGCGTCATTCATTTAAATGTAGTGTCTCAGGATGAAAACAGTCCACCTGCAGAGCACCTGCAACAGGGAAAAGAAAGCAGGAAGGAAGACTACAAAGTGAGTTCAGGCAGGGAAAACAGGCTGCCTGGTTGGACGGGCAGATGGACGAGGAAACAGATGGGTGAATAGACGGAGGGATTGGGGGTATAGTTCTACATTGGGAGATTAAGCTGCAGATTAATTCTTTAACCAGACGGGATGGAGAATTTCCGCTGGAATGTAAATGAACATTTATGATCTGGATTCCTGTGACTGGCTCTTACCTGCTTTTCTGTACCTGGAGTGACAGCGTCGTTACATAACAATCCTTGTTGGGTATCAGTAAGAAAAAGCACTTCCAAAAACTAAAGCAGGTTCCTACATGACAGCTGCTAGAGATCAAAACACAATCACATAGTAGAAAAACAACTTCCAACTTTTTCCAACAAATGAAGCCTCAGAGGAAATTAGAAATGTTTCAGACTCTTTTTTTGAGCTGCTATGTAGGTAGAGGTCTAATCACAGACAAAGGTAATGGCCAGACTGCCTGCTGAACAACTAGATGGTTTGTATTTGTTCACATACAGTAAATAATTCATATTTGCCTATTTTTCCACATTTGAAGGAGCAATAACAAGAGACATGCTGTTCTAGCCAGTTACCAAAAGACATGTAAAATAATTTTACTCTTAGATTTAAATATGTGTAGAAATGGACTTGACATACATATTTAACACACCGAGACGGGTTTCATCCTATATTTGTCTTGAATCAGCCTTGCTGGAGCTGTTGTTGTCCCTCTAGCAGCTTCCCACAAACTAAACACATACATTAGATTAACTGGTCATTCTCCACAGAGCTTCAAGACTGACAAGTGACTGGTAGAAGCCACAAGGGTACCATTACTTTATTTTCGAGAAATAATCAAAACGTAAACTGTGATTAGTTGCAACCCAAACAGGTGCAAACTCCAGCTTTAGTATCCAGAGCCTTTGTTGTGAGTCACATTTTCAGCCGTGTTTGCAGAGGTTTCAAAAATCTTTTCTCTGCCATCTGACAAAAAGAGCAACAAATGTGTCAGAGGTAGCAGAAAATGGGAAACGCATCAAAGTGCTGTACTGAGAGTAAGTGTGGAGGTGGGGATGTGCTCTTGCTCACTGTTTGCTAATGGGATGTGAAGCCTATTGTAATGCTCTCCATATGATAACAGTCACCACAAAACAATGCATCACTGCAGCCACATTAACACATTTCAGTCTATTATCACAGCCACCTGCTTCAACTGCTCTTTTACATGTCTGGTGTCTGTCTGCCTACCTGCTTTAAGCCAGTCTGTGTCTTGCTCACTGTATGAGTAAGAGCGCACAAGCCAAATAGTCTGCTTGCCTGTCTGTCCACCTGTCTCCTTCTACCAGGCTGGTGTTGTTCTTCTGCTTGTGCAACCACATGTATTTTAATAAAATGTATACAACTTACAACACACATTCACACCGAACTCGCAGCCCACACTCAGACTGGAAAGGGTGACGAAAAAATAATTAAAGTTTTTTGGACACAATATTAACAAAACATAAATATGGGAGAAATGTAACACCTATCAAAACGTTCTACTCTCCTAATCTGTGCTTCCAATTCAGTTTGTCCTTGAAGCTTTCGCAGCTTTTCGGGCTCCTAATAAGATATTGAAACCACTGCAACTTCACACACAGCCCCTAATATGCTGAAACAATGCCAGTGCTGTTGTGAGCACATGTAATGCAGAAGATAAGTTCTGATGTTTTCAGGAGGCAGTTAACTTTAAACATGTAGATATAAAGGCAGCTCGTCTCTCTCTGCAAGTACCGACAATTAGATATAAAAGGTTAGCTTCAAATTATGAGAGGGAGCATACATCTGTGCAGTGGTAATTCAAAAAAAAAAAAAAAGAAGTAGCAGAAAATAAAAATCTAGTAATGTTTACATGATACCAAGCCTGACCAGCTTAGATACGTTGACTCCGATTGTGGGGATGAGGATGAAGCGTTCCTTGATTATATTTTCCAGCATGACAGGCTTAAACCTGCAGAACATTAATGCACCGTAAGTGCACTTAATCAAAAGTGATAGTAGTGTTTCCCACACAAAGACTTTACTCATACTCATACATCCCATGTAATATTAACGGCATTTCGCTTTCACTGACAATTCTGTTAGTCTTATTTTGAAAGTTTTTGAAAGCCTGGAACTTTCCCCATCTCATGTTTCCCCACCACAATCAGGTTGTTATTGTGGTCCACTATGTGATTCAGCTGCTTTTCAAGAAAGGATGTCCTCCTGCAAATGTACTCCAATGTAACCATCAATTATTTCTGCCCAAGAGGTCTACTGTGAGCTGGAGTGCCACTTTAACCAGAACCTGCAGTGGATGGAGAACTGGTTGATGTGCAGTAACAAGGACTACAGTAACTAGCTGTAGTCCTTGTTTGGGATAAAATGTCAGAACTTGGCAGTGAAATCTGTTTCTGTCACTATAAATATTTTTAACGATAACTCCTCTTAATTCCAAAGTGCTTGATTCTAATTCTGAATTACAAGAAGCTTAGTGGGAAACTAACACGGCACTCATTGTGGCAATGACACTATGATGGAGTTCTTTGTGTTGTTGGGTTATTTTTTTTAAAGAGCTATACTATCTCTGGAATATTTGGTGGAGCTCTTCACTGCAATCAGATCTGGGACAAACTCATATGTATCAGTAAAATTTTGTTTTTAATTTGAGGGAAGATTTGACTATGTACAATAACTGCTTGTCCAGCTGGATGTTGTTGTTGTTTTTCCCTCTTTAGCCTGTTGGAAGAGAATGGAAATGCCCAGAGCTGGAGTGAGTCTAGGCCACAGCAAGAGAAACATGAAATGTATCTGATAATGGCTGCACAGGATGACCTTGTGCAGTCCCCGGGCACAGATGGAGAAAAAACAAAGATGTAGCGGTAAACAGCACAGGAGCAGCTTCAGAGCTATTTTTTTAAACTGGCTCATACTGTGGATGATGAGAAACACAAATGTGATCCCCAAAAGCCCACCTGGCAGAGGGATTCAAGGGCTCACCAGCTAGAAAATGTTATGCTTTACCATAACATTATTTATGTGTGTGATGAGTTCATGTCCCAGTAGTACATGATAAACATTCAATTTCAACTACAGAATGTATCCACAACCTAAAAGCAGCTACGTTGCAGGTGAAATTAAGTAGAACCTCTTAAAGACAGCTCTACATTCTTGTGAAACTCAAACTCAATAGTTAATTTCTGCTGACACAAAGCCAGTGATCAACCGAGAGCTACACAGATTTCCACCTAACATTGTGGCTATGGCGGGGCTTCTGTAAGAAATTCACCAATGTTTGGCAAATGCAGTCCATTCTGTATGCCATGACTTTCTGCTGGTAATGCTATGTTGATGATAACATTTCTCAAACCTGGCAAAATGTGGGCTGAGTCCTGAAAGCCAACAATGACAACAATTTCCATTGGTGGAAAAGCGGTATCAGTGACTCTGAACCCAGATAAGCTTACTCCATTGTGCTGAGGACTGTTGAATGCCATCAAAGGTCAGCATCTACTGCACTATTCCTGACCTTTGACGAGCTCTGCATGGTTCAGGTCTAACAACAAAGTGAAGGCATGGGTGTTGGAACTGTGTTAGAACTGTCCATGGTGCTTAAAACAAACCAGAGGGGCTCATATTACTGACTTTCTACACTGTACGTATCTTAGAACTATTAATGATTCTGAAATCATTGATAGCTCTTCATCATATCTCTCCACCATACTGGAAACATGCTGGACCCTTGAAGGAGGGTCATGGTCCTGAATGCATATTAACATGTTTAAACTGCAAAGCACCACCAGCATTGCAGGAGCTGTCCATGGTGTTGACCAAGGTTAGAGCGAACGCAAACTGAATTTAAACTAAAACTAGGTGTAAAAATACACTTTTTTCAAACTGAAGGCAAAAAAATGGGCTTTTGAAAATAAGACTGAACAATACTGTGTGCTTAGAAAATTTAACTTAAATAAAAATGCAGTTTTTAAATAGTTTAGTATAGTTAGCCTTTGTCAGTGTTGTCACACCCGATAGTTCTTATATTGTTCCTCTGAAAAATACTTTCCATCTTATAATATTTAAGTTCTTACCAAAGTGGATCATCTACCTCCAGCTCACCCTGTCCCTAGTAATCTGCTGTCACACCATCCCTCTGCACGTCCTCCTTCACTACATCTATGAATCTTGTGTCATCTTCTGTTTTTCCTCATGCCTGGTATCTTCAACATATCCCTGCTCTATGAAAAATGAACTAAAGCTAAACATTTCCAAACTATAAATACCAAGTTAAAAAAAAAAAAAACACTGATACAAAATACAACACTGAAGCTACACCAAGTCAAAGCTTGCTCCTGCAATTTACCCATGCTGTAACCACATTACTTCTTTTTGTTGTGCCTGAAACATTTTAGACAGCAGTGAGGCCCTAATGAGTGCTCTGTGGTCCTGAATTCACAATAGCATGTTTAACCACAAAGTACAACCAGTTGTGTTTAAGCTGTTCAGGTGTCCCAGGTGCTGACACCAAACAAAAGAGGGTCTGATTTCAGAAAATTCTTTCTGAAGAAGAAGTGGAAACTATAAGTGGATCTGAAAATGCACTGACTCCATCTATTCTGCTGAAAACAAGTTAGGCCCTTTAAGGAGCTCTCTGTGATCCTGAATTCATTTTAACATGTTTAAATCTAACCACAAGCTACTGGACTTGTTTATGGTGCTATCACCATACTATGGGCACCCAAACACCTGTATGTCAGGCTCCCTGCTGCACGGTGTAGGAGGTTTCTGTGGTTCTGACATTACAGTGGCCACGTGCAAACTCAGCAATGCCGGCCCCTGTGGAGCTCTCCATGGTCCTGAATCCTCCACTTGGTAGCTTAGAATTAGAATTCAACTTTATTGTCATTGCACATGCACAGGTACAGGGCAACGAAATGCAGTTTGCATCCATCCAGAAGTGCTTTAGTGATATAGATATATTACAATATATATTAGCAATAATATAGATATGTGAGTATATTACAGAAATGGGTCTATTATGGTATGTTATAATGTACACGGTATGAAGTATGTTGTGAATATTCTATAACTATAAGTATGTACAGGCTGTAGTGAGTACAAGCTATGTACAGGATATGAACAGGATATAAATATGAAAAACTATACAGAATATGAAATAAATAACTTTACAGAATCTGGGATATACAGCTATACAGAAATGGGAACTATGCAAGTTGTAAACAGTTGTAGGATTAAAGATTATCGAATGTACAGAATGATTATTTACACAGAGCTTGACTGAAGCTACCATCTGCAGATATTTTCAGTTGGCCCTTTCAGATCTTTATGTGGAACAGAAGCTCTCTCAGTGTGGAGCTGTCCCTTTTTCCTAACCACTCCTTGGCTCCTTCCCTTCTGTTAACAAAAATCCCAGACAAAGAACCTGCTGTGCATTGCTCCTCTCTGCATCTTCCAGCTTTCACACAACAGCATTTGGCCTGATTGTTTTTATGTTTCTTGTTTCCCTGGGATTTTTTGCTTGCACAATAAATGACCAGGTGTGATGGTTCCCAGAGCACCTGCTTCTTTGAGCACGTAGCTGCAGAAGTTAAAGGCTCAATAAAAGCTATAATTATGTTTTGATTTATATCCAACACATTCTGGGAACAATGCCTCTTGTTTTCCCATTATTATCCGGCCCCCTCTGCCCCTCTCTACACCTTCTCCTGTTCTCTCCACCTCCTCCCTTCCTGTATCACCTTCTCCTCCCCACCCGCGTCACCTCTCCTTCACTCTTGTTCTCATCTCCTAGCCTCCTTCATAATAGATGCGGTTGTAACGGCAGTCAGCTGGAGCGGCATGATGAGGCAGCTTTAGAAACGGAGAGTGAGACAGAAACAGAGAGCTCCCCAAAATGGGTTCTTCTATCACTGCGCTCCCACTCACAAACACGCACGCATGCGCGTGAACGGACGCATTCATTCACGCGCGCGAAACCTAGCATGCGTGCACGCACTCGCGCATTCCCATACACAGGCACGGCGGGGCTGCCAGCCTGGCCGGTGCACCCGGAAACCAATACAAGCGCCAAAGAAATGTCCACAGAGCCAAAACAGCAGTTTGTCTTCGAAGCAGCGGAGAGTTCAGCTTTTTGGAGAGCTCTAAATAAACTGTCTGTAGCCTCAGAAAACGGCAGTGCCACTGACAGTGCCCCCACAAACAACACAGAGATGTCGCACACTGAGCCGGGTTCTGGAGGAGCCTAATCAGATTACAGCGATGATTCATTTCCTGGGCACTAAGAATAAAACTACTGTTGGCTCTAACATGAGCCTGGCATCCCCGTGGCAGGGGCGAAAAAAAATTAACCGCATAGCAGAGCTCGGTCCCACCGAGCATCCTCTGCGCGCATCACACACACTGCATTATTAACAGCCGATCAATCAGCCTTACCTTCATCGATCACCAACTCCTCTCCTCCTGATGTGTCTCTTTTCTACCCCCTCCACAAAAATCCTCTCGTCTTTCTCCCCCGATCGGTCCACTAATAGAAATCACAGTGAGGACTCCCCTCTCAATAAAATGCTTTAAAGCCGATCGGGCTCAGCACCTTATCCCAACTCACGGTCTCCCCTCTTGCGCGATTCCTTCCCTTGCACATGAAGCGAGAGGGGCTATCTTGGTAGTTTTTTGTTTGTTTGTTTGTTTTCTGGTGCTGAAAAAAATCGGTGTGTGTGAAAGAGAGTGTGTGAGTGAGCTCAGGCAGCGGAAAAGACTTGCGCGCGGTTAGGCAGCAGAAAAGAAAAAAAAACGGGGCGAAGAAGGGATCCAGGTGCCGGTGGGCTTACCGTGCACAGCCACGAGAAACACTCCTGTACACGTAGTTCCTGAAAAGAACAGGATGGGTGGGTGGCAGAGGGGAGGAGGTCACACCGCTGTTGATAAAACTCCTATTCGCCTCAAAAAGCCCAAGTAACGTTACTCCAATAGCGTATTTAAAGTAACGGGCACGGAAGAGCTATCTGCATCGATGCTGGAGAGCAAGCCTCAGAGAAAAGTGGTGCTGAGGGGCTAAAGAGCTTTAATTCCGATAATCTGAAGTCCCCGTAGAAATCCTGCTCCGGCTTGTGCTTCAAAACCCAAATACTGCCAGGCTGTAAGAAACTACACCCACCGACACTGAAGGTGTCCTTGAGTACAAAAATAGGAGCTTCCGCTTTAGGGGCTCTGAATGGCTGGACTGCTCCTAAAATCATGCAGGTATCCCTCCAGTAAGGGCCCCTTTTAAACAGATAACCTAAAACAATTTCACTTTCCAAACATTCCAGGTGATGAGCGTCGTCTCCGTCTGTCTGCACGCCCAGCTGGAAGCTGCCAGTCCTTTTCTTTTCCCCAAAGAGGATGAAATCCCGGTCCGGGCGGTGTCCGGCAGCTCCGTCCTCCGTTATCAATTATAAATCACACCGCTGACTCTGATATTCCGAGAGCGTTTTTAGGGAGGAAATGCACTTTCAGAGAAAACTAGCAATCTTGTAGCGATGGCTAAAGCTGCACTTTTAACAAGCTACGCTCTTGCTTCACGTTGGTGGAGGCTCGCAGATCCGCAGCAGGCTCTGCATGCCGAAAGTCGCTTATCTTTTGAGGGAAAATCAGCCCACGGTTGGAGACGGCGATAATCCTTGTCGAGGCTCCGAAACGTCACATTGTCGCTCACATTTCCTCCGTCGTCCGGTCAAATCCTCCGCTTACACCCGCTCGGTATCCGACCCGGTGTTGTGTACCGTGGCAGCTGCGGCTGGGGCTAATTCCTCAGGAGACGCTTAAAGTTTGAAAATCAGCCACAGAATCCAGCGCGTGCTTCCCGCCCGTCGGAGGCGGCTATAGGCGCACAGGCTGGCTCACGAGGATGACTGACGGCAGAGGGAGGGGGGCACGAGAGGCTGTTCGAACAAAAAGACACACCCATGAAATATCTATCTATCCATCTATCTGTATATCCCGTGCTGCTGCTTAAGCCCGGTTATATTCAACGTATGTTCGCAGTTTTTGGAGTTCATGGGTAAAGGCAAGGTGCCTTACTCGTTTCACCAATTTAAGAATGCAGTGCAGTCGACATCAATTAAAAATCTTGATTAAAAAAAACAACCGTTTATTGGTGTTTTTTAATTGTTATTTTATTGTGTCGTTTAAAAGGTTACCTGTTTAGAAAGATGGTCAGAAGTACTTTTAAAACTGAAAATACTTAAAGTAAAAGTGCGCAAAATGCCAGAGGTCAGAGGAAGGTGTAAAATGTACTTTAACATGTACTTTAACATAGCAGCAACAAAAGATTGTCAAGAAATTACCATCAGCTCTCATGTAATATCCAGTCAGCTAGCTAGCCAGCTACAGGTCTACTTCTCTTACTCCCACTGAGGGATTGGTTGTGCTATTAGCTTCAAAAGCCTATATGGCTGGAATCATTGTTCATTCATCACTTCTGGTTGGATAAAGAAAAAGAAACAGTTATTGATAACATTCAACTCCAGACTTCACATTGGGACATCAAAACGTTTGGGACATCAGTGTGGCTACATCTATCTTTGATATGGCCGACAGTGTTCAAACAGAATATGTCTTAAGTCATCCAGGTAAGGAAATCCCCAAAACATATTGTCTTTCAGTAATAATTACTTGTTGTGTAATCTGATTTGTTAGCTCGGGCTTCTGTCCCCGCTGCTAACATGGAGTGGTCAGGGTTCATGACCCACACAGCAACCAGCCCCAGCCGGTACCTCAATAACATGTCTCCATCTTCTCATTCATTACAGTAATGCTGGCTGCAAAGTGTGACACCAGCACAAATGAGTGGACCAGTTTTCAAGATATTGTAGGTTCTGTTCTGGGAAGCTTTGTTGTCCACCTTTATTTACAGTCTGTGAAGGAATCACCCTCTACTTAAGGTGCAGCGCCTGTATGATGCAGTGGGTGTTTTGCCTCTCCTGGTGCCATGCTGTTTCATCAGCCGATGAGGTGTCTACGTGCCTACAACCCTTTACAATCACAAACAGATTGACAAAAGCTTGTTTAAAGAAAGAAGAAACGCATTGCATCTGCCAGAGGATTCTCAAGAGTGCCTGGTATTAGCAGCAACAGATGAAAAGATGATAAGAAAATACTGCACATTTGCAAGAATACACATTCATACTTTGAGGTCATTTGATTCTAGTATTAAAGTTTTTAACTTAAAAAGATAACTGTTGATTTAACTGCATGTTCAATATCTGGAAAGTTGACTGGCACCATTTAAATGTTGTCTAACTTGTCTATAATAACTCAGAAGAGGCTAGTTAAATGATCAAAATCCAAACCTTCAGTCTTAAACAGGAAGTACACAGGAGGGCTATCAGTCAGATTAGCTTAGGTTTTAAGACAGTTCCTCCATGATCTGCACTCAATGCTTAAAACATTTCCTTTTCTTTTATACAAAAAGCAGTGCTGTTGGATTTGTTATTTCCTTTTGTTTGTGTGTGTCTCTCGCTCTCTCTCTTTTAAATAAACAGAGGACAGTTACCAGAAGATTAACTGCTATTTTTAGTGATGACCCAGGAAGAACATCTGTGCCTGCTCTTGTTTGCTGTGACTGACATACAGATGCACCAAGTAAAGAATGGGCTAAGGATGCTGAAGAAAGATGAGGATGAATGGGGGGGAGAATGGTTTAGGTGGCATGAGTGGTGGCTGCTGTTAGTAGTGCGGCTGTGAATTAGAATTAGCAGCATCTGGGGAGCATTATACGAGGGTTGAATGCTGAATATTGTATCGCTGTGTAAGTGGAAACGTGCTTTGCATATCTCTAGTAAACGCCAATACTGTTAACCTGAGGGAGCGTGAGGCGACACAGCCTTGGAAGACAAATGAATAGTCAGGATGGATGAATAGTGACTTAAACCAAAGGATAGGAGATGAGGGTTGACGCACATGCACATGCAAAAAGGCACACATACTCCGTACACATGCACTGCTGATGACTCAAGAGAAAAGTCAGAAAAGTAAACTTTTAAATAAAGAATGGATTCAGGGATCATAGCTGCCGCTTCCTCATTTACTTGTGGTTTTACAGACTATCATGAGATCCTTCATAGCCAGTGAATATCCAATACTGAACTTAATAAATACACAAAAGAGAGGAGGATGTCAAATCTCATTCCTTCAGTTTTTTGAAAATGTTCACACAGTATAATCTGTGACCTACATAAATGCATAGATTAACATGGCAGATTAATGCTGAGGAGGGGAACTATTAGGAAAAGGATGGTGAATGTTAATTCCCCCCGTCACATACTGTACCTCCTACACCCACAGGTTTAATCCTGCAAACCCATATGAGTAGACGAAGATTTCTGTCTCTGATGATTTGGTATTCATTTGAACTCTGGAAATAATTCACAGCTGAAGCCCAGAAGAATGCAGACACTGAAGCGGTTGATTGCACTGATGAAATGAACAAGTGAGCAGGTAAATGACCCACAGTGGTGTACGCACTGATACAAGCCTCTGTACTCTGCAGCCATAGGGTGCTGGTACATGAAATGCAGTTTTTCAGTTAAACTGGAATCTATTAAACAGATAATTGCCATCAGAATCATTCACTGTAGTGTATTGTTGAACATAATTAAAAAGCAGGGCCTGTGACACGACGGGGCACTATTTTGACAAAGGTGAGTGATTTTCTGTGAATTATGCAGGACTTGGTAAATTAAAAAGTCATGCTATCCAAACAATTACAAATTGTATTTTTGTCCCTATAGAGAGACAGGTGCTTACATGGAGCATCCATTGTATCAGTGTTCTGTAAGGACCAGGTATATGTATAAATAAAGCTTTTTTTGAATTCAGGTTGAAAACCACTACACCAATATTTTAAAAGAGTATATTAGATCATGTAAATTACAAATACTTTCAGCTGGTCCTGATTTCCCAAATGTGTATGTCACAGCAGCTGGTATTTGATTTGGCACAGTCTTTACATTGGATGCCCTTCCCAGTGCAGCTTCTTCCATTTATCTGGGCTTGAGACTGGCACACGGACCTGTGAGGAGTGGACTGTGTACCCCTCAAGTGGAAGACCAGAAGTTTATCCACAATGTGCCTCAGCAAGCAACCAAAAACAGCTGCTAGCCTCTCAGCTTGACAAGCTCCGATCTTTGTAAACTGAACACAGACACACCCGTGGAAGTGACTGAAACTAAAGATTCCAGTGTGTCATTATCATGCTAGCTTTCTGAGACAATTGTTCTGGAAATTGTTTCCCAGGACTCGAATGAATACATTCTAGTCTATTTGACAGGAGAGGTATTCCTGCGC
Organism: Rhamphochromis sp. 'chilingali'; assembly: GCF_963969265.1. Taxonomy (NCBI): domain Eukaryota; kingdom Metazoa; phylum Chordata; class Actinopteri; order Cichliformes; family Cichlidae; genus Rhamphochromis; species Rhamphochromis sp. 'chilingali'. The sequence goes on along the minus strand of NC_137935.1, from coordinate 2,881,447 downwards.
AGCATTATGCTAAAGGCGTATTTGTATAGTCTGTGGACTCATTTACATGCAGCATTATTACACAAAACCATGTGAAAAATCATTCTTAAATTTAAACAAAATAGATATAAAATCGCTACACGCAGCTACAGCTAAGCTAGCTCGCACTGTAGCAGCACCATGTCCACATTCCATTTCAAAGCATTACAGAAACAGAACTGCACATCCTGAGGAGGAAACACAAACCCTCTCTGGCTTTTTAAAGTCTTTGGTTTTTTTAAATGTGCTCTAGAAATAAACTTTGACTTAACAGGAAGGCAGAAATAGCAAAACTGTGGATTTGTACTTGTATACATTTGTGGCAAATAAATAGTGGTGGGGTATCCGAGTTATTTTTTTCCTTAAAGGCTTTGCTTTGACTCTGACTTACCAATCTCATTTCTCTCAACAAAATGTAAAAAAGTTCACTTTTTTAGAGGTCAGTATACAAACACATACTAATTTTCAGTAGTTTTTCATAAATTCAACAAGTTGATGAATTACAAATTTCATTTTTGTTTATCAGTTTCCTTCTCAGCAGTCAAACATGGTCCAACGTTGAAAATGAATTTCAACTGTTATCTCAGTTATCTCTTTCTTTTAAAATCAACAATAGATTCCATAAAATGAAGCAGCCAAACATCCAGCTGGACTGAGGACCAAACACAGCAAATTCTAGTCACGAGGCAATGAAAACTTAATTGATTCGCTGTAATGTAATTACCTTTTTCCTCCAGATTTCTAATGAACTAAGTTAATGTCATTTTCTATTATGAGAATGCTTAATAAAAAGTTCTGCACTTGACCAAATTTTTAATTTGGCTAACAAGTGATAAAGTAACTTCCATCTCACCAGCTGCCCTCTGAGAAATCATCTCCAACTGATGCCATCTGAATTTAAACAATGTTTTGCTGCTGTCTTTATTAAAAATCTTATGCGGGCGCCCTCCCAGATCCCAGATGCATCCCACAACAAGCAAAAAACTTTTTCATAGTCCCCCCCTTGATTCAAATTGTTCACATTTATGCTATGCCAGATAATCACAGGAACATACTACCAGCTTTTGAGAGAAATATCTAGCACAAGCTGTCAGAAGCTGGCCTTTTCTTTACAGACTAACCCTAAAAAGCTAAAGTAAATAAAAACCTTAGCAGAAATTTGACTGATAGCTAACTGTGGCTTTCACAGTGTTGCAGTGAATAGATAGGAGAAAATAAACTGTAGAAAATTAAACAGAAGAAAGAAGAGAAATAACAATTTATCATAAACAAGTGACACACTCCGGGGCCTAATCAACCCTGGCAGGGCCTCCTTGGATGAGGGTGTCTAGTGATAATGGCCGAAACACCCGATGAATCCAAGGTCCACTACTGACGATGTGTTAATATGATAACCTAGATCAGATCTCTAATTCCCCCCCCCCCAAAAAAAATGTCAGATTAGCCTGGGTAAAAGACTGAAAGTTGAGGCACACAAGGATGTGTGCTGCTGTCAAAGTTTCTGGGCTGCCTTTCCTCATAACAGCCATCCCTCAAGATTCTCACCATTTAACGAAATGCATTAACAGGGACTACAACATCTAGTCCTTTTACTGAGTCACACTATGATGGACCTAAATGACACAGGTTATATGTCAACATATTGATAAATGCAGCTTTCCTCAAGTGAAAGGAAATTCTTCATCATATTCTCAGTTAATTTTCACACACTGAGCACTTCTTCGGTCTGTTGAAGATGCTGCTGACGCCTCATGAAATCTCCTTTAGGTCTTATTCCAAAAGAAATTTAGAATTTAACAGTCATATCAGCCTCACACTAGGCACAATTTTAATACTCATCTCACCTTACAAAATGAAAAAGAAATGATCAAAAAACAAAATTCATCCTCATGTCATTTCCATAAATAGTACATTATAGATGGATTTAGCCATGTGACATCACACATAGGGTGTGGACTCCACATTTTAAAGCCTCTACATTACGTTTCATAACAGAACATAAAGTTAAAATACATATTACAACAAAGTAATAACCAATTATTAGTATTAATTAATAGCAGTATTAGTTGTGCTGAAAGAAAGGCGAGCGCTCACTGTGAAACAGATCAAACAGCTGATTTCCTTTTTTTTAAAATGACCTCTTAGCTACAAAAATGTAAATAAAAAAAACAAAACAGGATCTAGATAATGATTTAAAAATAAAACAGTCAACGTTCATCATCGTCCATCTGTGGCTCCGATCACCAAACCTCCTCAGCTTTCCTGCTCAAGACTGTTTGACTGTTTGCTCTAATTTCTTCTCCACACTCTGGACTCTCTGTTCAGTTCAGCTACGGTTGCTTCGCTGCTCAGACCAGCCAGCAACCCGCCCTGTTCTCCATGCGTTTGGTCACACACTCAAAATCCCATCGTCAGCCCGGTAGTAATTAAGTCAGGCCCCCATATATTTATTTCTCAATCATATCTAACTACCTCTACCTTTACTTCAAAATGTAGTAAACAATGGTGGTGGGTTTACATTCATTTCTATGGTTCCTCTGCTGTTCCAGAGGTGGTCTTTCATTATTCAATGAATAGTCCATGTTAGGAAAAGTTGTGAAATATGAGAGTATATGGTTATAGTTTAACAGCTACCTTATTTAAATTTTCTTGGTGGTTCTAGTGTTAAGGCAAATAATACACAAGTAGGCGTTTCACTAAAAAAAAGCCCCAGTGAAGCTTTATTGGCACTTATTGAAGAAAATAAGAACAGAAAATCCAGTTTCTCTTCAGCACTGTAGCCAAGAGCTCTGTTGAGCCAAGCATTCTTTTAACCTTAACTGGTAATGACTTCATGAATTTATTCACAAATAAAATTCTAACCACTGGAGAATTATTCATCTCACAGAGCTACTTTCAATACTACTGATAATTAGTTTCTCTCCGAGTTAACTTTAGCAATCATTTTCCAACCATCAAGCTGACTGTTAGACACCATTCCTACAAGACTGCTCAAAGTCTTACCATTTATAAATGCTTCAATCTTAAATATGATCGCTCTGTCTGTTGAGCTACGTACCATATGCCATTAAGGTGGTGTTACACCCCAGCTTAGCGTGCAACACAGAAAAAAAGGAAAGATGACGGCCTCGCTGCCACAGGGTTTGGGTTTCACAACAACCAGATTTTTATTAACCTTGAAAAGTAGCAAGCATCAGGGTGGGCACGGCCAAAACAACAAACAAAATGCTCTGGAAATGAAACAGAACAAACTTACTTATCACGAGAAAATACCGGCCTCTTACCTGTCTCCCTAACCTAAACAGGAGAAAAAAGGTTTTAAACGAGAAAGGCTTCCCCCCATACTGCTACCAGATCAATCAGAAAAGTTCTGTTTACAGTATTTACAAAATATACGAGACAACCAAGTTCTTCTCATTATGAAAACTTGGCCACACACAGTACCCCGCTAAACACAAGATCCAGGGTTAAATGCACACTTTGCTTGGAAGTTGGAAGTCTGCGGGGCCGTCGGTCTAGAGGGTCCCAATTTATAGGCAGCCCCATTCAGTCTTCAAGAAATGGTCAGTCTCTACCTGGAACTTACATAAGCGCAAACAGCAGAGAGAACGAACAGCACCACCCTCAGGTGTGACGAGGAAAGACAACACGCAAAATCATGACCGTTCTCATTCCTGGGGCTAGTATACTGACGTTCTGTCAGTCCCGCAGTGTTCCTGAGGAATGCAAAAAGTGACCTTCCGCAGTTTTATGGTCCGTGCCGGGTTATGGCTGAATTCCAGTGGAATGACTGTCCCGCGGTAATAGACGTTCCAGCCATGCATTCCAGCCCTAAGCCTAACCTTAACCAGCAGTTAAATGACATAAAATAGTGTTTTCCAAAGCGATGTTAAGAAAATGAACGATTTGTCACCTAAATATTACGCTTAGTGAGAGAGAACATGTTGCCATAACAGTGGTAGTAATTAAACAATGACTTAAAAAGCCATCACATGACCTAGCTGTCCAATCTCCAACCTTCCTTTCATATCAAACATCCTTGAAAGAGTTGTTGTCAAACAGCTAACAGATCATCTGCAGAGGAATGGTTTATTTGAAGAGTTTCAGTCAGGTTTCAGAGCTCATCACAGCACAGAAACAGCTTTAGTGAAGGTTACAAATGATCTTCTTATGGCCTCTGACAGTGGACTCATCTCTGTGCTTGTCCTGCTAGACCTCAGTACAGCGTCTGATACTGTCGACCATAATATTTTATTACAGTGACTAGAACAAACCTTAGGTATTAATGGCACTGTGGTTTGAATCATAGATTCCAAAATGTTCTTGAAAAGCAAATTTCTTCACACGCTAAGGTTAATTTTAGAGATCCAGAGGGTTCAACTGCATTTACATCATACCTGCTTTCCTTATACATGCTTTTATATGGGTGATGAAACTCTAATATCACAATTTTCTATGTGTGTGTGAGGTTATAGCAATATATGTCGCGATATGTCTTGAGACCGGGGACAAAGGGGGTAAGCTGCAGTTTAAGCCTCAGTGAAGTCAAATATTGGCATGGTATCCACAGAAACCTCCTAATCTCAGCTAAAAGCTCATATAAACCATTTCTACAACCTCCAAACACAGAAAACAACAAACAATTAAAGGAGCAGTTATGTTATTTTGCGGTAGAACATTTTCTGGTTGGGAGGGGGGATTAATGATGCATTTGCAGCGTGTGGGAGAAAAAAAAAACTATGACAGTGAATTACGTGCAGACAGCTTAATATTTCCATATCAACTATACTCGATTACGATAAAGCCATTTTGACCATTGTACGTGGAAAAACTCGCGATACATCGAGTATATTTGATACATTGCCCTCCCCTACTTTTACATGCCTCCCTTAGGTTTCATGTATAGAAACAACGCTCTGCATTTAATCATTAATCATCTCTGGCTCTCTTCCACAGCCTTACTTCCTCCCCTCACGCCCACCCCTCATGGCTGCCCCACCCTGAGGTTCTGCCAAAGGCCCTTTCCTGTTAAATAGGGAGTTTTTCCTTCCCACTATTACCAAGTTCTTGCTTACAGGGGGTTGTTAGATAGTTGGTGTTTTCTCTCTATATTACTGCAGCGTCCAGCTGAGTCTTCTTGTGATTTTTTTGCTATTTAAATAAAATTGAATTGAATAGACGAGTAATTGTTTGTGCTAGTGTAATGTTTCCCAAACAATGGGTAGAACACCAAAGATGCACCTGTTTTCTGTCAAGTTCTTAAATGAAAACAAAATAAAATTCTATTTATTGTGGCTGACAGAGCAAGGATGATTTAATTCATGTTAGAGCTGTGGGTTTAAACATTTACCAGCTGCTTCGTTCAAGAATGAGTGAAAACCTTAATGTAATTCAAGCATCTCATGAATTATGGAAAAAAAAGACAATTATGTGTGCAAGTGAAGTACACAGATAAAGAATTGTGGTTTGGGAAAGAGCAGGAACTGAATGGATGTATAATCAAACTGCTTTTAGGCTGATTGTTACAAGCAGTTTGGCAACATACATGTAAAAAGTTTGCATATTTAAATTAATAATTAATTGAAAACAGCTTTAGCTTAGTCATGCAAGCTTTGTTGATTAGCAAGCAGAGAGAATATCTTGTCTCACTGGACTCATGATCTTTGTGCCCTGTCATCTCCTTTCTGTTTCTTATCTTTTCCTGAGAAAACCATCTAATGAAGCATCTAATGAAGCAGAAATGTCTTAAAGTCAGGCAAAATATGTAAATAGCCTCCCAAATTACTCTGGAACAAAGTCTGATACCTGACAGGAGAATTCTAATTTTGTCTGAAGCCACCAGCTGTTATATGTTGTTGTCATCTCTCTGCAGGCGCAGACAGTGGTGAGATAGCAGCCCAGATGTGGCAGGAGTAGGCCAGTGATTGAAATGCCACTAGTTTGAATCTATGCATGGGGAAAACGCTAGAGTCTCCATTACAAAATAACCAACCAACCAAAAAAGGGACCATGAGTCAGCACTGGTTCAGGCCAAAGCAGCAGGCTACATGGCTGAAAAACGAAGCCCACATTAAGTTATAAACACTGCAGTTCCTATAACGACCACTTGAGGCAGGCTGCAAAAGCAAATAGGTTCCCATAAACTTTAACGCAGAAATAAACCAGTCGACAGCCTGCTAAACAAAAAGCTTTGTTTTTTACAATTTACAATTTAAAGTTACTAAACACCGGATGCATTTTGCTATTCTTCTTATTTGAGAGATGTTCTGCCACCTCAGCTCGAGTCACTTTAGTTGAAACTTCTAGCTCCAAAAATATCAGTGTCCACATCTTTTACAGAGTTTGTGGTTGTTTCCTGTTGAATTCATCTCATTAATGAACTAACTTTTTGTTATTTTTTGTCATTTTTTATGTTTCAGATGGATATTTCAACAATATTTAATCATACTCCATAACATTGTTATTTCAGTATATTTATATTTTAAAATCATGCATCATCACACGTGATTGTAGTACTTTGTTCCACATGCACGTGCAATGATTAATTAGGATTAATCATTTACATCAAAAACGTCACATCTCAGTGCAGCCGAGGAAAAGCAGAACTAGTCGGGCTGACAACGTAGGAGAGATCAAAACTGATTTATTAAAACTTTGTCAGGCTCCGCCCGTCACAGTTTTTAAAAGTATCACCAGTGGGCGATATATGAATGCATAATATAAAGAAATTAAGATATTCCTGGTTTGTTTTTGTTTTCAGTTCAAACTCCAGCTTTATAAACTATTCACCATGATTCTGACATTTAGTGAAATACTCCATGTTGCTGATATCCATCACTCAGCCATTCACTTTATCTCAGCAAGACAACAAGATATATATATATATTTTTTTTACCAAATGTCTCCAGCATGTCAGTTAACACGAACCCACAATAATGAACATGGCTTATTGATGGGCCACGTACAGACTTTTAACTTCAGTTAGCATATAATCCATATTATCTGATAGATAACAAGTCATTAACATTCATGAGACATTTGCAATTCTAATGTTGGTAAGCTGAAGCTGTATGAGTGATGATACAGTGCATGCTTGTAAGCACAGTTAAACAATCTCAGTTATAATTGATATATTCATTTGTAAAGTGAATCACATTACTTTCTGCAACTTTCAAACTGGCCCCGGTGCTGCTGGGGAGCTAATAAACTCTGATAGTTTGGTATGTTGGATACATACAGTCCATATGATGTTAAAGTCTGAACAGAAGCAGTATGGTTCACCACACTCTGCCTTTGCATGTCTGCATTTGGGTCCTCAGTTCTCCACAACAGATATGACATGACAAAATTTGTTGAAAAAGCAGCCAATGTCCAACGAGAACAGCCTTCAGAAAACCTGCAAAATTATTGCTCAAGAGCACTTTAAAATAAAGACGAGAAAGTCTGGCTCCTTGATGTTAAAATATAAAGTTGAACTTTCAGGCTTTCATAATAATAAATAGATAGAAACCCTGGAATTTATTCTTTGTGTTACAAACGTTTGAAGCTCGAAGACTATGCACACATTAAAAACTTGAAAAACATTTTTATGTGTTGTAAGATAAAAAAGAAGCCTTCAAAAAGATTGAAGCAACAGGAAATGAATCCTGGCTCCACATGAGACTCTGGTTTTCCTGTTAGTTTGGCTCACACATCCGAACAGCTGCCGACATAAATAATGGAGGAGAAGGGAAATCCACATCATTTGGTGCTTCCACCCACACTGACAATTTCAAATGATCTTTGGCATGAAAAGTAAAACATATAGTCTGCATCCATGTGCTGTGAGGATAGAGAATGCGGTGTAAGAGCATCTGTATTTGGACACCTATTTACTGAATGATCCCAGGGCCTAAAAGAGGAGAGTGATGTGCATTATTTTTGAATAAAAAAAAGTCTTCTTTTTGTCAAATGGATGTGCTCAGGGAATTAATTTTAAACCCACTTGACGAGAATGAAAACCCGAATCTAACCCTTGCGCTGCATGAATAATGGAAAACGCTAACTGCTACAGCTGTAACACTGTAACCTCATCCATTTTGCATTACGCCCGTCCCTCTCTCTTTTCCATTTCTTGTCCTCTGTTTTCCCTTGCATCCCTTAATTACTCTTCCTACCTCTTGTCCATCTCCTCTCCCTCCAGTGCTAACCCGCTCTCTCACCCCGCTCTCTCACCCCGCTCTCTCCATTTACACCGCTGCCCACTTCTGTTTTTCTGTGTGATTGCTGGATGGAGAGAAACCCCATCTTTTGCCCCGTATTTGCTAAATAAACATTTCATTTCCCCAAGGTCTTCTGTTGTTGTCCCCCCCACTCCCCCATACCCCCAACTCCAATCAGTTTCACCCCTCTTTCATTTTCTCTGTTTCACTGCTGTCTGTTTTTTCAGCATTTTCTATTCTCACTTCTTACTTCTACCCCTTCCCATTTGTCTCCCCGGTGATGCACTGTGGCCCAGCTCCATTTTGCACTTTCACTTGGAGACTCTGCCACAATTTCAGGTTTCAGACCAACTGCCATAAAGTGTTGGTGGGTTATAAAGTCCAGGGCATGATTATGAAGCATGCTTGGTAAAGGTGCAGAACATGTTTTGTGACTGATATGAAGGAAAATAAGCTCCTACAGATAAACGGTTTCTGTGCAGAATGAAACTTAATTGGAACAGCTGCATTTAAACGTCATGAAGGTCTGTCTGATACGACTGCATGTAGCCACAGATGGTTTGAAGATCCTGTCTGTTAGGGTCAGTTGTTGTTGCTGTATTTCTGTGGCATATAAGTTGGAGGTAAGGGTGAAACAATAGGAACACAATTTGCTTTTCTAGCAGGCTGTAATTGTGAATTTCTGCTGTGAAACTGGACATTTTATCATTGGAGGGATGGACCCTCTTTTCGCCACCATGAGATGAACTGCATTTTCTGGCATTTCAGTGATCACGTCACTCCTCAGACCATTTATCAGATTACTTCTTAGATTTATGAGCCCCATGTATTGCTGCTTGATTTCCACACTGTTTCCTAAAATTAAGAAATCCCTTATGAGGCTCAAGTCTGTCTGACTCAACGTGTAGTTAATATTGAGCAAGTCTGGGTGGGATTGGGTCGTGTTCCAGCTCAGAGCTGATTGCACCCACTCTAAACAACATTTGCTCTTTCATCAGATGAGGCACGTTTCAGAAGCATCCTAAAGTGTAACACTGCTGTGCTTTGCTTCATTATAGGTCTTTTTTTCTTGTTGCAGAAACTACACCAAGTGCACAGAAAAGATGAAGATGGTGAAAGTCAGACACAGAAGTAGCAAAATAAAAGACCAATGCAGACAAAATGTCACGCTTCTGAGATGCTCATGCTGCGAAGCAGTTTGAAAAGACATGATGTGTCAGACATGCACTGTGTGTATTCCCAGGGTTACACTCATCCCAGGGTGGATGGGTGCAGAGTCTGAACGGGACCCGGGGCCTCTGGCTTTCTTTCCTTCTCCCACTTATTTCCTGTTGCCTCACTACATCTTCTTGGGAATTCTCTTTGGTCTTGCAAGTTTAAGTTTGCCTTTACAGTCCCCAAATATTTTTCTCTTTTTTAAGCTCATTCATGGTGCACATTGTACACAAAGCAGCACACACATTTAGTGGGTCAAGTACAATACATACACATTTGAAAGGTGTACCATGGATTGACGTGGAGAAACAGTCAACAACAGTCACCCCAAGACACTTTATATAGTAAGGTAGACTCTATGATAATACATACAGAGAAAACCCCAACAATCATATGACCCCCTATGAGCAAGCACTTTGGCGACAGTGGGAAGGAAAAACTCCCTTTTAACAGGAAGAAACCTCCGGCAGAACCAGGCTCAGGGAGGGGCGGGGCCATCTGCTGTGATTGGTTGGGGTGAGAGAAGGAAGACAGGATAAAGACATGCTGTGGAAGAGAGACAGAGGTTAATAACAAGTGTGATTCAATGCAGAGAGGTCTGTTAACACATAGTGAGTGAGAAAGGTGACTGAAGAAGCAGAAGTCAGTCAAGAGCAAACACATTATTTCCATCGTCCCCTTTGAAAACAGCTTTGTTTGATCGATTGATAACATTTCTGGTTGTTCTGAGATTTTACAGCAAACTGGCCCCAACTTGTTTAAGTTAAAATAATGAAGTAACAAAAGGAGCAAGTTTATACATTTCGGCTTTTCTCTTGTAATTTATGTCCTCATATATCAAAAGGCAGTCTTTCTGCTGCAGGAAGGTGCTGATCAGCATCCCAGGTTCTCTCGAGGTGAGGACGGCTCAGAATTTTGCTTCCAGCCACAGAAAATGGGAAGAAAATGCAAAGTAGCAGCTAATTATGCACTAAAGTTTCTCTAAAAACAAATACTTTTCTGCACTGCTAATGGCATTTTTAACAGCAATTTAAAACCGATATGATGACCACTGATGTTAATTATAAACAGGAATTGTGAAAGGACTTTTAAAATGTAATCAGCATCATTTGTTCTGCCACATCACTGCAGTAAAAACTTGCTTTAGAGACCATTTTCCAGACAGCTGCTTCCCTCAGTGACCCTGTGTTAGATAATATTACTGCTGCATGTCATTAACTTTTGTCTTCTGTCACCAAGAGCTTGCTCAGAGGGTTTGTTTGACTCTTGGGCTTCTCTTTATATTGTAAAATATAGAAGCTACACCATTAAAGTACCTGGGGATGGCTGTTGTTGTGAATTGTTGCTATATCAGTAAAACTGAATTGAATCAAGGCATCAATGCCAAAGGACACCTTATGTGGAATAGCAATACACTCGTGCCATCTGCCAAGGCTCCTCTGTATCACTCACTATTGAACATGATGAGTAATTGTCTTGTACTAATGAAGTGAAGGCCATCAGATCGAGCAGACAATCATGAGGGTGGATGACAAAGACAGGAAATGATGTAAAAGAAGCTCCACAAGGATAAGCAATTAAAAATAACACAGGAAGTGATTGTTAGAGGCCTGAGGAGCGAACAAAGACAAACCGAGGGAAAACTAAACACGGAGGATACAATGAAAGGTGAGCAAATACTGAAGACCCAACATGATTACACTACACTGATTAATCCAAGGAAATTAGAGATCTGTATGAAAATTAGACATTATTGTGTACTTTGTTTTTGTAACATTTTCCTCATTATTTCTTTTCATCTAGATGCGCTTGCTAGTTGAAATAAGGAATAATGAAAGGGAGGCAGAAACAATCTGGGATCAAGCAAAGCCGGGCAATTAAAATGACAGAAATATCACAGAGCTCAGGGGTATCATGCACCGTCGACCTGGGTCAGCAGGCTGTTGCCAGAAACACCCCAGAACACGTGATTAAGCGCTGCACCAAAATGATAGTTTGCTGTGTTTGTTAATGATGCAGCTTTGTTTTTCTGAGGACATACAAATCTACCTTTCAGGAAAGTTATCTCTTGTCAAATTCCAACCTTCATCTTGTAATTTCATCTCCCCTCATCTTCTCTTCCCTTATCCTGTCATATCTTGCTTTGTCTCTCCTTTTCTTTTACATCTTAAATGGTACACTCCTTTTCTTTCATTAGTCTGACCTGCCACAATAAGAGCCAGGCGGTGGACAGGAGAGAAATAAAGAGCACGAATCCGTTTCTGGAGTTTCTGTACCTTTTCTCTCTGAAGAGCCTGATGATAAGAGAAGTATTACAGAGGCGGATGATGGGTAATTATGTTGGTCTGGAGATATACTTCGCTAATCTGGCCTCTCCTCCCTCCTCGTCTCTAATTCTTTCTGTCTCTCCATTTCTCTCAGAGTTTCTCATTATCTGCGTCGTCCTCCCTTTATTTTTCACGAGTCTTTCTCATTCTCTCTTTCTCTCGGGGGCCGTAGGATATGATATGTGCAGTGATTGAAAAAGGACTGACTGTCTGTGTTTAATTCAATTTTTGGACTGCAGGCACTGCAGATTTATGTGTTGGTGTAAATGTGTGTGGTAGCATGACAGTTTTGTGAACTACCCTTAATGCACACTTTTCTTATAGAGGTACGATGTAGATCAAGTTATGACAGTAAATGAATATAATAAAGTCATAAGAGCAGGAAAATAATAATAATGAGGATTATTTATGGGCAATCTTGAAATTAATATTTCACAATTGTCCTCTTCCCCTCAGGAAAAACCCAACAACAACCAGGACCCCAGTCATGTAAAGTGTTCAAAATTCTTCTCCCTGACAACCTCAGCAAATGCTTCACTGTGATTGAAAGCTGTCTGTCTCCAAATGTTCTCCATCTCAATCCTGGTGAAACTGAAGTTCTTGTGTTTGGTCCTAACACCTCCTACAGCGATGTCGGTCAGTACGTCAGCCTCTTCTGGACCCTTTTTTATTATCTTTGATCGTCATCTGAATTCTGAATGTCTTTGAGCTCATCCAGTCTTGTTTCTTTCATGTAAGAAACACTGCAACACTGCACTGTTAAACCTTTACTGTTATTTAATAATTTGGAACCGTTAGAGCACCGTGCTGATTATCGTAACTCTCTTTTTCCATTCGTCATTCCTCCTTAGCGTGACTACAATCTAAGCTGCTAACAAGGAGTAGCAGCTGTGCATATATCACCTCTATTTTTGCTTCCCTTCACTGACTTCCAGAATGCACTTTAAATTTCTAGTATTAACTTATAAAGCTCTATATTGCCAGGTTTCTCAATACAGAGCTACTAGGACCTTATAACAGCTGTCAGCCTCTCGGATCTAATCAGGATCTACTAACTGGTCCATGCTCTTATTTTAGAAGCGATTTGGTATTTTTGGTACTCCATGTCTTATCCGTCACATAGAACTATGACTGGCAGAATCAGCAGGAAACTTTGCCAATGATCTTGAGTCACAAGAAGAACAAGTAGTCCTGCAGCAGACAGTCTGAACCCTGAGTCCTGCTATTTCAGCTGCTTTGAACACCCAGCTTGCTGGTTTGTCGAAGAACTGCATCCATGTCTACTGAAAACTGCTGATTTGGATTTATATTTTCATTGACAGCAAGCTGCATGAAGTGAAAATGACGCTATTTTTGTAAAACCCAATAAAAAGCATTTTTACAATCCAAAACAAGGCTATATGACATCATAACTTTTTAACAGCATGATATCAAGATTCAACACTTCAGTCCAGACAGCAGTTATTGGATGAACGTGTCAGATGATGGAGCATGTTAGTAGGCTGAGACCCCAACCGGTCTAAACCTTTCATTACTAGTGAAGTGTGAAGTCTCAACAGATACTTAACAGATGGTCATAAAAATGGGTTCAGACATTCACCGCGAGATAAATTAGTCATTTGGTATGTTTGGCCATCAAAATGTCATCAAAGTTAAGCTTTCACAGTACTTAGAGCAAATTCCCTAAACCTACTAATAGTCTCAGCTCTTTAGTCTCACATTTACATTTAATGGCTCTTAGAATTGAAATCATTAATCTCCTAAAAGGGGCCTATGGCCAGCATAATGGAGCACGCAGTGAACAAAACTAGCAATAGACCAGCTGTGCTGCTCAGGACCGACTGGCTGCCAGTCCTCGTGACCCATGAATCTCTCCTGCAACCAAAACACCTGATGAAGGAAACCTGAAAAATCATTTCATTGAGATTCTGGGTGGTGGTTTTAAAAAAGGTTTTATGTCAGCTGAACCCTACCCCCTATGTTTCCGTGCTGTCCTCCTCCATCCATCGAGCCATCTAGTTATTCCTGCTGGTTCACACCTCTGGTGTCTCTCGGGGCGAGTGTCCAAGTTTTAATAATAAGGAGATGGTTGGAAAGTGAAATGACACGTTTCTGTGTGAATGAACGCTCACTTAGTTTCTAAGTGAAACTTGTCAGACTTGAAGACTCGGGGGCCGTGTGTGTGTGTGTGTGTGTGTGTGTGTGTGTGTGTGTGTGTGTGTGTGTGTGTGTGTGTGTGTGTTTGTGTGTGTATGGGAGAGAGTGTGTGCTCACACTTTTCAGTCTTTCCTTATTTTCTGTTATACAGCGGTGGTTTGCACAGGGACACGTTTATGAAATCATTTTGATTGTTAGTCACCACAAAGTGCATGAAAGCCAAACCTTTTGCCACAAAGCCTTTGATCATAGGTGTTTAATATATGTTGCTGAAATGTGTGGATGTTGAATTAAAAGTAGTAAAATCACCCAAAAATATGCTTATCATAAGTCCAATAAAGCCAAAAGCTCAGGTTTCAGAATGCTCTAAAAAGTCAGTTTCAGGCATCTTTTTTTTTTTAATTTTTTCTACTCATTGATTTCTATATACTTAGTGACATCAGATATCCTTATATGGACTTCACAGCTACTCTGATTTGGCTGTGACCACAGAAGCCCCACCCACCAGCACCTCAAACCTTCTGTTTATAATAAACAGCCAATCAGAACAAAGCAAAAATAATCCAGCTTGTTAGTGACAGAAACAAGCAGATGTGTTTGAATTGTGAGTCAGGCAAAGCTACTCTAGAATAAGAAAATGGGGTGCCACTTTGGTTTGGTGGGTGGGGAGACGACTACATGCTGCATGGCAAGAATGCTGTGTGTCCAACAAAAAGCAGCAGAATTCATTTAATTTAAAGAATTTATATTCTGTTAATGTGCTTTGGGAAAAAAATGAAGTCAGACAAGATAAAAATAAGTACACACCTACTTACCTGCCCTTCTCTGGCAGCAGTGGAGACTCTCTGTTAGAGAGAGCTGTAGTGAGCATTTAAGTTAAAGCAGGTTTTAGGGTTTTGACGAAAGTCCTCATAAGTCTCAAACACTGAGTGTTTGTGTGTGACAGAGACGCATGTTGCTGTGTGTTTCTGCTTAAGTGTGAGTTTTGCTTCTTAGGTGTGTGTGCTGTTCTGTTTGTGAGTGTGAGAAGAGCTGCGGCAGTTAAAACGCTGACTGCAGTAAATCATGCGTTCTCTCCCCAGACTCCAAACCCACATTTTCACTGTGGTCATTCTGCTACAGCAGCTGGTACGCACCACCAAAATGCATGGAGCTACAATCCCAGCTCTTTGCATTTTCATTATTTATCTGTGGAGCTCTGACTGCGCATGCATGCTCTCTCACAGCAGTCCCCTGCTTTGTATTCATACAGCTCCACACATTCACACCTCAGAGCTGCCACAGTCCAACCAGCCAACCACAGACCCCTGCTGTAAAACATTCAGGCGCCCCACTAACTCCTCTGCCCATAAAGAGATCAGGTTTTCTATGTGTTCACACCAGCTATTTGCAATTTAAATATAGCTGCAGAAAAATGTTGGATATTCTAAATTTATGAGCTAATTCAGAATTAATATTTTACACAACTCTAAGAGAAATTATTAAAAGAAATTAAATGGAAATATTCTACTTTATCACAGAGGAAACAGACCCTAATATTACACTGAGATGTGTGTGGGTACCAAAGTCCAACCTTCACAAAAGGAGTTTGAGGAATCATGATGTGAACAAATGAGATTTCTTGGGACCTCAAAAGAAAAGTGTTGGTGATGTTCATCTTCTCTTCACCCTGTACACCTCTGACTTCTGCTACAACTCTGAATTATGCCATATTCAGAAGTTTGCAGATGACACGGCCATCATGGGGTGTATCTGGGATGATCAGGAAGAGGAGTACAGGAGCCTGGTGAGGAACTTTGTCGCATGGAGTCACACAAACCACCTCCAACTCAACACCTCAAAGACTAAGGAACTGGTTGTGGACTTCGGGAGGTCCAGAGAAGGTCCACTGCCGGTTCAGATAGAGGGGGAGGAGGTGGAGGTGGTCAACAAGTACAAGTACCTCAGGCTGTGGGTGGACAATAAACTGGACTGGTCATGCAACACAGAGCACCTGTATAAAAAAGCCCAAAGCCGACTGTACTTCCTCAGGAGGCTGAGGTCTTTTAACATCTGCAGGAAGCTCCTGAGGATGTTTTACCAGTCGGTGGTTGCTGGAGTACTTTTCTATGCTGTGGTGTGCTGGGGGAGCAGCACAGCAAAGAGGGACTCATCCAGGCTGGAGAAACTGATCAGGAAGGCTAGCTCTGTGGTCGGCATGAAGCTGGACACTCTGGTGACAGTGGCAGAGAAAAGGACATTAAAGAAACTGATGGACATTATGAACAATGCTGGGCATCCTCTGCACACGGCCATAAACAACCAGAAGAGTCTGTTCAGTGACAGGTTGCTTCTCCCAAAGACAAGAACTAACAGACTTAAAAACTCCTTTGTCCCACACGCCATCAAGCTGTTTAACTCCTCTCTGTGTGTGTGTGTGTGTGTGTATATATATATATATATATATATATATATATATATATATATATAACAATTCTGTAACTGTAACTTCGGTCGTTGCTGTGCTTTTTTTGGAAATCGAATTTCCCAGAGGAACCCACCCGAGGGATTAATAAAGTTCTATCTTATCTTATCTTATCTTAAAACAATCCCTGAGGAGTTTGGACCAGTCGCAGTGCACAAGTGGAGGAAATTCGAGAGTATTGTCACGCTCCGCTTGGAAAGATCTTTGACCAACAAAGAGCACTCTAAGAACAAGGAGTGTGTGTGGAAATCGCAGGCAAACTCATGTCCTAAGCAACTAAAGTCCTCTCCCACATTGTGTAACGTTCATGTTAAATGAGTCCACCATCATAATGACAGTGTGCAACAGCTGAGTGCATGCACAGCTGCTTCCCAGACAGAACACATCTGGAGCTTGATGAAGAAGGTTGGAATCTAGTACAAGTACAACCTTTTGTTTTTGTGACACACACATATGTTGAGGAGGAAAATCCTGAATACTCATCTGTGAAACACGGTGATGCCAATGTCATGGTTGGGGACTCTTTGCTGCAGCTAACAATGCTAATAATACCCCGAAAAAGCTGTGATGTTGCCAATTGTTAACAAAAAACTATTTCATGCTAATATCCAGCTGTCAGTATGTGCTAGTAAAGAATTTGCATTTCTTGCCTTCAAATGTCAACGTTTCAAGGGCAATTTTATCACCACTGTAGACCTGTCTCAGCAAACGGGGAGGCTTGAATGTTATTCAGGGACAAAGTATCTACCTAAGGCTTTAAGTAAAATCTGGAAATTTGTAACTGGGCAGATATAAGGCCAAAAGAGTCCTTGGTTTATCCTCAGGCTCCATCTCCTCAAGGAAAGGGATGAAGAAAGTCTTCAAATCACAATGTTTCTATTGAATGAGATGTCAGATCCACAAGGCCAAACCATCCATCCATCCATCCATCCATCCATCCATCCATCCATGTTCTTGCCTAAGCAGAAGAACATTTTTATTTTTTTTTATGTTTTCTTTCTATTTTAATTCTTTTATTACATTATCCCTCTGTTCAGCACTTTGGCCGACACTTGATGTCTTTTAAATGTGCTATATAAATAAAGATGACTTGACTTGACTTGACTAAGCAGAGAAGCCCAGACCTCCCTCCCCATTATCCAAAGGAGTTCCCCAGGGCTTCACATTAGGACCAGCACTTTTTTCTCTATATTACTTCTGTGATTATCAAAACAGCTAAAGGTTCTGAAATTGAAAAGGGTTAAATCTTTAGGAATTATAGATTATAGATCAGAATTTGTCTTTTAAAATCATTAAAACTTTGAAAGCCTTGTGGTCAAGCTGAAGTTTAAATTAAGTCTCTATTTTTTAGGAATAAATCATTTTTCTTGCTCTAGGTAAGGGAACACTTTTACCTTTAGTGGGTCAAAATGAGTTGGATACCAGCTACTGTTATGATTTACATTTTATTTATGGCTGTGCATCATTGCTCTCTGTATGATGCTGCTAAGTGGCAGTCTCTGTGTGTCCACAGACGTTCCCATTGGCTGGTTTTTGTTTGCAAAGGCTTGTGCTCAGAGTCAGAAAAGAATTAGGAACAAAAATAGGCAGAACTTTTGAT
This sequence comes from Rhamphochromis sp. 'chilingali', assembly GCF_963969265.1. Lineage (NCBI taxonomy): Eukaryota > Metazoa > Chordata > Actinopteri > Cichliformes > Cichlidae > Rhamphochromis > Rhamphochromis sp. 'chilingali'. Next base: position 2,863,465 of record NC_137935.1, on the reverse strand, counting down.
GATGGGGGAGGTTAAGGGATTTGGATGTTTGTGTTCACATGCCTGTACTGGATGCAGTTGCATTTGTGTCTTTACTTATAATCTGTTGCGGTTGCTATAATTTTTGCTGCCGGGTCTTCAAATCTGCCTGGACTCCCTGTGTCTGTGCAGTTTCCAGGTTGCTTTCACATTCCAGAGACATACATGCTAGCTTAATTTTAAATTGATTATAGATATAAATGTAAGTGTTAGTGTTTGCCCCTCTATAATAATAATATAACAATAATAAGACATTACATTCATTTATTTTCGATGCCTTTCAAAGCACTCAAAGTGAGCTTCAAACATAAAATTAGCGACAAAATTAAAAGAAATTTCAAATCCAGGAACAATATGATTGGCTAAAAATATTCGGGGGTGCCAGGTCATTGACAGCAGGATGTACTCTGCTCTTTGCCAGAACAAGAGGTACAGCTAACATTAAAGTGTCCTGTGTCCTGACATTGTAAGCACTGTTCTACAATTTAATTGAACAATAAAGTTACGCATGCATCTTTGCAGTAGAGCCTTGTAAATAAACATCATATAATACTGCTCACTTAATTTGTTAGGGAGTACCACGCTGCTTTTTCATATAAGATGCAAATGAAGTTTACACCCACAGGCGTAACATTTAACCCTTTGTCCCCTTAACCCTTTGCCAGCGACAGGCACTGCAGGCACTCCATAAACAGAATTTTCTACATGCATGAACAATTTGATGAATAGAGATTTTTTTAAACCAAACCATGTTTTTTTTTTTTTTTTTTTTTTTTTTACAAAACATAACTATCACAAGTTTGACAGTTCATAAGGAAATGAATCAAATAACCACTGGTTAGCCAAGCTACTTCATACCCACATTTTCTACACAGATGCAGTTGGAGCCTTTCTCAGGTGTGACAGGAGCTCTGTTTTATGACGACACCTTCTGTGACTAACAAAGTGCCGGTGCCTCATTGTCATACAACTCATAGAGTTCAAGAAAATGTTTCAGTGGGAATAGATGAAACGAGCCACCTCTTCAAGAGCCGAGTGCTTCACTTACAAACAGAAGGCGAGAGGAGCGAGAGCTTCTTTGCCAGCCAAGTATAAATGTCATTCAGTGGTGAGTAGAAAATAAGGAGCACGAGGTCGGTACGCATCACTCCTAATTCATCGGCTCACATCTTGAAAGACAAAATATCCCTCCATCTTTTAAGTGTTTGCAGATAAATGAACATGCACAGTAAGGATAGTTTTATGATGATAATGAATACAGTCGAACCCATAATCACAGTAAGAAAAAAATAGGAGCAACAGCTGGAAATCATTAGCATTACAATCAAAACATAGAGTACCCTCCAAGGCATAATGGCTTTCATACAAAGCGTATGCTGTGAGAAATGAGTTAGGAATAATAAAAGGGTTGAAATTTATCTGTGTTTGTTTGTTATAGTATTTTAAACAATAAATTATGTATCATCTAAACTTCTTCTTGCTAACTATGACATATCGTAGGTTTTTACTCTTTAACATGTATTTTCTAGACCTGCCGAGTGGAATAAAAAAGACAAAAGGTGTCTAAAAAGGAATGCTGCAATTAAAGTACTGCTCTGAGTTCATTTACTCAGTCACTGTGCTTTTTAGTCCTTGAAAATACATTTGAATGGACCGCAGGAGTACAGATAGGAAAAGAGCTTAACCAAAAGAACAAACTCTGCTGGCCATCCATGCAGGCTGTAGTGCTGTCATTAAATGTCAAACTGCAGCGGGGTCTCAGTGGGAACATGCTGTTCATGGAGGGAAAAAATCTTCAAATTTCAACTCATTTTTCCCTGAAAAACAAAAAATAAGAAAAGTTTAAAACCTTTAGCCTCATATGAGAGAAAAGGTCTCCAATGTGTGATTATTTTACGTTTTCAGTCTTAACACCTGAACCATTTTTTCAGGTTTGTTATGCACCTTTAATACTGTCAGCTCTCCTGGCAGATGATCGAATTTTAAAAGCATTAAGCATTACTCTTTGAAGCATTAAGCTGTGTCCAGGTCTTGACATGTTTCCACACTCAATACACGACTGACACACAAAAGAGTTTCTCTCTTCAGGTTGTGTGGCTCTCACAGTAAGCTCCTCTCATTCCAACGCTGTAAAATGAACCAATATCTCCAACGATGTAATTCGAGGTATTCATTCACAAAATTAGTAGAAGGTATAGTTGCCTGCTAGATCAAATTCATGATAAAAATCCAGTCCATTCTGAATCCCAGGGCATCAAATACTGCCAGTCAAAGCCAGTGCACAAAATGTACTGGGTTACAGCAATAATGAGACGCCTGTCACTTCCCGCTTGTCACAAATGGATGCTTGTTATTGTGGTGTCCTTTCTCGGTGCACAATCACTGGCTTTAAGGATCTTTTCCCTACTGTTCAGTGTGGAATTTTGGAATGTTGTGAACTGATCCAAATCCCAATCCACTGCCAAATCCCAAAGATAGTATAAAAGATGGATGTAGTCTACGTAAGATCAGCAGTTGGTTTCAGAAATTTGATTCTGAAGCTTCCAAGCTGCCATTTTGACAGCTGCCATGCTGGGTTATTGGACCCAGAAATATATGTGATCTTTTATGGATAAAAAGGTATCCGGTCTTTAAGTCTGAGTCATTAGCCGTTTCCCAGTCCAAATTCAGCTTCAGGTCCCAAAAGTCAAACAAACACTGCAGAGTTACAAACTGTCTAAATTCTTTCATCTTTAATAAAATGATGAGTGTGCTCTACCAGGTGTAACAATTAAGTTTAACATCCAGCCATCCATGAGAAGCTAAATTTATGAAGTTTAACAGAGTTAGAAGTTAGCAGAGAGTTAGCTCGCTAGCTTCCATCTAAACATGATATAGCATGTTCTGACTGAGAGATTTCTGAAAAATTAAAAAGTACAGCTCTGCTACCACTTCTGATATAGAAAGTGAAGACAGAAAACTAAACAGCAGTGACGTTTGTAGGGTTACCGAAGTTGGGCTAGCTGCTATATAATGATGTGCTATGTGTTGGCTAGCTACACAGCTATGTTAGCATAACATAAACACAGCGAAGCTGGAGGATGAACGCTAACTTTTTTCCACTCGATAAAAGTTAACGTGAGGGTTCCTGATGGTTAGGGACAAATGCAATTGCATGGCAGGATAAGCTGACCAAACTTCAGTCAGGAGAACAACTGAGATAATCCATCCACAATACGAGGTTAGTCATTAATATACTGGTGCATGGGCTGGGCTGTAGTTACATCGTAAAGGTTTAAAAACTGAGCTTTAAAATGAACAGTGGTAATAAAACCAAAAGAGGCCGACAGTGATCACTGACTGTTTTTAGGGGCTTGTTCAGATTGAATAGAATGGATAAGCTAGAGGAGGTGAGGGAGGTCTGGATGGATCAAATTTCTAAAGTGAAGAACGAACGTTTTAGATGGTCTGTACCACATAGCATTAGTCAGATGATACTTAAAAAAGCTTAGAAAGAAACCATCAGTACGCACGGGGAAGAGATTTAGTTTAATGACTCAAAGAAGCGGATCACGGATGCTGATCTCTTACCTGGCTATCAAACTAAATTATCCAGGTGGAGGAATCACAAAAAAAGCCCCAAAAACACTTAGTCTGAGTTATTATAAAGTGGCAAAGTGGCCATACAGGCCAAAGCTATTTTGACAGTGGAGAGTTTGGCAAATAGAACAGTGCCACCTACGGGAAATGTAGTTTTTGTCACTTCTGCAATGGCATGATTTCTGTGCTCCTGAGGTTTCACTTTGCTAGTTTCTCTTTGGTGCCAAAACTTTGGGCTCTCTCACTCTGGGGCCTCTGGATGTCTGGAGCCTGGATCTCCTCCATGCCTGCTTCATGCCCTGGGGGACAGGGCTATGGCTCTCTACATCCTCTAGCAGACCATTAGTATGTTGCTCTGTTCTCTCAACAGGTGATCCAGGAGATTTTTTTTCTCTTCTTTCTCTTTTTAAGTGCCCTTTCTCACTGTCCCTCTTCCCTTCTGTTTTTCTTTTCCTTCATCTTTCTTTCTCCCTTTCCTATCCCTCAGTCATGTCTGTCCTGTCTGTAACAACTGAAAATAAAATAAAATAAATAATAACAACAAAGGTTGATCAAATGGACCAATACGGCAAGGCTGTGATGATCCATTTGGCAAAGTAAATCCATTGGGTATCCTTGTTGGTCTTCAGACAACAATTCTGACGGCTAAAGAACCAAATGGGACAGGCAAAAAAAATAATAAAATGAAACGAATCAGTACTTAAAGGCAACACCTTCCTGTGCATCCAGCTCAAATGGACACTTTGACATACAGAGATGTGAATCATTGCAAAACAGAAGCCAGTTCAAGCCAGAAACAACAAAAAGCTTCAAATAACTGGTTGAAATTTTAAGTTTTCTGGTTTCTCATTGAAGTCAAGCTGTGATCAAACTCTATGTAAAACTGACTCTTAAAGCCATCACATGACCAAGGCTTAGCATTTTATTAGCTTTATATTGCATATGTTATATACTGCTTTTCTGGTTACACTCGAGGCTCCAGAATATTGACAGCGTTCCCCAGAGTCTAAGTCAGCAGACTACCAAATAGGCTTCCAGATATTTACCTAGAATAATCATTTTCAGGAGATTCGATCTGTGTCAACATTACGCTATATAAACACGACACACTCCTGTGTCTCTGTTTTATCTTTGAGAGTGTTGCAGTTGCAGTGTTGCAGAACCATTTGGTCCCCACAGTCTAAATATATTCCACAGAAAATAAAAAGTGAACAGCAGAGCCAAGACTGTGTCCTTAAATGCAAAAGAGCTTTCCAAAGATAGCCTGGGACATCTCTCCCCACCTGCAGGAGACTTCATAACTCTCATCATCATCATTATCATCATGAAGGAGGTAAACACCGGCTTTAAATACGGAGGCAACGTGCAAATACCAGGCTCAAATATACAAGTCAGATCTCCAACCCGACGGTGCCAGATGGACAGATGTGATAAAGGACTGGGAGTCCTAGCTTGCATGCTTTTAGCTTGTGAAGATTTCCCCTTCCTGCAGGTTTTGTATTGGCACTTACTGTGAAAGACATGTTAAAGAAATCTTCATATTTTATTAACATATTATTACATTTATTGAAAGGAATGCTTAGAAATGATCCGAGTGATGGGCTAGTTTCAATTACAAGATACTTTTGTGGTTTTTTAGGTTTCTGTCATGATGACTAGGGTGGAATATTAACATATGTACAGTGAGAGGGAGAAAGGGGGTCCTGGGATTCTGGGGAAACAGCCCCACACTCCTCTTCAATTCGCTCGTGAAAAACACACACACTCAGTCCAGATGCCCACAGCGGGCCTCACTCACACTCTTGCTCATCCAACGTGTTTCCAGGGAAGGCGGGCTGGGGTCCAGGGAGGTCTGTGCAGGAGGAGACGGAGAAGTAGGGTGAGGATCCAGGGAGGCACAGGTGTCCAGATGCCACCCTGGTGGAGAAGGTGAGTACTACATCCCGAGCAGCCACCCAGAATGCTGACAGTTTGAGAACAGTGCACATCAGCAAGACTGAGAGTTCATGGAATCATTAACATCTTGTACGCAAAAGAAGTAATGGGACTGAATTTGGATGAATTTGGCACCAAAGAATTAATGTGTCTTAGTCCTGGTCTCAGCATTAGTCACTTCCTGTTTTATTTTATTAGCTTGTTTGTTATATTTATTTTTTTTAGTTCCAGCTGTGTTCCCAGGTGCTTCCATCTCCATAATTACCCGGTTTGTGTTTCTTGTCACGTTGTAGCTGCTGTTCTGACGGTGTTCCTGCTTACCTGAAGTTTCTAGATCGTACATTCCTGGCTCCTGTCACGCCTGAGTTTCTGTATTTTTGGAATTTATGTTCCCGTGAGTTCCAGCAATCAAGCTGCTGCTGAGTTCATGTGTATCCTCCTGCCTGGCAGTGCATCGTGAAAGAACCCAGTTTGGTGTTTGGGTGCAGCTAAAAGCGACCTTTAAATGACAATGACAATTTTATTTATGACTTACATTTTATTATGTGTATGCGCTAACGATGTTAAAACGTGTAGATTTACGGTTCCTGAAGGCATTAAAGTCAAATATATTCCGTGTTTTATTAAATGCAGGACTTGACATTAAGACTCAGCACAGTTTTTATTGTCAAAGCTGTCATTATTTAGTTTGTCTTTACTGAAATGTAATTTTCTGAGCCATTACATTTTAACCAGAGTATGCTAAATAGGAATATTTTACGTCCTCATTTTTATCAAAACAAAAGCGTTGAAGCAACATTTGGATGCACACTGTGCCAGCGCTACTCCTGGGGTTGCAATTGAAATGTGTTACAAATGTTTATTTTTAAAGATGTGGAGAGATATAAGTCAATTATGGCATGTACTTGTGAAAAAATAACAGTTAGGTGATAATTAGGAGTATCCGGTGCATAATTGTGTGGCAGCATTACATGCAAGTAGTGTCAGGAGTGTATGAACAGCTGTCTGCACTTGTTCCCCAGGTAGTGTAACCATAGCTCTGTAGTGTGGATCAGTGAGTGTGTGAGGACATGAGTGGACAATTTGAACAGAACCACTGATTGATTCTCACGCATACAGACAGAAGAAAAGGAAATGAGCAGAGACAATACTTCAGCATTGGGCGAGCTACATGTCTTGGTTTCCTCTGAAACTCAGCTGATCGTCTCTGCAGTGACACTGCCAGCGACTCAGACTCACCACCGAATGCAATTATTGAAACCAGGGAATCTCCATTCTTTATAAAAACTGCGACACAGAAATTCATTACTGCTCACCAAAACAATTTAAAAATTCTCATTTTAAATCTGCTGCTACAGAGAGAAGCTGAGTGCATCCATATTGTTTAGCAGGGGTTATGAATATGAATGGGAACCTACAGCACTTGTTTCATTCTCTACATACTATATAGGCCCAATGCTATTGCTCACTGTATCTAATTATACATGCTACACATCACTCACACCCACCCACCTACACACACACACAAGCCTGGGAGCTCACTGAATGCTTGCAGCTCCTTTAAATGAAATTGCGGAATAAGTATTTAATGTTTTTGTTCCCAAAACATTGCACTCATGAAAAACATGAAAACTGGGGATATTCATTTGTTAAAGCAGTGTGCTGTGTGTATTGAGATTCCCTGAAACACTTGAAGGTATTCAGCTGAAATCAAATTTAAATTGAGATGCAGAGAGGCAGAGTGGGCTGTTAATGAAAGGCGAAGAAGAGGAGTGAAAAGACAAAAGGTGAGAGTAGGAGTGAAGAGGTGGACTCTCAGCAGCTGTGACTCTTCAGTTTGATTAACATGACCAGTGAAAACAATACTACAAGAACAAATCACAGATTCAGGGGAGGTTTGAAACGGAAAGTCAATACATGACAAAAAAACAAAACAAAAACTGGTCCTCAAATATGGAGGTTTTTGGACAGGCTTGTTTTTTCGTTAGTTAGCGGAGGTCTTTGAACAAGCCTCCAAGAATAAAAGGTGAAGAAGAGGAGGAGTTCTGTTGGTTCATTGGATTATCTGAAAAATAACACCATTTGGAAATAAAACATAAAAATAAACAAGGAAAATTTCACAAAAAACCCAAACAAAACACGTAATTTGGAATTTGTATGAATGTCTGTCTATGCAAAAAAATCGATGATGGGAATTCAGCTGACGTAGAAACAACTGCCCGAATTCCTTCAAAAAGCCGACTGTTAAGAGCCTAACTGCGATGATGCTAGGTGTAGATTTATCGCTGATTGGTTGAAGAGTCGACGTTAAAGAAAGGAAAGAAAACAGCAGTGGACACTTCTACTGTCAGGGGCTGTGTGTAGTTTATTTTGTACTTATGTTAGATTGCATTAATGCAATGTTCTTGTGTTATTACTTAGAGTTTAGTAGAGGGTTATTCTCGCTTATCTTTCATCAATGTCTCCATGTTTGTGAGTCTTTTTCTGCTTATCATGTGATATCGCCGTGTCTGTGTAGATCCCCCTGGTGTCTCTATCCTCTGTGTCCCTCTTTTGTGTCCCAGTTCATGTCTTTCTACGTTTCCTGTTTTATTTTGAAAGTCTCGTGTTTCCATGTTCAGTGTGTTTAGGTTTGCTTGCCCCGCGGTGTCAGATTCATGTGTGCCCGCTATGTTTCCCCCTGTGTATGTAACTACTCTGTCTCCCTCTGTTCTGTGTTGGGTCGTCTGTGGTCTTTGTGTCAAGTCTGGTCACAGAGTTTTTCTTACCACTGCTGAGGCTCACGCTCATGTTTTGCATGTTCTTGTTCGGTTTTCACGTCATGTCTCGCATCATTGTTTTCATTGTTAGTTTAGTTCTTTCCAAGCATAGGTTTTAGTTTAGTTCACCCTTGTTCTGGGTTTTGGACATCAGCCTAAAATAATCAGCTCACCTTTTGTTAAACATTTCTTCTCTCCCAAGTCAGCATTGGGGTCCAAACTGCAAACACACCGGCTGCTCAGCCTTGACATCTACTGTCTAATTCTAACACTTGCTTTGACTACAGATATATTCTTTGGATATTTTTACTTCTGTCTTTAGAGCCGTTGTTAAGCTAAAGGACCAAACATGAGTAGGAGTAACCTAGATTACATCTGCAAACTACTAAAGCAAAACCACAGTGTGGTTGTAGCTCAGGCAGTAGAGCAGGTCATCTGCTAACTGGAAGGTTGATGGTTTGATCTTTGGGTGCTCTCTCTGCATACCAAGTATACTAACCCCAAGTTGCTCTTTGACACATCCACTGGAGTATGAATGTGTTTGAATGTTAGATTGAACGCACTTAAATTTAAGTGCTTATGCAAATGAGGCACGTTGTTTAAAGTGCATAAAGGAATCGGTCCATTTACCATCTAGTACCTGAAGAAACATGTTAGATATTTGTACATGTAAGACTACTTCACTAAACATGTGATGTGTTGATTGAACAGTAGATCTTCTCTAGAACACACGATTTATCCTGAAAGGGGCTTGTATAGATGTTTGAACCCTCCTTTGTAACAGCTGGCTATATATTTTACACACGTCTATATTCACTTGTATCTGACTGCAAAGGCGCTTCATAAATTTAGAGTAGTTTTCCATGATTCACAGTTCAAAATAATGCATATTTGTCTGATACTAGGCCTAGGCTAGCCCAGCTTCTGTATGAAACGAGCTGCTTTTGCCACCCATCCTTTAAGACAGCCTCCTTTGATTGGCTGCCCATCGAGAAAACAGAAGGTTTGAACAGCAGGTGGGTGTGGCCTCTGTGCTCACAGCAAGCATGTGCCTGGGATTGTCATGTTAAGGAGAGCTCCTCCCTCTGTGGCACACAGAGCAAAGTGTAGTAAAAGAAACTGAAGCTGGACTTTAAAACGTAGCTTTTGGCACACAGGTAGCTATCCTGACTTCATTATTTTAAAGTTGAATGCAAACATCCACCACTGTGTAATAAGGAAGAGCATAAAAGGGCAACTTTAAATGTAGCACACAAATCGATGCTTACTGGAGCAAACAAGTTTAATCGAATTAAATATGAAACAAGGTCGAACATCTCACCATATTTTAACCCAAATCACTAACACAATAAAACTCAGATAAACAAAAACAGTTGGGGTTGGTGAAAAGACGTGTGAAGCACAGTGAGTGAAAGAGAGGATGTTTATCTGAAAGTGGGCTCTTTGGGGGGAACAGAGGACAACAGAGAGGGAGTGTTTGTGTGAGCATCAGTATCTCAGAGGCCCAGGTTGGCTCTGTTGGCTCTCAGAGAGACGGAGAGGTGAAAAGAGTAAGGACAAAGACAGAGACAAGCTTTGTTTAGTTTATCACTGACCCCCCCCCACACACACACACACACACACACACAACCTCTCACCCGAGCCGACTGTCCAAATGACAGTGGCACACATACACACACGCTTAGAAACCAGAGACAGGAGCAGACAAAGTTATAAAGCACACAAGCACTCACACAAGTACACAAGCATCTGAGTATGATGGACCATGTTGCCATGGTTTCCTCTTGCAAAGGCCACACACACACACGCTGAAAACATGCACAGGGTACCCTCTGTGCCTTCCTCTCCAGAATCCTCTCCCCAACCAGGCAGATGGTGGAAATGGTAATTATGGGAGCAATTAGCCATCCAGTATGATGTTATAATGTTGTAGACAAGCACAGCAGAGAGAAATGACTCCCTTTTTTCTCTCGTTTTCCATGAGAACAAAGTTAAAGTGTTTGATTTGAAATGCCAGAGATACCGGTCAAGCAGAGGAGTGGTTGAGAGGATGATGAAACCAAAGAGACAGAAAGTCGATTCGTCAGTAATCGGTCTGCGAACTACCGGTGAGACTGACTGAATGTGTCCTGAGAGAATAACCAGTAAAGATCTTGTTTCTGTGATGTTCTGCTGGTGTTTTACAGTTTTTCTCGATTGCTTAAACACTATAACCAGGCCTCTAAACTAAAATTTCAAAACCGTAACGCTATTGTTCAAAAAGCTCACCCATTTCCCTGAACTATAAACACTATTCCCTGCTTTGACACATGACTCAAATTTGGTGAACTGTTACTGCAAAACTCTACACACAAATCCCTACATTTTACAGTGCGTACACCATGTAGTCATTTAGAAAGCACTAGCATGCAATAATGTTAACTTAAGTCAGCATAGCTTGAGCTCAATTAGCACACAATTAACCAGGTGGAAACACTAGGAGTCAAAATTTAGCACACACCAATCAGAACCTGCGATGGATAGATAAAAGGGCCAAAGTCAGCTCATTCAGGTTTGAAACAATGGATCCAAAGAGATGCAAAGGAGAGTGATTGAGGATGATCATCTTTTTCGAGGCATAAATGCCATCAGCCTCTCCACAATTGACTGCATCCTCCGAAAGAATCAATTCCGGATGAAACAGGCATACCGAGTCCCTTTCGAACGAAACTCTGACAGAGTGAAAAACCAACGTGTGGAATATGTTCAGGTATGAGTTTTGATACTGTATAAAGTATTGTGTACCATCACAGCATGGCAGTTTATGCTGCCATTTCAGCACTCTTGAACTGTGGTTCAGGGTACCGATTGACTCTACTGTGTTATGTGTTTTGCAGAGGATCTTTGAGATTGAAGGACGGCCTCTTCCCCATGAAATAATCTTTGTGGATGAGGCAAGTTTTAACCTGACCAAAAGAAGGAAAAGGGGGAGGAACATAATTGGCCATCGGGCTATTGTAAATGTCCCTGGTCAGCGTGGGGGGAATGTCACTATGTGCGCAGCCATCAGCCAACGAGGGGTACTCCACCGCCATGCCGTACTAGGACCCTATAACACTATTCTTCTCCTTGCTTTTCTTGATGGTTTACAGTTTTTACCGAATGCCTAAACACTAACTGTGAATCCTGTAGCACAATTTCTAAAACTAGTCAGACTTATAGCAAAACCACTCACTGAGTGTGCAAAACTAAAAGCACAAAAACTGCTTTGCACTCAGTTTGCAATTTTGTAACACACACTTTGCAAGACTGTAGGCACAATTCACTGCACAACACTCAATTTCCAAATTTCCAACACACTCCTAGCAAAAGTATACACATGTATGGCTATCATTAACACTAATTTGCCAACTGTCTGGCACACTTTCACATGTGAAAACTTTCTTAGATAATTCGTTCACTTTGCAATCAGCCTAAGCACTATAATACAGGTAAGCTGTGTGTGCGGAGTACAATGGAGGGAGCAGAAAGAGTGAGAAGTAGAGGAGGCCGAGGAAGAGGACGTGGAGGTGAAGAAGTAGGATGAAGAGGACGACAAGGACAAGGAGGAGCAAGAGGAAGACGAGGAGGGGGCAGAGGAAGCATGTTCACTGCAGACCAAGTAACCCATAGAGTCATTATGGCGATTGCAAATAATCCTATACTTGGAAATAAACACTTGTGTTTGTTTTGATGTGTTTGACTAAACACCAGTACTTGAAGTTTGGATCCCTCTATGCTTATGGATCTATGACAGAAGTATGAGCTCAAACTGACATAGCCTACCTTGTGCACAGAGAAAGCAAAAGCCAGATGTGTTTTGTATTCATACCATCAGTGTGCAGTTGGCGCATTGTGTGCTTAGTAGATGATGGCTTGTGTGTACTGTTTGATACGGAAACACCATTTTTACGAAGGTGTGAAGAGTTAATCTAGCTGTGTTTGCTTTTGCAAGAGAACTACAATGTTTTGATGATTGGGTGACAGGTTTTCTTATTTGTGTGAAGAGTTTTGCAAAATTAGCCAATGGTTACAAAAAATGTGCTTAAGCAATCAGAAAAAACTGTAAGACAACATATGTTCCAGCTGCACTACAGGGAACCAGCACAGCCAGAGCAGCCTCACTACGTTGTTGTGTGGGATAACGTCAGCTTCCATCGCGCTGCTCTGGTTCGTGACTGGTTTACCAATAACCCAAGGTTTTCTAATATCTTTCTGCCTGCATACTCTCCCTTTCTAAACCCGATAGAGGAGTTATTTTCGGCATGGCGGTGGAAAGTGTATGACCGAGAACCTTATGTCCGTGTTCACCTCCTTCAGGCCATGGAAGAGGCCTGCCTAGACATATCAGTAGATGCATGCCAGGGGTGGATCAGGCATGCAAGAGGATTTTACCCCCACTGCCTGGCTGGGGCCAATATAGCCTGTGATGTGGATGAGATTCTCTGGCCTGACCCAGACCAAAGACAAGATGCTGAGGTGGGATAATGTTTCTGGTGTGTGTTGTACTGTATAGTACATGAATGACAATGTGCCACTGTACATACATTGGTTGCGTCTTTTGTGTTTATCATGTGACAGGGGTTTTGAAGGGGAGAACCATAAGCAACTTATTTGTTTTGGAACTATTGTTTTGAATTAATTGTACCAGTGTGCAAAACTCTGTTGTAGTGTGTGTGTTTTTGAGGGCTTGTGTTTGATGTCTGAGGGCAAAGTTTGGTTTTTCAGCAGGAGTGAATAGTTTTGGGTGTGGAGCTTCATTTTGACCTGGAAATAGGATGTTTGGGAAATTGAGTGAGATGTTATGGATTTGTGTTTACTGTTGTGAGGATATGAGGCGTAGTTTCAAGAAATGTGTTTTAGCAATCGAGAAAAACTGTAATCAACGACCGGAGAATCACTGCTTGTCTAGAATCTCCACCTTGGCCAGTGAGTGGACAAACGAATGCCGCTTCCATCCATTCGCAGGTCTCACTGCATTTTCTTTCATTAAGATCTGCACCTTTGCTTTGTTAGAGGCAAATAAATCAGAGGAATCGTTGTGCTGCAAATCAAAAGTATTTGCCTTGAAATTCAAGGACCAGAGCAGCAGTTGGTGAATCGTGTCTAAAGTGACGCTATAGAAGGTCTCAAGTCAAGATTAAAAACGTCCAAACATATCGTGTATGCTCAGAAACTACAGGAGCGGCGTTTCAGGGTGTTTTGGAAAAAAATTTAAAGATTTTTGTGAGTTGTGAGAAAATTATTTGCAAAGATGTTCCATTACAATAGATCCGCATCCATTTCTATACTAAAAGAAAGTTAATGTGATAATATATAACTACAAAAACCCTAAGATCAATATAATAACATATGTAGTGAAATGCACAAAAACACTGACAACATGAAAGATCTGAATGTGGCAGAGTTCACTTGTTGTGGCTTCTGGTTTGTTTTCTCTTCAAGAATTTTAAGCATTTTGTTTGCTGGTATATTCATTGGCACGTGTTCAATGTGAGAAGTCGTTTTTTTTTAAACATCTGTCTTTGTTGTTTAGAAAATGTTGTTGAACAAATATCCTCAAATGAAGATGAAGACATTGCAAAAATAGAAGAGATTTCAGGGAAGATAAAGACGAGAATCAGGACTGAAAGCAGGATTTTCCTGGCTCAGATGGGTGACAAGAGAAGTAAGCATGACTGGTCCGAGTGCACGTGTGAACTGATTTGATAGAGATCTCTGCACATCACAGTGATTTCTGACAGTTTGATAGATTAAAATAATACAAATCAACTGGAAAAGAAAAGCCTTCATGTAAACAGGGCTTTTGGTTCATAGTTAGCTGGTAGTTATGGCTCAGGTGACCCTGAACCATCTGTTAGTTCCACTGCAAGACACTCACCTCTTTTCAGTCTCTGTGTTTATACACCTCTCTGCATTTAAGCATGGGTTATTATTAATCTCTGGCTCTCTTCCACAGAGTCTCTTTCATCGTGTCTCCCTCCCCACACCCCAACCAGGCCTCAGGGAGGCCCCGCCCCTCCCTGAGGCCTGGTTCAGCTGGAGGTCTTTTTCCTGTTAAAAGGGAGTTTTTCCTTCCCACTGCCACCAAGTGCTTCCTCATAGGGCATCATCTGATTGTTGTGGTTTCTCTGTAATGTTGTTGTCATTTACTGCTATAAAAATAAAATTGAATTGAACTGAGATAATTCTAAGCAAGATCAAGGTAAGTAAGTAGTGCCTGAAATCATCCAGGCTTCAGTTCCTGGAGCTTTGTCAAATCTCCTGCTGTGGCATATTTATATGCAAGATGTCCTTTGGTGGAACAGCTTGACTCACTGGGTTATGTCCTTAGCAAGACAGGCTTGTCACTTCCGGCTTTCTCTGAAATGCAGGATTGGAATATTTTACTCCAAATGAAAAAATTAGTTATCATTTTAAAAAAAGCATTTTTGATATTTGGCCTGCATCGTACGCTGCCAACACCCCTTCACCCTTCTAACAAACTTAGACAAAGATGGACGTACAACTCCATAAAGGGTAGGCGTGTCCAGGCACCAGGTGTCATCTTGTAATATTTTTATTTACTGCAGTTTTGTGCAAGATTGTGCAAGTTGCCCCAATCAAAACGATCCAGGAAGCTTGCCTGCTGTGGTAACGTCATGCACAGCGAGAAGAATTCAGTGTCAAGAACAGCCCTCCAACTCAACCCTGGAGGCTGCCGGTTGCACGGAAGACCGAAGAAGCGGTGGATGGACGCAATCAACGAAGACATGCGCGCAGTGGATCTCACTGGGACCCCCAAGACTGATCCAAGTGGAGAAGACAGGGCCACACAGCGGATCCCGTTCTGGGAAGACGTTGAGAAACAGAAAGAGTTTTGTGCAAGATTGTTGCCACAGGTCTCAAGTCTTGCTTTTGATGTAATTTAGTGTAATTTAATTTAGTGAACTTATTTTAATCCTGCAACAAAAAGGATAACAGTTTGACAAAAGCAGCTTTCGTACGTGCTTGCTCATTGTGATTGACTGCGCTCAGATCTATTTCGGTAATCTTTTATCAGATAAAGGAGGGGCTCACGCACACTGATGTCTTAATTCATCGCTGCTCCTGAAGCATCCTCTGAGACCAGCACCGGAAGATGCTTCTCAACAGTTTCTGCATCTTTGAGCCAGATACCCAAGACTCTAATCCAGTTACAGCAGCAGTCAACCCGGACGGTCCTCCTCACTCTGTGGCTCAGAGGAAATGAAATCTTTCACCTGTCACTTGTGCGACCTCCTGTCAGACCGTACGAGGCAGCTCCCTGACGCGAGTGTGTATAAGTGACCGGGTGCATCCTTTAATCCCTGCTGGGGGACTTAGCCAAACCTGCTCTATGTTAATTGTGTCCTTTAATCAAACAGTTTGCCTCCTCACTGAGAGGCAGATGGTGTGAAACATCACCTCTGGTCTCCTGCCTCAGAGTGTGAACAGTAATACGGTGGTACGACAGTAGTGATGAGCAGGACATCCTGCAGGCAGATACAACAAATCTACTGAGAGTAGAAGAAGAATACTGAGACATAACGATTAAAACTGTTCTCGATGCTTTTAAGTGATATTCTGATTATTAAGGACATATTTTACCATAAACCGAGTACTATTTTTAGGAATTGAACCTTCAGCATCTTTGCCCAAGCCACAGGGACATCCTACTGAATCTTTTATATTCTTTGTATGTGCTTATTTACTGCATCTGCCATTTTACGTCATTCATTTGTTGTACATTCTGTACTTTCCTTGAGTCACTCTCTGCACTACAGTAAGGTAGATCAGATGGCCTTGACAAGAGAGTGCAGTGCTGTTATACAACTCAGAGGAATCAAGTGTGATTAGATGGCAAACACTCCACTGAAACCAACCGCTGCAGGGGTGCAGGGCATTTCCTCCAAGTGGGTTTTTTAGGAATGATTTGTAAGGTGGGGAATGAAAATAGCTTGTGTACAGTTTCTCCACAGCACTAAGAAAATCAGTGAAGCTACTTTTTTTCTCACTCACACTGAAACACAGCTCAGCTCTCAGCAGCTGCTGTGGTCTAATCATTCCTAAAGGGTGGCTCATTGTCTTTCTGCCAGAACAGTCGGCTGAGACAGTGAACTGCGCTTTGTACAGTGTGTTTTACTAATGACATAAACGAATAAATTATTCCTAATGATTCAGCCCCGCTGTCTCTGGAAGCAGCATCAGTAATCAGTGAGACTGCCACAGGTACCATGAAGCAGGCACATGAAAAAAATCCAAAAATAATTGGATTTCAGGGGAGAATTTTCACATTGCGCTGATTTACTTTCGTCACAGTGGTGGATACAGAACTTTGATGCTAACAGTGAGTGCTGCTGACGTCCCACTCCTTTCTGGAGATGAGAGTAACAGATAAAGCATTTATACTAAAACTCACATATAAGCCCCCCGTCTCTAAGAATCTCAGGCGTCGCTCAACAATAAAGAAATATTTACAGACGTCATTATCTGCTTTTCTTTCCAAAGAAGAAAATAAATGAAATCCAAAGCACAAACTCATAATTCAGTATGAGAATAGCCTGTCTTTCAGGAGTTGTGAACCTTTCTGATTTCCTATGTCATGAAGTCATCTCTTAAACAGCAGGCCGCATTTTTCAGCCGCAATGTCTGCCTCCGTTTACCCAGGAATGATTTGCTGCGTGCTTCATTAACATTTAATATGAGGCCACATGTCTGCAACCTGCATAAATACAGAAAACATTCCTGTCCCAGGGTGTCAGATGCTGCGGTTATAGCAGAGATGCACACAGTTGGTTCTTTAGTGCTCGGGGCTTGATACAACAGGAACGGCAATATTAGACAGCAACACATTATTGTACACATTTGGAGGTGTGATGGAGTACGCCACAGGCTTGACAACCCGGTTCGCTTTATTTGTGGGCAGGACTCAAGTTTTAGGTACACGACAGAAAAAAATGGTGAAAACAAAACAGAATTTTCAGGCCTAATTTTTGTGTTGTACCAGCGTGCAGGTGGAAACGAGGGCAAAGTATAGTTTGACCCACGAGAGAGAAATAGATGCTGTTTCCATTATTTTATTAATTTCCGTAACCATCCCTCACTGCGGTGAAATGAATGCATTATTTGGGGTTGTTTTTTAGCCTTTCAGGGGCTCATGCACGGCCACATATCAGACGTTTCCACTGATTCATGTTCCTACTACTGGAACCTGATCTGGCAATCTGCACCAAATGTTGTATCGTTGACATGACTCGCAAACTGAGCCTGTTTTAGTAACACAGGCTGAACTCTGACAATATGGAAACAAGACATTAAAACATGATGACGCTGATCATTAAGACTATGTACTCTTAGAGAATGAATTTAAACACTGCTCTAGTCTTGGTGAAAACTACAGTGGCACATGAAGAATTCTTTTCCCTTCTAATTTAACAGTATTCTGCTGCATTTTTCAAAGTAACTTTTACAAAGACATCCAAAGTAACTATTTGGGAGTTAAAGAGGGAGCGTTTGTCTGTGTCTGGGGTGGCTACTTTTCCATTACCTGCATTCAGGAAGAGCCCTCACATGAAGCTGCTCATCATCTTGTTAATTGAACTCAGGACCTGGGAGCATCTGACCAATCACAATCATGGATAAATGTACCAGCAGCAGAAGAGACTTATCAATATCACAGCGCTGTTATTAAGAGGTGGGAAATAATGATGGATTAAAATCAAGCATTTTATTCAAGTGACGTTTAAAAGACAGTTTTATTTTTATTATTCTCGCAGAGAACGTAGGCCTACTGATGATCATCAGGGAAACAAAAACTGTTGATACCACTGACAAACTCAAGGTCCACACACAAAGTTCTGAGGGATCTTCCAGGAGTGGTGACACTATTTTCTGGAGAACTGATTGGTCAGCAGTGATTTCAAACTTTAAAGCACACAGACACAGACATGGAAACGCTGGGGAAACAGAATCAAGGCAAGAAACTGAAACATATCACAAAAATGGAAACAGGAACCCAAAAACTCGACAACCACAGGAATATAAAACACCAGACCAAACTCTGAAATATTAAACAAGAACCCCCCCCAAAACAGCTGGAACCATTTTCAAACATTTTAACCTTCATTTAACCAGGAAACATGAAAATCTCTTGAGATTAAAAATCTCTTTTACTGAGAAGGACAGCAGTACCATCATAACATACTGTACAAATCCATACACCAAGCACAAATACAGTTAGAAGTGAGTCCTTCTACCTGTACACTCTGAGACCTGGCTGATAGATAATGTCGACACTACCCAACTGTCTTTTTGGACAGCTCTGCACAGACAGCTCTTTGCTTTAAGAGTTAATGACTGAATGTGTCAAATGCCTTGGCTAGGTCAGTAAAAATAGTTGCACTGTGTTGCTTGTTAGGAATCGATGAAATCATTTATCTCTTGCTCTTGTAGTTATACTGTAAATCTTCCTGAAGCCTGCTTTAAATCTTATTTACAGTCTGGAAGTATTTAAGGTGTTCACTAACAGGACTAAATCACTTAGAAATTATTGTTTAAAACTGATGGATCCCCACCTTTAAAGATGGGATGAGAACAAAAGCAGATGGTTGGAATTTCATTGGTATCCAAAGACAAAGATGAATAACTATTGGGGCACTAAAATCAGCAGCTAGTTTTAAAAAGAAAGGCTCCAAATTGAGTCACTCGGTTAAAACTAAATGAGTGGTCTTCCAGAGGATTATCAGATAACGCAGCTGAGGAGAGATAATAGGAAATATTTTTGAGTTTCCAACATTACAAAATCCTCATGTATTTAGATGTAAGATCTATTTAATTCTTCATACAATAAAATGCCCAGTCTCCACATTTAAAGAAAAATGTATCTAATGCTTCCAGATAATTTCTGAAACTCTGCTGCTGGCTGCTTTGGTTAGTTATTTTTTTACCATAAAAACTTTAATCTTTCTGACAACAACGACTCAATCCGGTGCTACTCCTTGTTCAAATCTGTGTCATAAAAAGTTGTGATCGATGATGTCAGTCGGCGTCTACTGTTTTGTATTCCAGGACAGGTGAGAGCTGTGAGCTCATTTGTAATGTTGGCTTTCTGTTTGGGAACGGCCATGCTGGCAGCTCTGAGGAGCACAGACCTGATGATAAATGATGACATTCAGTCGCGATGACTTATCATAAACATTTGAAGCCCTTTGAACAAACTACGAATCCTGTCATGTTTCTGATGAGGAACCCTCGCCTGTCAGCGTCCTTGAGCGAGACACTCATCACCCACTTGTTCCTTCATTACGAGTCTCTCAGGATGAAGACATCATCAGCTAAATACCGAAGTAATAATACTCCAAGGGCACATTGAAGGAAGTATAGGATGGTGCCCATTTATCTCATTTGAGTTCATCTGCACAGATTGCGCTAGCGAGCAAATTCTCATTTATTAATAAATTTCTCATTTGGTGCAGTGATTCAGTACAAGGCCTCTAGCAGATTCTTGCTTTTTATGACTTGTGTGTTTCTCTGGTGCATCTGCCACACAGATTATTGTTCAGCTGTGCTGCAGAAGGCGTTCTTCACCACAGTAACCTTCATTTGAGCCAGTAATGAAACTTGTATTTGCAGTTAATCAGGGTTGTATCTGGAAAGTTTTTGACTGAGCAGATTGGTAAATTCTCTACTTTGATTCAGGGCATTGAATTTAATCACAGCGGCAAGAGAACTGATATTCAGTTAATATTCCTGTGATCTTTAAACCCAGCAGCATCAAGGTTATCTCTTTGACTCGAAATCTTTTGTACAGCAGAATAACACGAGTCCCAGAGCCGCCACCTCTTCACAGGAGGTGACTGACATTTAAATCCTTGACCTTATTTAAGGTAAACCATCGCACGTGGTTTTGGTCACGTCTTCAAATATACTCTGTAACAGCTAATTGAGTATGTATAAGCATACATGAACAGATCACACACTGATTTCTGTCTTAATTTGTTCACTGAATACAACCATCTGCTTTTCACAAGGATGAAACATGCCTATATGGGTTCTTTAGTAATTTAGCACTGCACCTCTTTTCCTTATTCATGTCTTTTTATAGTGGTCTTCCTTGTAGATGCTTGGTTCTTGGATAATTCATGACTTTAACTCTATCAGGTTTGTCAAAAAAGTTCTTCAAAAAGCTGCAATAAAAAAAGAAACAGTCTCCCACCCCTGCTCAGCTTTACTCAGGAAAGAGATTGCTTTTTTAATTATTTAGACCACTGCCACCTATAATGAATGCTATGTATTAATGGAATGCTTTTGTGTTAGTTGCCTCCTCCATAACGCTTCCGTTGAGCAGACTATGCAAAGCAAAGATCTCTGAACTAAACTGAGTGGAGGCTGCCTGTGCAGTGCAGATAGCCTCAGCAGTCTGCTCTTATTCATACTTACAATGTGTAAAAGACGAGGTGTTTTGATTAGATTCTGTAGGACTTGAATTTCCTCACTCGTAAGGTGGAAGGCTCACAGAAAAATACAGCAGACAGTGTGAGACATGGATACAGCTTCCACATGTGAAATTAAAGCTAGCGCAGACGGCCGTGTGGAGTAAAGAACGGAGGACCCAAGTGCTGATGAACGGAAACATAGAACAGAACTTTTAGAAGTTATAACTGAAAGCAAGCCTAAACTGGGGAAAACTGAAAAGTAAACATGAAAAACCTTAAACATGGAAACCTGGCGAAAATACATCAATACAAGCATGAAACCTTGAAAACATGGCATGAACATAAGAGATGACCTGACAAAGGATGAATAAAAATTCACAGACTATATACAGACAGGAGGTGATCAGGGGAAGTGGAAACGCCCGGGGAAACAGCTGAAACGGGGGAAGCAAAACTAAACACACTGAACATGGAACACAAGACATTCAAATAAAACAGGAAACATGGAGCGAGGTAAAGTGGGACGCGTAAACTTGAGGGAGACAGAGAGGGAGCAAGAGAGATTGAAACTACAGCGGTCACGAAAAAGATGTGATGGGCTGAAGAAACATGGATGCAGATGACAGACAGAGGAGACATGTAAACAGAAAGGGGAGGCACCTGGACCAGACAACATGGAAACAAGTTATTCTTTGCTTTGGTTATATGTTTAGTTATTTTTAATACCAACTAATAGAAAACTAAAACATCCCAAACACAAAGAATTCACAAAAAATAACCTCTAAATGCTGGGTCACAGACCGAGCTCCCTGACGACCTTCTCACGGCGATACCTCAGACTTCCTGTCCTGCAGAAGTCTAATAGCCCTTATTCCTGACCTCTGTAAATAGTCTCCAGATTATTATATGGGTTCATGTCAAAATAACACATTAAGTCTGGTTTAGGCATTTTTGGTTACTCTAGTGTCCCAGTATCTCTGAGCATGCAGTTTCACAGTCAGGTCCGCTCCTCATGCTGCTTTCACCTTTAAGTGGTTAAAAAAATGATCGAAAGCTTGAACCTAGTGAGTGATGTCACAGTGGCTATGCCAAACATTTTCACTGTCTCTGATAAATATTATATATACTCGGATATTGGTCGGTAAGTATCCAGTTCAGCTCATCTTAAGTTGACTAGAAACAAAATGCTTCTATTTTGTGACACACGATCGTTTATTTTAGAGAAACAGCTTGTTGTGCAGGGTCGCCGGGCTAGACTCCAAACTATTTGTTTCCTCATTTGGTCACAGAAAGTATAGAAATGAAATAGCTAGCAGTTAGTGCATACAGATTCAATGTCAGACGTCTTCATTGTGTTCACCAATCCAGGCCAAGGTGTGCTTCTGTTTGCCTCAGCACTCTTCTTTTACTCTTTCATGGTTTGGGCAGCATTGGGCAGTGCCTGGAACGTGCTGTGGCACAACAGTATAATTTTGAAACAGTGCGTTAAGAGGTGACAAGCTATTTCCACAACTGACTTTTCACAAGCGAAGCATCCCAGTCGCATTGGTTGGGCACAGATAGAGATCCCAATACATGCTTATCCTGCCAGGACATGAAACACTGGACTGTGCACGAGCACAGTACACAGTGATCGCACTAGTTGAGTGAACCAGACGCTGGTGGTGCCCGGTGTTCTGGCCGAGTGTGAGCACGCCCTAAAGAATCAGAGCATGTTGGCATGACGTGTCAGTGAAGGTTACTAAAGTGAATGGTGTGTAATGGTGTGAGATGCACTGAGTTAAAGTTAAATCGACATGCATGCCTGCAGATGTCAGGAGGCTCTAACAGTAATCATGTCTTTCACACTTGACGACTGAAGGCTTGAAAAGAACGAACAAGCAAAAAGTGCAGCCGATTCTGCTGTGATCACAGAAACGAACACATCATTGTCCAGAAACTTACCAACTGCGCGCTAATTATCGGGCCATTTTTTGCACAATCAGCTTCCATCACCTCAAGCCAACCATTATATTTCCTGTCAGATTGTACTTGAGGAAAGACAGTCAAACTGTAATTATGTACATAATGCATATTCACAGATAGTCGCATGAGTTAACACTGCCCGGCTGAGCGAGAGGCAGCTTTGATCAGTGAAGCTGATGACCAGCTCACACAACTAATCTATGTGTTTCCCAGACTGCTGCTGTCAATGGATAAATGCTCCCGGGGGCTGTCTGGACTGTAAACAACACTTTAATAGTACAATCAATCTTTAATACCACAATCGCCTCTTTAATAAATAACTTTGCAATGAAACAGCGGCTTGAGATCCAGCAGGTGGCCTGACCTGCAGGTAGCGATGCATGTAAGGTAAAAAGGAGAAATGAAGGAGGAGATCGAAGAAGAAAACACGCGGGGAGAAAACACATGAGAGGAATGGGAAGAAAAGGCAAAGAAAAACCTCAGAAAGAAGTAAAAGTAATGAATAGAAACAGAGTGAGCGAGAGAGACGATGCAAATGAGTAACAGAAAAGAGAGCTTAAAGGAAGAGGAAATTAAGCCTCATAATAAATAGCACTGAGATGAAAAGGAAAGCGCGAGTTATTAGGCAAATGTTTAAAGTAAGCAGAAATAATCCTAAATACTCACATGAACCGATATGTTAATAAGTTGCATTTTTACTTAATGAATCAGCAGGAGGTAGAGGGCCTCAGGTAGGAGATGAGCAGAGAGGAGAAGAAACTAGGAGAAGAAAAGTAAAGAAGAGCAGACGAGCCGAGGAAAAAAGGGAAGCAACCGATGAGAAAAATACAGAAGAGGAAGAAATGGAAAAGAGAAGGAGTAATAAGGAGAGGAGATGAAGAAAAAAGCGGATAAACTGTTAGAGAAGAGGAAAGCACTGGGAGAGAATTAATATGACAAAAAGAGGGATAGAAAAAAACAGCAAAAAGACAAGATAAGTGGTGAAGTAGCAGTGTGTGTGTGTGTGTGTGTGTGTGTGTGTGTGTGTGTGTGTGTGTGTGTGTGTTTAAAGAGTAATAAAACAGGAGTTAGTAATCCAGCGAGGGCCGGAGGAAGAGAGGACGTGTGCGTTTCAGACGCCAGAATCAAGTTGTTATTATGATGAAGGGATGTAGAGGAAAAAGCAATCACAGCTGGCCTTCCACCAACTCCACACAGAAGAGAGAAATTGCTATTCCCTTGAGAAACATCAATTTTGTCTGCCAACACACACTTAGCTGCACACACACGCAGACAATGCGCAGTCTGACGGGATGTACCTTTTCGTGGCTGGACCGACGCTTCTATACCATCAGAAAGCTTTCTTCAGCAGTGGTCAAAGAAGCATCTTAGCTGGTAATTGCACATTGAAACTGCTGCAGCAGCAGGCTGGGATCAGCACACACACATTGAGACACTCAGGCGCATTTGAAGTGTTTGGCTAAAGCTCAGCAGTTTCATTGGCTTGTGTTTATTTCTGTCGATACAGAGCTGTCTGCATAAATTGACCACTGGGCAGCCTTGTTTTTATTACTTCATAAATGGATTTTAGGATGTGACACAGGATGTGTGTGTGTGTGCGTGTGTGTGGTCACTCCGAGCACACAATGGTGCTTGCTCTGCTACATTTCTTCTGTACCGTAGAGTCTGTGGATGAATGTGCTTTGCTTTGTGTCTGTACTTTGTGCTGGTTTACAGTTTTTAAAGAGTTGCACTCTGAGCTGCATTCACCGTGTCTCATCTTCTCCCTTAAGTTTCAAGCTTTGTTTGGAGCGAGGGGTATCGACTGGGATTTCAGCGGCTTAGCTCTAAAGGCTTCCTCCGGGGAAAACGAGAGCGGCAAATGACTGGAAGAGCGAGATTCACCTTAAACGCCCCTTACAGTGAAGGGGAAATTGATCTTTTCGTGCGCTTCCTCCCAAGACTGGAGCGCATACATATGCCTGTTCTGCAGAAACAGAGAAATTTCAGGGGTTGCATTGGGTGTAATGCAGAGGTGGATACACCGGTTAACCTCAGCATCAAAGGGAAACATGGAGCGCACGTTCTCTCACACATCGATGGGCTTCATTAGCTTTTGCGAGTCGATTTCCAAGTTTGAAATGACCCAGAAGTGGGTTTATACGTGTGGTGTTGTAACATCGCATCTGTTTGCTCCTGGTCAAGTCAGCAGCTCGTATGAGTTCCACAGGATTGAATTCAAATGTACAAGTGAAGCAGGTGGTTTAGAATAGCTTGAAAGCTGTCAGTCAGCTCAGTATTTTGCTATATAATTTCAGCATAAAGGGAAACGTCACAGAACCAGGTTGACTTAAAGTTGAGTAAATAACATACCTGTCACTTAACACTGTTTTTTCCATTAAGAGGCCAATTTGAATTTAACATGGACCAGAACAATAAAAGGAATTTAATAAAAGGAATAAAAGGAAGGTTGGGATTAACTTTTCACAGGTTTCTGTGTCCATCTCCTGGTTAGTGAAGGCCTTTCTGCATGGGCCATGGATATGTGGAAGCTACGGAGAATAAAGCATCATATTAATATTCGTGGTTTATCCTGAGTGGTAGAAATCTAAATATTTCATTTCATGTCACATTCCTGTTAGCTGGTTAATATACTTCATAGAGTCATAGCAGCAGTCACACTGTGAGTTCGTCAACCTAAATTTCTGATACTGTGAAGAGTTTTGCTTCAGAGTCTCACTGGTTTCAAGCTAACAGCCACCTTTGAGCCTCTTCTCAGTGCTGGTGGACCACTGTTTTGGATCCTAGAATTCCACGTGTACTATGATTTTCATGATAAAGTTATTCCCAACAAACCAAGAACCAAACCAGTCTTTAGTTTCTCATTTTAGGTAATCCCTCAAACCTCAGACATCTATGTCAAACTCACCCAGCTTTTGTGTGGAGGATCATCTTGGATGATGAAAGATGAATCTATCGCAAAGACATAGAAACTAAACATCAGTTTTCCATGTAAGAATCACCAATGTTCTACTTTGATATCCTGTGGCATCTAAAGGGAACTGTGGGAACTTTCCACTAGTACCTGCTCGACTTGACGCTACTCGATTGCGGTCATTTTCCATTAAAATTGAGTACCATCGAATGTGTGTGGGATTGTTATAGAAATGTGGATGAAAGTCAAGTGACATCATTTGTATGAGACACAAGCACAAGAATGGAGGATGTCATGGCGATGATATACCTGCTGCTCGGTCTATGGCTCATTGTTAGACTCGAGGACTGCGCTGTACAAAAATGCCAGTTTTGGTTTTCTTTAAGAGAACGCTCTCATGAGTTGATTGGCCAGCCTATAACTTGCCAATCAATGGCATGCAGTCTAGTTGACATTACATTTTAAGATGGACGCAGATTGCTTGGAACTGCGGTAGTACCTGATACCAGGAACTACCACCTCTCTCCAGCGAGTAGTGCGGTGCTCTGAACGGATAATTGGAGGTGAGCTTCCCTCCCTCCAAGACATCTACAGGAAGCGCTGCCTGAGGAAAGCGGGGAGGATCATCAAGGACTCCAGTCACCCCAGCCATAAACTGTTCAGACTGCTTCCATCAGGAAGGAGGTTCTGCAGCATCCGGTCCCGTACCAGCAGACTGAGAGACAGCTTTTTCCATCAGGCCATCAGACTGCTGAACACGTCATAGACACCTCAGCTTCACTACTGGAACTTCAACATTATGCACTCCACACTGTATATAAATGCCACTTGTTCTGCACATATTCAACTCTGTATATTTTATATATTTTATTATTATTATTATTATTATTATTATTATTATTATTATTTTTTTTTTTTTTTTTTTTTTTTTACTATTTAATTTGTAAAAATGTGTACACACACACACACACACACACACACACACACACACACACACACACACACACACACACACACACGTAGGAAAATATTTAGTATACACATCCAGAAATGCATACACTATTATATATTGTACATATATTTATTAGTTTCAGGTTGGCCATTCTTGTATTTTGCTCGTTTGTGTTGTTGTGTTTGCACATCTCTGTTGCTTGTGGGGCTCGCACACAAGAATTTCACTCGCATGTGCTGTGCCAGTGTGCCTGCACATGTGATGTGACAATAAAAGTGATTTGATTTGATTTGATTTGATTTGATTTGATTTAATGGAAAACCCTAAAAACTGAGTGGAGAAGGTACCAGTGGAAAAGCCCTTTTAGTTATTTACTCAGCATTTAGTTCTTGTCAGCAGGTCTTCAACTGTTGCAGTATTACTTACACTGATGATAGCCCCTCCAGGGGAGTTACTGACAATGCCACTCGCTGACAACAGCGTTGCCCTTTTCCCATGCTCCTATTAGTCATTGCTCAAAGACACCATTAGGATGGCAGCAAGCCATCTCAATGCAAATGACTTCTTAAATACTGAAATATCTCAAAACACCTCAAACACAAATCAGAAAGGATCAGAAAGTATTTGATTTGACTATTGAATTTTTAAAAATACTCTTTTCCTTGTAGCTGTTTGACTTTGGTTGGTTTGCTTTATTCTTTTCTTTTCTGTGTTTCTTTCAACTAATCCTGAGAGATGTGCGATGGAGTTTTGTCCTTTTGAACATTGCTTCATGCTGCCGGCTTTAGAAGAATAACTCTGCTCCTGGACTGAAAGTTCTTTACTGAGTAGCATATTGACAGGCAGAGGAGAAAAGAAAGAATGTTGCTACTAAACACATCAATATGAAAAGGTAGCACGGAAGAATCAAATGACTCTAAAGGGTTTGTTGTCTTTACAGTTTACCACTGGCAGGGTTAAGTGCCTCGTTCTGTGGCAGACACATTGACAGGCGCAGAAAATAAAATGTATTCCTATAAGGCAGCATTGTGGAAGTAGTTTGAGTTGAATGAGCTGAATGAGCCGTATTGCGAGTTTGTGCGCCGATGTGTGACATTGTGTTGGTTTTTGTGTATTGTGCTGCTGATAAGGCGGCTGTGTCGCTGCATTTCACCGCATTGTTCCTGTGATAAGGAAGCAGCGGAGGGAGACATTTCCTCTGCAGGAGACAGAGATGCTATCAGAGCAGGACAGGGTGGTGAGAACATTAGGTGTTAGGTGGGGGGCTGGTTGTAGGTGTGGCTGGAGTAGATGGGCCAGGAGTGTGCGTGTTCACAGCATGTGATCAATGTGCGGATATAACAGGTTAAAAGTGTGCAGAGGTTTGTAGGTAACAGAAACCATGCTGGAGTAGAGAGCAAACTCTTGCATCCTTCTGCATTGCCATTTTGAGTTCATGATTCCATTTAGACTAATAAACGTGGCTAACTGATGACTGTGAGTGTTAAACTTTGTACACATTTTGTCAGGGTTCACTGATGCAGGACTGATAAAAGTCAAAACAGGGTTTATTTACAGCAGGCACACCAAGTGAGATATATAAGCATATATACAGGGTGGGCCATTTATATGGATACACTGTAATAACATGGGACTGGTTGGTGATATTAAAGTCCTGTTTGTGGCACATTAGTATATGTGAGGGGGCAAACTCCTCAAGATGGGTGCTGACCATGGTGGCCATTTAGAAGTCGGCCATCTTGGATACAACTTTTGTTTTTTCAATAGGAAGAGGGCCATGTGACACATCAAACTTATTGGTAATGTCACAAGAAAAACAATGGTGTGCTTGGTTTCAACGTAACTTTATTCTTTCATGAGTTATTTACAAGTTTCTCTTTGTTCACAGCCATTGACATGTCGAAGAGGTTAACACGTGAGGAGCGGATCGAAATTGTGTTGATATCTGGTGAATGCAGTAACCGGGTCATTGCAGCAGATTTCAGTGCAAGACACCCTATGAGACCACCCATCTCCCATGCTACAGTTAGCAAACTGCTTGCTAAGTTTCGTGAAGCTGGTTCAGTGTTGGATTTGCAAAAATGTGGACGCTTACCATCAGGTACTGTATCCTGGACAGGTGTGATACCACAGTATGATATCAAGATATATAACTAGCACAGCACTTTTGCAAGATTTTAGGAGATTTTTTTCATGTATTTGCAAATGTGTTTAATTTAGGATTTCTTTTTAACCAAAAAGCTTTCCATGGATTCAGTTTAAAAAAATCCCCCATAAATAATCATGTTTTGTTATTAGCCCTTTAAATGCAGCTTTTCCCAATAGATCCCAGTTCTTATCCCAGTCCTATTCTCCGAGTAAACGCTGCCTCTTGTGTCTTTTCAGAGAGCCAAAGCCCAGGAGTATTTTTCTTTCCCCTGGAAAACAAACCCTAAATGTGGACTCCTACTGTTTCATTTCATTTGCATTCACTTATTATCTTCTCCATGTGATGTGGATCCCTGGAAGTAATGCACCTGCAGTCACCTTAACATTAAAGTGCCTGTATTCATTTTTCTTGTTACATTGCTCCAAACCTTACCTTGTACAAAAACAAGAAGTTTTATTCACAAATCATAAAGGCCATGAAATAAACACAGATGCTTCCAAGTTTGTTGGCTGAAGCTTCTGTGACCACGTGTCCAACTGTCTCATTTCTTTTGCTTTAGAAGATTAAATGTGATGTATAAGTAAAATTATTTTCTTGCTCAGTTCTCTTTTCAAGTGTTCATGCTATCTGTTCCTGAGCTTGAGTTCTGTCTTTGGATGTTTTAATATAGTCCTTCCCATGGGCCAAGGATGACACGCTAACATTTTCTTTCAAAATAATGTAAAAAGGCAGCCATAGCTGTGAAGTTCCTGTTGGACACAGAGCTTAACCAAATTCAACCAACCATGATGCTGTCATATAGAAACAGTTTACAAGACTGTGTTCTTCCAATTTCCCATCACTCTTTGGATTTGAAACATGGATGATGAAATTATGACTCAACTCAGTTTCAATGTTTTCTCTTAAGATAATATAGAAGTGACCTGATTTTTTATGAATGTTTTTAACACTACGCTACAGTATATATATATATATATATATATATATATATATATATATATATACATACATACATACATACATACATACATACATACATACATACATACATACATACATACATACATACATACATATACATATATATACACATACATACATACATACATATATATATATATATATGTTTGCGTGTGTGTGTGCGTGTGCGCGTGCGTGTGTGTGTATATAAACTTGTATCTGTAATGCTGCATATGAACATTTGATTGGATTCTTTTCCTGTTTCCTGTCTTCTGCAGTCCAACAAATAGAGTTTGAATGTAAAATACAGCAAACACACAACATCTGGCACATCATCACAGAGTGTCGTGTTGGTTTAAAAAAAAGAAAGTCAACAATTGGCATTTGCTATCCAGCTGTGAGCCACTTTAGTCTGATCTCATGCTGTGCACATGCCCAGTGTAATTTTCCACACAACAGTTTGTCATAGAACAAAAAGTATTCGTAGCAGTGTGCTGTGACCATGCCATGGCTCTCATCACTTCATCCTCTGTCTATTAATTATTACATATAATTGTTCCATCTTCATATGTTTCAGTTTTTTGCTGGAATTCTGGTTAGATTTAAGGACTAAGACTAAGTGGTTGGGTGCATGACAACATAATGGCTCTTTCAACAGCAAAGATGACGTATGCATATTTTGATATATGATATAGCTCAATGAGAAGAAAGGAGTGATTCTCTTAAATCTCAGATAGAGACTTCAGCAGAAACCAGTTTACAATTTGGATTTGAGAGACAGACGCCTCTACTTTTGCGGTTTGTTTTTGATAAAGCTTGTATTCAAGGCTAGAACAGGTGACCGTGAACCTTCCTGTAGTCATGCTGCTGTAGTTTCAGACTGCTGTGATGCACTGAACAGTTCTTTTCACTTTCCTGATATTTCTATACCACTGCTCCATGTCTTTAAATCCTTGTCTTCTCTCTCCCCTAACCTGTGATTTGCCCTTTTTCCTTATCTTCTCTTTCCTATTTCCTCATTGTCTCTGTGCCCCCAGCCAGTCACAGCAGCTGGCTGCTCCTCCCTGAGCTTGGTTCTGCCAGAACTTTCTTCATGTTAAAGGGGAATTGTTTGATTGTTGGCGTTTTTTTCTGAAAACTGTTGGATTTTTACGTAACAGTATAAATCACCTTGAAGCAACGCAGTTATGATTTGGCGCTATATAAATTAACTGGAAAACTAAATCTGTATTAGAGTTCAGTTTGGAGTTCAAATAAGGAGTAGTGATAGGTTAGTAGCATGGACCAATGTCAGGTGTCAGAAACTGTGGTAGAATATGGGAGGATACGTGTGGAAATGTAAGTGCAGCTTTGCTCTGAACAGATTTGTCAAAGCCAAATTTCCAAAACAAAAAAATAGTCCAAGAAAATCTCATGGATGGCAACGGGTGGTTTGTTTCAGAACGCACTTCCACTTGATTCTTTTCGTGTTAAAATATAGACCAAAAATCAACCCAATAACTTCTTACAACTTAGACGTAAATGAAAGTTAACCTAATCTGGTTCCACAAGTTCAACAAGTGGTCCAAAAATCTTTTTTTAAACCCTCTTGTCACCCCACCTGACATTTGACAAACAAAACAAACATTTCCACCACACTCCCACAGCGAGATCTTCATCCTCTAAGTCAGCGGTCCCCAACCCCCGGGCCTCGGACCGGTACCGAACCACTGCTCTAAATAATGGGAGGGTCCAAAAGTTACCAAACTAACCATAACTTTTCCAAAAGTAAAATTAATTACAGATTTAAATGGCAAAAATAGCTTCAGCATCTATTTTTCAAGAAAAAACAATAATGGATATAAAGTATGAGTCATAGAAATTCAACAAAAATGGCCACAACAAGACTGTCTAAAGCTACAATACACAGCTGTCACAGTGGGGTCCACCGGTGCACTTTAAACAAAAAGCGAGCCTTTATTAGGGCTGATGAAGTGCAAAACAACATGCCTGAACTAAAACCTAAAATGGAAACACTAGAAATGACTATGACCACTATAAACATGATTTTGTGCAGACACGAAAGAAACTATGAAATACAAACATGAACTACATACATGAACATGCCTTGAATAGAATCATGTAATACGTGGGACTTGACATGACAGGGGTAACACAGATGACCTGACACTGAACAAAGGAAGACAGAGGACTTAAATACACACACGAGGAGATCAGTGGAAGTGGAAACAAAGGAGAAAACAGCTGACTGGAATAAACATAATGATGGCAAACAGGAAGTGAAACTAAATACAATGAACAAAGAAACACAAGACTCTTTCAAAATAAACCAGGAAACACTGAGAGACGTAGACCTGGTAACTAACACAGAAGACAAGAACTGTCTCTGAGCAGTTATGGACTGGTATCATATTATATATGTTTTTGCTGCTCTGTGCTGGTGCAGGTGTGTGTGCGCTTGTGTCGGTGCGGCAGTGACAGGCACCTTCAGGCCTGGTGGGTGTGGCCCTGCCAGATGGTTGGCCACACCTAAAGATCATCACACACCTGCAGCTGATCAAGCCTCATCGGAGGAGCTACTTAGGAGTGTGGTGGAGCTCTCTCCGACACTGGATCACTATGTGACAACCCGTCAGTGTTTTCAACACATCAGTAAGTGCAATCCTGCCGCAACATCTGCCTCTGTTATTTCCCAGAAGGAGCATGGAAACGAGAGGGCAGCAAGCACGGGGTGCATGGACACTTGGAAGTGAGGACACAGGGCACGGACACTGGGAGGAAAACAAAGGCACAGGAGTCTGGGGCGCACAGGGATTTATGGTTGTGTATTATTTACGTCACTGTAAATTATACACACTACACACTGTTTGTGTCCTGCATTTGGGTCCTCCTTTACCTCAACATCACAGGGTGCCAGCGCAGCCGTGACAAGAACAGACTCACTGAAGGGGACATAGATGGAAACCTAAACTAGAATAAAACTCAACTATAACTGATAACGACTGTGTTGAGTCTGTTCCTTCCCATTCCATGCAAGGCCACCTGGGTTGGCTGGAAGACTGTTTACTTATCCTAGCAGGGCGAAGGACACTGTCTCAGCTGAACTTTGGACACACACACACACACACACACATACATATACACTGATATGCACACACTCATCCCCCCTCCCTTTCCAAACGCCTTCGATGCTTGTTCCCTCCTGGGAACACGGCGGGTCTGAGCCCGCGCTGGAATGGTAGCGCTGGGCAGGATGGCTGCTGTGTTTGCTTCGGATTACTCCTCACCCCCCACCCGACCCTGTGGCTTGTCACGTGCTCCATAATGTTGTGCTGTGGACATTTATGTGCTTTTTTGTGCAGAGGAGTTTTTTTGTTTCCTGTTCTCATGCTGTCCTACCAGGAGCCCAGCATGAGTAGAGGTCTCTTTTTTACCTCTTGAACTTTCCCATTGTAGTGTATATTTCAGTGTTTTTTTTCTGTAACACTACCGATCTCCAACCTGTATCCCCATGTGATGTCTGTGTTGTGTGTGTAAGGTCGGGGGGGCAACTGCAGGGCAACCTGCACATGGCGAATAAAGCCTTGATTAATTGATTGATTGATTGATTGATTGATTAAATCCTAGACCCAGCCCCTGACAGAAGCTGCTGCAGTGGCGTATCATGTAATATGGTATGTGTCAAGGTTAGTGACATGCATCACCATAACCTTTGATTTCTTACCTGAATGGTCCATCCATCGATTACTTTTCTCATTACCTTTATGATGCCAAAATTGAAGCTTGTACAGCCCTGGATATTTGTTGGCTTCAGTAACTAGTCTTTTCGAAACACAGTCGCCTTAACAGTTATCAAACTCTCCTACAGAGCTACATTCAGGATTATCCGATTGCTACACTCCCTCTTTCATGGGGAGGAGGGCGCCCTTTAGCTTTTTCTATAGGAGTGTGTACAACTAATAATGGTTGTTAAATGATCCAATTTGAAACAGGCGATCAAAATGTAAAACACTGCCACTAAAAGTTGTGTAACTCAACTAAACGCCATCCATGTTATAAATACGCTTCTAGAAAGTCCTCCTGGGCAGAAATATCTGCCGGATGTCTGCCAGGTAAAATCTAAAAGGTGTGGGGGGATGTGTAAAGGTAACGCTACCCCAGCCAACCCCACTTTCAGCTCCTCTTCAAGCAGCTTCATTGGAGCAGACAGAGGTTAAGCACCTTGCTCAGGGGCACTTCAACACTATTTACTGAGACAGAGCAGCTTTGGCTGATTTCCCCTGCCATATCGGAGCTTTGAACTGTGACCTTCCAATCACAAGCCCACTTCTCCAGGCCTTGGGGCTGAGAGTGAACCCCACCCCTCCCAACCAGACCTGATTAATGTAAGAGGGTAAAGTGGATGAGACAGAAGAGGTAGAGGTTATTCTTCCCCCTCTGTCTCGTTGCTCTCTCTGTCTTGTTGTATCTATCTGTCTTTGCCACAGGCTACTCTGTATTATAGATGTTCACTATATGTAGCTTTCCCTCAACATGGATTAAAAGTTCATTTAACCCTCCTGCCATCCTTTAAAAAACTCACACCCATCACCCTAGGGACCATTCTCAGCCACGCCATAAAAAGACCATATATCCATATTTTATTCCACTTTAAATTAGCCAACCTTGTAAAACTACTTCTCCCTGAAATATTCATGTAAAGTTTTAATTATATTTTCGTTGTTTTAACCCTTCAAATCCCAGTGTTATTACATGAGCGCCCTGTGTTATAAGCCCCAAAAACCAAAAAACGAAACTAAATATTTCCACAAAAAACCAGTTGAAGTAATATGTGATTGTCATTATAAGTAGGCCTTTAGATGGACCAAAGATTGGCACCAACATACATTTTGACCTGCCATTATTTTGTTTGCATTTTTTTTGCAATTTAAAAATTAAAACTTCAAGGCCCTGAGTCTTCATTGACATCCAAGAAAAGAAGAAAAAATAAAATCATATGAAGATAATTTGGGGTTGAAAAATAGCGTTTATAATGGAAGTCAATGGGCAGAAAATGGTCCCCAGGGTGATGGGTGTGGGGATTTCTGCTGCTCAGCCATTTTAGGCTGATTTAAGGAATTCACACTGGAATATTAACATTGACAGGTAAAAACTATCCTGTGGCAAGTTTGGTTATATTCCACTGAACACAGTGGAAATGGCAGCCATTTAACACATAGCAGTGGCACAAAAAGGTCCCAAGAAGGCAGGAAGGTTAATCTAAGCTCTCTCTCTCTTTGTATACGTGTGACTGTTTTGTTCCACTGAATCCTGAAGGCAGTGTGTTACTATGCTCATCCTGGTTAAACCAGGAGGTCAGCTCCTGTCAGCCTCCCCTCTGGTTTGGTTGGGGAGTAACCTACATGCAGACATGTTTGAATGCAGCGCAGGGTCCTGTTTGAAGTATGTATCATGAAGTTCAGCTGCTTTGACTTCTGCTCCTGCTTGAGGCTTTAAAATAATAATGTCATTCCTTAACATTGCATCTCAATGATGTGACTAGCAAAACATGGCCTGCACTTAAAATTGCCGCAAAGGCAAACACGACTGAAATTTAGGAAATGTTTTTCTGCTTGTGGTTTGTAGCCTCTAAACCAGCACGACAGAGAGGCAAGCATTGTGCTTTGACCTTCTGGGGACTCTTTTCTCTAGCAGGTGATTAAAAATGGTCAGCTGTCTTTGCTCATGTCTGTTTGCAGCCCGCCCAAAGTCACCAGATGTGAACAACAATGTAAATAAATGTTCTCAGATCTCTGCGATCATGTGTGAGATCAAGCAAACATGCTATTACTTAGTCTTAGGACACATTTACGTCATAATTTTAAAAAGAACTTACTCTTATGAATGTATGCATTTATGTCTTCACTGTCTTAAACCCATTTTTATTCTTTGACTTCTGATCTCAGCCAGACTTAGTTTTTCTTGTAATAAAATTAATTATCAATTAATTAATTAACTAATTTCTCATGTCTTATGTATTTTTATTATTTAGTCCCAGTGCACAACACTTTGCGTCAGCTGTGGTTGTTTTAAAGTGTTTTATAAATAAAGATGATGATGTCTGTACCCTATTTCCTCCTTAACAGGTGGGTCAGTCTCAAAAAAACTTTCACAAATGCAGCGACTGTTAATATCTATGTTCTAAAAAAACATATATTATGAAGCTCATCATGAAGAGCAATTTTACATTCTCTGTTTGCATTTGTTTCACGTGTCTGTGTCACATGTTTGATGTACGTCTAAAATTTCACGAATCAGAATTTTGTTTTAATCATGTTTAAACATGGAATAAGGAACTTAAAAAGTGCTGCAGGCTCTGCTGAAAAATCATAATTAAGATGAGAAACAAGCACTGTTGGAAGCAAATGGAGCCACCACCTGATCTGAAGGGTAATTTTCTGGTGTTTTCTTTTTTCTGTAAAATCACAAAAACATTTATATCCCTTGAAATTTCAACAGAACCAGCGTTTGTACACTGCTTCTACTGGAAGGTTTTGCCTGTTGAATGTTAGCATGTTGTTTTGGATATTTGCTGATGTGATATTTTAAAGGTGTTGACTAAACAACATAGTAGAAAATACAGTGGGGCAAAAAAGTATTTAGTCAGCCACCGATTGTGCAAGTTCCCCCACTTAAAATGATGACAGAGGTCAGTAATTTGCACCAGAGGTACACTTCAACTGTGAGAGACAGAATGTGAAAAAAAAAATCCATGAATCCACATGGTAGGATTTGTAAAGAATTTATTCGTAAATCAGGGTGGAAAATAAGTATTTGGTCACCTCAAACATGGAAAATCTCTGGCTCTCACAGACCTGTAACGTCTTCTGTAAGAAGCTTTTCTGTCCCCCACTCGTTACCTGTATGAATGGCACCTGTTTGAACTCAACATCTGTATAAAAGACACCTGTCCACAGCCTCAAACAGTCAGACTCCAAACTCCGCCATGGCCAAGACCAAAGAGCTTTCGAAGGACACCAGGAAAAGTATTGTAGACCTGCACCAGACTGGGAAGAGTGAATCTACAATAGGCAAGCAGCTTGGTGTGAAAAAATCAACTGTGGGAGCAATCATCAGAAAATGGAAGACATACAAGACCACTGATAATCTCCCACGATCTGGGGCTCCACGCAAGATCTCATCCCGTGGGGTCAAAATGATCATGAGAACGATGAGCAAAGATCCCAGAACCACACGGGGGGACCTGGTGAATGACCTGCAGAGAGCTGGGAGCAAAGTAACAAAGGTCACCATCAGTAACACACTACAACGGCAGGGAATCAAATCCCGCAGTGCCAGACGTGTTCCGCTGCTGAAGCCAGTGCATGTCCAGGCCCGTCTGAAGTTTGCCAGAGAGCACATGGATGATACAGCAGAGGATTGGGAGAATGTCATGTGGTCAGATGAAACCAAAGTAGAACTTTTTGGTATAAACTCAACTCGTCGTGTGTGGAGGAAGAAGAATACTGAGTTGCATCCCAAGAACACCATACCTACTGTGAAGCATGGGGGT
Source organism: Rhamphochromis sp. 'chilingali' (assembly GCF_963969265.1). NCBI lineage: Eukaryota > Metazoa > Chordata > Actinopteri > Cichliformes > Cichlidae > Rhamphochromis > Rhamphochromis sp. 'chilingali'. The sequence continues at coordinate 2,826,230 of NC_137935.1, read as the reverse complement.
GGAAACATCATGCTATGGGGCTGTTTTTCTGCCAAGGGGACAGGACGACTGATCCGTGTTAAGGACAGAATGAATGGGGCCATGTATCGTGAGATTTTGAGCCAAAACCTCCTTCCATCAGTGAGAACTTTGAAGATGAAACGAGGCTGGGTCTTCCAACATGACAATGATCCAAAACACACCGCCCGGGCAACAAAGGAGTGGCTCCGTAAGAAGCATTTGAAAGTCCTGGAGTGGCCTAGCCAGTCTCCAGACCTCAACCCCATAGAAAATCTGTGGCGGGAGTTGAAAGTCCGTGTTGCTCGGCGACAGCCCCAAAACATCACTGCTCTCGAGAAGATCTGCATGGAGGAATGGGCCAAAATACCAGCTACTGTGTGTGCAAACCTGGTAAAGACCTATAGTAAACGTTTGACCTCTGTTATTGCCAACAAAGGTTATGTTACAAAGTATTGAGTTGTATTTTTGTTATTGACCAAATACTTATTTTCCACCCTGATTTACGAATAAATTCTTTACAAATCCTACCATGTGGATTCATGGATTTTTTTTTCCACATTCTGTCTCTCACAGTTGAAGTGTACCTCTGGTGCAAATTACTGACCTCTGTCATCATTTTAGGTGGGGGAACTTGCACAATCGGTGGCTGACTAAATACTTTTTTGCCCCACTGTAACTTGTGCAGTATCTGTCTGTGAAGGTTCTCAGTCATCCAGGTCATCGTAGTCAAAGGAGCTTGCAAAGAAAAGCGTCTGGACTAGACCTCTGCCTCACCACTACATATTTCAAATACAACGAAGGCTTTTACAGACAAAAACATGGCTGTGCCATGGGCTCCCCCGTGTCACCTATTGTAGCCAACCTTTACATGGAGGAAGTGGAAAGGAAGGCTCTTGGCTCTTTCAAAGGAAGAGTACCCAGCCACTGGTACAGATATGTGGACGACACCTGGGTCAAGATCAAGACACAAGAAGTGGAATCCTTCACTGCGCACATTAACGCTGTGGATAAAAACATCAAGTTCACCAGGAAGACACAAAGGAAGACTGTTTGCCTTTCCTGGACTGCGCTGTGCACATTGAAGAGAATGGCAACCTCAACATTGAAGTTTACCGGAAGCCCACACACACGGACCAGTACCTCCTCTTTGACTCCCATCACCCTTTGGAACACAAACTTGGAGTAATTAGGACCCTACACCACCGGGCAGAACATGTTCCCTCTAAGCCTGAAGGAAAAAAGAAGGAACACACACATGTAAAGGAAGCACTCAAAACGTGCGGCTATCCTAAATGGGCGTTCTTAAAGTCAGCAAAGAGGCACAGAAAAGAAGACCAGACACCAGCGAGGGAGGATAAGAAGGACAGACGCAACAACATTGTCATCCCCTATGTAGCCGGTGTATCAGAAAAACTCAGGAGAGTTTTCTCCAAGCATGACATCCCGGTGCATTTCAGACCCAGCAACATGCTCAGACAAAAACTGGTTCACCCGAAAGACAAAACGCCAAAACACAGACGTGGTGTATGCTGTACAGTGCAGCGAGGAATGCCCAGACCTCTACATTGGAGAGACCAAACAGCCACTTCACAAGCGCATGGCACAACACAGAAGAGCCACCTCCACAGGACAAGACTCAGCACTCCATCTGCATCTTAAGGATAAAGGACACTCTTTCGAGGATGCCAATGTTCACATTTTGGACAGAGAGGACAGATGGTTTGAAAGAGGAGTGAAAGAAGCATCTATGTCCACTGTGAGCGACAATCTTTGAACAGAGGCGGGGGTTTACGACACCAACTCTCTGCCATCTATAATCCAGTTTTGAGATCCCTTCCCAGACGCCTTAACGCCCACTCACATCCTGGGCCATCTGACCTCAGGAAATCGCATGATAGGGTGGGGCCAGGTTTCACAATGAACACACCCGAAACTCTGGCTGATTGGGACCCACGCCCATTTTCACACCTTGGCTCAGGCGATTAGAGGATCATCGGGGGTCCTTTTGTCCCTCTGTGGGGGGAAACTCCCACTAGGTTATATCTGGGACTCTCCACCATTTGACCTTGTGCAGTATCATTACTATAGCTTATAGAAAAACCCAAATTTGTGATTCACACACCGTTGCTCTGTATATTTCAACTCTGTATATTTTATATATTTTATTATTATTATTATTATTATTATTATTTTATTTTATTTTTTTACTATTTAATTTGTAAAAATGTGTATACACACACACGTAGGAAAATATTTAGTATACACATCCAGAAATGCATACACTATTATATACTGTACATATATTTATTAGTTTCAGGTTGGCCATTCTTGTATTTTGCTCGTTTGTGTTGTTGTGTTTGCACATCTCTGTTGCTTGTGGGGCTCGCACACAAGAATTTCACTCGCATGTGCTGTGCCAGTGTGCCTGCACATGTGATGTGACAATAAAAAGTGATTTGATTTGATTTGATTTGATTTGATTTGCTGCAACATAACATCCTCATTTCCAGCAACCTTAGATGGCTGACACTTTTCTGCAATAAATCATGTCATTTCTACCAGTGAAAAGGCTTCAGTCAATAGGTGAAGGCCTATTTCTCTCATATCCAGAAAGCAGAGACCTCAGACAGAAACTATTGAAGAGTTGAAGTGAGACCGAATGAGGCAGCGAGATGGAAAGCTGTTCTGTTTTCCATCTCCCCTTCATATCGATTTGTTCTCCGTTCTGCTGCCGCTGCCCTTGAGACTTCTGTCCCTAACTGATACTTGACTGTGTTTTATCACAGTGGTTACGGTAACATTTAAAGCCATAATTATCACGAGATACAAACACAACATTACACAAGACAAATTCCATGGAAGTTTAAGCTCTCCAGTCACACAGAACAGGACGCAAATGGTTAATGGCTTCAATCACCCAATCACACACATTACTAATGTTCACACTGCATCAGGGGCAACTCAGGATTCAGTATCTTGCCCAAGAATACTCTGACATGCAGACCGGGGGAACTCAGGGTTGGTAGATGAGCATCTCTTTCTCCTGAGCCACTGTGTGTGTGTGTGTGTTTAAGTCAAACATGGTCCAAATTAAAGGAGAGAGTGGAGTGCTAAGTTATTAGCTAACACTAACAAATCTCGGTGAAGAGCATCCATAAGCTGTATGGGGGCAGCTTGCTAACCACACACACAAACCTGCTAACTGGTGCTTTATAAAAGAGTAATAAAATATCAACATTTCACTTATGGAAGCTGAGGCATGCATTTCCTCTGTTAGTTAGGTAATTGCAATTAATCCCACAAGAATCCCAAATATTTAGTCAATAATTGTATAAAAATGCATTAAAAAACAGCATTGGAGCGCTAACAGGTCCCGTTCTCCAGCAGACAGCTAGAGCTCAGCTGTCATCTCTCAAAGCAGCCATGGCATCAATAATGTAGAAACTGAAACCTTCATCTAATTTAAATGGATGAGTTTTCACAGAATTTAGCCCCATAAAGATGTCACAAGGGGCACAGCTACTTTTTAAACCGGGCTCCAAACATATGTATTTCTGCAGTACATTTTTACGATGACCGATTGGCTCTTTGAATCTCCAGTGATCGTCTGAGAACTGCAGCGTTTGCTCTCTCTTGTGTGCTTGGCTTTTTTTTTTCAGCCACAAAGGTCGCTGCTTGGTGTGACGCTAATGCCCCCAAGTTCCCATTAATCCAGTGCACACAGCAGACAGCAGAGTTATTATTTGCCTACACACCCAGAGACCAACTGTCCCTGTTCTGATGGACTTTCTGTGTGTTAATAAGTTTGTCTGAACAGTGCTGCTTTTCACAAGCCTAATGCAAGACACAGTTAGTTACTGCACTTCTGGAAGGAAATTTTCCAATTAATTTACCAGAACCAATTAGCTTTGGAACTCGGGCGCAGCTGTCCTCTTAGCCCAGCTGGGAATCTTATCTGTTTGAGAAATAAATAAATCATCACATCACTGTGAGTTTTGTCTAACTTTTCAGTCTCACTGCGAACATATTTAAAAATAATGTTGAAGGGATTCTGGAATGTCCTCCAACATATTAAGCTTATAAGTCAGTGTATCTTTGGATGCATTAAAATATCAAAAAAAACCTTTTGGTCCACATTTTCTGTGGTTTTTCAAACCAGACAGTCTGAGTGCTGCTCACTGACCACGTGCTGCAGACTGCAGTGATGAGCCTGTAATGGAACTATCACCCTCTGAGAGCAGATGGAGAGCGCAGAGGCTCTGAGAACTCATGCAGGTGTGTTGTGTCTGTTGCGGTGTGTAATGCATGTTTGTGTGTCTGCATCTCACGGTTAAAGTGAAAGAGAGGCAGAGACAAAGGCCATACGTAAAGGCATGCTTCTCTGGCCTCTCTGAAACCGAGCTAAAAGGGGTTATCTGGCGTTGGTGGTGGGGGTCAATCTCTCTTCCAGTCTTTTTGTTTTCCTTTTTCATCTGCACCACCTGTTCCTCCCTTCTCCCGTGGTCTTTAATCTTCATCCCCCTGCTGCAGGAGGTCTGAGAGCGCCCTTCGGGTCCTTAGCAGGGGGTCCGTGTTAAAAATGAACCTTCATGACTGGAAAATTAAATGAAAAAATACTTTGAAATTCACTAGGCATGTTATTTTTTAATGTTATTTTTTTAAATTACACCTACACTCACAGTATGAGACTGATTACCATCCTTTGATACAAATGTTTGATGTTAACCTAACACAAACCCGAGCTGCGGAATGTATAAGAGCTCAAAAAGTGACGGTTCTGGAAAGTGGCATGCATTCAGATCTACATGAAATATCACTTTTACTCTACAAACATATAAACAATAAAGGTGACTTAGAGTTGGAATCATCCAAGCAAAAAGTCAACGTCCTTATTTTATAATCAGAATAGTACATAAAAGTGTAACAGCAGAAAGTCTTATTTTGGAGTTCATGGTTGGAGGCTGAGAGCCCGACAGGCAGTGTTTGCTGCTCGTCATTCCCCGTCTCTCTCCCTTCCACTTCCACTGTCGCTCTTAAAAGGAAGGGATAAAATATGCAAAAACATGCTCTGTGCTCGGTTAATGACAAGAGGAAGCGGCAGATACTTTTCAGACAAAACCATCTGCAAGAAAATAAATTCACTTTCAGATTCTGGTTTAGATAAATTTCACAACAGCCTCATGTTTTGTTTCTTAACTGCAACAATTAAGCATTTTGAATTTACAACAGCTGTTTCATTCAGCTGTTCGTTCTCTTAGTGCCTTCCCCTCGATGCGCTGCAATATTTGGAGCCATCTATCATGCCAAAGCAAGTTAAACAAACTTATAATTATTTACCTAATGTCTTATTAAATTATTCTTCAGACTGCAGTGTTTCTGTGCTGCAGAACACTGGGCAAATAACTGAAGGAATACCAGTTCTCTGTTGTGTTTTACAACAGGAAATTTATGTTATACAGACCAAAGGATTTTAATCTGTTTTTCTTTTTGATGCCTTTTTGTTTGCTGACCACTTTGGAAATATGAACCTCAGACCCACAGACAGCAGACATTCAGGTTAGAGGTGAGGATTCATGTGCGTTGTCGGTTTTTAAGTTAAAACCTTGAATTTAATTGGAAAAAATCGGCAGATGAAGGGTTTTGTTACAACAGTCCCCCCCCATCTCGCGGCATCTGCAGAGTGTTTGCAGTGCAGCAGCTGTGAGGAAACGTGCATTTATTAGCACACAACATGAAGTCTGTGATGATTCAATATAGAAATCAATAGATACCCCATCTACTTGCCTAATAACATTAGGCAACATCCTCAAACTTAACAGTAATAAAACTGAAGTTTTACTTGTTGGTACACCATCTGTCTTAACCAAATCCCACAGCTTTTCCATTAACGTTGAAAATTCTCCCACCCTTCCCTCCCCTCAGGTTAAGAGTTTGGGTGTCATACTTGATAATACTCTTTCATTCCAGTCTCACATTAATTACATAACACGGTCTGCTTACTTCCATTTACGTAATATTCACCGACTCCGTCCCTTCCTTACTCCCCATGCTGCTGCCATCCTTGTCCATAGTCTTATTACATCCCATATTGATTACTGTAATTCCCTCCTATTTGGTCTCCCTAAAAGGTCCCTTCATAAACTCCAACTTCTTCAAAATTCTGCAGCTCGGGTCATAACTTGCACTCCGTTAAGTGCTCATATTACCCCAGTTCTTCAGCAGCTTCACTGGTTGCCCATAGAAGCCAGGATAAATTTTTAAATCTTACTTCTTGCATACAAGTGTATCCATAAATCTGCTCCTTCATATTTGTGTGACCTGCTCCATATCACCACTGTTTCCCGCACTCTCAGATCATCATCTGCTATTCATCTTACTGTTCCGTCCTCACACCTTATCACTATGGGGAACAGAGCTTTCAGTCGCTCTGCTCCTCGGCTCTGGAACTCTCTTCCTCCTGCACTAAGAAATATTGACTCCCTCTCCGTATTTAAGTCACAGCTCAAAACACATCTGTTTAAACTGGCTTATTCGCTTTAATGCTGATTTTATCTGTTGTTACGCTCTGTTTTGTAATTTTAACTTATTTTATGTATTTTATGACTATTGTTCCTTTTATTAATTGTGTTTTTTGTAAGGTGACCTTGGGTTTCTGAAAGGCGCCCTCAAATAAAATGTATTATTATTATTATTATTATTATTAGCTTTGAACATATGCATTCCCGGCCATGCGTGCTCTCCTTCCGAGGACATCGCTGTGGGCCAAAGCTTCACCATATCCTCGTCTTAAATCGGGTTTTCATCTTGAATTCACCCACATTGATGAACATGAAAACTCTGATCTTCACCTCCTTTTGTACACACAGAATAACTCCAGTGCATCCCCGGACACACATGCATACACAGTTAACCTTCTTAATTCAGCGACAGTGGAGCAGAATGATGCAGTATGGCCCAGAGCAACTCTCAATCAGTGGAGTTCAAGTGATTAGATGAAGCCGGCAGCAGTGTGACAAACGGGGCTGACGGCCGGCCTCGCCCCCGAGAGAAGAGCAAAGGCTGCAAACGTTTCCCCAAACTGTCAGGAAACATGCAGATGACAGACGGAGGGAGTGGACGCTTCGTGCTGAAGACGTTCTCCTCTGTGATACAGACACATTTAAATCATTCCATTTAGGCTAATAAGGATTGTTTCTTACATGATTAATTAAACACCAGGTGGAGCAGAAACTCTACCCTAAAGGTACGGATAATTTACACGATGATTTTTATTAAAATGTTTGAAAAAGTGGGGTCTTACTTCCCCCGCTCCCCCGTAATCTTTTACATATTCACTCAGTCTCCAGATCCATGAGAATTGATTTGTGATGTGGGGCAAAAAAATATTTAGTCAGCCACCGATTGTGCAAGTTCCCCCACCTAAAATGATGACAAAGGTCAGTAATTTGCACCAGAGGTACACTTCAACTGTGAGAGACAGAATGTGAAAAAAAAATCCATGAATCCACATGGTAGGATTTGTAAAGAATTTATTCGTAAATCAGGGTGGAAAATAAGTATTTGGTCAATAACAAAAATACAACTCAATACTTTGTAACATAACCTTTGTTGGCAATAACAGAGGTCAAATGTTTACTATAGGTCTTTACCAGGTTTGCACACACAGTAGCTGGTATTTTGGCCCATTCCTCCATGCAGATCTTCTCGAGAGCAGTGATGTTTTGGGGCTGTCGCCGAGCAACACGGACTTTCAACTCCCGCCACAGATTTTCTATGGGGTTGAGGTCTGGAGACTGGCTAGGCCACTCCAGGACTTTCAAATGCTTCTTACGGAGACACTCCTTTGTTGCCCGGGCGGTGTGTTTTGGATCATTGTCATGTTGGAAGACCCAGCCTCGTTTCATCTTCAAAGTTCTCACTGATGGAAGGAGGTTTTGGCTCAAAATCTCACGATACATGGCCCCATTCATTCTGTCCTTAACACGGATCAGTCGTCCTGTCCCCTTGGCAGAAAAACAGCCCCATAGCATGATGTTTCCACCCCCATGCTTCACAGTAGGTATGGTGTTCTTGGGATGCAACTCAGTATTCGTCTTCCTCCACACACGACGAGTTGAGTTTATACCAAAAAGTTCTACTTTGGTTTCATCTGACCACATGACATTCTCCCAATCCTCTGCTGTATCATCCATGTGCTCTCTGGCAAACTTCAGACGGGCCTGGACATGCACTGGCTTCAGCAGCGGAACACGTCTGGCACTGCGGGATTTGATTCCCTGCCGTTGTAGTGTGTTACTGATGGTGACCTTTGTTACTTTGGTCCCAGCTCTCTGCAGGTCATTCACCAGGTCCCCCCGTGTGGTTCTGGGATCTTTGCTCACCGTTCTCATGATCATTTTGACCCCACGGGATGAGATCTTGCGTGGAGCCCCAGATCGAGGGAGATTATCAGTGGTCTTGTATGTCTTCCATTTTCTGATGATTGCTCCCACAGTTGATTTTTTCACACCAAGCTGCTTGCCTATTGTAGATTCACTCTTCCCAGTCTGGTGCAGGTCTACAATACTTTTCCTGGTGTCCTTCAAAAGCTCTTTGGTCTTGGCCATGGCGGAGTTTGGAGTCTGACTGTTTGAGGCTGTGGACAGGTGTCTTTTATACAGATGATGAGTTCAAACAGGTGCCATTCATACAGGTAACGAGTGGGGGACAGAAAAGCTTCTTACAGAAGACGTTACAGGTCTGTGAGAGCCAGAGATTTTCCTTGTTTGAGGTGACCAAATACTTATTTTCCACCCTAATTTACGAATAAATTCTTTACAAATCCTACCATGTGAATTCATGGATTTTTTTTTCACATTCTGTCTCTCACAGTTGAAGTGTACCTCTGGTGCAAATTACTGACCTCTGTCATCATTTTAAGTCGGGGAACTTGCACAATCGGTGGCTGACTAAATACTTTTTTGCCCCACTGTATATTAAGATCCAGAAGGATTTTCCTCTTTTTAATTTTGTTTTCAATTTGATATGTATTTTCCAATTTTGTAAAGAAACCTCATGAAAATTTATGGATCCAAATTCAGATTGTCTCCAAAGGTTAATCACTTCCAAGTTAGTTTCAATTTTGTTAAAATAACATTCAAATGTGTTTGTATCATTTTCAGTAATGTTGAAATAAATAATTAATAAACAAATAAAAACTAAATTTAAAAGAAATCTGGCAAACTGAGCTGCATAATCCCCTTTGTGTAGCACAGGAAGTTTATTCAGAAATTATCATTTTACATGAAGGGAAACTTGCAAAAATGGGGCAAAACTGCTTGTTTCTGGTTATTGAGTATATCTTACAGTTTAATTCAGTTTTATTTATGTAGGTCCAAATCACAACAACAGTCACTTTAAGGTGCTTTATATTGTAAGGTAGACCCTACAATAATACATACAGAGAAAAACCCAACAATCATATGGACCCCCTATGAGCAAGCACTTTGGCGACAGTGGGAAGGAAAAACTCCCTTTTAATAGGAAGAAACCTCCGGCAGAACCAGGCTCAGGGAGGGGCGGGGCCATCTGCTGTCATTGGTTGGGGTGAGAGAAAGAAGACCGGATAAAGACATGCTGTGGAAGAGAGAGAGAGGTTAATAACAGATATGATTCAATGCAGAGAGGTCTGTTAACACATAGTGAGTGAGAACAGTGACTGGAAAGGAAAAACTCAATGCATCATGGGAATCCCCGGCAGCCTACGTCTATTGCAGCATAACTAAGGGAGGATTCAGGGTCACCTGGTCCAGCCCTAACTATATGCTTTAGCAAAAAGCAACGTTTGAATCTTGAAAGTAGAGATAGTGTCTGTCTCCTGAATCCAAACTGGAAGCTGGTTCCACAGAAGAGGGGCCTGAAAACTGAAGGCTCTCCCTCCCATTCTACTTTTAAATACTCTAGGAACAACAAGTAGGCCTGCAGAGCGAGAGCAAAGAGCTCTAATAGGGTGATATGGTACTACAAGGTCATTAAGATAAGATGGGGCCTGATTATTTAACAGGGAGCCAATGAAGGGAAGCCAATTCTGGAGAAATCTGCTCTCTCTTTCTAGTCAGGTCTTTCTAGTCCCTGTCAGGACTCTTGCTGCAGCATTTTGGATTAGCTGAAGGCTTTTCAGTGAGTTTTTTGGACATCCTGATAATAATGAATTACAGTCGTCCAGCCTGGAAGTAATAAATGCATGAACTAGTTTTTCAGCATCACTGTGAGACAGGATATTTCTAATTTTAGTTTCAGTTCTCCCCCTTTACAGTGTTTCAGGCAAATTAAAGGTGTTTTGGGATGTCTAAAAGAACGAGTGACTGAATGATTGTCCCTCACACTCTTCTTAACTAGAGCAGACATAGCAAATGCAGGTAAAAACTCAACCTCACATTTGGTCCTTTTTTTGTTGGTGTTGTGTATTTTGAATGGAAAGCAAACAAAACAGCAAGAACACTAAAAGTATGATGAAATCGCTGTGCCTCAGAGTACAGATAACTTTGCCAACATCCCGTAAGGAAGTATTCTAGTAAACCTGGAATGGAAAGTATGTGTTGTGGACGTGGTTACATCAAGTCAGTGTCCAGTAGTCTAAAGTGTGCATCTCCTGTCTGAAGCATTTGACAAAATATTGTCATTACTGAGATTTCCTATATAGCATGCAATGTGTATCCTGGTGGCTGGTTCTGCATAAAGGGAAACACAAAGTGTAAATCCCTGCAGGACAGGAGAGGATCATCGTGTGCTTGCATCAGCCAGACCACATTTGGATCTGGTCACCATTGCACATCAGACTGTTGTAAGGCATGACAAAAACATCAGTCAGAAATGATTCCACTGACCTGGGATTTGGTGTGTTTATGGACAAGCTGGGCAACTGCACCTAAGTGACTTTCATGTTGAGATTGGATCAAATTGTGAACACAATCAAAGTAACCAGAGACTCTGAGCCCCAGAGGTACAATTGCAACAGAACACAGTCATGACAACAAAGAGCAAGGCAGAAAGCAACGAGAGACAATGGGAGAAAAACAAAAAACACAAGTTCAAAGGTCTGGTGGCAAACAGTGACAGACTAATGTCAGGCACAGAAGGGCTAGAAAGTCCCAATACAATCTGGCAAACATGAAAGGAAACTAAGATGGATGAATATAAAAGTCTGCTAAAAAACAGAAACAGATGAAAAACCCCACAAAAAACAATGAAGTGCTTCCAGGAGCCTGACAGGAGGGCGTGTGAGTATGATAAACAGGGCGAACATGTAGCTACACTTGAAATAACTGAGACGAGCTACATAAATTCAGTGTTTCGTTTTCATGAGCAAAAGCTTCACTGGTGAGACTCTCATTCAAAGATGGATTGTATCAGGGCAACTTCTCCATCAAGACAAAAGGCTGAAAACACGAACACACCAAACCCCAATTCATCGCAATCTTCTCACGTGATCAGCGAACCAAACATTTGGGTCGGATTGGCAGGAGAGGAGAGGCGACTTGGAGCCAAACTAAAGGTCGGCATGGATCAAACGCTGATCCTCAAACCTCTATGTACTGCTGCCAACCTGACACATTGTGTGCGTGGTCGGTCGTCCTCCCTTGGAGATCTGGAGTCCCTCTGCTTTGGCTTTAAATAGGATAGGTCAACTGTAACGGCACATGATACATACATGAAGTCGCACACACATTCACACAGACACTTCCTCATACGGCTGCAGTGATGTCGTAGCTCATTAGTAGCAGTGAGTCGCTCGTACCCTCACACTTCCTCTGTCTGTTATCACCTCGTCCACACATTAATTGCCTGTTTGAAGTCAGAATATGAGTCAAGACATGAGGAAGGCAGCTTCAAAACATTATGTTTTCAACAGGCATAGTTGGGTTATTATTGTTTTGAATGCTTCAGATGCTTTGAATAGTGAAACAAAAGACTTAATTTACTCCTATGATTAAAACAGCCGGTTTTTCTGCCCGGGGCGCCAGTTGGTGCATTTTTGGTGAAGTCGCTGCCGTGGCTGTGGCTCATTTACACACAAGGTGTCCTTTGCTGTCTGTGCTCTGACGCATGAGGTTATGGCATTAGAAAGAGGGATCTGTCACTTCCCAGCTCTTCACTTGTCAGCAAGCAGAGTTACTGTTGTGAAACAGCGGATTTCAAAGTCCCGTAAAAACATTATTTTCCCAAGCGTAACCAAGAACAGAAATCTATTACACATTGCTACTTACTTTTCTTAAAAGTACTGCAGTAACTTACTTAATGACTCATTAGAGACAGTCATTTTTTACTCTACTTGCTACTTTACTTTCTTGTTACTTTGACAGCATGCTAACGCTAAGCTAGCCAAGAACCCAGAGTGTTATTGCCAAGTGAACACTGAGCCCGGCCCAGCACTGTGATAAGGTGAGCCATCGTTTGAAGCCTTCCACTCCTGAACTCAAACAAAGTGTGACAAACTGAAGAGCACCTTTCTACCTGTTCATGTTCCTGCAGTAGAATCACCATGACGACCACTTTAAAGTCTCTTTGTGCTCGTGTTCATCTTCGCTTTGTGCTGTCGGCTTTGTGTTCACACCCAAACACTAAGAGAAAGATCACGTGTGACCTCATTAGGAAAAGGCTGTGTGTTGGTGTAATTAAGTAACGTACTGCAGTACTTTTAAGAAAAGTGTTTGTACTGAAACACTTTTATCTGGTGTTTTTTTCTAACATTCACTCACACGCAGATGGATGAGGAGATGGATTGGCATCTTGCTCAGGGATACTTGGGCATACAGACTGAAGGAGCTGGGGACTAATCCACCAACCATCTGACAGGTAGATTACCCTCTCTAGCACCTGAGCCACCACCCGTGATAATACAATAACCTAATATGGGTCTCATACCATCTGATGCATGCTTCGTTCTTCTTTATGTGAGACTGCAGTGTAAGTTTAGAACAGTTCTGCATGATCAATAAGAACCTAAAGTACCATTTGTACAGTTCTGACCATTTAGCTACCTCCCAGAACAAACCTGAAAACGAGCGGTCTGAATGATTAGTGATCAGTCTTTGTAAGCTGATAAAGTCCCACCAAAGTTCTGCTCTGGTTCTTATAAAATGCTGATATTCACAAGTCAGCAGTCTGATGTGAAACAGATGCTTCATAAGAGCTGTGCTTATCGGCCCAAGTTTAGGAGCCTTGAAAGACCTGCAGCCATGAAACACATCATCATCCCTATACACTTGATAGCATTTGGGTACATTCCCTGAGGACTGCGGAAAAATTAAATACAAGTGACTCCAGTTCACACTCAAGACTTGGCTGCGGGGCATGTCTGACAATATCATTTTACCTCACGGGAGGAGATTTAATTTATCTTTGTCAGAAAGCCTCTGTGGAGCTACTGTCATTTATTATGGTGGTTCACTAATGTAGAGCACAGGGCAGCGTTTTTGAACTGAATAATTAAATAATCATGATTAATACAATAAAATAATAATAATTAAGTAAAGTTCTGTCCTGCAGCGACAGCAGATTTGGTGTTTTACAAGTCAAAAATTAGTAGCACACGTTTCCTTTCCAACCAAATTTGGGGCTGTTTTAACTCAAGATTTTGGCTCATTGTGCCAACAAGGACATGATGGTCCCATTCACATCCCCCTGAACCTTTTTATATTGTTGAAACCAAAAACCTCTCTGATCCGACCAACACAAGGCGAATGGGAGACAGTGTGAGCTGTTATAACTTCAGCATTACTGGACTTGAAGTGAGTTCAGGCATTTCTGTAGTGCAAGCTTTGAAATATTTTATTGTAATACTGTAATATTCAACAAGAACAATCCATCTTCCTGTGTCCAATCATTGAGAGCCTTCAAAAAGTCTCCAGTTGTTGTTCTTTTTGTTTTTTTTAGTATAGTTAAAATGATCATGCTCTGAAAAAAGGTGCAGGTCCTCAAAGCTCACAAAGGTGGACTGAAATTAAGTTATTAAGTTAACGACACTTCTGGGTCCTCGTAAATTTACGAGGAAACAAGAAATGCTTTTTTATTTATTGTTTTTTAAGCTACCATAGTTCAGTATTAAAATGCAATCAGTTCAGACAAAAAGAAACAAACATTAGTACCTTTAGTTTTTTTTTCTCTAAACCTGAGAACTGGTTTTGCCTACCTCAGCAGCAAAAACTCCAATCAAGCAGTTGTGATCACTGGCAGTGAGTCTTTCACGCTGCTGCAGAGGATTTTGGTGCACACACCACAGTGTTTTGAGCATGAATGGTCTGTTTTAGATTGCGCCAAAACATCTCAATTCAGATTTAAGTTGGGACGTTAACTCAGGCACTCCAAAACCCTAATTTTGTTTCTTGGGAGACATTCAGAGGTAGACTTGTTTTAGATCATTATTCTGCTGTATGACCCAGATGAGCTTGAGCTTCAGGGAATAAACTGATGGCTGGCCAGAATTTTCTGGGAGAGAGCAGAATTCCCGGTTCCATCAATTATGGCACGCCATCCAGGTCCTAAAGCAACAAAGCAACCACATCTTCCACCACGACCATGCCGGGCAGTTGGTAGGATATCTTTTTATGAAGTGATGTGCTAGTTTTGCAAGAGATGTAACAGAACTCAGATATTCTAAAAAGTTCACCTTTAGTGTTATCAGAATATTTTTCCCTCAAATCCCGGGTCATGAGGGCCATTACGATGTCTTTTGGCTAATGTGAGATGAGCCTTTTTGTGCTATTCAGTCAGCAGTGTTTTTCCCCTTGGAACTTTCCCACGGAGGCCATTTTTGGCCACTCTCTTTTTTATTGTTGAATCATGAACTCTGACCTTAACTCAGGAAAGTGAGGCCTGCAGTTCTTGGGTTCTTTGGTGACCCCCTGGATATGAGTCCTTCACATGTTCTTGGAGTAGTTTTTTGGTTGGCCAGACACTCCTGGGAAGGTTCACAACTGTTTCAACTTTTCTCCATTTGAGGATATTGGCTCTCACTGTGGTTCGCTGGAGTCCCAAAACCTTAGAAATGTCTTTGTAACTTTTCACAGCACTGTTTGTACCTCAGGATAAGAAATGATCATGGAAATTGCAAGCCAGTAATGCTACGCAGTTATTAGCTTACACGGCAGTTCAAGAGACTTCTTTTTAACCTCCTGCGTTTTTTCAGGTCATGATCCTGCAGCAAACACCACAAATCCCAGAGTTGCCATAGTTTCCAGATGGTCTTGTTAAGAACGATTCCTTTGAGGAGGGCAGGGCGATACACATGCATGTGTCTGTAATGGACAGCCGAGCGGTAGAGATGCCAGATGACATTTATCAGGCAACTTGGCAACAAGGGTAATTCCTCATCTGTAACATCCTTAAGACCCTCAGAGGCGGTTAATGGATAATTAGGAGCGTTAGAAATGGGAGAGGGAGGGGCCGTTACAGGCAGAGACCGAAGCAGTAGAACCTGAGAGACTGAGATAGAAAAGGGATGAGAAATGGCAGGAAGGGTGTGAGGAGGAGTAATCTCTTTAGTGGTCTGGATGGCTTCCTCAGTCTGGCTCCCCTGTGATGAACAGGTCATGAGTGCGTGTAAACACACACACCAAACACACTTGCTGGTGTCGGGTATTCAAAAGTGGCAGAAACAGAACCGTGGGCACTTTGCACTGAAGATATGTACCTTTAATGATGTCTAAAGACGGATTTTGTGATTATTTAAAAAAAATATATGAACAAAAAACTTTTCAGAACTTGTTCACGGTGAACTTGTCTTCTTTTTAGCATCAAAAACACTTGACTGTTCTTGTCTGTTGTCCTGATCTGTGCCAGCTACCACAGACCTCTTCTTTTCAACACTGTTCCAGCAGCGTGGCTGTTGTGCCAAAGATATTTGAGTTTTGCATTACAGAAATGACAACTGGTGTTAGCATGCTAGCCAGCAAGGGTTGGTTCCTACCCTGTCTAATATCACCCCTTTAGCTTAAAAAAGCCCTCGTTGACCAATTCCTCCGTCCACTCTGCTATCACATGTCTGCTCTGTGGGGCTATAAATAGAACCACATCTGATTGCAGCAGATGAAGAACAGTTTTTAGAGTGCTGCATCTGTGCGCTTTAATGTTCAATACCCGAGCACTCACACACGTGCATTAAATGCACTTTGTGTGAGTGTGTGCGAGTGAGTGCCAGGCTTTGGCAGTGACTGATTTCACTTAAATACTTTCTCTCTTACATTCTTCAGCAGCTCCAGCTATGATAAGGGTGTGCTCGTGATTGTGTTTACATATGCCAGTCTGAGTTTCAGCGCTGGTGTAAGCATGTCCACCAACACTAATTTGTGTGTGAGAGTTTGGACATGTCGTATCAGAGCGAGCATTAACAGACAGGCCTCCTGCTCTGAGATGAATGAGAGGGCAGATTTTGTTGAAGCTGATGAAGTGGCCTGATGCTCATTAGACAGTTCCTGATAAGCTGATGGATGTTTCTCAATTTTAAGGCGGCACTTCCATAATGATGAATGGGGCTGTATTTTAAAAGCACCACATCGCTCTCCATTTTCTTCTCCTTCTTCCAGAACAAACAAGTACCCTCGGTCTTTATTGAATTATTTGATTTAATAAAGAAAGTCTCATTAAAACAAATCAGCCGCGCGTGTGGGTGATTAATGACACGGTCACCGGTAGGCGAGAACAAGACTATTGGCTCAAGCTAACTTAGTCAGGCTATTGATTGGTTCATGCTTATTAGGGATCACATTTTCAGCCAATAGGGATAATTTACAAGGCATGGTGTAAATTAAAGCCTCGAAGAGGCTGGTTCATTTTTGCCTCCAGGCCTAAAACGGCTCGAACCCTAACCGCTAAGTATGTGAAGGAGCTCATCTCAGTTTTGTCCTGTTTCATTTTAAAGCAGCTGTGGCAGCATACACTAAGCTTTAAATGAATCCTAGACTTTTAAATGTAATTCAAAGGGTGAAACAAAAACATCCCATTGCCTGTTTACAAATTACAACTATTCAAATCCCCAGTAGTCTGTTTTAAGCGTCTCCTATGGAATTAAGTGTTGCACACTTATATATTATATTATTAATTCATAAGTGAAGAAGCTAAAAGTTCTAGAGGTGATTCAGTGCATGTCTTTTGCATTTGAAAGCTGTGACAGAGTCAGTGGCTAATCATCACATAACTGGAATGCTCTTCTTTGCATAAACATGTGGATTTCACCAATTACTGCCTGCAAATCAAGGAACTGCAAATGAACACTTTATATTAATGATAAACATAATTTTTTTCATTTATACTTGAACCTATCAGAATTGAGCACTATATGAAAATGTTGTTATGGTTTCCGTGCTAATCTGCTGTGCTGACTTCGTTATCCGCCTTGCTTATCATTTACTTAATCAACCAAATCACATATTTCTTTAAATTTAAAAGCAATTTAAACCACTGAGTGGTTTAAATCCACTTAAGTAAGACTCTGCGTCCTCAAGTTATTTGAATTCACAAATACCCTCTTGATGAAAACTTGATTGTTTACTGGATGAGGGGAATGGGTCAACATGCCGACATATTTCTGTCAGGGATTTGTAACCTCACATACATTACATCTACAGACAGGTGTATTGGACTTCTTAATCTTTGGATTCAGGTGTTTTCTGTCTTACTGCCACAGGAATATAAAATCAAAGCATCCAGCTGTGTTGTGTAATTCAAGTGTGGTAGTGTTATAGGATGCTGCTCCTGCAGGAACAAGTCAGATCATGAATTTTCTATCAGCTCAGCCAGAAAGTAGCAGACCACATACAGTTACAGAGTGGGCCAAAAACCCCCAAACACCAACACTCTGAGTGCTGAGAGCCTCAAACCTCCTCTGGCATTAACATCTGCACCAAAACTGCATGCTGGGAGCTTCATAACATGGGTTTTCACAACTAAACAACTCATGCACACGTAATATTTTTCTTTTTCTTTCACTCTAAAGTGGTGCATGAACTAACGCTGCCAACGTGACTGGAGGTCTGAATAAGGAATCTACAGCAGAGTGGACACAAAGGAAGGGTCCAGAAGAGAAACCAATCGCTTGCAACCCAGAATAAAATACTGATGATGACGATAACGGTGTAGTTGACACTCAGTCATTATTAGATTATCACTATTATAGACAAGAGAGAGAGAGGTAGAAGATCAGAGCGTGAGCTATCGATTTCTAACTGGCAAGAACAAACAGGCTTTGAAGTGATGCCCTGATTAGGCCAGGCACCATGATTGGTTCATCAATAACACAAATGAAAAACAATCTCTCTCTATCTATCTCTCCAACTCTGTCTCTCTCAGCTAGCATTATTTAACTCTGGCTCTATTTCTGCTTCTCTGAAAAGGGTTTTTGGGGGGTATAAATCAATAAAGTCAACGACACACTGGTCCTTTCTGCGACTGCAACCTTTGAATGTCACGGTTCAGTACTCTCACTGGTGTCCTCAGAATTTGGGCCATAAGGGGATTCACTCCTCCAAACTTGGTATGTCCCAGCAGCTGCATCGAAACTTGGCTTTCTTCATACAGTCTGAATGGTTAATGGTTAAGATGCATGAACTATTTACTCAAGTCAGAGCAGACATGAGGACCTTGTGTGGTGTAAATGAGAGTGGATGTCCCCAACACGGTTGATACCTGAAAAACTAGCCAATATTCTTCTGATTATAAGAAAGGAATGCAGCTCCATTCATTTCCTGTGTTACAGTGGTTAGCTTAACATGCTTTAGGCTCATGAGAGTAGCTGTTTGTTTAAATGAGGCTAACTCAAACCACTTTGACATGATTTGTGTGACTGACTCTCTTTGTTTGTCGCTTTTCACAAAGCTTGACTAGCCTTCACTTATCAAAAGTTAAAATCTGGTTAAAAATGCTTGGAACAAAAATGCAAAGTGTATGCTTCCATTGCTATTGCAACAGCAGTTGTAGTAAATTACTCTCTGCAGCAGAACAATGTGCGTGTGTCAAGAATTTAAAAGCACCTGAAGAATGAAAGCCACCTGAGAGGGAGATTGATGTACTCTCGCAGCAAAAGAAAAATGACAGACATTCGATTTCTAAGCTGCAATAACGTGCAGAAAGTAGTTAGAAAAGTAGTACTTACATGTTTCAGTCACTACAGTGGAAACAAGAACAACTATATGCCTCTGACATTTCGGAGAGAGAGAACAGAGGAAAAATCCTTCTCCATGCACAGTTTATATGATTTACTTGTGAATATTTTGCATCAGGTGATGGTGACGGGCACAAGTAATTAATTTGTGTGAGAAATACTGTTTGAGAACTCAGTCGTATCTGAATGTCCGACGTGATTTATGCTGCTGAGCTCGTTTTTATTATCTCTGATCTCTGAGTGCTAGTTTCTCCATAACTACACTACAAACAGAAATGACAACAAGCAATTTGGTTTATACTCCACGGTGGCAATTTGTCAAAATGTAAATGGGGCTTAGATGTATCTTGCAACATGATGTCACTTTTCATTGTTTTTTGAGGTGTGCTCAGTTGGTTTGCACATTTAAAACCTTTCAGGCATTTTACATAACACTTCTTTTCCCTCCATTTAAGGCATCGACGAAATTCCTGTTGATCCTGTAGTCAGGAATCATGGTTCTTGGAAATAATCAAGGGTTAACTAGGAGAACCAATGTGCAGAAACAAGAGAGACTGGCAGGTAGGGAGAAAGACCTTAAGCTGTACTTTAATCCAGTACAGCTGTCCTCCACACAGTGTCAGGGACATGTGGTAATATGGCTCACAGCACAGGTGTATTTGCCTTGTAATTAAATGGACTTCATTTCATTTGTATTTACATTGTAACTATATTTACATAAATTTACATATAAAGGAAAGTGTACTTTAAATGGAGTAATAAGTCAGGTTTTCACAGGAAACAATGAAATACTGTAAACAAATTAGGTAGTACACGAGTAAATGTAACTATTTTGTAATGTCCTGGTAATTTAGTAGAAAAATAAACAGAACTTTGGGGCTTAAACTTCCAGGTATTTCACAAGACAGGAGACACAAATGATGTAATCAGTGAGTTTAAGAACGTCAACTAATTTTAAGTACAGTTTAATTACCTTCCAGAAATCAATACTTTCCCATCTTACACTGTAAATGTGCTGCACTTTTGAGGGCCTGGGCCCCTTTATGGAGTGACCCAACCTTTTTATATCATTTTCTAAAATAGTTATTTAATATTCATCATGTTAATGTGCATGATGATTATTTTTACCCTTTGTGTACTCAAAATTACTTACAGTATAATGTGCATAATACCCAGAGGTTAGGCAAGGTTAAGCCACTCCAATAAGACCCATATACAGTGGGGCAAAAAAGTATTTAGTCAGCCACCGATTGTGCAAGTTCCCCCACTTAAAATGATGACAGAGGTCAGTAATTTGCACCAGAGGTACACTTCAACTGTGAGAGACAGAATGTGAAAAAAAAAATCCATGAATTCACATGGTAGGATTTGTAAAGAATTTATTGGTAAATTAGGGTGGAAAATAAGTATTTGGTCACCTCAAACAGGAAAATCTCTGGCTCTCACAGACCTGTAACGTCTTCTGTAAGAAGCTTTTCTGTCCCCCACTCGTTACCTGTATGAATGGCACCTGTTTGAACTCATCATCTGTATAAAAGACACCTGTCCACAGCCTCAAACAGTCAGACTCCAAACTCCGCCATGGCCAAGACCAAAGAGCTTTCGAAGGACACCAGGAAAAGTATTGTAGACCTGCACCAGACTGGGAAGAGTGAATCTACAATAGGCAAGCAGCTTGGTGTGAAAAAATCAACTGTGGGAGCAATCATCAGAAAATGGAAGACATACAAGACCACTGATAATCTCCCTCGGTCTGGGGCTCCACGCAAGATCTCATCCCGTGGGGTCAAAATGATCATGAGAACGGTGAGCAAAGATCCCAGAACCACACGGGGGGACCTGGTGAATGACCTGCAGAGAGCTGGGACCAAAGTAACAAAGGTCACCATCAGTAACACACTACAACGGCAGGGAATCAAATCCCGCAGTGCCAGACATGTTCCGCTGCTGAAGCCAGTGCATGTCCAGGCCCGTCTGAAGTTTGCCAGAGAGCACATGGATGATACAGCGGAGGATTGGGAGAATGTCATGTGGTCAGATGAAACCAAAGTAGAACTTTTTGGTATAAACTCAACTCGTCGTGTTTGCAGGAAGAAGAATACTGAGTTGCATCCCAAGAACACCATACCTACTGTGAAGCATGGGGGTGGAAACATCATGCTATGGGGCTGTTTTTCTGCCAAGGGGACAGGACGACTGATCCGTGTTAAGGACAGAATGAATGGGGCCATGTATCGTCAGATTTTGAGCCAAAACCTCCTTCCATCAGTGAGAACTTTGAAGATGAAACGAGGCTGGGTCTTCCAACATGACAATGATCCAAAACACATCGCCCGGGCAACAAAGGAGTGGCTCCGTAAGAAGCATTTGAAAGTCCTGGAGTGGCCTAGCCAGTCTCCAGACCTCAACCCCATAGAAAATCTGTGGCGGGAGTTGAAAGTCCGTGTTGCTCGGCGACAGCCCCAAAACATCACTGCTCTCGAGAAGATCTGCATGGAGGAATGGGCCAAAATACCAGCTACTGTGTGTGCAAACCTGGTAAAGACCTATAGTAAACGTTTGACCTCTGTTATTGCCAACAAAGGTTATGTTACAAAGTATTGAGTTGTATTTTTGTTATTGACCAAATACTTATTTGCCACCCTGATTTACGAATAAATTCTTTACAAATCCTACCATGTGGATTCATGGATTTTTTTTTCACATTCTGTCTCTCACAGTTGAAGTGTACCTCTGGTGCAAATTACTGACCTCTGTCATCATTTTAAGTGGGGGAACTTGCACAATCGGTGGCTGACTAAATACTTTTTTGCCCCACTGTACAAACTTGACTTGTTCTATTGTACCTACAGTGAAATGTTTGTTTGTTGTAATGAGAGGTCCACGTTTTTGATCTGTCATATGAGTGGGTCCCACTTTAAATTCTCTCAAGAAAGAAAATGACACATGGATTTAAAAGTATTGCCAGTGGTTACGATGTAATTAAAGGAAAGGAAACATTACCTCTGCTCTCACACTGGACAGCTTAAAATAGGCAGGTTGGTCCCTTCATTTTATGGTTTTAATGCCAAATTCTGCAGCAGACAGAGATTCAGACCAGGCTACATTATTCATTCTCTTACTGTCCAGTTTTGATGAACTTGTGCTGAGTGCAGCCTCAGATTTCTATTATTGGCAGACAAGTGTGAAATTCAACATGGTTTTCTGTTGTTTCTGTTCAGCTGTAACCAGACTGGGCTTTCTGCTCCCATTCTTCTCTGACTCCTCTTATCAACCAGGCATTTGTGTCCACAGCACTGCCATTCACTGGAGGGTTTTTGTTGTTTTTTAATATTCTCAGCAAACTCTACAGGCTGTTTTGATGAAAATCCAGGAGATCAGCACATTCAGACATATTCAGGCCAGCCCATCTGCCACCAACAATCAGGCCTCAGACCTTTTCTATATTAGCTCTAGATGTGAACACTCCCAGTGTTGCTGGAAACTTGGATTTCCAGCATTTTGTGTATTTCACTGCTGCCACATAGTTGCAGATGATAAATAGTGTGCTGTTAATAATTATGGATGAAGGTAGGTTTTAGGATTTCCAGCCTTTTATGTGCTCCTCTGATGTTCCCGTTTCTCAGAATTTCATGCGATCATGTGATTTTCAGATGCTTTACAGAAGCAGAAGCTTTTCTAGGTCACATGTACCATGTACAATGGTACATGTGCAAAAAACTGAAACACATTACAAGGATTTGCACCATTAACCAAACTTTTTTTTTTAACATCCATGTAACTATTCCAAATCAGAAATATTTTTTAATGCACATTAAAACATATTTTCACCATGGTCAGCAGTATGTGCACCATCCAAATATGTGGTTAAAACCTGCAAGAAGCTTGTTTAGGTGATTCATGCACACACACACATAGATACACACTCTCCCTTCATGTGGCCTCCTTACGATCCACATGCACTCATCTTTCTCATAACAACACAAACACACCTCCACTTCAGCTGCTCTCATTCCTCATTACCTCTCCTTGCAATATCCATCCTCCTCAAAACAATACTCACACATCACTTGATGCACCCCACCTGGTGTCGCCTCACGCTCTACACCTTTTTGGAACTAATGAAAAAAAGATGTAATGCATGTGAGAACAGTCCATCCCGGTGTACTTTAAACCCTTTCGCTCTCTCCTCCACCCCCATCTTTTTCCTTCTCTTCACGCTTGCTTCTCTCCTCCCTCCCACCTGTTATTGTCTTTCGGTTCTCTCCCACCTCTGTTTCCTTTTAAATTCATTCTTCGTCTTTCTGTCCTCCTCCTTTTCTTTGTATGAGTCCAGCCGTTCCTATTTTGTCATAGTTTGTTATTCACTTTACATCAATGAGCTCTCGTCCTCACAATCATTTTTAAACAGTGGGTTGTATAATGATATATATAATGTAAAATCGCATAAAAGTGAGGTAATAAGTGGAGCTTAAAATCTGTTGATGGTGCTTTACATTACTTAAATATAAAGTTAGGACTTAAATATAAGGTAAATTTTTCATTATTAAGACTTAATGGGTTTTTTTTTATTGTAGACATTATTCAGGATTCTATTACATCAGCAGGTTTTACAAGGCACTGAGAAACTTTCATGGGCACTATTAACTTATTGCAAATTAAACTTGATCATGGTGTCTCCGACCTTGAAACGAATCATTTGTCTCTAATCTCATTAAATCCTTTATAATAATATTCAATTTTACAAGTTATACCGTTTGTTATACAGCTTTATACTGTATGCACTCTATTCAGCCTCACGTTTCAGTACTGTGCAAAAGTTTTGAGCCTCACAAAAGAACCATTAGCTGAAAACATCAGGAAACCGGACAAGAGAAGGACAAAGTAAAGTTGGCAGTCCTAAACAAAAAAGGAAAAGAAAAAGAAAAACAGAGGACCTGAGAGATGCATCTGCCCCTTCAGCTGATCCAAAGTGGCTGTTAAGTAGGCTGAGGTACACCAAATTACACAAGAACTGGATTGAAACTCAGTGGGAATCAATCCAATTTATACATTTTTGACTCACATCATTGTCAATTTGTACGAAGGAGGTCAGGAGAGAGACACAACAGTGAGTGTCTACAGCCAACTGTAAAACATGACAGAGGCTCACGGTTAGGGGCTTCCTGTTAAAAGGGAGTTTTCCTTCCCACTGTCGACAAAGTGCTGCTCATAGGGAGTCATGTGATTGTTGGGTTTTTCTCTGTGTGTATTATTGTAGGGTCTACCTTACAGTATAAAGCGCCTTGAGGTGACTGATGTTGTGATTTGGTGCTATATAAATAAAAGTGAATTGAATTTCAGACAGTTGTAGATTTTGTAAAAATTGATGGAATTGTGAATGAAAGAAAGTACCATCAGATTTTGATCCACATGCAATACCATCTGGAAAGCATCTGAGTAAAAGTGGCTTCATTTTTTTAAAATCACAATGATTTCAAACACACTGCCAGCATAGTAATTGCATACCTGGATAGGAAAATACTCGGTGGAATGCTATCCGTCACGGACGGGCATTCCCGGATCGAAACAGTGTGGGATCATCTTGGCAGAGAAAAGAACAAAAGGCAGCCAAGATCCAATGACAAGCTTTGAATGACTTTCAACAAGTCTGGAGAAATATGAGGAAAACTAAAGGCGGTCATATAAAACATTGACTTTCAAGCTTGTTAGGATCATACAAACTATCTCCATGTATGTATGCAAAGTTCAGTAAATCGCGACACCCGTTTCCCATTTTCACAACAAAATATGAAGAAATGAGGAGTTTGAACAGGACTGTATAAAATTAAAAACCAAAGTAATTCTGTGTTTTTGTGACATCTTGTTTTGTTTTTTTTAACAGTAAGATGCACTCACTGTTGTCTTAAATAAAGGATATTTAGGAATAAGGACTATTGTCTTGATTGAGTTCACCTGTGCTTTATTGTACCTCTGCCTGGTTAGATTATGTGTTAGGGCTCCCCAACAATCACATTTTGGTCATATAACAAACATACAACAAAAGTTAATTCAACTTAACATATGAAAAAACCGACATTCTTCATAAAAGCTAATGCACACACACAAAAAACATAATTCTAATGTCAGCCAATGATTTAGAAAGAAAGGATCTCATGATGGACACCAGGGAACGAAACACTGAGTCTAAGAATAAGCAGCTGGGAGCACATTAGCACAGCATTATAACCTGTTCCAAAGGTTTAATACAACACATGTGGCATTATACTGTGCTAAATATTTAGTAGGTTGTTACAAATCATTGGTTTATGCACCAATATACAGGAAAAATTAGCACAGAAGAAGTTTTAAAATAATCAAACTCAAAGAAAGAAAAGACAAGCTGCTGTTGGAGGACACCTGTCTGATGCATCTACCTTGTGAACAGTTTCAGAGGACTGCTTTGTCTAATGACCCTCTGTGGGGAAAATGCTTTTTAGGATGCATGAGATTTTTCAGCTCCACTGCCACCTTGTTAAAGTGAACAGCAAGAAGTGCCCCTCAGGGCCGCCCTTCATCCCCCTTGACACACTCACACACACTGAGTCTTTGTGTACACTAAGAATGAGCCACAGCTTGTTCTTGATGTACGGGCTCCTCCGGATGAATAAATGACACACTTCTGCTCAGAGCAGAGAGACATCAAACCTCTTTCAACCTCATTTCAATGTTCTCTCTGATGCAGCGTCTCCATTTCCTATATGAAATTTGTGATGAATAATGTTTCCACTATGATGGGAACATACAGACCTGTGAGTTTTACTGCTGAAATGAACAGAAGTCCTTGTGCATTATGACTACGCAACCTTCGCCCCTTACCCTTCTTGAAGGAATATGGAAATTTGTGCAGACATGCTGTACAAGCCATAATTTACATTTGTTTTAAACAAGGTGCATTTTTAATATTTATTTTTTAATACATCTTAATGCTTTTTGCTTCATCACTTTGTTTTTCATGTAAAAATATATGCGACTTTTATTTGGCCTTAAGTGCTTAAGGCTGTTTTTATATTTCGCCAGGTATTCAACAAGCATAACAAAGCTGCACATAATTTGTTCTAATAATACTTCAAAGCAGCAATCATTTTGAAATTCAGAGCAAATTTATTTTTTAATAACTTCAGCTTCTCAGCTTTTTAATGGTGGAAAATTAATCAGATGATGAAGAACATGATGAAGTTTATTCTGTTAAATTCAGCTGAAACATCCACATAACAGTGTTTTTAGCTGCTTTTTAACTTGACTCGTACTTTGTTGACTTACTGTGTCTCATGCCAAAAACACACAGGCCCAGATTTACCAGTGCACTGAACCAGCACAAACTGGGCTTTAACAAAAAGATACTGGCACCATTTAGAGGGAAAGGTGGGAAACTTTTCCAACTGACCCTCTTACACATGTATTTCAGAAATTCCTTTGTCAAGGAGCAAATTACAGAGGTGAATATTTAAATCAAATGTGCAACTAAAAAGCAATAATATTTTTGACACACAATTTCCTGCTAATCTTGAAATGATTCAATTATCAAAACGATCAAATATCAAATTGTATTTGACATGGTGGCCGTAACGCTGCCACCATGTCAAGCTCTGTAGATTTAAGGGCTCAATGTCAGACAAAGATGAGAGAAAAACCAAAGCACCTAATTCTAAGTTTGCTCAGTGAGTCACAAAATACCAGCGGCAACAAAACCTCTTACAGATTTTTAATTTTTGATGTCGTGTCTTTTTCAACATTCTGTAACTTTTGTGGCAGGAATTTCAAAATCAAATCGTAATACTTTATTAATCCCAGAGGAAATTATGTGGCCACATTTGCTCCAAGACAGTAAAACAGTGACAAACAACAAGTACCAAGATTAAATAATCCAATATTGCTTTTCTCCAGAGAAGAGACGGATAATGATGCTGAGTCTGTACCCCATCCTGAAAATATGAAACAGTCTTGTTGTTTTTCTTATTATCAGTGCATTCACATTAATACATTAAAAAACTAAATGATCTTAATAATGTTTTATTACACTGTGAAATATTAAATGAATAAAATAATTTCAGGACGGCGCTCACAGTTTTCCTGTGACCTTGTTAGATGTTAGCTACTTTTTTGGTGAAGCTACACAAGTTCAGCTGCATGCACTTCAGCCATAGCTGAGATACAGATCTCACACACACACACACACACACACACACACACACACACACACACACACACACACACACACACACACACACACACACACACACACACATCTGCAAATCCACTTTTTTGCAAGAACAAACATGCACGATTTACAGTCCCTGCATCAGAGTCTATCTTCCAGATTTCTACCACAGGCCTACTTTTAACTTTTCAACTAACACTTTTAACATACACATGTATGACTCTAATATAGAATATAGAAGGATGAAAGGTGAAACTACATGTAATCATAATCAGGACAGAAGAACAGTGTACGTATGCAGAGTAATTCTTCCACAGATTTCTTAATCGGGATTCTTTGAGTGGTGTTATATTGTCACTGGTGTCTGCTCAGGATGTTGTAAATGGCTTTGAAATGATGCGTAGCTCCGATCATATTATGTCACACTGTATATTTAATACACATTTAAATATTTCATGTTCTTCTCTTCAGTATATTGTGTTTGTAAAAACTGTAAATTAACCTGATGTTAATGTTTATATAAAAAAAGTCAGTGTGGACACTGAGTTTACCGCCAGATAAAATATGATAACAAGCTGTTCTTTTCTCCTCCACAGTCAGGGTCAGCCGTGTTAACAGATACTGTCACTTTGCTAAAAAGCGAATTACATCTTAAATAGAATTTTGAAGAATTGTTCCTGGTGCTGTGCTGATGTTAGGCAGATGTATAGCGCTGTATTTTCAGCATGAATACCGCTGTGCTTTGCATTACACGTGTAAGGAGATTTAGGGCTGTTCAGCACATTCATTGTAGTCTAGTTATTCATGGACGACTATACAATAGGTGAGTGGGATGGAAATGAGGTATGTGTGTGGGCTTTGTTGGAGTCAGAGCATCCTGTAAGTCACACTCAGGAGTAAAAATGTCAGAACGACAATGGCTTAACAACGTTCCTGCGTTTGTACAGATTACATAAGAGAATGTGTCTTGAAAAGAACAAAGGTACAAGAGGAAATGCAGGGAACCGGTACCTCTACAGAAAGGAAAGAGGGGATTTCCAATGGATTCACAAGGATGATGATCCTGATTCAGAAGGTCTTCAGTCTCAGATGTGCAATGACAATGGAGATAGAGGTATATGCTGTGGGATGAAGGTCACACCCTGAGCCGTGTTCTAGGCACGTACAGCAGCACATAAAGTCCATGCTGTTTCTCTTTATATATATACATATGTATATTATATATATGGGTCTTTGTCGATCTGAGCAGGAAGCAGTATTCATTTGGTCATAGGACAAAAATAAGTTTTTCCACCTGTAGGAAGGCAATCAGGCCAGAGGAGGGAAACCAGAGGAACATACAGATCTAGAATGACCAAAAGGTCATTTAGAGGCACACAGAACAAACAAGATTAGACCTTTAGGAAGCAGGTGGCTGGTTGCTACTGGAAAAGGTATTTTCAGGGGCAAATGAAAGATGAGGTAGTGGTGTGTAGCCAGGTGACTGATCAGGTGATGCACTTCAGGAGGAAACACACCGTTGCAGATGCACAGGTGAGGAGCTAAATGTAGGATATTATTAAAAGTATTATTAAAAGTATATAACAGTATGGGCAGCATGGTAGCGCGGTGGTTAGCCTCACAGGAAGGTTCGACTCCACCGTCAGGCCCAGGGCCTTTCCTCGTGTCTGCGTGGGTTCTCTGCAGGATTCCTCCCACAGTCCAGAGACATACGGTTAGTGGGGTTATGTTAACTGCTGAATCTAAATTGCCCATAGCTGTGAGTGTGAATGGTTTTCTGTCTGTCTGTCTGTCTGTGTTAGCCCCGCGACAGACTGTCGACCTGTCCAAGGTGCACCCCCACCTCTCGCCCTGTGGTAGCTGGGATAGGCTGTCGAGCCCCCACCCCAAGGGATGGATGGACGGTATATAAAAGTACATGTATATAAATGAACAAACTAGTAGAGTTACTGTTGTTGTTCTGCTGTAGTGGTGCAACCACACAGAAGGAAAGCACCAGATCTTACACCAAAGCTTTGCATTTTTTGCCTCAAATGTTGGCTTTTTAAAACCCGGCACTATCTGATGAACCGTGTTTCTTGGCCCTTTAGTACCAGAGCTTTTAGAACTAATAGTGTGGACAAAGTTACAGGAACAAACACTTTTACGCCTGACTGCTCTGTTTGTAAAAACATGAAGTGCAACTATAATTTCTTGACTGCCAAGTAGTGCAGAAATGAAGAAAGATTAAAGTTTGTAGAATTTAATATTTTAATCATGATATATTGTTCTAAATGTGAAAATTATTAAAATTATCCTGTTTAGTAATTTCTAAGAAATTTTGATTAAATGTACAACTAGGGGTGGGTTTAAAAAATCAATTTCCCAATTCTAATCAATTTTAGTTTGAATAATCAGAATCAGAATACTTTATGAATCCTGAAGGATCTAGAATCGATTTTTAAATATAAATGTATTTTGCTAGAATCTCTAACCTCCTAGGACCTGGCGTCCACATATGTGGACATCACATTAAATTTTGCTCTACAAGGACCTGATATCCACTTAAGAGGAAATTATACTGTCACTGTTCAATCAAAATGTAAAGCGAATGTATATGTAGATCTCACTTATCTCAGAAACAAAAATGTAACTCTTTGTTTTTACATTCATTGGGTCCCAATCAGCCCAAATAGCAAAGAGAAATTAAAAATACCATGAAAGAGTTTGGGTCCGAGGAGGTTAAAGCTCGCAAAACTATTTCAACAACTACCAAACAGCTAAAATAGCAACGATTAAAAAGCAGGTAAACAGATTTCACAGAAAGATAGAAACACGAATCGCGAATCGTTCACCTGACGGCACGTACACAGCGCTGAAAGCCGACAGCTCACAGATTCTGATGCTGCAGATTTTGTTACTCTCTAACCAAAATTCACAGAACCAACAGCAAAAGAAGATCAAAACTACGCTTCATGTTTGAGAAACATCGTCATGAATTCTCTCATACTTGCTGCTTCCACTACGACAAAAATCACACTTCCTGCACAGCTGTCTCTCTCTCTCTCAGTGTACAGAGACCATAAAAAATCTCTGTTTCCTGCATTATTCGTGTCACGGTCGATTGCAGGAACTCAAGAGCAGAGCAGGTTGATGTTTCCAAACACAGATTATTTACAATTATTTACAACACCAGTGCAGAATATATACAGTTCTCATCTCCACGTCCACACACAATCAAATCAAAATCAAATCAAATCACTTTTATTGTCACATCACATGTGCAGGCACACTGGCACAGCACATGCGAGTGAAATTCTTGTGTGCGAGCCCCACAAGCAACAGAGATGTGCAAACACAACAACACAAACGAGCAAAATACAAGAATGGCCAACCTGAAACTAATAAATATATGTACAATATATAATAGTGTATGCATTTCTGGATGTGTATACTAAATATTTTCCTACGTGTGTGTGTGTGTGTGTGTGTGTGTGTGTGTGTGTGTGTGTGTGTGTGTGTGTGTGTGTATACACATTTTTACAAATTACATAGTAAAAAAAATAAAAATAAAATAATAATAATAATAATAATAATAATAATAATAATAATAATAATAATATATAAAATATATAAAATATACAGAGTTGAATATGTGCAAAACAGTGGCATTACTGTACAGTATGGAGTGCATAATGTTAAAGTTCCAGTAGTGAAGCTGAGGTGTCTATGACGTGTTCAGCAGTCTGATGGCCTGATGGAAGAAGCTGTCTCTCAGTCTGCTGGTACGGGACCGGATGCTGCAGAACCTCCTTCCTGATGGAAGCAGTCTGAACAGTTTATGGCTGGGGTGACTGGAGTCCTTGATGATCCTCCCTGCTTTCCTCAGGCACCGCTTCCTGTAGATGTCTTGGAGGGAGGGAAGCTCACCTCCAATTATCCGTTCAGAGCACCGCACTACTCTCTGGAGAGCTTTGCAGTTGTAGGCGGTGCTGTTGCCATACCAGGTGGTGATGCATCCAGTGAGGATGCTCTCAATGGCACAGTGATAGAAGGTCCTGAGGATGCGGGGGCTCATGCCGAATCTTTTCAGTCTCCTGAGAAAGAAGAGGCGCTGCTGCGCCTTCTTCACTGTTTTGTTTGTGTGTACTGACCACGTAAGATCCTCAGCCAGATGTACACCAAGGAACCGGAAGCTGCTCACTCTCTCCACAGCAGCGCCGTTGATGGTGATGGGGGTGTGTACTTCTCTGCACCTCCAGAAGTCCACTATCAACTCCTTTGTCTTTGCGACGTTGAGGGTGAGATGGTTGTCTTGACACCAGTGGGTCAGGGCGCTGACCTCCTCCCTGTAAGCCGTCTCATCACCGTTGGTGATAAGACCCACCACTGTAGTGTCGTCTGCAAACTTCACAATGATGTTGGAGTTGTTAGTGGCTGTGCAGTCGTAGGTGTAGAGTGAGTACAGGAGAGGGCTCAGTACACACCCCTGTGGAGCACCAGTGTTCAGTGTGATGGGGGATGAGGTGATGCTGCCCAGTCTGACCACCTGGCGTCTGTCAGACAGGAAGCTAAGGATCCAGCTGCAGAGGGAGCTGCTCAGTCCTAGATCCTGCAGTTTCCTGTCCAGCTTCGAGGGAACGATGGTATTGAATGCTGAGCTGTAATCTACAAACAGCATCCTCACATACGTGTCTCTCTTCTCCAGGTGTGACAGGGCAGTGTGTAGTGTCAGGGCTATGGCATCATCAGTGGACCTGTTGTGGCGGTATGCAAACTGTAGAGGGTCCAGTGAGTCGGGTAGTGCAGAGCAGATGAAGTCCCTGACCAGCTTCTCGAAGCATTTGCTTACGATGGGGGTCAGGGCTACAGGTCGCCAGTCGTTCAATGAGGAGATGGTGGAGGATTTGGGTACAGGGACGATGGTGGCCATTTTGAAGCAGGCTGGGACAACAGACAGAGAGAGGGAAAGGTTGAAGATGTGCGTGAACACTCCAGCCAGCTGAGCCGCGCATGACTTGAGGACGCGGCCGGGAATCCCGTCCGGACCAGTAGCTTTGCGCGCGTTCACCTTCCTGAAGCACTTCCGCACATCCTCCTCAGACACAGTGTGCGCACTGACGTCATCCGCGGTGCGCACACTGTCCGGTCTCATGGTGTTCGCTGCGTCGAATCTAGCGTAGAATACGTTTAGATCCTCACACAGAGAGGCCGTGGTCTGCGGTGTGCTGGTTTTCCCTCTAAAGTCTGTGATCGTGTTTAGTCCCTGCCACATACTCCGAGGGTTGTCAAACTGTTGCTCCACCCTGTCCCTGTACTCACGTTTGGCTGCTTTGATCGTCTTCCGGAGTTGGTAATGTGCGTGTTTGTAGTCCGATGTGTTCGCGGAGGCAAAGGCGGTGTTCCGTGCCGCGCGAACATCTCCGTTAATCCAGGGTTTTTTTTTTTTTTTTTTTTTTTTTTTTTTTTTTTAATAAAAAAATAATCCAGGGTTTTTGATTTGGGAAGGATTTGACTGTACTGGATGGGACGACATCTTCCACGCATTTCCTGATAAATCCACAGACTGAGTCTGTGTACTCATCAATGTCTCTGGCGGCCACGTGAAACATTTCCCAGTCCGCGTGATCAAAACAGTCCCGCAGCGCAGACTCCGATTGGTCCGTCCAACAGTGCACCGTCCTCCGGGTTGGAGCTTCCTGTTTCAGCTTCTGCCTGTAGGCGGGCAGGAGCAGGATGGAGCAGTGATCTGATTGGCCGAATGGGGCGCGGGGGAGGGCTTTGTAAGCATCCCGGAAAGAGGTGTAACAGTGGTCGAGTAGCCGGTTTCCACGTGTGTTAAAAAGGATGTGTTGATGGAGTTTTGGTGAGACTTTCTTCAGGTTTCCCTTATTAAAGTCTCCGGCTGTGATAAACGCTGCCTCTGGGTGTGCAGTTTCCTCGCTGCTGATCGCGCTGTACAGTTCCCTGAGTGCACGGTCAGTGTCGGCTTGTGGGGGTATGTAAACAGCCGTAATAATCACACACGTCCACACAGCGGGGAGGTCACAGGTCCGTGGAGGAAAACTATCACACAGGAGAGGGAAATTACTGAAAATCTCAAAATGCATAAGCACAAATTCACGGGAGCTGAGAGGATCAACAACCTGTCTCGCACAATCAGCCAGCGACGAGAAGGTCTGCGTCCCGGCCTTGAATGGTGGACAGGTAATGGAAACTAATCGGGAACAGGTGTGTGGTTTAAGGGCGGGAGCCAGCAGTGAGCTCCGCCCAGGCAGAGCGGTGAAGGAGAGAGAGAGAGAGAGAGAGAGAGAGAGAGAGAGAGAGAGAGAGAGAGAGAGAGAGAGAGAGAGAGAGAGAACACAAAACACATGTAGCCTTGTACTGACAATTCGCTTGCTTACTATGCACCAGTCTACTGTTGTGTACAGTGCTGTCTGCTGCACGTGACCTCCAACAAGAGTCTCATTTCTGCTGTTCAGTACTCAAGAAATTTAAACTCTTACAAATGATGCCAAATTACAAAACTCCTGTAATCAAACCTCTGAGACTTTGCTCTGCTTCACTTCAGCAGCATCAGGTAATGTTCATATATTCATGGTTTTCTTCATTCATTGAAAATAAAAATTCATTTCATCATAATTTTTTATTTTTTTTAAATTTACTAAAAAAAGTTCAATTCAAGTCAGTGTTATTCATACGGCGCCAAATCACAACAGCAGTTGCCTCAAAGCGCTTTATATTGTACAGTAGAAACAGCAGCACTTTCTTCTTTGTGGATGTGGACAAACTCACATGGAGGCAAATCTCGAGTGGGGCAGGTGGTGAGCAAAGAACTGCACCCTGTGCCAGCTCATGGTGGAGTGGGCCATCTCTCTACAGATTGTTTCCTCTCTAACACCGCAGGAGGTTACAGCAGACCAGTGCTGCAGCACAATCTGAATGGCAATGAATTGTTGGTGCACAACCTTGTGACTGTTTAATTAAAACCCACGAGGATGCTCCTGGACACAGGCGCAGAAACAGAGATCTGCTCAGCTGAAAACTGTTTGTCATAGCAGGAGACCCAGCTGTCTTCACCTGAGGAGAAAGTGAGATGCTTGAAAAAGAAACTGATGTTTGCTGTCTATACCAGTTTGAGATCTGGGGTTAAATCTTATATATAGATTCATTTCATCAAAATTTGAGGATATATATTTAATTTGATAGTAAATTTACATCCATAAAGTAGATTTTGGGACTCCAGAATACTCATGACTGGTAAATCTCCCACTGCTTGTATGAGGTGCGCCTCTCATGGCAGTAATATTGACTTTGAATAAACATCTGCTTTTTATAGACACATAAAGTAACTGTCTGTGCTCGGCTCCGTGGACAGCCTACACCAGGGAAGTGACTAAAACCACATCTGAGGATCTTTTCTGTGAAGTCTGGGTGCCTTCACAGGTCAGAAGCACAGCAACGAGGCATGAGTTCTCCTTCATCTTAATGTTTCATGCTTACATCTATCACTTGACAGCTACAGTAAAGGAATAAGGATTTGGTGTAGCTGCAGGACATGAAGATGCATCAACTGGGAATCGAAAGGAACATGAGTTTCCAAACCTACTCTACCTGTAGCTGTAGTGTGCCGCTGTAACTGATCAATGTCTGTGGACTGTTTAAGGTAGACACTCATTCTCCCACCACAGTAAAAACTGTAGTACTTACACTATGAGATAAGGATAATCCACTAGGAGAACAGATATTCATGGATATAAAGCCAGGTGCTTCTTAAAGGCGATCCATCGACGACCATGCAACCAGAGGCATTGTTGCATCCCTACAAAAAGACACGTAGGAAGGAAAGAAAATCAATGCTTCCAACACACTGCACCACATGCTGCAAGAACTATACAGAGAAAATATTGCTGCCAATACGACAGAGGAGCAACATTTCACTGTGAACTAGCCTGAGGAGGAAAAAACTAGACCCATAAAGTAGAGCTGGACGATGTCAGAGCCATGAAACATTTATTAAAGACCAGTCCTTTCACAGCCAGTGGGTGAAAATGGTGGGTAACTACTATGGCCATTTATCCCGTATGGAGCAATACAGGAGGGGTGTTAGTGTGAGAGGGGGGATGGAGAGAAGGAAGGTTCTCAGGAAGAGGGGAGGTGTCGCTGAGAGACTGATTTGTAAGGATGAGAGGGATTGATGGATCAACGAGAAGAAAGGAGGGACAGACAAAAGATACGTTGTTCTCCATGATAGTGGAGTTTTTATTAAGATTAAGGGCTTGGTGGAAAAACAGTTGGAATGTGTGGAGAATTCAACAGGGGGAGTGTTTCTCACTGTATATAATCATAGTTAATCACTGAAAATCATAAAGATCCTGAGAAAGGAAAATGTGCTTGCTATATGGAAAGGTGAGGCAGTGTGGAAATCAACCATCTGTCAGAGTGGTGACAAATGTTGATTAAAGGGGGAACTGTGGATAATAATGTGAAAGTGTCACAGATTAGTAGGCAGAGGACTCACTCGCAGGACTCTGAAGTTTAGAGAGAAGGTGAGGGTTTATTTGCAATGTGACACCAAGTGAGAATATATACATATATACAGTGGAACAGATAACACGGGGCTCCAGGGAGTAGGGCGGGGTCCGAAGGGAAGGTCCAAGACGGGGGTACACACACGCTCTTCTTCCACTTGATCCGTAACTCACTCAAAATGTCCACACTAAAAAGCTCACGCTCACTCACACACATCCACAGAAATCCAGATGGCAGGGAAGACGGGCAGGGAGTCTAGAAGGCCTGTACACAGAGGAAAAAACAATGTCAGGAGGAAACTCTAGGAGATCAAAGGAACACTTTCATAGGCTAAGCTACACTGACATTTGGTAGTGTGACGATCCAGCAAGGAAGCAGCCTCTCTTGCCATCTTAAGTAGTCTGCCAGGATCAGTGTGAATGAGCCACAGGTGTGTGTTCAGGGTGGGTTCAGAGGCGGGGAACCAAGGTCCAGTTCCGCCCTGGTGGGAGAGGTTAAGACAAAAAATACACACACCACGACCTCTCCAGATCTTGAGAACCATGACAGAAAGTACAAATACAGAATGTGGATATGAGGCATTTTAATGAGGTGAGCCGAATGTAAGACTGAGCCTCACAAATGGGAATGAAAGCTGCTCAGTTATGCAGTCCTCAAAGCTTCCTCTGTGGATGATGGAGCTCCGTTTCGTCCGCCAAAGGACCTTTTGGCATCACGTTTAATGCACTCGGTCAATGTTCAGAGCAGGTGTGCTCTATTTCAAACCAAACCACTGGAGCTCCTTAACCCTACCCAAGCTGTTCCAAATGTTATGGAATCAAATGCAGATTTTTCAGGGTTTGAAAAGTTGTGTGTCGGGGCATCTGTGGTTCATTTATCTGGTTGAATAAAACTGGAAGGAAAAGACAAGTAAGTGGTCACAGATGAAGAGCAAAAGAATTTAATGAAAAACGAGAAAGTTGTTATCCTGGTCATGAATAATAACTAGAACAGTGAGACAGCAAAGTGGTCAATGCAAATGGAAAAATGAAAAACAACCCGACATTTGAAGCCTGGGACACGATCAGGTTGACTGTCTCAACTGTAACAGGAAGACGGTGACTGACATAACACAATGACATAAACAATAAAAATGAATGCAACAAAATTAGAACAAATGTAGGAACAGCGTAGACTGATGCATGGCGCTGCCAGTGCCCAGCGATGGGAGGGGAAGAGGAGGGCATGCGAAGCTGATTGATGGTGATGTCACCAGTTACGAACCAAGCATTTATTCCTGTATGAATAATGTATACACTTAACCGTCAACTCGTTTCTTCCCTCTCTTCATTTGTTATCTTTGCTCTCTGTCCATGCCGCCGTCCATCCATCCGTATCGCTCTGCCCGCCTCCTCATCTCCGACTGCAAATGGGAACAAATTGAAGCTGTAGGGAGTGTGTACATGTGCATGTGTCTGTCCAAGAAGGCGAGCGTTTGTATGGAGCCTTACGTATGTGTGTAAGTAAGTGTGTTTGTGTATTTAAGGAAGGAAAGTAACAAATTGACTTGGCCCACACCCACAGAGCTCCACTCAGCCAGAAGTGCAGACTGTCGATGCCCACATTACAATAACGCAGAACATTATAGGAGCACATTGTGGTACTTATACATAATGTGGTTTCCCATTTAAAGTCAGCGAACCCTATCAGTTTCTATTCTTTTATCACTGTACTCCACATTGGACATAAATTGAGAGAGCAAAAGGTGATTCTCAGCTTTACTTTTAAGGCGTATGCTCTATTCTGAACATCCTCCTCTATTTTAGAGCAACAGAGCATCCCGAAAGTCATGGACGGGTCGAAAAATGTACAGAGAAAAAAAAAGCAGGACAGTGCATCCGTCAAGACAAAGCCCCTCCAAATAAAAGCCAAGCTAAATAGTAACATCTCTGATAAGGCAGCTAAAATGTAAAAATACATGGTTTATGCCTTTCATGAAAAGTGGGATTTTGGCCATTAACGTTAGTAAATCATCGAGGTTGAAGTTCATAACTGTCCCTGGTGATTTGGAGGAGCACTGAAAACGTCAGTGAACTGTCAGACTGATGTTTGAGACTTTCACCTGTGAATAAAAGTTCTTTGAACTGTAAATTCAGATATTAAGAGGCTCCACTGCTCTGAGTTACAACTTTCCAAAAGATGCTATGAGAAGATTTTTGTATACAGTTTTTAAATCATCCATTTATCTGGATCAGTTTTACTGTCACTGAACGTTATAGTAAAATTAGAATGACTGTATTTTTTTTAATTCTAGAGATGAGAGACTCTAACGTGGTGGCAGGGAAGTGTGGAAGTGGGCTCACATCAGGGGTCTGCTCTGAGCCCCTTCATGTTTGTAGCAATGGACAGACTGACAGGTGAGGTCAGGCAGGAGTCTCTGTTTGCAGATGACACTGTGATCTGTAGGAACCTGGAGAGGTGAAGCTATGCTCTGGAGAGAAGAG
Source organism: Rhamphochromis sp. 'chilingali' (assembly GCF_963969265.1). Lineage (NCBI taxonomy): Eukaryota > Metazoa > Chordata > Actinopteri > Cichliformes > Cichlidae > Rhamphochromis > Rhamphochromis sp. 'chilingali'. Next base: position 2,787,901 of record NC_137935.1, on the reverse strand, counting down.
GAGTGAATGTCAGTAGAAGCAAGACAGAATACATGTGTGAGAATGAGAGTGAGACGGGTGGAAGGCGAGGAGCAGGGATAGTGAAGGTAAATGACTTTAAAGCAACAGACAATGCACAAGAGGGGTGAAGAGAAGTGCAGACAGGGTGGAGAGGAGCATCAGATCTGGAGTCTGGAGACTCTTTGGAGACAAAGAGAACAAGGCTGAGATGGTTTGGACATGTGCAGAGGACAGATAGTGGATATACTGGACAAAGGATTGTGAATATGGAGCTGCCAGGAAAAGAGCAAGACCTCAGAGAAGAATCATGGATGCAGTGAAGGAGGTCGTGCAGAGGGTTGGTGTGACTGAGGTGAGATGGAGGCAGATGAAGAAGAAAGATGGCTGCTGTTTTTTCTGCTCTGTGAAGCACTTTGGGATGCGTTTGCATAAAAAGCGATATGCATACAGTAAATAAGCCAAGTTGAGGAGAATTGTAAGCTCATTAAATGCAGCTTGAATAAAAAAAAGTAAGTTTACTTATGCACTCTAAAAAGTAATTCAGAGGCTTAGTATATATCACTATAAATATAAGTTAGATGAGCCTAATAAAATCTATGGATATACTTTTAGTAACTATTTGAGTTTGATAGGTTGAAATAAATGTCTAAAATGTTAACATTTGTGTTTGTATTTATTTACATTTATCTCAGATAAAAAAATTCAGTATGTGTTTCACAGAATACCGTCTTTGCATGTACTTAATATTTTTGTTTAAAATTGAATCAAAATATTTGAGAAATATAATTATCTATACTCATCAGTATCTTGTACAAAAATCATTCATTATTCAAATCAATATTATTTATTGTCAACAACTACAACTTAAGTGTAAGTAAAACACGATAACGCAGAGTAATTGAGTATTAGTGCGCGGCAAGAACGCATAGCCTCACGGGAAATTTTCCATGTCATCACAACGGCGGTCAACAGACACAAACTCACGGGGAAGCCACCTGGAAAATTTGCCGGTAAGTGGCCTGAGTGCAAAAGGGCTAAT